>NC_044032.1:368673419-369873495 GCF_901765095.1 Microcaecilia unicolor
GACCCTCTCAACCCCCCTCCGTTGCCTACCTTTGCTGGCGGGGGACCCCAACCCCCGCCAGCCGAGGTCCTCTTCTTCCAGCGCAAGGCTTCGTTCTGTTTCTGACTCACAGAAACAGAACGAAGCCTTGCGGATTAGCCATCAACGCGGCCACTGGCTGATCTGCAAGGCTTCATTCTGTTTCTGTGAGTCTGACGTCCTGCACGTTGTACATGCAGGACGTCAGACTCACAGAAACAGAACGAAGCCTTGCGCTGGAAGAAGAGGACCTCGGCTGGCAGGGGTTGGAGGCCCTCGCCAGTAAAGGTAGCCGACGGTGACGGCAGCAGCGGGGGAGGGTGGGGTCGAGAGGGTTGTTGGCAGGGGTTCCAGGCCAAATCTATGGGGGCCCAGGCCCCCGTGGCCCCACGTAGCTACGCCACTGGTGTGGCATTGGGGCACCTAAAAGGAGGTACTTATTTATAGAGTTGTGTCTTTGAAAGCTGCCCTCTGGGGCCCTTTTACTAAAGCGCTGGTGCATGGCAACAAGCTCGCCTTGCGCCAATCCGGAACTACCTCCGGGCTACCGCAGGAGCCTTGTGGTAGTTCCCACCCCCATCCCCCAGTGCACGCCATTTCTGGCGCTACAAAAGTAATCTATTTTTGTAGCGCCGGTGCTTACCTGGTGGTAATCGGGCAGCAGTTACCACCAGGTTAGCATGGGAGCCCTTACCTGCCATCTCAATGGGTGGCGGTAGTGCTCCCTCCGAAATGGCCACGTGGTTCACTTACTACATGGCTGTTTCTTTTCCAGAAAAAAGACAGCCTTTTTACCCACTGTGGTAAAAAGGGGCCTCAGCGCACATGAAAAACTCGCACTAACGCTAGCGCAGGCCCACTTCTACCCCAGCTTAGTAAAAGGACTCTTGTGTGAGGTAAAATTTGACAAGTTTTTTTTTCTGTTCATGATTTCTTAATATTCACGTTAATTAGCAAGAAAAGAAGCAGTCAGTTGGAATATTGTGAATATTTAAACAGATGAGAAAGGACAAACATCATCCCGTGCTCTGGCCAGTACTTCATTAGAAAAATCATTTTTATTTCTTTTTGGATAAGCATGGTGCATCTGTGTTGTAGCTCTGCCCCCTGTTTTTGAAACTCTGCCTCCCAGCGCCCTCTCTTCCCTTGTTTGTGCTTTGTGTGATGGCTTCAGGGCTGCCGAGAGACTGGGCCAAGCACAGGACAAGGCCGCCGCTCACCCCCTCCATCCCCTCTGTCCGCCACCGAGCCGGGCCCTCTGCATTGAAATCACAGCGTCTCTCACCTCCGTGTGAAAGCACTTCAGGCAGCAGGGCAGCAGATCGCCTCCCTTCGGCCCTCCTTCCCTCCTTGTGTCCCGCCCTCACGGAAATTACTTCAGATGAGGGTGGGACACAGGGAGGGAAGGAGGCCCAAAGGGAGGCGATATGCTGCCTGCAGCGCTTTCACACGGAGGTGAGAGGCGCTGTGATTTCAATGCAGGAGGCCCAGCCTGGTGGCAGACGGTCGACAACAGAGGGCGGGTGGGACTGTGGCGCCGGGCCCCCCTTAGAGGCCTGGGTCCATGGAATTTTGTCCCCCCTGCCCCCCCTCTCGGCGACCCTGGATGGCTTCATGGGTTTGTGACAAAGGAGCAGAACCGCAGTGACTGAAGAGGAGCTGAACAATTATTTCTCCTCTAAACACACATCAAATGAAAAGAGGGTTTCTTCAGGATTTATTCAACTGTTGGCTGAGCCTTGATTGTTTGTTTTAAAGGGTGCTGTTGCTTTTATTCCCCTGCTACTGGTATATGAATAAATGGGGCTGTGTCCTGCAGCAGGCTGGTGTTGTAGCACCATCTAGAGGACAGAGAGGAATGTGATGAAATATCACATCCCTCCCTTCTACTATGGAGTTTTCCTAATGGCAATACGATTTGGATTTTTTTGCTTTACTACATGATTTCCTAAATCTGAACCCAATGCAAGTTACAGTCAGGGACACAAGTTATTTCCCTGCCCAAATGGGCTTGCAATCTAAGTTGTACCTGGAACTGAGCACGTTCCATCCTGCTTCTCTCCTACCCCAAAGATGCCAAATTACCCAGTTCCAGACTGCAGACTTTTTGGCCAGTCTTAGTTTTAAATTACATCCCAAAACAGTGTGGTGCCTGATCCTGCCCACTGCAATCAGTACTGCAACTCCCATAGTGCATCAGGATTGGGTGGTCAGAAATCCAGGACTGTGCTAAAATCTCCTTCCTGGAACTGGGCAACTTTGCATCTCTGCTACCCACCTCATTCCCTGCTTTTCTGGTGGCCTTATCCAATTAGATAAGTGACTTATCCACCTACCAAACTGCTTTCAATTTTAGCCTAGGCTCTAATGGATAAAACCCAGCTGGTTTAGTATCTGCCAGATCTAGCTTTCTCAACAACTTAATGCCTCCTATTTATGTGTATTTACACTAAGTAATTGCTGATAAGTAAAATATACAGAACAAGAATTGACTATTAAATATTTACAGATCCCAACATCTTACTTAGCTCAAAGGCTTAGTGGGACTGATAGTCAAAGCAATTTAGCCAGCTGCTGACCAGGGCTAGCCACTAATATTCAGCAGCACTTAACCGGCTGAGAGCCAATGAATATCGAACTTAACACCAAACTCAAAAGCCGGCTATGTTGGGGGTGTTCTGGGTGCAGAGTCAGAATTTGGCCACTTAAGTGCTGATAGTCAGCCCTTAAGGGGGAGATTCTATATATGGCACCTAAAACATCAGCACTGAAATCAGAGCTGACAAAGCGTATTCTATAATCGGTGCCTATGAAATGAAAATGTGGCGTAAATCCCAGCGCATTGATTTAGGCGCACTGGGCCATATTCTATTACTAGACGCGTAAATTTTGGAATGCCCATTTTCCCGCCCATAACCATGCCCCGTTTTGCCTGCACGTGTTAGAAGTTCGGCACACATTGTTACAGAATAAACTTAGCGAGTCGTGCGCCTAAATTGTAATCAGTGCCAATTAGTGCTCATTATTGCTTGTTAAGTGCTGTTATCAGCGCCCATTAGCTTGTTGAGCTTGTTAAATTATGCACAGTTATAGAATCTGCACTGATTTCAGCACCAATCTTTAGGCGCGCTATATAGAATCAGTGGGTAAGTGGCCAGGCTTATTGCATAAATGGGAACGCATATAAGTCTGTCCTATTTCTAAGCCTAGGGAGTATGGACTATATTGGACAGTTGCCATTGTTGCTTCTTTTGATTATGGACTGCTTTGCCTGGATGTGGTGCTGGTTGATAATGTTTTTTTTTATTGTTTTTTGTTATGTATGTAATTTTTATGTATGTTTCTTTTGTTCGCCACCCTGAATAAGGGCAGGTTGTAAATAATAATAAATCTAAATCTGACTGGTTACATGGGATGAAGAGGTGACTGGACAGAGCATGGGTGAAAATTGGGTATGGACTTCATATTGCAGTTAGTGGACAGTAAATATATACACTGTCAAATGTGCACTTAACACTGGTACACTTAATACCACCAGAGGTGGCATTAGGTGAATCCATTCTAATTGTGCTTCACATTAACATGCCATCAGGAATCTGTCTGTGCAGTTACTGCAGGGGGAATGCTGGACACAGAGGCCAATCAAAACTGCCACTAACTGTCCGAAAGCTTTCGGCCAAAACCAAATCAGCAGCCAAAGATGAGCTGAAATAGTAGTTCAATATAGGGTGTTAACAAGATAATTTCCTATTCCCTTCCCAATGCTCGGAGAACGCACAAAACAAAGCCACCCTTACAGCTGCAAACCAGCTCGGATCTGGCATTAGGGTGTATTGAATTTAGAAGTAGATGGAAGCCTCTAAGCCCTGGGAGTGCGAAACACATGTGTGCGAGTCCAAGCAAAGCCGAAAATGAAAGCACACGTTGGAGCCTATTTTCTGCACTTAAATATAAGCCTTCAGTGAAAAATAAATTTGAAAGGCCTATATTTAAAGGTGCAGAGGAACAGCACCAATGTATGCTTCACTTCCGGGTTTGCCTGCCACATGCGCACAAGAGACACGCTTACTTATACACGTTCCTCCCCCTTACTTTTGGTCTTACAGTGTGCATATTATTTGCATGCAATTAGTGTTGAGCATCGGGGACCTATATTTCTGCGTGGTTCCTGTGCTATTCCTGGACACTGTTCGCTATAGTATTGGAGTTCTGAGCATTGGCCCATAAGTTAAGTGTGAGTTTAGGCTGGACAATTGACATTACAAATTCAGTCTAGCTTCAGCTGTAGAGGTCTCTGAGGTGCAAGCAAGCTTATTAATGTGGCTGAACCTGCTGCAGAATACTGTGCGCTTGTGACATAAAATAATCTGTACAAATGTTTGGAATGTTTCAGGGATTATGAACTCTAGAACCCTGGCACCAGATGGAAAGTATCACTCAGGAGTCCCTCCAAGCATGAAGCAGCCACTTCTCTGTACCTTGTTCATCCTTACCACAGGTATGGCTAAGTAAAGAAAGTGAAGGGCTGGATGGTCTCGATCAGTGCATTTTGTCTAGCAAAAAAGGTGCTGGTACTCAAATGCTAGGCCACCCTTCAGGGGTGGAGTGATCATTGATGGACCCACCCTACAATAGTCAGGACCCCTGCAACCAGTCATAGAATCTATGACAAGGCAGAATTTGTATGTAGAACCTGAGCTCTTTCATTAAAATATGAGAACCATGGGTCAAGTTTAGCAGACAGTGGAAAAGGTGCCGGTACTCAGTACCCCCAAGTACCCCCTCAAAAAAAGCCTTGGTCTCGATGCTTCTCAGTTGTTCCAGACATCCTTAGTTTCTGATAATCTTCCATCTACACTTGTGATGACATTTGCTTTGTGTTGTGAATGTTTAGGCTGTAACTCCTCTATTTTTCCAGATGTTTCTTGGTTTGTTTACTGGCCTTGTGGCTTCAAGCCCTCCAAGCTGAAGCTCAGTTTTTTTCATTGTTTTCCTTCTAAGTGTTTACTTAATATCAGGGGAACAGCTATATTTTGGGATAGCCAATTCATTTGAAGCTGCTCCTTTCTGATACATTGCCTGCTTGAGTATTTTTTTTTTGCTTCCGAGTGTAATGATTAGCATTATGGATTCTTTTTTGTTCTGCTGTTTTCTCTTGTTTATGTTTATGGCTTTTGACTACCTTTGACATTTTTCTGTTTTTCTTGTCTGTCCTCTTTATTGTGGTCTAACGGGACTTTCCAACAGTTTCTTTTTTTTCTAGTATTATTAATTGCAATTTTCTTTTTCATGATATTTCTGTTGGTGGATGTTGTTTCTGATTATTGTATTGTTATAATTGATTAATTTGAAACTTACTAAATCATTTTAAAAAATAAAGGGTATCTCACTGTTCTCAGCATGGCTACTAGACACAGAACTGCCAAGGGGGTCCAATTTTTGAGAGGGAGATTTTTTTTCCCGAATCTTTATTGATTTTCAATGAACATACAATAGAACGAGAGGGAGATTTTAGAACATGCCCTAGTCCTGCCCAACTCCACCCCCAGACCTGCCTCCTAGCTTCACCCCTGTAATACCTCAACCCACAGCCATTTCAAGAATACCTTATTGGCACTGATGAACACTGGGATGGAGGAGAACTACAAATAACTGTTTCCCCTATTCTTACTGCCATCTCCTCTCGACTCTTCCTTCAATTTAGCTTCCCTATCAGTCACTTTCCCCATCTTAGGATGTCTTACGATTAAATTTACAGATGAAACAAAACTATTCAAGTTTGTTAAAACATGTGCGGACTGTGAAATATTGCAGGAAGACCTTAGGAAATTGGACGGCTGGGCATCCAAATGGCAGATGAAATTTAGTGTGGACAAGTGCAAGGTGATGCACGTTGGAAAGAATAATCCGAATCATAGTTATCTGATGCTAGGGTCCACCAAGGGGGTCAGCACTCAAGAAAAAGATCTAGGTGTTGTAGATAATACTCCGAAATCTTCTGCTCAGTGTGCGGCAGCTGCCAAGAAAGCAAACAGGATGCTAGGAATTATTAGGAAAGGGATGGTGAATAAGACCAAAAATACTATAATGCCTTTGTATTGTTCCATGGTGCGACCGCACCTTGAGTATTACGTTCAGCTCTGATCGCCTTATCTCAAAAAAGATATAGCGGAATTAGAAAAGGTTCAAAGAAGAGCAACCAAAATGAAAAAGGGGATGGAACTTCTCTCGTATGAGGAAAGGCTAAAAGAGATTAGGGTTCTTCAGCTTGGAAAAGAGACGGATGAGATGAGATATGATTGAGGTCTACAAAATCCTGAGTGGTGTAGAATGAGTAGAAGTAAATCAATTTTTCACTCGTTCCAAAAGTACAAAGACTAGGGGACACTCAAGGAAGTTACATGGAAATACCTTTACAACAAATAGGAGTAAATATTTTTTCACTCAACGAATAGTTAAGCTCTGGAACTCTTTGCCAGAGGATGTAGTAACAGCGGTTAGCATATCTGAGTTTAAAAAAGGTTTGGACAAATTCCTGGAGGAAAAACCTATAGTCTGTTATTGAGACAGACAATGGGGATGCAACTGCTTGCTCCGGGATTGGTAGCATGGAATGTTGCTGCTAATTGGGTTTCTGCCAGGTACTTGTACTAGGCTAGATGGATCATTGGTCTGACCCAGTATGGCTACTCTTATGTTCTTATGTATAAGTATTACACTAGACCCTAGAACACCAATACAATTACTGTTGAGAAACTACAACAAGTGGGGCTACTATAGATCCCTGCACAGCAACCATATGCTTAGCATGCAGAATACAGACAGACCCTCTCTGATAATAACAGACCCTATCTTAGAAAGAAATGCAGTGGACAGGCAGCTGATGAGTAATCCTGAACCCAAGGGTGTATTGGGAAGTCCATCCTTGAAAGGGGCCTCCCTGAGTCCTCCTGCAAGAACGCTTCCACCTCAGCCAAGTTTACTGGTTCATTCTGGAACTCTTGAGAAGCAAACTCCTGATGATGGACATGCTTCCCAGACCCCATTGCTGATTCCTAAGGAGGTACCTTTTCCATCTGACAGCCATACGTATCTCCTATTTCTGATAAAAAAAAAGTAACTTTAAAGGACATTTGGTCTGTGATATCTAGAACTGAGACTTTACTTAGGGATGTAATCCCTCAGCTTTGTCAATTTTCCTCAGACTCAGTCCTTAAGTTTAAAGAAGTGGACAAAAATTATTTACAATTATCTTCATAAGCTAGTTCTATGGGAAATAAATTGTCCATACTTCAAAACGTTAATCTCTCTGCAATTAAGGAGTCTCTCTTCTTGCGTCACAACTTTGTTATAACTTCCCTCTTTGTTTCCTGTCAGGTTAACTTCTACTAGAAATAGAATCTTCATAAAATCTTGAAGACTTGTTTAATTAAACTAGTTTTGGTTTTCTGAGCCTTAATTTCTCTTTTTTTTAAATCTCTGTTTCATTAGAACTGTTTTAATTTTCTGTGTTGTGTTTTACCTTTGTTATCAGCATTGTTTGTATTTATGTTATTAATTTACATTTAGTTCTTATTTAGTGATTGTATCATATTTGTTATCTTTAATTATATTTTGTTCAAAATGTTATTGTAAACCGCTTTGACACTTTATTGACTTAAGTGGTATATCAAATCAAATCATACCTTTGGCCTATTCTCACTCTCTGTAAGGCCAGGGGTTCTCAGGACACACCCAGCCAGCAGGTTATTCAGGATAACCCACAATGAAGTAGAGCGTGCATATTTCATTCATGCATATTATTTGCGGATATCCTGGAAACCATACAAACTAGATGTGACCCGAGGACAGGGTTAAGAACCCCTGTTCTAGGCTATGACTCTGCAATTTTCATTCTAGTCACACTGGGGTCCTTTTACTAAGCAGCAGTAAAAAGTGGCCTATGGTAGTATAGGTGCGTGTATTAGACGCGCTCCGGGCCAGTTTTTACCGCATCTACAAAACATGGCTTTTTTTTTTTTAATGGGACGGGAAAGGGCCTGCAGTAAAAATGAAACCAGTGTGCGCCCAAAACTGGCCTGCGCCCTTAATGCCACCCATTGATCTAGCAGTAGAGGCTCATGCGCTACACATGCAGTGACTGGTCGGCATGCGCCGGTTACTGCCAGAGGAAATAAATAAATAATTCAGTCACGTGTTATGGGCGCGCACCAAATCTGAAATTACCGCCAGGAAGGCACAATGGCCTGGCACTAGTCTCATTTGGGCGTGTGCTGCACAAGCGTAGAGCATACTGCGACTTAGTAAAAGGGCCCCACTATCCACTGTACCAGGGCACAGATGCACCTCTACCTTGTTAAAAGATAAATTAAGTTCCCTTATCTGTTTCCATTGCACAGTGTAAGGTCTCCACCACCAGGAGACTCTTGAGTCCCTCGGCCCTTTAGCTGAGCTGTGTGCTGTAATCCACTGCTAAAGAGCACACGGCAATCTGCAAGGTCAGATCATTATACTTTATTGTAATCCCTTTGTGTAAACTGCTCCTCCAAAGGTAGTTCCCACCACAGCATTTCTCAAGAAGCATAGCAGTTCAACAGCGTAGTATTCAAAACAAAACAAAATTTAAAAAAATTAAAAAAAAAAGGTTCCAAAATCTCAGCAGTTCAAATAAGAAGTTATGCAAAGCAATTCTTCAAACAAAGTAGCTCAAAAATGACAAACTCCCAGCAGTTCATGTATAGCAGGTATGCAAAGTAATTCTCCAAACACAGTAGCTCCAGAAAGGGTTCAAACCCTCCCCAGCAGTTCGTGTCAGCAGTTAGACAAAACAATTCCCCAAACACAGCAGTTCAGAAAGGGTTCAAACTCCTAGCAGTTCATGTATAGCAGTTATGCCCAAAACCACCACTCCTCCTCTCTCCCTTTCAAAAGAAATCAACCTAGGGAGAGTGGCAAGGGTCCCTCCCCAACCAGGCCAGCATTATACCCTGACCACCACCCGCATGACCCTTCCGTGGTAAACCTGATCTCGCAGCTCCCCTCATGGGATAGCCACCTTTTCCCTTCTTCTACTAGGCTCTCCTCCCGAGTAGCCCTCTCCTGTTTCACCTCCTTTCCTTTCAGTTTAATCAAAGCAGCAGTCTCCATCGGCTCCTCTTGCTCTAGTTCCCCCCACTTGTCTTCCCCTTGCCAGTCCATAGGTTCCTCCCCACACCCATTGCTCAGCTGCTCTCCATTTGCTTGATTGGGCAGGTTCAGAACTCCTTCCCTCATCCTGGCTCTCTGGGACAGGTTTTTCCAACTCCCTTCTCCTGACCTCCTCTGGGGGCTGTTGGGGATTAAAGTCCCTATTTCTACCATGGGACCTACTCAGGGGCTGCTGGGAATTGTAGTCTTTTCCTTTTCTCCAATCCCCCGGGGGAAAAGCCTCCTTCCTTTCTCTACCCAGTCTCCCTCCCTCTCGAGCCTCCTCATTCCCCCATGTGCCTTCATTCTCCCTCTCACCCTCATATTCCTCACAACAGTAAGCATATATCCATAAAATATGGTGCTGCACACCCTGAGGAGAGAATATTTTAATAAAATGTAATGTTACTGATGGCTTGTTAAACCTATGAAACTGTTTCTTAGGTCTTCTGCGCACAAGGATAAAGTACATTGTACAATATTAAATCAAAAAATGTCTTGGTATGTGTTGAAACTCTCGTAGCAGGCATCTACAGAAATGATCTTTGCAGTATTGTGAAGTACTGTGATGAATATCAACATTCTCTTTCTTTCTAACCTTTTCTAGGGATCATCTTTGTACCTAAGACTGAAGGTTACTTAACAGTAAGTAAACATTAAAATGCCCTTCACTTTTCTGAATATACAGACTGCTGAAAGGTGAGATTGCTCAAGCAGGTGCTTTATTCCTAACCAAGGGGTTGATGCAGCAGAAGTTCATAGATGTTGGTGCACAGCTCAAATGAAAGCTTCCTGCATTGGCCCAGTAATGAATAGAGAAGATGTACATTCATTTGAAATCACCCAGGATATGTCGTTTCATGCCATTGTATGAACATAAGAATGTAAGGATAGCCATACTGGGTCAGACCAATGGTCCATCTAGCCCAGTATCCTGCTTCCAGCAGCAGCCAATCCAGGTCACAAGTACCTTGCAGAAACCAATTTGTAGCAACATTCCAATTAGTAGCAGCTAGCAATCCCAGGGCAAGCAGTGACTTCCCCATGTCTATCTCAATAGCAGACTATGGACTTTTCCTCCATGAACTTGTCCAAACTTTTTAAAACCCAGATACGCTAACCACTGTTACCACATCCTCCAACAACATTGAATGATAAACATTTCCTCCTATTTGTTTTTAAAAATTTCCATGTATCTTCATTAAGTGTCTCATAGTCTTTGTACTTTTTGAAAAAGTAAAAAAATCGATTCACTTCTTGTTCTACACTACTCAGAATTTTGTAGACCTCAATCATATCTTCCATCAACCATCTCTTTTCCAAGCTGAAGAGCCTTAACCTCTTTAGCCTTTCCTCATATGAGAGGAGTTCCATCCCCTTTATCATTTTGGTTGCTCTTCTTTGAACCTTTTCTAATTCTGCTATATCATTTCTGAGATGCAGCAACCAAAATTGAATGATATACTCAAAGTGAGGTTGCACCATGGAACAATACAGAGGCATAATATTCTTGGTCTTATTTTGTATCCCTTTCCAAATAATTCCTAGCATCCTCAAGGTGAGGTTGCACCATGGAGTGTCACAGAGGCATGTGAGGGGGTATACAGAACACTGCCCCTCACTCTTAAGAAGGATTCCTCAGGTATTGCGAGCCACTTTAAAACCCTTAGCCCAACCCAAGGAGGAAGTGAGATGGAAGGGGTGGAGCCAAAACCAGGAACTATAAAAGGCAGGGCCAGAGTGGGGTTAAAAAGGCCCAGAGATGAGTGAAGACCTACTGCATATACCCCATCAGGTACCTGTGGAAAGGAACTGCAACAATCAGGTAGATCAAGTGAAACTTGGACCTCGTAGCTTTGCATGTTGGATCTGGCCTGAGGCAGGCTGGCTGGTGAAATACTAAGAACTGTACTTTATAATTTTGGGAAAGAGTCAAGAAAAAGCATTTCCTTACCAAGAGACTAGTGCGTGCAGTATCCTGCAGGAGCAGGCCATGGAGGACATTCTTCTGTTCAAAGACTGGCTATTTCTCCTTCCCCTGTGAACTAACAGGCCCCCCCTTTCCCAACACCACTAATAAATACTAATTTCGCTCACCCTAAGCTACTGCATGGTGTCACTTTATCCGGACCCTGAGTCCGCCCATGCTCATGGTATCGCATACTATGGCAGTGGTGGGATTGGAGCTTATCCTGCCAGAGGAAGCCAGGACTCATGACCTCTGGGACTCTGGACCTTTTACAGATACCATGCCAGAATATTGGGCAAGGACCCCCCTTTAAGGTAGCACTCCCATATTTCATAATAAAGAATGACTTCTTGTACAGGGTGGCCAAGGAAACCCTAGAGGGGGAAGAGGTAGAGCAACTGATAGTCCCTCAATCTTACCATAGGCAGGGTCATGCAATTAGCCCACAGTCACCCGTTAGGAGGTCACTTGGGGGAGGAGAAGACCCAGGAATGGATTTTGGCTCTGTTTTTCTGGCTGAATGTATTCAAGCAAATTAATCTCTTTGTCAGTCCTGCTCGATCTGCCAACTGAGTAGTCCTGCAAGGGTTCCACCTGCCCCTTTCATGCCCATGCCCATTGTCAATATCCCATTTGAAAGAGTGGTGAAGGACTTTATGGGATCCCTAGAACGTACCACCCATGGCAACAAGTATATCCTGGTTATGTTGGACTATGCCACTCGCTACCCAGAGGCCACTGCCCTGTTTAATTCATATCAACCCTGGACCTGACCAAGGAATATTGACAGGTACTCCTTACTTCAGCTGCTAAGGAAAAGATAGCCTTTTCCATACCCCAGGGTTTGTTCCAGTTTATTATGTTGCTGTTTGGCTTTCATAGAGCTCCAGCTACCATCTAGATCCTCATGGACCGCCTGCTTAAACCACATGGTTACTACATGGCTACTTACTTAGACGACATTGTTATCTACAGTAAGAATTGGAGGACCCATCTTATTCAGGTAGAAGCAGTATTGGATAGTCTACGGACTGCTGAGCTAACAGCAAATCTGAAAAGTGCTTCCTGGGAGGACAAGAAGTCCAGTACAAGTGAGACCCCAGATTGGGAAGATAGAAGGAATCACCCAGGTACCAGTACCTCAGATGAAAAACAGGTATGAGTCTCGGGCTCGTTGGTTATCACTAATGATTTATTATAACTATTAACCCACTTTCTGCAGAAGAAAGCTCCAGAAAAAATATACTGGACTGTAGAGCTGGAAGCTGCCTTCCAGACCCTGAAGAGGGACATTTGCTCAGAGCTGGTGCCAATCAGCCTGAACTTCAACCGGCCCTTTACTGTGTACATTGATGCATTAGAAGTTGGACTTGGGTCCGTTCTGTCCCAGGAAATGGATGGGGAAGACCACACGGTGGCCTATATTAGCGATAATTCTTTCCAAGAGAGGAGAATTATGCAGTAATTGAAAAGGAAACCCTAGCTATTAAATGGGTCCTGGAGACATCCCAATATTATTTAATGGGGCAACACTTCCTATTGGTCACCGGCCATCAACCCTTTCAGTGCATGACTCACCATAAAGACTCAAATGCATGCACTGTGCACTGGTTCCTCAGCCTCTGGCCTTTTAGCTTTTGGATGAGACATTGGGTGGCCCGAGAGCACGTTAATGCTGATTGTTGTCTCGAGAGATGGATCCTGATATTGCAGGCGCTCAACCAGGCATGGTTTTGGTGAGGGGGAGGGTATGTGAGGGGACATACATAACACTGCCCCTCACCCTTAAGAAGGATCCCTCAGGTAATATGAGCCACCTTAAAACCCTTAGCCCCGCCCAGGGAGAAAATGAGATGGGAGAGGTGGAGCCAAAACCAGGAACTATAAAAAGCAGGGCCAGAAGGTAGGAGTGAAGACCAACTGCATATGCCCCAGTAGGTACCTGTGGAAAGGAACCACAAGAGTCAGTTAGGCCATGTGAAACTTGGACCTTGTAGCTTTGCATATTGGATCCGGCCTGAGGCAGGCTGGCTGGAAAAGTACTACGAACTGCACTGATAACTTTGGGAACCAGACCAGAGTTAAGAAAAAATATTGACTTACCAAGAGACTGTAGTGCATGCAGTGGCAGGCCATGGAGGACATTCTTCTGTTCAAAGACTGGTTTTGCATTTGATTTCTCTGTTCCCTGTGACCTCAACAGGAACCTCTTACCCAACACCGTTAATAAATAGTAATTTTGCTCACCCTAAGCTGCTGCGTGGTGTCACATTATCTGGGCCCTGAGCCCGCCCTCGTTCACGGTATCACAAGGCATTATAGTATTCCTGGTCTTATTTACCATTCCTTTCCTAATAATTTGTAGCATCCTGTTTGCTGTAACCCAGTGGGGGGGTTTTGTACCTATGGCTCCAGAGGCGGTCCTGGGCTGTTTCGGGGGGGAGGGGAGCTTTGATGCCCATCGGGGTATCCTGGGGGAAGTCGCACTGTTTGCAACCTTCTCCAACACTGCCTAGCTGAGGAGCTCTGTTTCCCCCGGGAGCAAACTGCCGAATGGCCGGTATCATGCATGCGCAGTTCTGAACTTTGGATTTGGGGTTTTTTTTTGAGTGGGCATTGCTTGGGCATATGTGTGCGGTGATGCAGAATTTATTTAGAGTGAACGTCTCTAGTTTTATAGAAGTTTTGATAGAGATTTATGATAAAAATCTGTAAACATCTTTAAATGTGTGTTTAAATTTATAGTGGAATCAACTACTAATGACCAAGAGGCTGTTGAAAGACTTATTGGTATTTAAGAAAACTTTGAAATGCCGTTTGTTTGGAGAAGCCTATGGGACTGTTACTGCATAGGACCACTTTGAGTATCTAGGACCTTTTTTGTTTTATTTGGACTGTTATTGTTGTGTATTTGTAATTATTGTATATTTTTTGTTTGTATTTTAATTATGTATGTTTTATTGTGCCCTGCCTTGGGTAAACTAATAAACCTGTAAACCTATATAGAGCATTACAGTAGTCCAATGAGCTAAAAACTAATTGCTGAACTACTGTACAAAACACTTCTTGTAAATACAGGTCTTTTAATTTGAAATACACTTGACAAAGTACCAAAGAGATGTGCTTTTGTCCAGCCCCACCCTCTTCTAACATAATTCCTAGCACTTTGAGGGTTCTATATATAGTAAGATGCCTTTTCTCATAGCTACTTGTATTCCAAAATTATCCCCAAAACAGAATATGGTGGATTTTTATAACATTCAAAACCAAACCACTAGTAATAACCCAATCACTAACTCTATTCATACATTAAGAAGATTTCTTATATAGATGCTCCATCTGCATTTAAAGGTAACAAGTTGAATGTTGCCAGGATAGACTTAAAAAGAAAAACCAACACTCCTTACTATCTTGCCAAATGGAGACATATAAATATTGAATAACATGGAGAGAGGGGAGCCTCGTGGGACTCCCCATTTCAACTTCTTACTCTGAGACCAGTCTCAACTGAATCGTACTTTATAGTTTCCATCAGACATGAAAAAAACAACCATTGTTCAAATAATCCAACCAGTCCAAGGTGCTGGCATCTCTCCACCATGTCAAATGTTACACTTAAATCTATCCAACTATATTTCCCTTATCTCACCAGTACTAAACTTTATCTAACAATAATAACATAAATTCTGTGCCTGATCCTTTCCTGAAGCCAGCCAATCCAACATCCATTACACTACCATCTAAATACTGGCTAATCTGAGCTGCTATCTCCTCTCTCCTGCAATTTTGTCGTCATAGGCAAATTGGAAACTGGCCTAAAATTCTCGCAAGTGGTTCTCTTGTATACCCTGTTTCTTCAAGATAAGGGTCACCACTGCTTCTTTCAAGGATGTTTAAGTTTATTAAAACTAAATATACTGCTTGGCTTTGACAGAACACATCAAAATATACAGATGCTGGTACAACGCCTTGAGATAAGGAAGAATTTAGTAGATCCACAATCATTTTTAACTAAAAAGGTGGGATCTAGGTCAAGAGGCATAAAAGATGAGCTTAGAGAAGTTAATTTCTGTACTCGCTCCTCTGTAACCAAAGAGGAGTATAATACTGTTCCTAATGGATATGATCCAGATCTAAGATAGGATCCTGATCTATCTTTCCTTGATTGGAAAGGGAGATGGCCTTCAAATCAAAAACTGTTAAAAAATCTACCAAAACTTCAGCTGACAGATTAATAATCTTTTTTATAATTAATATGCAATATATATACAATAACAAAATCAAGCAAATAATCAGAATATACATTAGGAACAAATGTCATCAAGGCAAATATAGAAAAGACCAACAATGATAATAACATGGTGGTTGTGCATTTTGCTACATCCAGTTAGTATATTATCAACTGTTCCATCTTTGTCTTGCACAGACTGACTACGAACCAGACATGATTAAGTAGGCAAAATATTACATTAGCTTTTCATAGTTTTATAATACAGAAAATATGGATTCTCACTCAATAATAGAATGTTTGTACGTTTGGGAAGCTTGCCAGGTGCCCTTGGCCTGGATTGGCCGCTGTCGTGGACAGGATGCTGGGCTCGATGGACCCTTGGTCTTTTCCCAGTATGGCATTACTTATGTACTTATGAACTTATGTACTGGAAGCCAGGGTCAGCTCAAAGGACTGTGGCTCCCTGAGCCAACTTTTGGTTTGACACCCTCCCATTGGCGCCTTCCTCTATCAGGCTATATCCCCCTCTTCTCCGGCCTATGTTTAAAGGCCAGTTTCCCCATTCTGAATACAGACAGAATTTCACCTAATGATACCTGCATCAGCCCCTGTGTGTTCCCTATGCCACGCCCCTGTGAAAACAGCAAGTTAATGTTAAAGGAGGGGTGGGCGCCGCAGAGAAAAGACACCAGGGCTGATGTGGGTAGTGTTAGGTGAAATTGCTGTCTGTGTTTGGGAGGGGAAAACTGCCTTTAAAGGTAGATGGGGAGGGGGGGGGGGGAAGGTGGCATGAGACAGAAGAGGAAGGGGGCTCCCAGCTCTTCTTTTTTCCCCTTCACACACAATGCTGCAAGGGTAATCTCTAAACGGGCTTAACCTATAGGGCCAGTGACATCATAGGATCAGTCATTTGGCATCCTTTATCTCCAGCACCCTGGGTCAGAGCCTCACCTGGTACATAGGTTAAGCTGGTCTGCTGGAAGCATGAAATGATGCATAAAATGATTGAAGTAATCAAGCAAAACATTTTATGGGCCTTCAAAATCCTACTGACAGACACTAGAATATAACACCTCAGACATTACTGCCATTGAAATGAGCCATGTTTGGTTTATTGATATTTCCATTCCAAGAGACAGTAATATGGAAGACAAGAAATTCAGAAAGGTCACAAAATACTGAGATTTGCAAATAGAAATTGCAAAGATTTGGAAAAAGAAATCAACAGTGGTAACTGATTGTCATCGGGGCACTAGATGCAATACCACAAGGACGTCTGAAGAAGTTGAGACTGTCTAAAACTGAAACAAATGACAATAGCCTGACTACAGACAGCAGCATTGTTAAGTACCCTCATACATTATTATTAGATGCCACCTACAAGATTCCTAAGCCCTTGGATAGAACTCAATCACCTGTGTGGGTCCTGCGGGCCATAAATGATCACCGTATGGTCATACGGGATCTTGCTTTGCACAATTGGAAACAACTCGTCATAGTGCTTTTTTCTTTGTTGTTCCCTATCTTTGGAACTCAATATAAAGAAATTTAAATCACGGTTGAAAGCGTCGTTATTCAAGCAGGCCTATACTGGTGACTTGAGAAGCTCATTGGGCTCCTGGTGCCTGGGAGAGAGAGTGAGAAGAATGATTTTTTTTTAACTGGTATGACTTTGTTAATTTGTTTTGGGTTCTGTTGTGAATGTAGATATCACTTTTCCTATCAAAATATTGTAGTTCCTTTCTTTTGCCCTTTGTTATTTTATGTTTGTTAATCGCTGTGTTCTGTTGACAGTTAAGGCGGTATATCGTTACAAATAAATAAATGATGAAGGGAACCAGCCAACATTGTCTGCAACACACTATTTTTATTGTACACCGATGTGAATCTTTTCAGCAAAGCGCTTTATCAAATTTTAATAAACTAAACTAAATTATTTGTAAATTGTGGATAATAATCATAATATTAGTCACCACATGACACAAATGCCGGTAAATAAAGACTTGCATGGTCCATCCAATCTGCCCAGCAAGGCAGTCAGAGCTGCACCTGCCACTCTGTGCAGGTTGCTTTTCTTCATAAGTGAACACTGGTATCACAATCAAGGCAGCTGGCAATTTGTTACCATCTCAATCAAAACTCCATGCCGGTAGTCTGAAGAGTGGTTTATTATTACAGCCTCAGCATAATTACATTCATTATGATTACGATTAAACCAACAATCTAACCGTATTGCTCATTAAGAACATTTTACTCTCAGAATTTCAACCTTAAAATGTCTTCCCCTCCCCACAAAGAGATATATAACCCACACTCATAGCGTGTGATATAAATGTGATATAAAATATGCATGCTTGATTCTGACCTATCTTTGCCATTTTTGGTGTAGTGCCTAAGAAGTAGGGAAGGGACGTAGGTCAACCAAACACACATGGAGCTCCAGAGGTAGAATACATAAAGGTCTTTATTGTCAAAGCACAAATACAGTGGACTTGACACGGTCTCATGTTTTGGCAATCAATATGCCTGCTTCAGGAGTCTGTGTAGTTGTCGCAAAGGTCTTTCCAAACAAATAAATAATTAAAAAAAACAATAGATACTGTGTAGTTGTCGCAACGTCTTTCCACAGAAATAAATAATTAAAAACCAACAGTACAACAGTTGATTCAAATCGCCACATAAGACTACTATGTCCCTTTCCTACTTCGTTGGACAGTACTTTCTCTATAGGGTTCCTTCCTGTTTATCAAGTGTCGGTTTGCCATTTTTTGAATAGACTGTAGACATCTGCCTAGGATTAGCCTTATTTCCCAACTTCTGGAGATGCCATTGAAGCCCAGTCCAGCCCATCCTGATCTGTCTTTACATTTTCAGGACATAAACTGTAGAAATCTGCCAAGTACTGGTTGTACATCCCAAATTGTTGGAGTACTGCTCCTGTCCATCATAGCACATCAAGAGCTATCAATGCCAGTCACCTATACTAAGCCAAATTGAGGTTATTCTATAAGACAGGCACACAAACATTTACATGCCAGTAACATGTGTAAATGTTCAGAACACTAGAGTATACTCATACATGCCAGATACATGCATATCTTACATAGCATATATTTATAGGTGGACATACACATAGGCAAAGTTTGGGTGGTGTGTGGGCAGGGTGCACATTTACGCATGTCGTTTATCTAATATTATAGTTATGGGCTAGATTCTATATATAGCATCTAAATCATTGGTGCTGAAAGAAATCCGCTAAAAACGTTATTCTATAAGCCATGCCTACAGTTTAGTGCAGTTTTAAGTGTTATAGTCGTGCGTAAATTTAGGCACCACCATTTGCACCAATGAAAATGTGGTGCAAATGCCCGCACCTAAATTGTATGCGTAGAGCACCCTTATTCTGTAATTACGCATGTAATCAAAACTATGCCTCCATTCCACCCGAAACACTCATGACCCTTTCCACGCCCCCTTTTTCAAGACACATATAACTTTTAGGTGTGGAGCTTGTGCCTAACTTTATGCGCGTATCATCCAATTAAATCTAATTAGTGCCAATAATTGATTGTTAAAAATCCAATTATTGGCACTAATTGGCTTGTTATCCTATTAAATTGTGCACACAAATTGGGACCGCAGCTAAATTTATGCACGCAATTTTTGGCGGCCTTTATGGAAACAGGGGGTATTTGTGCATTACCAGCTGGTAAGTGCACACACTTAACACCAGCTCTATGGTTGCTTAAGCACTTATGTGCATATATACTGAGTCATGCTAATTCTGTAAGGGAGAGAGTTGCCTAGTTTTCTGTATAAAAGAGGCTCTAATTAGACAACCTCTAGGCATCTAAATGATGGCACCCCTTTAAAGAATTGCCCTCATTACTTCCACCATACAACAGACCTCATTAACCCCATTCTGGCCTGGTGTTAGACAAGTTGGTTCAAAGGCAGAAATTAAGGCAGGGTTTGGCTGGTGCCAGATACCTTGCTGCTGTGCCTCAATTGCATAACACAGGTTAGTCAAAGGGGCCTCTTGTGAGGCTGGCCATGCTCTACCTGCTTTTGGTTGCCTGACTAATCAGAGAAATGCATTTTCTAAACCTTCACAAGAGGCTGAGAATCATATGCTGCACATTATAACCTATTACCAGTAACTTATTTTTACTGTTTTTGTAGATTCAATAGATGATGTGAAATGTTTGCATTTGGACCCTCTGGGCACCTATGTCTAGTGCATAGTTATAGAATTATTCTCAATATGCTAGATCCGCCTTTGAAATTTTCACAGCATTTCTGGGAGGTTTTAATTCATTGCTTCAGATTAATTCCAAGTTTTCAAAATAATTTTTTTTTCTGTTACAGCCAAACTGTGAGCGGTATCCTTTGCCTGGATGGCCAAGGAACCTATACCCAGTATGTGGAACGGATGGAGAAACCTATTCAAATGAGTGTATGCTCTGTTACTCAAACAGGTAATTGTATTTCTTACATACTTATCTATAAGCCTTGGTAATATATTGAATAAAATGCATGATGTGGTTTCTCAGATGAAAGAAAAAATTATGGCTCATGACGCCCAACTCCTATTTATTAGTTCCCCCAGAGCGTCTACTCTTAACTAGAATAATGACGTTGCCTGCTCATTCATGCAGTCAGTAGCTTGGAAGGACAAGTCTTTATAACATGACATTCAGAATTAATACTACATATAATTAATCTGTTCTCCCTGCCTACATTCCCTGGATAGAAATTGGAAGACTAGATGCTCAGGAGAGTTGAGGGCTGGTCAAATGACAGTGGGAAGATTGATCCAATATATCTGAAAGAACAGCTAGAAAATGAGGGAGGGAGGCTTTGGAAACTCACATGCAATATTATTTGTAGTATGTTTAACAAGTTCATTGACCTAGAAGGGGTGGTTGCGGTAACTGAATCATGGCTCAGTGACAATCACGATGGAGTGGTTAACAAAGGACAGGATACATGAAAAGGTTTTATATGTTAGGGCCAAAATAAATATTATTGAGATGCCAAGAGGGGCATAATCGAAAGGGGCGCCCATGTTTTCCTGAGGACGTCCCGGCGAAGGGGCAGGGAAACCCGTATTATCGAAACAAGATGGGCGTCCATCTTTTGTTTCAACACCCAAATCTTGACATTTAGGTCGTCCCTAGAGATGGTCGTCCTTAGACTTGGTCGTTTCTGATTTCGGCGCTAATGGAAACTAAGGACGCCCAACTCAGAAACGACCAAATCCTAGTATCTATAAATGATGCTCAGAATTTGGTGCCATAAAAATCATCCCTGAACCATATTCTATATTGTGCACTCCAGGATTGGTGATCTTTATAGAATAGTACATAGCGCCGACATTCACGCTGAACTTCGGGCTCAAGGAGTTACATTAACTGAAACCAGGTGTAAATCCCAGCATGCAAGTTGGGCATAGATCCCTGAATTCTATAACACTGCACGCATTTTAAAGGGAAGACTCCTGACCTGCCCATGCCCTCCAATGGTCACACTCCTTTTGCAGATCCACACAGAAACATTTCGGCCCTATTCTATAAATGGACGCATAAGTGTGTTTTCGTGCAGATCTGTAATATCTGCTTCATTTCAGCGCCTTGCATCTGTTAGAACACTTTTTTTCTGCGCCAAAAATTGGGCCCGGAAGTAGTGCCTAACATTCGACGCAATAAATAGAATTTCCCCCCATGTGCATAAGTATTCAAGCCTAAACACATATGCGTCTATATACTCAGTTATGCTAGTAGTATTCTATAAAGCAGGCTTGTCCAACCTTTTTATATCAGGGGCACCATTTTATATTTCGTAACATTTCAAAACACACATGTGCGCACATATGTACACACTCACACTCTCTCGTTCTCTCTCGTACACCCCCCCCCCAGCCTTCACCTCTGTCTGTTTCTCGCTCATGTACCCCCCCCCCCCAGCCTTTCTCTCATATACCCCCGTCACCCAGTGTATCTCTCTCTCTTACCCCACAGTCTTCACCCAATCTCTCTCTCTCTCTCTTTTCCATGCCCCCATCCTTCACCCAATCTCTCTCTCTCTCTCTCTCTCTCTCTCTCTCTCTCTCTCTCTCTCTCTCTCTCTCTACCCCCCCCCTGCCTTCACCCAGTCTATCCCTTCAGCTTGGCTTCAGCTGCAGATTCATACCGCAGGATTCCTGCTTCCCCTCCACAAACAATCTATTTGTGAATTTGAGCCGCATTGGCTTCGCAAGTTTCAGTTGCTCTTGAAACCATGAGACCAACCTGAACTTCCAGCACTACATGCCTCAAGCTCAGGGATAGATGAGTCATAGTGGGGAAGCAGGGATCCCATGGTAGAGATCTGTGTTTCACCACAATTGCTAAGTTGTACTTGGCGGGTTGGGCGTGGGCTGTACGTTGGACAAGCTTGCTATAAAGGAAAGCAGGTGCTTAGTTTCCATTATAAAATAGGCTCCAATCAGGCACCTAAATGTAAGCAGCCCTTATAGAATTGTCCTCATTACCTCCTCCTTGGTAACCAGACCTCACTAACCCCATTCAAGACTGTGTCACAAGTGAGGATAAGGGAAATTAGGCATGGTTTGATCATGCTAGATACTTGCCCCCCCCTAAAAAAAAAATAAAGCCAGCCCTGCCATAACTTCTTTTGGCTGCCCTCATTTCAAAATGCGGCACTAACTAGAAAAAGGAACTAAACCAGGGATGCAGAGTTTAGGCCAGTTTTCAGGATATCCCTAATGATATGCATGAGAGAGATTTGCATGCAGTGGAGGAGGTAGAATAGTCCCAATGCATGAAGGAATATCCTGAAAACCTCCGCTGTTTCCAGCACGCAAAGCTAACTCCTGCATCCCTGAGGGTGAGGATCATATATTGTGTGTTTGTAACCTATGTAACTTGTTTTTACTCTATTTGTAGGTCCAATAGAAGGAATGTGAAAATTGTTACATATGGATACTGCTGATGTGATTTTAATCAACCTATAAAACACAGGAGACGTATGAATATTTTACAATAAGCAATAAGCTTGTGTTAACGTTCAGAAATGGTTTGTACCAACTTGTTGAATAAATTTTAAACCACACAACAGTACCTAGAAAGAATATGTACAGTTTCTCATCATCAGGACTGTGATATTAATTGTGTCTAGTCAAGAATACTAAAGCATAGCGTGTTTGTGTATGTTTTTGTGAGGGGAGAGTGGAAATTCCATATCTATATTAATCTCTTTATAGCTATCTATCTGCACTTACACACACAAATATATACCACTGGCATAGCTAGGTGGGGCCACAGGGGCCTGGGCCCCCAAAATTTGCTCTGGGCCACTGGTTGGCTGGCAGGGGTCCCCAACCCCCACCATTTGAAGACTTCGTCCAGCGCTGGTCTGTGGCGGCGCCACCGAATTGCCTTCCCTTCTCTCTCTTCCCCTCATGTCGGGCACGCTGCTTTTAGTGAAATTGAGCATGTCAGTTTCACTAAGAGGAGCACGCCGGATGTGAAGGGAAGAGACAACAGGGCAGGCAATGCGGTGGTGCTGGAGACCAGCACTGGACGAAGTCTTCAGATGGCAGGGGTTGGGGACCCCCGCCAGCCAAGATGTACAACAGCGGCAATGGGCAGCGAGAAGGTGGGGGGGGCCATGGCGGAGGGGGGCGGTAGAAGGGCGATGACCAAAATATGCCCCCCCCCCTTGGACTCTATGCCCTCCCACCTCGAGGTCTGGCTACACCCCTGATATATACATATAGCCCATATACATTTCTGCCTGTTCCTTAGTCCATTTAGAAGTGTCCCTACTCCTGGATTCTGGGCTGCAGCTAATGTCATAAACAGTGTTCTAGTACCCTTGATTACTTGAAGAGACAGTCAGCAGATTCTATATATATATTTTTACTCAAAGTCCTTCCTGGGATTTGAGCATGCCAACTATCAATACATGGTGAAGGTTAAACAGTATAAAATAAACCACTAGATTCACTTTTAAGATTACAGGAGGATGTGTTTATACAGTTTAACCATGGGTGTCAGTGCACAAAGAGGGGCATAATTGAACGAAAACGTCTATCTCCATGGGCGTTTATCTCCGAGAACGGGTCCGTGAAGGGGACCATATTTTCGAAAAAAATAGACGTCCATGTTTTATTCAACAATTTGTGAGCTGGGCGTTTTTGTTTTCAGTGATAATGGAAATGAAAGCGCCCAGCTCAAAAACGAATAAATCCAAGGCATTTGTTCATGGGAGGGGCCAGGAGTCGTAATGCACTGGTCCCCCTCACATGCCAGGACACCAACCGGGCACCCTGGGGGGCACTTTTACAAAAACAAAAAAAAAAGGTAAAAGAGCTCCCAGGTGCATAACACCCTTCCTTGTGTGTTGAGCCCCCCAAATCCCCCTCAAAACCCACTGCCCACAAGTCTACACCATTACTATAGCCCTAAGGGGTGAAGGGGGGCACCTACATGTGGGTACAATGGGTTGGTTGGGTTGGACGACTAAGCATTAAGCAGTACAATTGTAACAGGTGGGGGGGTGGGCCTGGGTCCACCTGTCTGAAGTCCACTGCACCCCCTAACAACTGCTCCAGGGACCTGCATACTGCTGCCAGGGAGGTGGGTATGACATTTGAGGGTGAAAATAAAAAGTTGTGAAACATCATTTTTGTGGTGGGAGGAGGGGGTGCAGTGACCACTGGGGGAGTCAGGGGAGGTCATCCCCGATTCCCTCTGGGGGTAATCTGGTCATTTAGGGCACTTTTTGGGGCCTTATTCGTGAAAAAAACAGGGTCCAGGAAAAGTGCCCTAAATTCTAGCTACAAACGCATACTTTTTTTCCATTATCGGCGAAAGGCGCCCATCTCTCCTTGGCCGATAACCACGCCCCAGTTCCACCTTCGCCACGCCTCTGACACGCCCCCGTCAACTTTGTACGCTTCCGCGATGGAGTGCAGTTGAAAACGTCCAAAATCGGCTTTCCATTATACCGCGTTATTCGTTTTTGTGAGATAAACGTCTATCTCCCGATTTGGGTCGAAATCTAGGCGTTTTTCTCTTTCAATTATAAGGTGGAAAGTGGTATTTCTATAGTTCACTGCTAGATTGTGGTACACATAGCTGCTGTTAACAAAACTATATGATTCAGTCACTAGGGGGCTCATTTTCAAAAGAGAAAACAGTCCAAAAAGTGGCATAAATCTGCATTTAGACGATTCTCTCACAAGAACGTCCAAATTGGTATTTTTGTAACTAATTTTTAATGTTTTTCTATGAAGTCCATCAGAAGTGTGTTCAAATCACAAGGGGGCGTGTCAGGGGTGTGTTAAGGGCAAGATCTATGTGTTCCTAACACGTGGACATTTTTCTGCCATAATAGAACAAAACAAAAACATTCGGGGCTATAAACTGAACATTTTGGTCTAGACCTGTTTTATTAACCAATAAGCAACAAAAAAGTGCCCTAAATGACCAGATGACCACTGGAGAAAATAAAGGATGACCTTCCCTTACTCCTCCAGTGGTCACTAACCCTTCCCACCCCTCAAAAATGTGATTTAAAACATTACTTACCAGCCTCTGTGCCAGCCTCAGATGTTATACTCAGGTCCATTAGAGCAGCATTCAAGTCCCTGGAGTAGTCTAGTGTTGGGTGCAGTGCACTGCAGACAGGTGGACCCATGCCCATAACTCCCCCTATCTGTTACACTTGTGGTGGAAACTGTGAGCCCTCCAAAACTCACCAGAAACCCACTGTATCCTCATACAGGTGCCCCCTTCACCCATAAGGGCTATTATAGTGGTGTACAGTTGGGGGTAGTGAGTTTTTTTTTTGGGGGGGGGGCTGAACAGACAAAATAGCAACGGTGAGCAGTGTCCCTGGGAGCATTTATTTGAATTCCACTGCAGTGCCCCCTAAGGTGCTCCATTGCTCTTCTGGAATGTCTGTGTGGCCAGTCTACTAAGAATGCTGGCTCCTCTTACATGGCTTCATTTTGTGCATTTTTCACTTGGAATTTTTTTTTTTTTTGAAAATGGACCAAAAAGATAAAACGTACAGAGCATGAGAACATCTAGCAAACAGCCATTTTTGGGAAAAAAAAAAAAAAAAAAAGACTTTTTCTGTTTTGAAAATGGCTATATTCCCCACTTGAATTTTGGACGTTTTTAGAAAAACGTCAAAAGTTGGACTTAATCGTCATATCAAAAATGCCCCTCCACGCCACACAGTAAGAAATAAAAAAAATGATTTGTCCCGGCCGTATGGGCGTGTGCCAAATACGAAATTACCACCAGCAGGGCACACTAGCCTGGCAGTAGTCTTGTTCTGGCTTGCACTGCAAGTGCATAGAGCCTACCCCACCTTTGTAAAAGGGCCCCTCAATTAAATAAGATAACAACGGTTGCCACTAGTAAGACCCAGCTGTGGACCTCACTTTCTAAATTGAATAGCAAGAGGTTCCAGTGCTAAAGGGAAGGCAAGGGGTGATCATGGCAGCCCTGATGTGTACTTTGAGAAAGGAAAATTTATGTGGGGATGAATCAAATTATTCCCTCACACTACAGCTGAAGGGGAAAGAGTATAAAGATTTTATCCAACCAATAAATTGTGGACCTACATTAATTATTGATATGGCCATGCAACCTTACCAAAAGCTTTCAAGTAATTGCACCAGTGTCATCATAAGATTTAAGGTAATGTAAAATATTAATATGGGGGGGGGTCAATATTCAAACATTTTAATTGGCCAGAAATGGCTCCTGCCCATTTAAATCACTTGTCTGGGACTAATTGGGCATATTCAGCAGCACGTAACTAGATAGTGTCTCTAAAAATGCTCAGTTACTGCCCACAATTAGCCAGTTAAGTGCCGATATTCAACACTTGATAACTGCCCAAATAGCACCACACAGTATCTTTATAGATAGCGCTACTGAAAATGCCCGGTAAGTGCCCACAACTATTTTGTTAGTGTTATGGGGGCATAACCATCTCAAAGGGGCCCTTTTACGAAAGGGTTGACGCGTGCCAATCTCGACCTACCGCAGGAGCCCAGCGGTACTTACCACCCCCAGCGCACGCCATTTCAGGTGCCCCCCCAAAATGGCCGCACGGCAAGTGGTTCACTTACCGCACAGCCATTTCTTTTCCTGAAAAAAGACAGCCTTTTACCCTGCTAGGGGGGGGGGGGGCTCAGCGCATGTGAGAAACACACCCTTATGCTAGTGCAGGCCCCCTCTTACTGCAGCTTAGTAAAAGGACCCCTTAACCAGTAAAGGGGCACTTTTATTAAAAGGTGCCAAAAAGTGGCCTGCGTTGATGTAGGCGCGTATTTTGGATGCATGCAGGTTCATTTATCAGCACGCCTGGAAAAAAGGCCCTTTTTTGTGGCTGAAAATGGACATGAGGCAAAATTTAAATGAGCATGCATCCATTTTCAGCCTGGGACCTTACCACCCATTGACTTTGGCTTCAGCTGCAGAAGAAACAGTAGGATTCCTGCATCCCCACCACAACCTGGCTCTCTGCAAGCTTGAGCTGTGTGGTGCTGAAAGTTTGGGTTGTTTTCACGGTTTCAAGTCTCGTGATATAAATCCGAACTTCTGGCACAGCATGGCTCAAATTTACAGAGAAGAACCAAGTTGTGATGGGGAAGCAGGAATCCTGCTGTAAGCACCACAAGAATTGCAAAGCTTCCAAGGGCCAGAAAAAAAACACTTGGTGGGCAGATTGTGGTCCATGGGCTGTGGATTGGATAAACCTGCTGTAAACTGAGCAAGAGTCCTCCAATTGCATTGCCACCAGTGGGGGGGGGGGGGGGGGGTTCAATATTGTGTGTTCAATGGCTAGAGACAGGCATGTTCTCTGGAGTCGCCCCCCCCCCCCCCCCGCTAACAGAAATATAGGTGGACTGCCATTCAGCTTAAAGTAAACAGTGCTACCACCTCTGAAACTGCCCCACCCCAAAATCTACTCCCCCACAACTGCTTCATTACCCCACAAACTGCCCACTCTCAAAAACTACACAACTGCCCCTACCCTGAAAAACCACCCCACCACAATGGTTACCATCTCTCAAACTCTCTCCACCATCCCCTCTATGGACACAATACACGCACAAGACATAAGCACAGTTTGGAAAGAATTACATGAGCCATTCTCTGTATGCTTTCCCCACTTTTAACTCATTTGACCCTTTTTACCCTTTTTTTTTTAAGCTTTTGTGGTTTGATCTGGTTTATATACAAAGTTCCATTTTGCCTTATGATTTTTTTTTTCTTTGTCTAAGCATTTTTAATCAGAGTTACTAAATAAATACATGACAAAATTAAAAAAAAAGCATGTTCCTCATTTGCTGAAATGACATGTATTTTGTCCTTGGATTGTCTGTGTCAAGAAATATTTCTGAAAAATGCAGTACTTTTTTTTTTTTTTTTTAATAGCAATCCAAGACTCTTGTGTTTTCAAGCAGTATCCAAAGACTGCACTGGTGGGGGAGGGGGCAGAACAAACTGGTATTGTATGCTAGGGGAGGGGCAAAGGGCTGATAAACTATACAAAGCTGGAACTCTGCTGCCTGTCCATAAGTCTTTGTGGAAAGCTGTAGTGGTGATTGCTAAGCAAAAGCTTAGAAAGAACAGATAATTGCCCAACTCAGTAACACACTGACATAGGCAGATTTCACACAGTATAGTAATCCTCTGTACTCATATCTAAAGGGGGGGGGGGGGTTGGTACTACAGAAACCAAAGATTCTTTTTCCCACTGGTAATACCCAATGAAGCAATATGCCAAAGTGCAAAATATATGTATCTTTATTATATAATTATAATAATAATAATATTTAACCGCTCTCTTCTATTGGCCACCCTTAAGATGCCACCCGTATGCAAGCTTCTATTGGTAAGTTACTTGCTTTTCTTCTGGTGTCTCTGTTCTTATGCTCTTGATCCTACTGCTACTTCTCAATTCCTACTTTTACCTATCCCTGTTTTCTGGGGCAATTGCCCTTTGTACTATGGCCATAAAGTGCATTCTCCCCCCCCCCCCCCCCCCCCACACTAGTCCTTCTGGCTTCAACCCCACATCACTCCAACACGAACCACTGCTTCAAGCAGCATCTGAGTTGGTCTCTTAAACTGTAGATCACTACAATCTAAATCCTTTCTTGTTCGTGACCTAATTAAGGAGCCTCACTGCTCCCTTTTCTGTCTTGCGAGGAGTCATTCCTTTATGCTTGTCTGCTGCAAACCTTTTATGTTATCTCTCATTCTTGCCCTGTTTAGACATTATTCCTCTCACCCTGTTTTGACATTATTTATGCAAGTGATCTTAAGGTCTCTAAAATTTCCTCGCCCTTACCCTATCCTGAGCTCTTGATTATTAAAATTGACGCTCCTCAACCTTTACATGTTCTTTTCCTGTTTTCTATTTTATTAGCCTGTACACTACTTTGTTCTGCCAAGGCATCTTGAGCAGTCTAGAAAGTCTGAATAAGCCATAAACCATAAGAATTAGGGAAACAGCAATCAAGCACACAAAATAAATACCACTAGGATTACACCAAAGACATATCACTAAGAATTAAACAAAAATAGAGTTATACCTGAGACCCAAAAGCCAAAATATGTCTGCTAATAAACCATGCTCATGACCTAACACAGCATTTGGCAGACTAAAATGGTAACTATCTCTTCCCCAAACTACAGGAATGAACCCTGGATTCTCACCATAACAAGACACTTGCTTCTTAGTCGATCTCTGGGTGAAAGGCAGGGTTTCTTCCTCCAGCTCAAACTGTGTACACAGCGAGCTTACAATTAAAGAGAAGTGTCAGTACAGCCCTCAGTCAGCGCTGGTGGATAGTCAGTAACACAAGGTTAGCAACTGTAATGATATTTGTTCTTCCCTGTGAGTGTGATTAGACAGGGAAGTTCAGGTCTTAGGCACTCTCCAGAGCTATCAGAGATGCTTCTGTTCTGGTTTAATGCTAAAACTCTTCTCCTTTGCCTTTCCAAGATTCTAGATTCAGACCTCTGTCCACTGTCCTCAGGTGACTGGTTTGGTCCAATCACATCACCCATTCCTCCTGTCCAGCAGGCCTGGAGAACAATCATGTCCATAGTTGTTATTACAGACACCCTCTCAATGAATGCTGGCACTGGCCAAGAGGCCCATAAGCCATATCACATACTTGTGTTGGTATAAATCTGTCTTGTACCCAACTTTACCCTCAAAGATGAAGTGCAGATGTTCTCAGTAAAGTCAGTGTCCTTGGGCTGGCAGAGATGCAGGAAACATTCAAGCGGCCATGACAGTCTTGCCTAGTCAGGCTTCTGATGATAGGCTACAGTTGCACAGTAGGTGACACATTGGGGACACTGCTACAAAGTGAAGAAGCCTGCATGGGAGAGGAACTGTGCACAACTCTTAAACTGAACAGTCACCTTCAATTCCCTCAGGGATAAGAAGTTTGAGAATACACACACACACACTGATCAGATTATTTTGACACAAGGAGGAGTGGGGCAGAGTCAAAATGGTGGCAGGTGCTGAGGCATGCTGAGAGATCTCGCTTTTACCTTGCAGTTTTGTTCCTTATGGCTCCTAAACAGTGCGGCAAGAATCAGGTTTACACGTGACATTTGCCACTTCTGTTCAGCCAGTCTCAAAGTAAGATTGAATGATTTGCTCAGCCGCTTCCCTTAGTACTTTTAGCCAGGCTTCTGCTGCGGCACTCGTCAGTGGAGAGGGAGGATTCTCCAGGCCGAAATGTTCTCTCTTCTCCCATGAGTTCTCCCGGGGTTTTTGCTAATGGAGATTTGTTGTGGCAGGAGGTTACTCTTGCTGCTCCTTGCACTGGAACACTGAAAAACCCTGCCAATATAGGAGAAGTTGGTGTTGGGACTCCAGGAGGAAACAGTTCTCTGGACTCTAGAGAGATTGCTGATCCAGCGGGGAATGTGCAAGGACCATTTGTGGCTCCAGGTTTGATTCCAGCTTTGCCTGGACCCGAGGTCTCATTGCAGTCCATTTGGCAAATGCTGGTTAAGATGGACACCGCTTTATCAAAATGCTCATTTGATATTACTGCTTTAGTAGCTAATGTTTCCAGCCTGCCTCAGAAGCAAGAAAGTATTGCCCAGGAGTTCCATCAGAGGTTAATTGAAACTGAGAAGGTTGAGGAAAATAAATCTGCTGTGACTGCATTGATTATGGATTAAGTAATCATACACAGGACATTTGAAAATGTTGAATATTATGAGACATTGAAATTTAGGAGTTTTAAATTTTCCTTGAATTATTGGACAAGATCCTATAACAACGTGGAAAGAATATATGGTGGAAGTATTGGAACTGACTGATTCATCTATTCCCCTTTTAAATAAGGTTTACTTCCTTCCTGTGAAAAAAACCAAAGGCCATGGAACTAATATTCAAACTTTGGAAATTTATTGAATTCAATACTGAGATTTAGGAAATCGATAACTCTTCCTGAAAAATCAGAGAATTTGGATCTATCCAGATGTGTCACATGCCACGCAGGAAAGAAGAAAGTTTTTTTTTAATAAGTAACAAGGTTAACACTCAGTTATGAGAAGAGAGAAAGAAAAGAGGGAAGGGGTGCTGGGGGATATACAACAATGTTTGCATGAGGTACATCAAATTTGCACATATCACTGCAGAGCACTAAAATGAGATGCAAATGGTAGCCATTTTTCTCTATAAGCTGCAAAACTTGGGCGTCCCTTTCGAATATGCCCCTCCACATATCTCTTTACATTTCCGGATAATGATATATATCTGTTCTAATTTGTGAAAGTTCTATAAATAATTTTTTTAAAGAAAATACACACTCAAAGCCAGCCAATCTGAATAAAAGCAAATATTCAAACTTTTTCACAGATTATCAAAGGCATGTACTGAGGTAGCAGATTATGCAGTATAATTTTTCTTCTTCAATAAAAAAAAAAAAGTGGTATAGAAAATAACAGGAAATGCCATCTGGTGGCCATACATAGGAACATCACTCATAACAAAAATCAGTATTACATAGATTTATTTATTTATTTATTGGTGCTTATATTCCACATAATACAAATGTTAATTATTCAGTTCTATGTGGCTTACAATAATTAACAATATAATCAAACAACAATATCCTTGAATTCTATCGATATTTTTTAAATAGAAGGAGAAAAAGCCTCAAATTATAAGGGATTACTCCGTCGTTGGTGCACCAACATAAGGGAGGTCCCTCATATCATCATGGGGAAAAAACTTATAACATAAGGCTACTGCTCAGAATATTTTCAAAAATGTAGTTGTAAACATATGGCTACTGCTCAATACCAATTGCGGATCTTGTGCACTTATCTTTTAAGTCTTTTGAACACCATCCACGGCCCGACTTTGGCCTAAGTTTTGAATCCTTCCTCAGGGTCCGTGGTGTCTGACTCTAAAGATCTATCAAAAAAGCATAAACATATATCAAATGAATCTCTCGGAACATGACTTCAAAAAATATTTTCCAACTCAATGGTTCTTACAAGGTGCTTTATGATCTGTTCTCTCTAGCTTCTCAAAGCTATAAAAATGGCCGCGCTTTATCTATGCTGACATAAGACGCCTCCAGCTCAGTCCCTCCCTCTGAAATGTCAATCAACAGGAGTTACAATACAATTAAAGGCACATCGCCGGTTCAAAAAAACTTGTTCCATTCTATTCTAGTATTTATCCCATATGGATATAATGTATGTAACTTAAAAATCCAGCGCTGTTCTTGTCTCAATAGGAGGAGTTTTCTATCTCCTCCTCCTATGTGCCATTTAGGTTGTTGAAGCACAAAACATTTCAAGCTCTCAAAAAGATGTCCTTCTTTATTACAGTGAGCTGCCAATGGTGCTGTAGTCTTCTTAATATTGATGTCACTTTTGTGTTCAATTAATCTCGTAGACAATTTGCGTGACGTCTGACCTATATACAATTTATTGCAACTGCAGATAATACAATAGACAACCCAATCTGATAGACACGACATGCTATGTTGTAAAATACTGTATATTTATTCTTAGACTGGAGTCTATAAATTCTTTTCTATTGAGCATAATATCACACATATTACACTCTCCACATCTAGTACGTCCCCTTTCATTTTGTTCTTGTGTAATTGGCATTTGTCTTAAAACTGATGGTGCTAGGATCTCCTTTAAATTTCGACCTCTACTATAGGCCAACCTTAATCGACTATGCTCAAAACCTGGCAATGTTTGTATAACATGCCAATTTGATCTTATGGCATTGGCAACTTCATTTACTCTCATAGAGTAACGCAACACACAAGTCAGCGTATCTTGATTGTCTTCCTCTTGGACTTGTCTCGGTGTAAGAAGAAAGTCTCGGTTATTGTATTTAGCTCTTCTATAGGCTTGCTGTATTACTTTTTTAGGAAAACCCCTCTCCTTCAGTCTAGCGCTTAGTTCTTTAGCTTTCCGTTTATATTCAGGCAAATCAGAACATATACGCCTGTAGCGGAAAAATTGAGAGAAGGGTAAACTGTCTTTTAACTTTCTTGGATGGCAACTATCATAATTCAATAACGTATTTCTGTCTGTTTCTTTTCGGAAAACAGTAGTCTGAAATCCAGTGTCTATCTTCGTAACAGAGACATCCAAAAAGGAGATAATCTTTTTATCACATTGCATAGTAAATTTTAATGATGAATGGCATTGATTCAAATATCTCTCAAAATCTTCAAGTTCTACCCTTGTTCCAGTCCATAAACAAAATACATCATCTATAAATCTTAGCCAAAGCTTGACTTTATCAAACCAAGGTGTAACATAGACATGCTTTTCCTCAAAATCTGCTACAAATAGGTTGGCAACGGAGGGTGCGATAGTCACCCCCATTGTCACTCCTGTTATCTGCTTGAAAAGTCTCCCCTCAAACTGGAAAAAATTGTTTTTTAATGCTAGCATTGCTAACTCCAATATAAATGCTGTGGGTACTCTACATATTGTTCTCCGGTTCAATACTTCCTCTAATACACTTAGCGCTTCCTCTTGTGGAATGACTATATAAAGGCTGGTAATATCCATTGTGACTAATAACCACTCTTCTTCTGGATTTTCAACTGCTTGAAGATGTGTCAAAAAATCTGTAGTATCCTTAATATAGGATCTAGATAGTTGCACAAATGGACGCAGGAAAGTATCAACATAGATAGACAACGGTTCAAGTAGTGAGTCATTACAGGAAACAATAGGACGACCTGGTGGATTGTTTAGCCTTTTATGTACCTTTGGTAAAGTGTAGAAAACAGGAATACGAGGTGCTTTTTTGTTTAAATATGCAAATTCCTTCTGGGTAATAAAACTGCTAGCATATCCTCTTCCTGTCACTGAAAAGATATTTTTCTTGTAGGAAAGGAGTAGGATCTTGAAATAATTCTTCATAATCATGTTGATTCAATAACTGTCTTAAAATTTCATTTACATATTCTACTCTGTCTTGTATCACGAAAGAACCTCCCTTATCCGCTCTTCTTATTACAATCTGATTATTGTTTCTAAGGGATTCAATCGCGGATCTTTCCTCTAAGGTACAGTTTGAATATTTCTTCTTTGGAGATTCTTCTACTTTTTCACATTCTTTTATAATCAATTGTTTAAAAATAGTCAATGCAGGCTCTGGTGGAGTAGGAGAAGTCCATTTAGATTTTAACTTGACCCTCGAGGTTTCTATGCTCCCAGTGGTTTAATGTGTATAGGCCGCAAAAATCTTTCAAGATCTATCCTGCTCTGGAAAGGATCGAAAAACACCGTAGGAACATAAGATAGTCCTTTCGCTAGTACTCTATGTTCCATTGTAGACAAAACATGACCAGATAAATTTATTACAGCTGAATCTTTCACTGTTGTGACCGAGTTGTTGGTCAGTAGCTCCTGTCCATTCCGTAATTCCGATCTTGTCTGGACCCTCGTCTCAAGGTTCTGCCTCTGCCTCTGCCTCGTTGTCCTCTGCCTTGTCCTAAAAAACGAAATGCAAGCAATATATTTTGCGAGTTCGAAGAAAACACAGTGAGATTTTCAACAGAGCAAACAAAGATATCATAACATTTGCCATTTAGTTCATTGTCTAACAATGCAATGACAGGACTTATTCATAATGAAATTATTCCTCATCATAAACATGAATCAAACATACATATGCCACTAGGCAGTACAACATTACTGTAACCTGTGCAATTTTATTACAGTGAAACTAATTAAATTTTGTTCAGAAAACATTTCAGCATTCAAAACCTTTTACCAGGCAACGAAACAACTGGAAAACTCTCCAGCAACAACTTGAAAGAAAGCACAATGTAGAACCACGGAAGACAACATAAGAACATTAAGAGTAGCTCTTATTGTATCAGACCAAGGGTTCATCTAGCCTAGTATCCTGCTTCCAACGGTGGCCAGTCCTGGTTACAAGTACATGGCAGAGTCTCAAAAAGTAGAAAGATTCAATGCTACTTAACCCCAGGGATAGTCAGTGACTTTTCCCAGGTGTACCTTAATAACGGTATATAAACCTTTCCTCCAAGAACTTGTCTAAACCTTTTTTAAACCCTACTATGGTGTCTTTTGCAGCCTCACTATCGGGATACCCTATCTTCCCTGTTTTGGTGATATCTTTGAAAGATACCTTATCCTAGGGTTACCATACGTCCGGATTTACCCGGACATGTCCTCTTTTTGAGGACATTTCCGGGCGTCCGGACGGATTTGGCCAGCCTGCCCGTTTGTCCGGATTTCTGGACAAATGGGCTGGCTGGCAGGGGCGGGACTCCTCTCCCCTACTCTACTCTACTATCCCTGGTGGTCTAGAGGTACCTCTTCGTCTTTGGGGCAGGAAAGAGCCCCCTCTTTCCAACCCGGAGCGCTACTGCTAGCTGCCCTGCATACTGTGAGTCTGGCTCTTGGCATTTCAAAATGGCTGCCGAGAGGTGAAGCAGCCTCGCGAGACTTCTACTCTCGGTGGCCATTTTGAAACGCAGAGAGCCGGACTCACACAGGATGCAGGGCAGCTGGCAGCAGCGCTCCGGGCAGGAAAGAGGGGGCTCTTTCCTGCCCCGAAGAGGTACCTCTAGACCACCAGGGATAGTAGAGTAAGGGGAGAGGAGGTGACGGGGGAGGAGTGGAGATGACAGGGGAGGGAAGGTGAATATGCATCAGGGGCAGGGCAAGTGCGTGAAAGGGGTGGGGCAGGGGACGTGAAAGGGGTGGGGCAAGTGTCCTCTTTTTATGAGGACAAAAAATGGTAACTCTACCTTATCCAGAACCATGCGCTTTTGAGCGACTGTCGGCCTTCCTCCAGTTTCTAGTTTAAAAGCTGCTCTATCTCCTTTTTAAATGTCGAGGCCAGCAGCCTGGTCCCACCCTGGTTAAGGTGGAGCCCATCCTTTCGGAATAGGCTCCCCCTCCCCCAGAATGTTGCCCAGTTCCTAACAAATCTAAAACACTCCTCCCTGCACCATCGTCTCGTCCACGCATTGAGACTCTGGAACTCTGTCTCTTGGGCCCTGCATGTGGAACAAGTAGCATTTCAGAAAATGCTACCCTAGAGGATCTGGATTTGAGCTTTCTACCTAAGAGCCTAAATTTGGTTCCAGAACCATCTTGTTTCGATAATACGGGATGCCCCACCCCTTTGCAGTGCCATCCTTAGAGATGGGCGCCCTTAGAGATGGTTGTCCCCGTTCGATTATCCCCCTCCACGGCAACCAGTTAATGATGTTTGCTTTTCTCTCTCTTTTTATTCTCCCCCTTAATACTAAACTAGGTCCTGCTTGCTTTTCCCTCTCTCTCTCTCTCTCTCTTTTTATTTCCCCTTAATACTAAACTAGATCCTGCAGTGCCTGCTAGATTCTATCTGTTAATGCTGTGGTACAAAGTTTTTAAAACTAAGTGGAAAAGACTATGGAGATTAGTTGATAAAATTTGCTTTTTATATTTTTATTTTGCCTATCACTAACCTACAATTCCTCTTGTAAACCCCAATCTTTAAGTTCCCAAAGCACAAAGCAAAATAGTGTTCACTTACCAGAGAAATGTCCTCTTCTCTCGGAACTTCTCAGAAAGAAAGTTCAGTGGGACCTTTCCTATTTGTTTTAAATGTGTTACTATGTAACTTTTAAGTACTTTTTGAAAGAGTAAACAATTGATTCACATTCACCCATTCTACTCCATTCAGGATTTTGAAGACCTCTATCATATCTCTCCTCAGCCGTCTTTTCTCCAAGCTGAAGAGCCCTAACCTCTTTAGCCTTTCCTCATATGAGAGTCCTTCCATCTCCTTAATTATTTTTATCACCCTTCTTTGAACCTTTTCCAGTTCCACTACATCTTTTTTGAGATGCAGTGACCAGAATTTCACAGAATACTCGAGATGAGGTCTCACCATGGAGCGATACAGAGGCATTCTGATGTTCTCTGTTTTATTCTGAGCCCTAACCATGTCCTCTAAGTAGAAGCAGTTCAGCTGTACTACTTACTGAGTAGTTTGAAAGCAGAAACTCCTCCAGGTAACACTTTTTCTTTTTGGTACAGTGTGCAGGTCCTATCTAATCGGATGATATGGACCGCATGCATACGTATGCTTCGGCCTACATATCATAGTTTGAGACTGGTTTTCAATGTACTCTGCACCACAGGGTGTCTGGCAAGATAGTAGTTATTGTAGAAGGGGTCCCCAAACATCCCCCTTATCACTTCCACCTGAACCCAACTGCCCAGTTCACTTCCACATTGGACTTACATTCAACGGCTCAAATGGATATCTCATTCCAAAGTACTGCCCCACACGCTTGTGTTTATATTTCCCATTGTGGGACCACTGGATAAATTTCTCTTGACCTTACCTTCCTTGATCACACCATGATTTCTCCTGTAGCAAGAGTGGAATAAGCAGGTCCAATACACTACATGGTGATTATGATATGGAGGTTGGTGACTGTAAAGGATCATGGGGCATTTGACTTTCCCTCTCTTCAACACACTCAAATGAGATCCAGTCTAGGTTTTAACTGTGTACAGAATTTACTTATTTCAATATTTAAATGTCCCAATTGGCTAGGGGAATCTTTGTCCATGTTTCGCCTGTTGGCTTTTTCAAGGACCATCCCCTACAGTGGCATAAATCAATTCCATTATGCCTAATATCATTTATGATTATTAATTATTTTTAGAAAATCTTATAAAAATATATAATTACCAAACGCCTCTCTTCCCCAGCTTTACATAGGATAAAGATGGTGTCGGCATTACAAACCTCTCTTATTCTAACCTAACTTTCTGTTTCTGCTTATGTTGCTTATGCTGCTATTTGAAAAAAAAATGTTTTTCGTGGACGATACTGGATCACTTTGGTCTTCTCTCTTTTTGCTGAACTCCTTTTTTGTCCTTGTTTGATTTCTTCCAGAAACATCTTTAGATTTAGAACGAAATCAAAGGTTGAGTGTTTTATTCTTTCAGGGGCCCTTTTACTAAGCTGCGTTAGGCGCTAACACACACCGATTTTTAAGAAGGGTTCCAGAGGAGATCCGGGAAATTATAGACCGGTGAGTCTGACGTCGGTGCCGGGCAAGATGGTGGAGGCTATTATTAAGAATAAAATTGCAGAGCATATACAAAAACATGGACTGATGAGACAAAGTCAGCACGGATTTAGTGAAGGGAAGTCTTGCCTCACCAATCTAATGCATTTTTTTGAGGGGGTAAGCAAACATGTGGACAATGGGGAGCCGGTTGATATTGTATATCTGGATTTTCAGAAGGCGTTTGACAAAGTGCCGCACGAAAGACTCCTGAAGAAATTGCAGAGCCATGGAATCGGAGGTAGGGTATTATTATGGATTAAGAACTGGTTGAAAGATAGGAAGCAGAGAGTAGGATTGCGTGGCCAGTATTCTCAGTGGAGGAGGGTAGTTAGTGGGGTCCCGCAGGGGTCTGTGCTGGGTCCGTTGCTTTTTAATGTATTTATAAATGACCTAAAGATGGGAATAACTAGTGAGGTAATTAAATTCGCCGATGACACAAAATTATTCAGGGTCGTCAAGTCGCAGGAGGAATGTGAACGATTACAGGAGGACCTTGCGAGACTGGGAGAATGGGCGTGCAAGTGGCAGATGAAGTTCAATGTTGACAAGTGCAAAGTGATGCATGTGGGTAAGAGGAACCCGAATTATAGCTACGTCTTGCAAGGTTCCGCGTTAGGAGTTACGGATCAAGAAAGGGATCTGGGTGTCGTCGTCGATGATACGCTGAAACCTTCTGCTCAGTGTGCTGCTGCGGCTAGGAAAGCGAATAGAATGTTGGGTGTTATTAGGAAGGGTATGGAGTCCAGGTGTGCGGATGTTATAATGCCGTTGTATCGCTCCATGGTGCGACCGCACCTGGAGTATTGTGTTCAGTACTGGTCTCCGTATCTCAAAAAAGATATAGTAGAATTGGAAAAGGTACAGCGAAGGGCGACGAAAATGATAGTGGGGATGGGACGACTTTCCTATGAAGAGAGGCTGAGAAGGCTAGGGCTTTTCAGCTTGGAGAAGAGACGGCTGAGGGGAGATATGATAGAAGTGTATAAAATAATGAGTGGAATGGATCGGGTGGATGTGAAGCGACTGTTCACGCTATCCAAAAATACTAGGACTAGAGGGCATGAGTTGAAGCTACAGTGTGGTAAATTTAAAACGAATCGGAGAAAATTTTTCTTCACCCAACGTGTAATTAGACTCTGGAATTCGTTGCCGGAGAACGTGGTACGGGCGGTTAGCTTGACGGAGTTTAAAAAGAGGTTAGATAGATTCCTAAAGGACAAGTCCATAGACCGCTATTAAATGGACTTGGAAAAATTCCGCATTTTTAGGTATAACTTGTCTGGAATGTTTTTACGTTTGGGGAGCGTGCCAGGTGCCCTTGACATGGATTGGCCACTGTCGGTGACAGGATGCTGGGCTAGATGGACCTTTGGTCTTTCCCAGTATGGCACTACTTATGTACTTATGTACTTATGTACCTAAAGCGGCTTAAAATTGGATACCACGCAACATGCTCAGGAGTCTAGCAGTAAATGCCAAATGTGCATGTGCTCACTGAAGAATTATTTTTACAACTTTTTGAGGCGGTGTGTCGGGAGGCGGAGAGTAAGCATTCCTGTGCTAATCAGCACAGCTACATTACCGCGTGCTAATTGATTAGCACAGGAATAGCAAACAAACCCTTACCACCTTCAAAATGGTGGCAGTAAGTGCGCATGCACTAATGTTTATTTAATAGCCACATGCCATTAGTGCATGGCCATTAATACAAGAAATAGAAAAAGGCCATTTTTACAGCTGCGGTAAAATGGCCTTAGCGTGTGGTAAAAACTCACAAAAGAGTACGCTAAGGACACTTTTTATCACAGCTCAGTGAGCACATGGAAGGAAAGGGGGATCTCGGGTCTTCAAAAAAGCCTACCCTAACGACCCCACGTAACCCTCTTCACCTACCAACACAGCATGACTATGATCGAACAGGACATCACGCAATCTTCATCCATTCCGACCCTCCACTTATACCTCATATGATCACTATACAACTTTGTATTTGTTATCCACCGACTGGGAAAACACTTTTGACGGTACTATGTAAGCCACATTGAGCCTGCAAATAGGTGGGAAAATGTGGGGTACAAATGCAACAAATAAATAAATATATATATTTTGTGTCCGCATAGGGCTTACAATCTAATAGGGCCTTTTATTAAGCTGCGGTATCATTTTTGGCAAATACTAATGATTAGCACGCACTAAACGCTAGATACACCCATATGTTCCTATGGGCGTCTCTAGTGTTTAGCATGAGCTAATCATTAGCGCGTACTAAAAACACTACCGCGGCTTAGTAAAAGACCTGAGACAATAGAAGTGAAGTGACTTGCACCGGCAGTATTAGAGAGATCTGAACTCTTTCTTCTCTGGTTCTCTCTAGGGTTCCCCCTAGGCTGTTACTCCTCCAAGGGGTGTACCTGACAGGTAAAGGGGTCTTTATAATAATAAATGTTTGCTAACTACCTTTTATTCAACAAAAAGCCTACTATAATTTCTACAGTGCATACCAGATGCTTTCAATGCTGCACAGCGACACATAGAGGGGCATAATCGAAAGAGATGTCCTCGTTTCGATTTGGACGTCCTCGCAAAACGTCCTCATCCAGGGGTGGGGAAACACGTATTTTCAAAACAAGATGGACGTCCATCTTTCATTTCGATAATACGGTCAGGGACACCCAAATCCTGAAATTTGGTCGTCCTTAGAGATGGTTGTCCCTAGAATTGGTCGCTTCTGATTTTCAGCGATAATGGAAACCAAGGACGTCCGTCTCAGAAACGACCAAATCCAAGCCATTTGGTCGTGGGAGGAGCCAGCATTTGTAGTGCACTGGTCCCCCTGACATGCCAGGACACCAACCGGACACCCTAGGGGGCACTGCAGTGGACTTCATAAATTGCTATCAGGTACATAGCTCCCTTACCTTGTGTGCTGAGCCCCCCCAAACCCCCCAAAACCCCACTACCCACAACTATACACCACTACCATAGCCCTTACGGGTGAAGGGGGGCACCTAGATGTGGGTACAATGGGTTTCTGGTAGGTTTTGGAGGACTTGCTGTTTCCTCCACAAACGTAACAGGTAGGGGGGGATGGGCTTGGGTCCACCTGCCTGAAGTGCACTGCACCCACTAAAACTGCTCCAGGGACCTGCATACTGCTGTGATGGACCTGAGTATGACATCTGAGGCTGGCATAGAGGCTGGCAGTCAATATTTTTAAAGATATTTTTTGAGGGTGGGAGGGGGTTAGTGACCACTGGGGGAGTAAGGGGAGGTCATCCCCCATTCTCTCCAGTGGTCATCTGGTCATTTCGGGCACCTTTTTGTGCCTTGGTCGTAAAAAAAACAGGTCCGGGTGAAAATGTCCAAGTGCTCGTCAGGGACGGCCTTCTTTTTTTCAATTATGGGTCAAGGATGTCTAAGTGTTAGGCACGCCCAAGTCCCGCCTTTGCTATGCCTCCAATTCGCCCCCTTGAACTTTGGCCATCCCTGCGACAGAAAGCAATCGGGGACGTCCAAAATCAGCTTTCGATTATACTGATTTGGATGACCCTGTGAGAAGGATGCGCATCTTCTGATTTATGTCAAAATATGGGCGTCCTTCTCTTTCGAAAATGAGCCCAATAGTAGACAGATTCTACTCCTTAGGGCCTATAATCTAGTCAAGACAGATAGACAAGACTCACAACAAGAAGCAAAGAAAAGGATTTGACTTAAGTCAGAAAGGCAATGACTGAGAAGATTTTAAAACTGGTGGGATAAAACTATGGAAGGGGAGGATCATTAAACATGATGCTGGGATCTAGAAAGGTTATGAAGGCCAAGATAAGGAAAACTAAGCAAGAGTGAGTTACAGGCAGAATTAATTGTAGCGAAGCAACGTAAGTGAAGCAATTAGCCAGTGGGTGGAGGAATATCTGATCAAACAGGCCAGGGTTCTAACCCTTCTCCTACTTTTTAAAACTTAGAACAAGTCACTCCGCCCTCTATTGCTAAGGACGTCAACTAACTGATACATGCCATTAATACGTTAATGCACAAGAACAGGTGTTAATTTAAGTTAACTGCATATTAGTAAATAAACCCCATTGTCAATAATGGGGCTTGCTTTATTTAATGCAGGGGTGTCCAGCTTCGGTCCTCAAGGTCTTCAACCCAGTCGGGTTTTCAAGATTTCCCCAATGACTATGCATGAGATCTATTTGTGTGCAGTGCCTCCACTGTATGCAGATAGATCTCAAGCATATTCATTGTGGAAAACCTGACTGGGCGAAGGCTGAGGTTGGACACTCCTGATTGAATGTATGTCAAAACATGTTAATGTATTTAAATAAATTAGACTGCAAGACTCCTTGGAAAGGGGTCAATTGTTTACGAATTACAACTTTGAGTTCAAATTTGGACTAAGGATTTAAATATAAACTCCAGATCAAACGTTGGTGCAATACTGTAATCTGATACTAAACCGACACTGGGACAGATCAACATTTCAAGTCCATTTAGTGCAGTTCTCTTGAATTCTAGGCAATCACCTAGAAACAATGAATAAGATGTACAGTATCCTTTTAAAGGCTACTAAACAGTTGGGGTTTAACTGAGGACAGTTAACACTTCCACCAGCTCAAGCCAATCTCTCCTCCACTCCTTCCAAGCCAGCCCTGCATTCAAATGCTAATTCATTTAACAACCATGGATAGCTTACAGCTAAATAGACACAAAAATATTACACACAGGCTGGTGCCACTGTTAGAGAGGAACCAATTTATTGCAGCAGAAACTTTTGAAGACAAGTATCCCCTTCCTCCTGTTGTCCTGGAAAGCTCATACCTCAATAAACTGGTCAGTCAGGTGCCACCAATCATTGTTGTTACTAACACAATTACCCCTGTGGAAATTTTCATCAAAAATGTTATTCTAGCACACGTGCCAACAATAATCTGAGTAAGAAAAGTTGATTTTCCTGCAGTCAAAGCCCTACATCATCTATGTTCCCAGGGTATAAGCTATTAGACCAATGGTTCCCAAACCTGGGCCTGGAAGCACCCCAGGCTAGTCAGATTTTCAGGATACCCACGATGGATATTCATGAGAGAGATTTGCATATAGTAGAGGTAGTGCATGCAAATCTCTCTCATGAATATTTATTGTGGATATCCTGAAAACCTGATTGGCTTGGGTGCCTCCAGGGCTAGGTTTGAGAATCACCGTATTAGACTTTATTTAAATATAATACTAAGAAATCTTGGTCGGGGGTAGGGTGGAGATATGTTGATTTTACTATATGCTTACATGTACAGCCCTGGTAATCTAAAATATTTAGCACAAAGTAGAACAGAAACAATCCTATGGAATGAAGACCAATCCAACAGAAAGAAGGAATGGGTGATGACAATTACAGAACCATACAAGGCCAACAAGGATGCCAGAATGACAGTTTATTCAGAAAACACCAACAAAAAAAGTACTACTGCTACTACTAATAAAAATATTTTAAAAATATATTTTTATTTATAATCGATGAGAATCCACAAGGTATACCAGTAACAATCCAATTTTAAAAAATGTAACTGACATCAAGTTGCAAACCTTGCTCTGTGTATTGATGCTAATATACGTTGCTGTTTAATTTTGTGAATTACTACCCCCTTGATAAACTCCATATCCCCCTCCCCCTCCCTCACCTTCCCTCCCATCCTGTCCAGCATTTGGTCTAATACAAACAGGCTTATTTTCGAAAGAGAAGGGCACCCATCTTTTGACACAAATCGGGAGATGGGCGTCCTTCTTTCAGGGTCGCCCAAATCAGCATAATCAAAAGCCGATTTTGGGTGTCCTCAACTGTTTCCCATCGCAGGGACGACCAAAGTTCCCGGGGGCATGTAGGAGGCGGGACTGGGGCGTGCCTAACAGATGGGCATCCTCGAGCGATAATGGAAAAAAGAAGGGCGTCCCTGACAAGCACTTGGCCGACTTTACTTGGTCCATTTTTTTCTTACAACCAAGCCTCAAAAAGGTGCCCGAACTGACCAGATGACCACCGGAGGGAATCGGGGATGACCTCCCCTGACTCCCTCAGTGGTGACTAACCCCCACCCTGAAAAAAATATCATACTAAGGTCCATCGCAGCAGTATGCAGGTCCCGGGGGGGGGGGGGAGTTGTGTGTGTGTCAGTGGAGGTATAGCGAAGGTGTGGATGTCCTGAACTGCCACCCCCCCCCCCCCCAACAGGGATGGCCAAATTTCAAGGGCATGGAGGAGTGGCCTAGTGGTTAGAGCACTGGTCTTACAACCCAGAGATGGGTGGTTCAAATCCCACTGCTGCTGCTTGTGATCCAAAATCCAAATAAATAAATAAATAAAAGGGGTGTCAAAGGCAGGGACATCCTTCTCACAGAAACATCCACATTTTGGACGTCCTCAACTGCCCCGTCAGAGGCATGACGTCCCTGACGAGCACTTGGATGTTTTCACCTGGACTTGTGTTTTTTTTAAGGTTGTAGACGGCTATTATACCCGCAGCTTGTCTGCGTGTATGAAGCCGTCTTTGGCATGCACAGAGCAGCCACCCATAATGCTTGGCTGCTTTGCACTGGCTTCCCCTCCTTAGGAAGGAAATCGTGTGCAAATGAGCTAACAGCGAGCAGCTCATTTGCATGCGATTTCCTTCATGTATGCCCGTTCCTTTCCGAATCGCTAAGGGATCGGTAAGGGAAGGGCTTTTCCATTCAGTTAGTGCATCAGTTAGTCCACTGCAGTGCCCCCTAGGGTGCTCGGTTGGTGTCCTGGCATGTCAGGGGGACCAGTGCACTACGAATGCTGGCTCCTCCCATGACCAAATGAGTTGAATTTGGTCGTTTTTGAGATGGGCATCCTCGGTTTCCATTATCGCCGAAAACCGGGGACGACCATCTCAACATTTATGTCGACCATCTCTAAGGCCGACCTAAATGTTGAGATTTGGGCGTCCCCGACCGTATTATCGAAACAAAAGATGAACGCCCATCTTGTTTCAATAATATGGGTTTCCTCACCCCTTCGCGGGGACATCCTGCAAGGACGCCCTCAGGAAAACTTGGGCGCCCCGTTCGATCATGCCCCTCCACGTGTCCTCAGCCATTCAGCACTCTACTTCAAGCCAGGGGAGTCAAAGTGTCCCAGAAGGGTGTCCACATCTGTATAAACGGATCACCTTGTATGTCTCTACGCTCAAGCGACTAAGTCAATCATTAATGCACGTCATTGCACTAGTGTTGGTGCATCAGGTGTAAGCCAGCAGCTAAGGATAACCTTTTTACCTATCAATACTACTCATCGCAGAAAGGCTTTCATACCTGCAGGCGCAGGGCCCCTTGAAATAAAGACGTCAAACAATAATAAGGGGATGGTTTTCCAAGCAGTGTGCCAAAAGCTAGATACATGCGCACGGAGCAGTGCCCAAAAATAGTATACTGGGGATCAACTCCAGAATATGTGGCCCAAGTGCGCACCCTCACCTGCACATTTAGGACAATCATCCGTAGGGCGTAATGTGGACCTATAGGCTCTGTGTGGAGATATTGTAAAGGGGTGGGGTGTCCGCTTCCTCCTCTTGGGTGGAGCCAGCAAGCTTGCGGGGCTCCCAGGGTTCCAGGACAGAATGCTGCTGATACTGGGACTCAGGGCCAAAGTATTTTATTATCAAGGCAATTTCATACCAGAAATCATAATATATTCTTCAAAACAAAAGGTACAGCCCTCTTAATATAGTCTTCAAAAGAAAAAGGTACAGTCCTCATAAGATAATCTTCAAAAGAAAAAAAGGTACAGTTCAGGTCCCAAAATCCCTCAGCAAACCCTCATGTCTTCTATTAGGGCATTAGCTTTCCCTTCCCCCTCCTTCAGAAGGGTTTAGTAAGAGTTCAGCACACTTCCAATATAGCACAACAGTTCAGAACAAATCTTCATTGACAGTCTTTGCACATCAAACCAATACCACAAATCACCTGCCTTTTCACAGCACAGAGTAGAGAGGTGTGGTAGCCTCCGTGTTAGTCCACTCTTAAAGGTTAACAATAGAAATCAAACAAAATAAAACATGGAAAAGAAAATAAGATGATACCTTTTTTATTGGACATAACTTAATACATTTCTTGATTAGCTTTCGAAGGTTGCCCTTCTTCGTCAGATCAGAAATAAGCAAATGTGGTAGCAGATAGTATACAGTGGTGGAAATAAGTATTTGATCCCTTGCTGATTTTGTAAGTTTGCCCACTGACAAAGACATGAGCAGCCCATAATTGAAGGGTAGGTTATTGGTAACAGTGAGAGATAGCACATCACAAATTAAATCCGGAAAATCACATTGTGGAAAGTATATGAATTTATTTGCATTCTGCAGAGGGAAATAAGTATTTAATCCCTCTGGCAAACAAGACCTAATACTTGGTGGCAAAACCCTTGTTGGCAAGCACAGCGGTCAGATGTCTTCTGTAGTTGATGATGAGGTTTGCACACATGTCAGGAGGAATTTTGGTCCACTCCTCTTTGCAGATCATCTCTAAATCATTAAGAGTTCTGGGCTGTCGCTTGGCAACTCGCAGCTTCAGCTCCCTCCATAAGTTTTCAATGGGATTAAGGTCTGGTGACTGGCTAGGCCACTCCATGACCCTAATGTGCTTCTTCCTGAGCCACTCCTTTGTTGCCTTGGCTGTATGTTTTGGGTCATTGTCGTGCTGGAAGACCCAGCCACGACCCATTTTTAAGGCCCTGGCGGAGGGAAGGAGGTTGTCACTCAGAATTGTACGGTACATGGCCCCATCCATTCTCCCATTGATGCGGTGAAGTAGTCCTGTGCCCTTAGCAGAGAAACACCCCCAAAACATAACATTTCCACCTCCATGCTTGACAGTGGGGACGGTGTTCTTTGGGTCATAGGCAGCATTTCTCTTCCTCCAAACACGGCGAGTTGAGTTCATGCCAAAGAGCTCAATTTTTGTCTCATCTGACCACAGCACCTTCTCCCAATCACTCTCGGCATCATCCAGGTGTTCACTGGCAAACTTCAGACGGGCCGTCACATGTGCCTTCCGGAGCAGGGGGACCTTGCGGGCACTGCAGGATTGCAATCCGTTATGTCGTAATGTGTTACCAATGGTTTTTGTGGTGACAGTGGTCCCAGCTGCCTTGAGATCATTGACAAGTTCTCCCCTTGTAGTTGTAGGCTGATTTCTAACCTTCCTCATGATCAAGGATACCCCACGAGGTGAGATTTTGCGTGGAGCCCCAGATCTTTGTCGATTGACAGTCATTTTGTACTTCTTCCATTTTCTTACTATGGCACCAACAGTTGTCTCCTTCTCGCCCAGCGTCTTACTGATGGTTTTGTAGCCCATTCCAGCCTTGTGCAGGTGTATGATCTTGTCCCTGACATCCTTAGACAGCTCCTTGCTCTTGGCCATTTTGTAGAGGTTAGAGTCTGACTGATTCACTGAGTCTGTGGACAGGTGTCTTTCATACAGGTGACCATTGCCGACAGCTGTCTGTCATGCAGGTAACGAGTTGATTTGGAGCATCTACCTGGTCTGTAGGGGCCAGATCTCTTACTGGTTGGTGGGGGATCAAATACTTATTTCCCTCTGCAGAATGCAAATAAATTCATATACTTTCCACAATGTGGTTTTCCGGATTTAATTTGTGATGTGCTATCTCTCACTGTTACCAATAACCTACCCTTCAATTATGGGCTGCTCATGTCTTTGTCAGTGGGCAAACTTACAAAATCAGCAAGGGATCAAATACTTATTTCCACCACTGTATATAAGAGAAACATCAAAGCATTACTTTGACAGTCTGACAGAGTGGGAGGGTGGGGGTATGCATGGGGACATCAAAGCATTTCATTGATATTCTAACAGGATGGGTGTTGGTAGGTGAGAGGAGGGTAATAAACAGAGAAATAAACAGAGAAATACAACTTTATGGTTTATAATGGGTTAGAAAACCCAGATTCTTATTAAGTCCTGTCTGTTGGGTGTTAAAATATTCAATCATTTTTATTTCAAAGGTCTTACATTCCTGTATTGTTTTAAAATTACCTTTCAGTATTCTTACTGTGAAATCACTGGTGCAGTGTTCTGGTCTTGTAAAGTGTTGGCCTACAGGGGTGGGGGCTTGACTGGCACTGGCTATTTTCATGTGATGTCTGTGCAGATTGAATCTTGTCTTAAGCATCTGGCCTGTTTCTCCAATATAGCATCCTTCGTTACATTTTTTACACTGAATGATATATACCACATTCCCTTGTGAATGACTGTGGGGTCTTGTGAAATGTTTTGGCAAAGCTTGCAGTTGGATGTGTTACAGGGAAACGTGCCCTTTTCTTTTTCAGTCTGTGTTGGGAGTTTACTTCTGATCAGCTTGTGTTTTAAGTTTGGTGGCTGTCGGAAGTAAACTCCCAACACAGACTGAAAAAGAAAAGGGCACGTTTCCCTGTAACACATCCAGCTGCAAGCTTTGCCAAAACATTTCACAAGACCCCACAGTCATTCACAAGGGAAAAATATTCAACATAAAGGACTATTTTACATGCTCATCTTCCAATGTGGTATATATCATTCAGTGTAAAAAATGTAACGAAGGATGCTATATTGGAGAAACAGGCCAGATGCTTAAGACAAGATTCAATCTGCACAGACATCACATGAAAATAGCCAGTGCCAGTCAAGCCCCCACCCCTGTGGGCCAACACTTTACAAGACCAGAACACTACACCAGTGATTTCACAGTAAGAATACTGAAAGGTAATTTTAAAACAATACAGGAACGTAAGACCTTTGAAATAAGAATGATTGAATATTTTAACACCCAACAGACAGGACTTAATAAGGATCTGGGTTTTCTAACCCATTATAAACCATAAAGTTGTATTTCTCTGTTTATTACCCTCCTCTCACCTACCAACACCCATCCTGTTAGAATATCAATGAAATGCTTTGATGTCCCCATACATACCCCCACCCTCCCACTCTGTCAGACTGTCAAAGTAATGCTTTGATGTTTCTCTTATATATACTATCTGCTACCACATTTGCTTATTTCCGATCTGACGAAGAAGGGCAACCTTCGAATACTAATCAAGAAATGTATTAAGTTATGTCCAATAAAAAAGGTATCATCTTATTTTCTTTTCCATGTTTTATTTTGTTTGATTTCTATTCACAGCACAGAGGGAACCCTGCAAGGAGCAGGGTTGGCAGTTTCTCCCACCTCTCAGCACCACACCCTGTGTGGCCTCCTCCACTGCCTTCAAGTGCTGGGCAGGGTAACCTTTGAATTCTCTCACTCCATGGTAGCTGGCTCCTCTCCCTTAGGCAGCCCTAGTGGCAGGCTACTTCCTTCCTCCACATACTCCATGGAATCTCTCTCTCCATTCGTCTTCCCTCTCTCCTGGTGACTGAGAGCCTCCAGGAAATCTGCTCTCCCCTTCTCACAGCTGGGGGGAATTATATACTGATGGTGAAGCCAGGGGAAACTGAGCTTCATCCTTCTCTCGCCCTCTAGTGGGGAAGGGAGTAACAGGCTCACCCTGCCTCGAGCCATTGCTCCCCCTGCTGGGACTGGGAATCCATCTTTTTAGGACTACTCTCCTCACTCATCCTTGCAAGGACTTCTGAGACCTGTAGTTCTGGGCTCAACTGCGTCACTGGGGAGTCTCTGGGGCTTGCCTTGTCACAATATGTAAAAGCGTAAAAGAAATTTAAATTGGAGCTCCCAATGGGTTGCGCTTACTGTATAGGAATGGATAGTAAGTAGGCTGGCTTTGACCTGTGAGCCCCAGACAACAGACAACAACTCTGCAGACCATTTCTGTGCAAGCACATCGTATCTTATGGCTGTCAATCCTTCCCTCAACTGCCCATGATAACATTTGATGGGGATGGACAGTCGAGTGTCTAGACTCAGAAGTTCATTCAGGGTATCCCACACCTTTGTTGCATTTGCCGTATTGAAATCATTAGCGCAGCTTTTTAAAAGGAGCCTTTACTATGCTTTCCTATATAGAATAGGATCCTACCAGGCACACTCATGACACCTAATTATTTATTACATTTTTTTATAGGCACAAAGTTATAGAATTACACCCCACTGGATCTGATTCATGTTTTAAAAGCCATACAAATATGGAGATAATCACATCACAATCATAAATTATTGAGGCAGCAGAGATAGTTCAATGTAAAATGCATTTAGGAATGGTTACTGAATTTAGTATGTACACAGTTGATTTATTTCAGCATTGTATGGAAAGAACCTAACTTTCCAAAATGCAAAGGATGTAATTTAACACCTGCTCTAGGCATTGAGGGCTGTCTCTGTTTTCTTGTTTATATGGATTTAAAATACAAATGGGAAAAGTGAAATTTCATATGGAGCAAAACTTCATTGACTGATACACGAGCATGCTGAGCTTTTGGAGGACATTTCTTAACCATAGAAATAAAAAGGTACAATTTGACAAGCTCTCTTTTGGGCCTTTTATAGATTTGGAAGTTAATACTTAATGCTTTTGTTGGTGGAAGAAGAAATATTCGCTTTTCTTAAAATAAACTGGGGAACATCTGAAGGATTGAATAACTCATAACACATTATCTAGATGATATTTTTGGAGGACATTTGGGAGGCAACAGTTTGAAAGAAAAATATTGTCTGGGACTTGATAGTTCAGAGTTCACAAAGCAGGCAGTAGCCAAAGTGGGGGAGTGTGATGATAGATTAGTACACCTAGAACAAGTGGCAACTATGGGAAACTAGGTGGTGACAGGAGTGGCCTACTGTATGTTAAAGGTTGTCTTCCTTTGTGTAACAAGAGAGAGTCTATGGAGAACGTAAATAGAAATATGAATCTAAGTCTTATATTTTCTGCTTTTGGTCCCCTTAGAACTGTGGAAACTGTATTTACAGTGTAATTTGAAATAAACTAAACTTGAAGAGATTGGGGTTTGCACAATGTACCATCTACCATTGGGGAGAAGAACGGGGACTGGGAGTGAGGGTGGTGGATGGACTCCTTTGAGTCCACTGATAACTTGTTATCTAATTTCCGAGAATCCTCTTTTAATGCTGCTTCAACAAGGGTCACTTTGCTTTATGTTCAGAGAATGTCATAAGTTTCAGTTTTAGGAATTATTTTAAGCTTACAGATGATCTGTTTGTAGCCAAAGGGTGAACCTGCTTTCCAATAAGTTGGAAGTCCTTCCTTCAGCTGAAGCCAGGACCAGTGCGAGGGCATTAGGCACCCTAGACCAAGCTACAATGTCACACCCCACCCCCTCAAATTATCTTTTAGGCTCCTTAGACCCCCAACTATGAATAATCTGGGTAAAAGGGCTATTTGAAGACTTCCGTCCTCCCTGCTGGTAAAAGTACCTCCTTTTTTTTTTTTTAGTTTGAGTGGTTGTCAGGAAGAAGTGGTTGTCAAGACCATGGGATGCTTTTCTGAGGGCTGCTGAGGAGAGATGGTATCCATCTAGCAAAGAAGTGAACAAGTGTTTTCAGCAGCTGATTGGTTAACCTACAGAAGAAGGCTTTAAACTAGAATAGTTGGGGCAGGGCAATCAAAGCCCCCAGGTAAGTATTACAAGCCCTCAGGTAAGTGAAACATAAAATATCTCTACACAAATGGGGAAAGGGGGCAATGTCTAGAAAGCAGTATATACTAATTTTCGAGGTATGGGAAATAAGGTTTTAGATCTTGAGGCTGTGGTGGAAGAGTCTGATTGAGATTTAGTGACAATCACAGAGCCATGGCTCACAGTTATACCAGGCTAAAATCTGTTCAGGAAGGCAGGGTAGGAAGGAGAGGAGTAGCATTATATGTTAAAGTTAATATTTGCTTGTTTCTCTTTGGGTAGAGGCAGGTCATCAATTAGAAACACTACGTTTTATAGTTCTTTATCAGGTGTGTGAGCGTCAGGGAGGTAATACACCCCAAAGGTTACACCATATGGAACAAAAGCTGATCTACTCTTTAAACACAGTTGAGCCTTATGGGCTTAATCAGGAAATAGAATGGGAAACTATAAGTTAATTGACTAATTTAAAGGTTTCTCCAGTATAAATTGGGTAACATCCCTTGTCAATATGCTTGCGTTAGCATTTTCTGAGGTCGGTCAAACAGAAGGAATACTTGGAGGTCTTCAAGTTATGTCCTGCTACAAATGTTGAATTTCTTGTTATTTGGTGAGTTAACTTACTATAATGAAAACATTTCTTTTTATGTATTAGTGTTGTTATATTTTATAAATTGATGATTTTATGTGTACAGGTTGACAGCTCCTGAGGACGCCCTTGTGGCAAAACACAAATTTGTGTTCAGTTGGAGAATATCTTAAAGATCAAAGACACTTTCAAGAGCTGGAAAATATTTTATGGACTAGAGATGCTTTATAATAACTTACTGATCTTTGAAGAGTGGATTCATGGACTTCCATGTTAGAGATTATATTACATTTGCCAACTGGACAATTGGTTTTGACGCAATTAGGTGAAGTTTGCACATGTAATAATTGAAGGATAATACATGGAAGAACTCTTTAGGTTTTAGGACTTATTGTTTGATCTAATACATTTCCAACTTGTATATTAATAATTCCGAAGCCCACACCTTCTAAAAGATATAAATAGGATGGAATTGGTTCAGAGGGCAGCGACAAAAATGCTAAGTGATCTTCATCATAAAGCATATGGGGGTCAGACTTAAAGATATCAATATGTATACTTTGAAAGAAAGGCGGGAGAGGAGAGATATGATAGAGACATTTAAATATTTACACAGCATAAATGCAAAGGAGATTCTCTTTCAATTGAAAGGAAGCTGTAGAATGAGGGGACCTAGGATGAAGGTGAAAGGGGATAGACGGGACTGTCTCTGTTCGTGTTTGACTGTACAGCGCTGCGTAAGTCTGGTAGCGCTTTAGAAATGTTGAGTAGTAGTAGTAGACTCAGAAGTAATCTGAGGAAATACTTCTTCATGGAAAGGGTGATGATTTTGTGGAAAGGCCTACTGGTGTAAACGGTGGAGACAAAAACGGTATCTAAATTCAGGAGAGCTTGGGACTAGTACATAAGATCTCTAAAGGAGTGATAGGGAGAATAGATGGCATGGATGGACAAACTGCATAGGCCAAATGGTCGTTATCTGCCTACATGTTTCTATGTTTAAAGTGTCCTTCACAGGAAGTTGCTAAGCCAGGGAGGCTCTGGACAGCTCCTGCTCTACTGACTGCATTTCTTTTTCACCAGAGCAGGGGCACCTCCTCCTCTCTCAGCTCAGTAGTGCCGTGAGCAGGGCAGGGTGGAGATGGAGGGGGGGAGGCGTGTCTGCGAAGGATGCTTCCAGTTCCAGCCTTTTAGCTGGGCAGGACAGGGCACGACAGGGAGCGCGAGAGCAGGAGTGGGTGGAGATGGTGCCACCACCGCCCCCCCCAGTCCCCCACCTCGGAGAGCTCGCAAAGCAGAAATGCAGAATGCTATGCTAACAGAACAGCAGCTTGAAGTTGCATCGGGACGTGCGCGTTGCTTAAGTTAGACATACACAAGGCGTGTGAAAGGCAAAAATGAGCCGTAGTCGGTAGCTAGTGGTTATTATAGACGGGAAGTGGATGGGCGCGCGCATACTGACCCCCCTCCCCTTTACTGTATAACAGACACGTTAGCCGTGCTGGAAGCGAGTGAGGGAATGTGCGCGAGAACGCGCACAAATCGAACCTCTTGCATGCGTTTCGTTTGCTGAGATAGAGAGGGGCGGCGCTTGCCATTGGTTGGTCGGAACTTAGGGGGCAGGGCAACTGGTGTCTGAGGTCTGTGTTGGAATGCGGGCTCGGCTGCCTGCCGCCGCCAAGGGAGAACGAGCGCGAGGGGTCCGGTAGTAAACGCACCCCCCCTCCCTGCGCGCACGCGTGCCAAGCACGGAATCCTCTGCAGCGGCGTTCATCACAATAGCCATTTTAAGGAGCCGCTAACGTGCGCGCGGCGGTAAGTCTTCGTCCGCTTCCCTCCCCACCCCCCCAACCTAGCGGGGTGACTGTCTTCTTTTTTTCCTCCACTCTCGGTAGTTATTAGGTGGGTCTGGGGCTGTGTAGAGCGAGCGAGTGGTCAGTGGGTAGACAGAGAAAGAGCGAGAGGCGCTGTCCAGGGCTGCTCTGCCAGTCCCCGGGGAGGGAATGGGGGAGGGGAGCGGGATTGGGCTGGCGGGCGGCGCAGGATCAGCACCAAGGCTAAGGGGAGATGGGGGAGGGGCAGAGGCGCAAAGTCTGGGTTGCAGTCCCCGCTTCCCGGTGGAGCAGCTGGGAGAAGGGCGGCCGTCTCCTCTGTGCCTGGGAGAGGGGAGCTGATCCTCTCTCCGCAGTCCTGAAACTCGTGAAAAACTTTCTCCTCGCTCCGTGTCGCTGATTTCCGGCCCAGGCTCGGGGTGTGCGAGTGTCTCTCCACCAGCAGGGAGGGGCAGAGCTTGTATGAGCTGGACAGCGGCTTATTCCTCTCTGCGGTGCCTCGGGCGCGAGTCACCTTCCTCCTCTTCCCCCCCCCCCCCCCCCCCCCCGACCACTCTCCTGAAAACGGAGAAGGAGAGGCCGTGGGGAGGGGTTGAAATTGAAAACAGTGATTAATTCTCTCTCTCCGGGCCGAGGCTGTAGGAGGGATTTTCTCTTCCCTCGGGTGCTGCTGACTTGCACTGTTTGACCTTGCGCTGAGCCGCGTTTCTTCTACTCTTCACCACCCCCCCACCCAAAAAAAAAAAAAGAATGTTCTTTGCAATTCGATATGAAGTAAATGCAATTAGTAGGGGAGAGAGAAGTCAAATTCTCTACTAGGTCTTTATCGTCTCCTCCCTTCCAATCCTTGCACTTTAATGTTTGTTTATCAAAAAAGTTGATATGCCCTCTTCTAGTAGAGCAAATCAGAACAAAAAGCAAACACAGTAGAAGAGTTCAGAGTTGGAGGCAGTTTGGGGCAAATAAAAGAGTTGATGAAGTGAAAATAGGAAGGCCATTAAAACTTTGATAGTTGGGGCTCAGCATGACGTCTCACGCACACCAACTCAACTGCAACGTCGTGGAGGGGGGATATTTGGAGGAGGGGACTTGAAAGTTAAGTCTGAAAATAGGGCGCCGTCGGGTTGTTTTTGTTTTGTTTTTGGTCTATTTTCACTTTACGACCTGGATCCAGGTTTTACTTTGAATATAGTGAAGTATGGCAGGAGAGGATTGGGAGGAGATCGCTATGGCTTGCTGAGCACTGCTTTGTGTTTGCTATTTGAGAAAATGGCCGCATGCCTGTTTGAGGAATGCAGAGGCAGTAGCAGTGGGTGCCACACACAGGAATGTTGCAGACAGTTGCTCGTTGAACCTTACTTTGTTCCTGCGAGCGCTTTTCATTTGGAGGTCTGGACACCGTTGATGATTTTTTTTTTTTTGTTCTGTTTTTTTTTTTTAATTCGATAAAGCAGGTAGACTTCAACTTCATGTTCTGTTTACTTCTGTGCCCCAGGTTGTTAATTAAAGATTGATAGGATTACTGGTCTGATCATTCCTATAGCTATTAGACATAGGAATCACTGCCTCTTTATTTATTTCCATTTTAAGTGTCCCTTTATAATAAACTCAGTATAGTGTGCATCGTCAACAAGGAGCCCTTTTACTAAAGTGCAGTAAAATCTGGGCTTAATGCGGGACTTTCCAGGGTGCTAAATCCAGATTCAACGTGATACTTTTTTTAGGACTTTTTTTTTTTTTTTTGCAGGTGGTGCACTAATGTCCCCTATTTAGGAGGTGCTAAATGCTCCCACATTATCTCTACAGTATCCAGTTGCACACACTAATCATAATACACTTGATAGATAATGCAGGAACACCTACTCTCTGCCTGTGACATACTCCCCCAAATATTTTTTTCTAAATAACTAATGTGCAGGTTAGAATATGCAAACGAGCAAAATACCACAAGATGTTTTAATGCGGTCTCCTGTCAGCAAGCACGTTAACCGCCAAATTCTATAAATGGTGCCAAAAGTTAGACACGCATTTGGGTGCGCAGTTATAGAATAGGGTCAGTTATGTGTGTAAATTCATTTGCTAATTAGCGCTAAATTGGCAGTTAATTGGCCTTAAGCTCTAATTGACAATGATTTGTAGTTATGCACATAACTGACTTACACCCCTGTTCTATGAACTTGAGTGCCTGATTGCTATGATTCACACCTCCACAGTGCCGTAGCGAGGGCGGCTGCCACCCGGGGCAGTTCGCCACTGTGCAACCCCCCCCCCCCCCCGGGTGCAGCACGGCACACCCCCCCCTCGGCGTGCATTCTTACCAGTCGCGCGCGTAGGAAAGGGAGCGGGCGGGAGGGCCGGTCCGCCCCGAGTGTACGTCGCTGGGAGCTGTGTCGGCTCCACTGGTTCCCTGCGCTCTCTGCCCCGGAACAGGAAGTAACCTGTTCCTGGGGCAGAGGGAGCAGGGAACCAGTGGAGCCGACACCCCCCAGCGGCGTGGACCGCCCCTCCCGCCCTCCCTTTCCTACACCACTGCACCTCCAAAAGGGGTGTGGACCTGGGGAGGGGAATGAGCAGGTTTGGGGCGTATCAAACAATTAAGCATGATGTCATAGAATACTGTCATTTATGTGCCTAACTGCCAGCACTTAGGAGTGAGCATTTAAACTAGCCTTTGAGCTGGCATAAATGCTCACAACTAAAATGCAGACAAGGGCCCTTTTACTAAAGGGTGGTAGGGCTACTGCCAGCTTGGTGTGCGGCCAATCGGTCCTACTGCTAGGCTTGCTCAGGAGCCCGGCAGTAGTTCTGGGTCTCCCGCACGCCATTTCTGGCGTTAGAAAATAACCTTTTTATTTTCTAGCGCCACTGGGTTACTGCTGGAGGAGGTAAGGGCTCCAGCAGTAAATGGCCAAATAGCAATTTTTTTTAATTAACACATGGCCATTTACTTGCCCTTTAAAAAAAAAAAGGCCTTTTTACCAGCGGCAGTAACAGGTAGCCTCGGCGCACGGCAATGTAATGCGCCAAAGCCACTGCTGGCTACCTATTACTGCCATTTGGTAAAAAGGCCCCTTAAACTAGTATTCTGTAACAGTGGTTCCACGTGGAACTGCTGTTATAGAATTCACGATTGGTGCGCATTATTTTAGTACCATTTCTTGAATTTACCCGGTAGTGTTTAACACCCTTTAGTAAAAGGGTCCCTAATTGATTACAAACATAATAGAACGGTATTTTCCTTAAAATATTGAATATATGTATACTCCATAAGTGAAAATAGTTTTGACTGTACTTTATTCTTGAAGGCCAGTGGTTAACAATGATGTTTTTCTATGAAAAACATTTTTTTTCCAAAACATTATAGCTTAATCAGTTTAAGGAATAAAAGTTAACAGAAAATGCTTTATTTTCTATGATCATTTTTGTGTATATTTCTGTGCAGATTAGTTTTAATCAAATCATTAAAACAGACTAGTCTGATGCTTTTGGGGGGTGGGATGTTGCTTGGAATAGATCTTTAAATACTTTATTTAATTGACTAGTAGCCACAGTTTTGCACGGTGATTTCCTGACTCTTATGTTGTGCCATCTCAACTAGGGCTTTCAGGCTGGCAGAGATCTAAATCATCATTTGTGTGCAGCTAAACAAGCTGCAGAATTTGTTACCTAGCCTGGAATCTAATGCTAGAGGACGCGGTCAAGGTGACTCAGCAGGGGTAGACTGAAAATGAGCTAAAGAAAGTTCATCTACTTTTTGGGAGTTCCTAGTTTGTTGTGACCTGGACTGGCCACTGTCCGAAAGGAAACGCCTGGCTCAGTCTGACTCAGCATGGTTTTTCTTCTGTTCTTGCAGAATCCTTAAACAGTTAAATTATTATTTCTATTTTTTAATTTTGAAGGACAGTTTCTGTCTCTAGTTGGCGTATTGAACCGAGAACCTGGGGACTTTAAATTTTTTTTATGTGCCTTTTATGCTTGCTGTGAGACCCTAGGCAAGTCATTTTATTTTCTCATGCTCTTTAGTGTGAGGATCTAATTTGTTGTGGAGCTTCTTGGTTTAGGGTGCTATGGAAATGCCAAAATAAATGAGGCAGTGTGAACTTTAAAAAGAAAAGTCCTTTACAATTGGAACGTTTTTATTGTTCCTGGGAAACTACTTGTGTACTTTCAGTGATCTAAAAAAAAATAATGAGGATGCCAAAAAGCAGGTCTAGGGATAGTAAAAAAAAAAAGGTAGTGTCTGGAAATCCATCCCAGCATGATTCCTAGAGGAACAAAGAGGGCCCATCCCTAGTGAAACTCATTAGGTAGTGTATAGGACAGGAGTAGAATACCAAATCCTGGATTTTAAATACATTATTTTATAATTTTTCTTTATTTTCACTATAGGTTCAGCAATTTTCGTGTCATTGCTTAAATTCAATATTTCAATGAATTGTACTTGATTCAGTTCTTTGGGGGTTTTTTTTATAGGTTTTGAATGAGCAACAAGTAGAATACTTTTATTTGATATATTTGTGTTTGTTTTTTTTTTTATTTCTTTTCAGATTTACCATAATGGCTACACAGATTTTGGGTCAGCCTGGAGGCAACACGCTATTTCCTGGAAATTCTAATATGGGGATGGCACTTGCCAATGATATGTATGGTTTTCATGATATTTCCAAAGCTGAGCTGGTAGCCCCTCAGCTGATAATGCTTGCCAATGTTGCTTTGAATGGAGAGGTTGGAGGCAGCGGCTGTGATTATCAGGCTCAGGAAGAAAGACAAATGGCAGAACTGACTACTGTTGGCTATACCAGCCTTTTGGATGGTAAAGAAGAGGAGGAGGAGGAGGAAGGTTCAGTGGAGCTGGAGAGTGATTCTGATGGGTTTGAATACATGGAGTGGGAACTTTCAGAAGCTCCCAAAGGGGAGGCTCAGAAGGAAGCGACAAAAACATTTCAAAGTCCCAGTAATTGCAACCCGCAGCAAGATGTTCCGGTGGAAGACTCAGGGACTCCAGAGAGTGCAGATGACAAAAGCAAAGGTTTGAAGAGTAAACCATTTCGTTGCAAGCCATGCCAGTATGAGGCAGAGTCTGAAAAGGAGTTTGTCCATCACATCAAGGTCCACAGTGCCAAGAAGTTTATTGTGGGGGAAGATGCAGAAAAGCAATCACAGATAAAGGAATCTGACACTTGCACAGCAGAAGAGGCCGATTTCTCCAAAGGACCCATTCGCTGCAATAGGTGTGGATACAACACAAACAGATATGACCACTACCTGGCTCACTTAAAACACCACAATAAAGCAGGAGAAAGTGAGAGAGTTTATAAGTGTACTATCTGCACCTATACCACAGTCAGTGAATATCACTGGAAGAAACATCTGCGGAATCACTTCCCAAGGAAAGTGTACACTTGCTCACAGTGCTCATACTTTTCTGACAGAAAGAACAACTACATTCAGCATATACGGACGCATACAGGTCAGAAAGTGTTTGTTTACATTTGGTTTTGTTGTTATTTAGTATTATATGCAACAACTAGGTAATTGAGGACTTAGTCATTTTGGGGTCTGTTACTAAAGTGCACTAGCCCCCTGATTCTATAAAGGTTGCTCAAATTTGAGTGCAGATCTAAGATCAGTGCCCAAAATTATCACTTAATGGGCTCCAATGATTTAATTACTGGACTTAACAAGCACTTAATTGACACTAACTATGATTTTGGTACCGATCTGGCCACATGCTATTCTGTAACAATGCGTGCCTAAATTGGATGTGTAACTCAAAAAGGGGTGTGGCCGTGGGATTGGCATGGACGGGTCAGGGGCAAGTGTTACAGAATAGTAAATCCTCATGTCCAATGCTGTTCTATAAAGAGAGCTCATCCCGAAGCACCCTTTATAGAATAGCGTTGAACAACAAATTTTAATGGCACTGAATTTTTGGCAGCATTTATAGAATCTGGCTCTAGGTGTTTAATGTAGATTTTAACACAAATTTAAAAAAAAACAGTTGATATTAAATATCTAGTGGAGAAATTCATATTAGGGGGCAGGAAAAGGGTGGAACATTTACCCTACAGTTAACATATTTTAACTACCAAGAGCAGATAACGCAGAACCGTTTATTACACCTCCAGAGTTGTACTTAATCTCTATCTGTGTTAGAGGTCATACTATTAATGTGCAGTAGGGACCATTGCTCCATGTTAGCAGTATGACTACCTTCCTCAATGTGCCTGGTTACTGTTTAGGTTTTGCAGCTGCTGTGGATTAGCCTTTGCTGTTAATGTGTGTTTCTTTCTTTGGAGTTAGCTCATACCTTATTCAGGTGAGCAATGTTTGTGTATGCTATGGATTTCCATATCCCTGGAGGGCTTACAATTTTTTTTTTTAATACCCGAGGAAATGGAGGATTAAGAGCCTGGTCCAAGATCACGACAAGGGCAATGGAATTTGAACCCTGGCTTCCATGGTTACTAGTCTGTTGATCTAACTATTGCTCCTGGGGGAATTCTGTGCAGATTGGCAATGCAGAACGTGCAGAATTCTGCAGAGCTGCCACCATCAGATCTCTCCCTGGTCTGTCTCCTCCTCCTTCAGATGTTACTTAGCAGGAGGAGGAAGTGAACTGCTGCACTTTGGATCACTTCTTCCTCCACTGCAAGCATAGACCAGACTGTTTATATAAGCCAGCAGAGGAGGAGGAAGTGACCCCATGTGCAGCTGTTCACTTCCCATCCTTCTGCCCCCCAATCTCTGTGGAGGAGAGGGAGAGCCGGCATCATTTGCTCCAAGTGTACAACGAGGTGGGAGGGGTAGGCAGAAAAAGGTGAATGTGCCATTGGAGAAGGTTGGACTGGGGGGGGGGGTCAAACAAAGGTGAATGTGCCATTGGGATGGGTGGGGGGCATACAAAGGTGAACATGCCATTGGCAAACAGATGAATGTGTTATGTAGTTAGTGGGAGGGGGAGCGAACAAAGTTGAATGTGCCATTGGGGTGGGTGGGGAAGGGGAAACAGGTGAATCTGCTGTGGAGGTGGTGAAGGGAGGAGCGACGAAGGTGAATGTGCCATTGAGGAAGGTGTGGCTGGGAGGCAAACAAAGGTGAATGTGCTATGGAGATGGTGGGAGAGGGGGAGTGGCAAAGGTTGAATGTGCCAAGGGGAGGGCGGGAGGGGGCAGAACCAGGCAAATGTGCCATAGAGGGGAGGCAGAGCAAGGTGAGAGTGTGCCATGGGGAGTGTTGAAGGGGAGGCAGAGCAAGGTGAATGTTCCATAGAGAGGGATGAGTGGAGCAGAGCAACAGAGCAAGGTGAGTGTGTGTGCTCTGGGGTTTGGGTGGGGTGGAGCAACAAAAGCTGAGAATGTGCAACTGGGATTTTTGAGAAGGAGCAGAAAAAGCTAAGGGTATACTGTGGTGATGGGAATGGGCAGAGAAATCTGGGTATGCACCAAGGGGATAGAAGAGACGGCAGCCAAAGCTGAGTGTGTGCCACAAGTGTAGGGAGAAATCAAGCTTGAGGGTGTGCCATGGGGAGGATGAGGGATAAATGATAGCTGGGGAGAGGAGAAGAAGGAATGAGAGGTGGGGATGTAGGCCTGGCAGGAGAAAGAATAAGAGGTAAGGGTGTGTGCTTAGGAGGGAGGGAGAATGAGAATTTGGGCACTGCATGTGGGAGAAGATGTTGGGGTCAGACTTGTAGGAGCCAGCTCTGTGGGTACTGTGAGTACCCCTGATGTTAAATAGACTCTTTGACTATGTCCAGCATAAGGGGAAAGGGAATGGGGCTTGATATACTGCCTTTTCTGTGGTTTTTGTAACTACATTCAAAGCAGTTTACATAGTATATACAGGACTTATTTGTACCTGGGGCAATGGAGGATTAATTGATTTGCCCAGTGTCACAAGGAACTGCAGTAGGAATCGAACCCGGTTCCCCAGGATCAGAGTCTGCTGCACTAACCACTAGGCTACTCCTCCACTCCTCCAGGGAATTGCCATAGAGTTTAGCTCAGCCAATAATTTTGAAAAGTTGTCTCCTATGGGTCTTACTGAGCGTTATAGGGAGAAAAAACTGCTGTTGGAGTGAGAGATGGAATTGCAGAGGCTGGAGTTTGAGGAGAGAAATGGGAGGAGGGAATTTCAGGCTTTGGGATGGGGAAATTCTGTACAAAAACACAATGGGGCCCTTTTACTAAGCAGCGCTAAAAAGTGTCCTGCACTAGCCCCGGTGTGGGTCTTTACCCCACGCCAAGCCCACTTTTAGTACCACCAGAAAATGGCCGATTTTTGTATTTCAGCAATAATGGCCATGAGCTAATTTTTCTATTAGCATGTGGCCATTAGTGGGTTGGCGCTTACCAACACCTATTTGGGTGGCATTAGGTAAGGGCTCCCGCACTAATCGGGTAGCATGCAGCATTGTAGCTGTGCTAACCCATTAGTTCAGAAGAAGCCTACTCTCTGCCCCCAGAGCTAAAACATAAAAACTATTTTTTAGCATGTGGGTAGCACACACACATGCAAAAGCTACCGTAGGATGCCTGAACATGAATCTGAGGCCTAGAATTTTAACTTGCGTTAAGCATGTGTTAGTACTTACTCCAGCTTAGTAAAAGAACCCCTATAAATAAATAGTGCAGAATTTTCAAATATTTTGCGCAGAATTCTCCCGGGAATAAACCATTAAGATTACTCCTCCTTAACTGCAAAATCTTAATGTGGTGTAGTAAATAGACCTCTAAATGTATTCTTATGTTAGAATATATCTTATTGATGAAATGTTTGTTTCTTTCATATTTACTGTACCGCCTCATCTGGGGAACAAGTCTAGGCGGCTTACATGCTAAAAACATAAAAGCCAAGAAAAAGAACTCCAGTTTCAGATAGGACAGTGGCAATCATTCCAAAGGAACAATGGCTTATTATGGGACCATTGTACTAACTTGTGGGATTTCCCACAGGTTTTCAACGCTTTTTTCTTGAAGTCTTACTACCCATGCTAGTAAACTGAATTGCAAACTTACAACTTACATAGGAACATAGTAAATGATGGCAGATAAAGACCTGAACCATCTAGTCTGCCCAACAGTTAGTAATTATCAACAGTCATGATTAAACCAACAATGATTTGATAATTGTGCTGATCCAAAAAAAAAGAAAAAAAAAAGACAATTACACCTCAATGAGATGAAAACTGGCCAATGAACATATTTTTCCCTGCTATTCTTCAAAAGCTGTTAAATAATGAGCTGCTTTTTATAGCTTTTACATCTCAGCAGTTTTTTTTAATTTAAGCTTACTTTTTCAGATAGAAAACTATGCAAAAGTTTTCTGCAGAGCTGCAGTTTTCAAATTATTTTTGTTAAAGGGTGTAGTACACAAAAAATGTGCAAAAGGCCAACCTTTTGACATTTTTTTGTTTGCTGTCATAGTGTCATTCTAAGAATATAAGTGTTGCCATACCGAAGGTCCATCAATCCCAGTATCTTGTTTCCAGCAGTGACCAATCTGGGTCACAAGTACCTGGCAAGATCCCAGAACAGTAAAACAGATTTTATGCTGCTTATCCTAGACATAAGGAGTGGATTTTCCCAAGTCCATCTTAATAATGGCTTATGGACTTTTTTTTTTAACTAATCAAACCTGTTTTAAACCCTGCTAAGCTAACTACTTTTATCACATTCTCTGGCAACGAATTCCAGAGTTTAAACATTGAGTGAAGAAATATTTTCTTCGATTTGTTTTAAATTTACTACTTAGTAGCTTCATTGCATGCCTGCTAGTCCTAGTAGTTTTGGAAAGAGTAAACAAGCAATTCACATCTACCCGTTCCACTCCACACATTATTTTATAGACCTCTATCATATATCCCCTCAATCCTCTCTTCTCCAAGCTGAAGAGCCCTGTCCGCTTTAGCCTTTCCTCATAGAGAATTCATACCATCCCCTTTATCATTTTCGTCGCCCTTCTCTGTACCTTTTCTAATTCCATTATATCTTTCTTAAGATATGGTGACCAGAATTGTACACAGTATTCATGGTGTGGTCACACCATGGAGCGATACAAAGGCATTATAACATTCTCATTTTTGTTTTCCATTCCTTTTCTAATAATATCCAACATTCTATTTGCTTTCTTAGCTGCCGTTGCATACTGAGCAGAGGGTTTCAATGTATCAACAATGACACCTAGATCCTTTTCCTGGGTGGTGACTCCTAATGTGGAACCTTGCATCACGTAGCTATAGTTTGGGTTTCTCTTTTTCACATGCATCACTTTGCACTTGCTCACATTAAATGTCATCTGCCCTTTAGATGCCCAGTCTCGTAAGGTAAGTTTTCACAATCCTCTTGTGATTTAACAACTTTGAATAACTTTGTGTCATCAGCAAATTTAATTACCACAAAAACTATTCCCATATCTAGATCATTTATTAATATGTTTAAAAAATGGCAGTCCCAGAACAGACCCCTGGGGAATCCCACTATCTTACCCTTCTCCATTGAGAATACTGACCATTTAATCCTACTCTATTTTCTATCTAGTTTTTAATCCAGAATAGGACATTACCAACTATCCCATTGTTCTCTAATTTCCTCAGGAGTCTTTCATGAGCTGCTTCGTCAAATGCCTTTTGAAAATCCTGATACACAATATCGACCGGCTCACATATTCACCCCTTCAAAGAAAGGTAGTAGATTAGTGAGACAAGATTTCCCCTGGCTAAATCCATGTTGGTTTTGTCTCATTAATCAATGATTATGTATATGCTCAGTAATTTTGTTCTTTATAATAGTTTTCACCATTTTGCCTGGCACTGACGTCAGGCTCATCAGTCTATAATTTCCTGGATCACCTCTGGAACCCTTTTAAAAAATAGGCATTATATTGGCCACCCTCTAATCTTCCAGTACCATGCTTGATTTTAAAGATAAATTACATATTACTAACAGTAGCTCTGCAAGTTTATTTTTCAATTCTATCAGTTCTCTGGGATGTCTATCATTCGTATACCATCCGGTTCATTTGATTTGCTACAGTTCAGCTTGTCAGATTGCCCCATTACATCTTCCAGGTTTACAGAGATTTGTTTCAGTTTCTCTGACTTGTCAACATTGAATACCAATTCTGGTATTGGTATATCTCCCACATCTTCCTCGATGAAGACCAAAATAAATAATTCATTTAATCTCTCCACTATGGCTTTGTCTTCCTTGAGTGCCCCTTTTACCCCTTGGTCATCTAGTGGTCCAACTGATTCTTTTGCCGGCTTCTTGCTTCTAATATAACTAAAAAAGGTTTTTACTATGTGTTTTTGCCTTCAATGCAATCATTTCAAAGTTTCTCTTTCCTTCCTTATCAGTACTTTGCATTTGACTTGCCCTTCCTTAATCTGTTTCCTATTATTTTCAGTCAGATCCTTCTTCCATTTTCTGAAGAATTTTCTTTTAGCTCTAATATCTTCGTTCATCTCACTTTTTAATCATGCCAGCTGTCTTTTGGCCTTCCTTCCTCCTTTTATGACACATGGAATATATCTGGTTTGGGTTCCAGGATGGTATTTTTGAACAGCATCCATGTCTGATGTAAATTTTTGACCTTTGCAACTGTTCCTCTGAGTTTTATTTTCATCATTCTTCTCATTTTATCATAGTCTCCTTTTTGAAACTTAAATGGTAACGTATTGGATTTCCCGTGTGTACTTACTCCAGAGCTTATATCAAATCTGATCATGTTATGATCACTGTTATCAAGAGGTCCCAGCACTATTTTATCCTGCACCAGATAACGCACTGCACTAAGGACTAGGTCTAGAATTGTTCCCCCTCTTGTTGGTTTCTGGACCAGCTGTTCCATAAAGCAGGCCTTGATTTTGTCAAGAAATCGTACCTGCCTAGCATGCCCTGATGTTACATTTATCCAGTCAATAACAGGGTAATTGAAATTCTTCCCTTTTGCAAAAAGAAATTTGAATTTTAGTACATTGGCCTCAATTCTGGTTACTGTTATGTAATCACCATGCCATAAAGATATGTAAAATTATGGAATGTTATGCTTTTTAGCTGCTTGTTATAAGCTCTCAAAAGAACAGTATAATGCAAACTCACATTAATATGCAGCATTTATTCTGGAAGATAAACAGTAGGGTGGCCTTTGGTAAGGCATGCCAGTGGTTTGTGCAGAGTGGACAATTCTATAAGAATATCTGTGCACCAAGATGCCATTATAGAATGCTAGTGAAAACCTGAATTGGTGTCCCAGAATTTAGGCACAACCATTTATGCTATGAGCTGGCAGGTGTAAATGGGCATACCAAAGAGGGGCATAATCGAAAGGGACGCCCAAGTTTTGTTGACGACGTCCTCACAAAACGTCCCGACGGAGGGGTGGGGAAACTCGTATTATCGAAACAAGATGGACGCCCATCTTTCATTTCGATAATACAGTCGGGGACGCCCAAATCTTGAAATTTAGGTTGTCCTTAGAGATGGTCGTCCTTGATTTTCGGCGATAATGGAAATCAAGGACGCCCATCTCAGAAACGACCAAATGCAAGCCCTGAGGTCGTGGGAGGAGCCAGCATTCGTAGTGCACTGGTTCCCCTGACATGCCAGGACACCAACCGGGCACCCTAGGGGGCACTGCAGTGGACTTCATAAATTGCTCCCAGGTACATAGCTCCCTTACCTTGTGTGCTAAGCCCCCAAAAACCCACTACCCACAACTGTACACCACTACCATAGCCCTTACGGGTGAAGGGGGCATCTAGATGTGGGTACAGTGGGTTTTGGAGGGCTCACATTTACCACCACAAGTGTAACAGGTAGGGGGGGGGGCCTGGGTCCGCCTGTCTGAAGTGCACTGCACCCACTAAAACTGCTCCAGGGACCTGCATACTGCTGTGATGCAGCTGAGTATGACATTTGAGGCTGGCACAAAATATTTTTAAAGATATTTTTTGAGGGTTGGTTGGGGGTTAGTGACCACTGGGGGAGTAAGGGGAGGTCATCCCTGATTCTCTCCGGTTGTCATCTGGTCAGTTCGGGCACCTTTTTGTGCCTTGGTCGTAAGAAAAACAGGACCAGGTAAAGTCATCCAAATGCTCATCAGGGACGCCCTTTTTTTTCCATTATGGGTTGAGGACGCCCATGTGTTAGGCACGCCCCAGTTCCGCCTTCTCTACGCCTCCGACACGCCTCCATGAACTTTGGTCATCCCCACAACAGAAAGCAGTTGAGGACGCCCAAAATCGGCTTTCCATTATACCGATTTGGGTGACCCTTTGAGAAGGACGCCCATCTTCCAATTTGTGTCGAAAGATGGGCGTCCTTCTCTTTCGAAAATAAGCCTGATAGTATACTACTTACAATGTCAACACAATATGTAATAGAACATTTTAATTGACAGTGAAGGATATAAGCAAAGATGGAACATATGGATAGGTAAGAGAGTAATAAGAGTTAGAAAGCAAGGCGACGAATTTAAAGAAAGTTGCACATGAGGTCAGAGAGATGGTTAAATATTATGTCAGCTAGGGTAGTAGTGGATAAACATGTCCTGCTGCAGTATGTGCAGACGATGCCACTCCATTTGTGTGTGAGACTATCAAGTTAATTACTTCTTCCATTAAAGGCCTGGTTGAAGAGCCAAGCTTTCACCTGCTTCCTGAAGTAGAGATAGTCTTGTGTTAAGCGGATCCTTTCAGGCAGTGCATTCCAGAGTGTGGGGGCTATACCGGAGAAGGCTCACTTGCAGGTATCACATCCTGTAATGTCTTTTGGAGAGGGTGTGGTTAGTGATAGTCCTTGAGAGGGCCTTAGTGTCCTTGGCATTGTGTAGAGGATCATACTATTCTTCAGGTGCTTGAGGTCATTTCCTTTAAGGGCCTTGAAGATCAGACATAGAATTTTAAATTTAGCCCTGTATTGTACTGGTAGCCAATGAAGTTTTTGCAGAAATGGTGTGATGTGGTCACATCGCTTGCAACCTTCTATTCTTGCTGCAGCATTCTGAATCAGTTGGAGCTGGTGCAGACCCTTTGTAGTCAGACCGTTGTATAGGGGCCCCTTTACTAACGCATGATTATTTTTGTTGATAAAATGTGGTTCAGAGTCTGATCGAATTTCAGTTTTGGATTTGTCTCCGAAACTGACTTGAAATCCGGGTTCGGTGTTTGGCTGACAATGCTTGTGCATTTTTGGTGGAAACCAAAACTGGCCTTCCTCTTCCCCCCCCCCCCCCCCCCCCACCAGCCTTCCCCCTTCCCCTCAACGGAGATCCCAGGCCACCCCACTACCTCCTATCTGTAGGCCCTCTCCAGGCCTACTTTCTAAAAGGCCTCTAAATGGCATGAGCAGGAGCAACTGCGGATTTCTCCTGCCCATGCTGGTTTCAATCCCAAAATGGTGGCCGTGAGTTTCTGCGGCCGTCATTTTTACAACGCAGCCAGTGGGGGCAGTAGCAACTTGGGATGCTCCTGTCCCAAAGAGACCACTAGGGCTTTTAGAAGGTAGGCCCAAGGAGGGTCTACGGGTGGGGAAGACGGTTTCGATTCCAGCTGAAACCGAATGGCTAATTTCAGCAGCAGATTTGGTTTTGATTCACATCTAGCACAGTTAGTATAAACACTTAACATATGGTAAGTGCAAAGGCAGTGCAATGATTGTTGAGGGCATGCCCAGCATATCCTCTGCAGTTACTACATAGAAATATTTATTAGCACATGTTATATCCGGTTGCAGTTAGCACAGATCTACATAGCATCTCCTTTTGAGGAGGCAGTAAACAAACCCTTAACTGTACAAGTTCCAGTTAACATGCAATAAGTACCTTTCTCCACCCATGATCCGCTTGGTTCCCATCCCCTGACATAACATGCAGTTAACATACCAATTATTGCATTGTCATGCTACTGCATTAGCAGTTATTGCGCTTGTCCGGTAATAGATACCATGTGCTAATTCACCCATTAGCTGCTTAATGCGCAGAGTGCAGCTCTGAAAAATTTTATTTTTTCCATTGAATTAGAAAGTTGCACAAGGACAGATATTGCATCCAACCCCGCGTGACCCCACTGGAATCTAACCCATGCCCATCTGTTTCTGCTAAGATCTATTCCATCCCCACCCATCCCCACAATTAATCTCTTCCATCCACAACCATACCCACAAATACTTCCTTCAATACACTACCCAAACTTTCCTCTACCCCATTTCCTCCTGACCTTAACAGCCCTGCTTCCTTCCTGGAAACAACTTATGTGATTTTCTTTTTTTTTTTTTTTTGGGGGGGGGGGGGCAGTATTCACTATTCAACCAATGAGTGTTCCAAGCCTCAGACTGATATTCCAGTAGCCTCTCTGTGTGTTTCAAACCTTATTCTGGTGTCACCAGAGATTTTGACTACATTTCCACAGGAAACCCGCAGCAACTTCTTCCATCCCTGTGGGAATCCTGCAAACCGGAAGTCAGAACTGCAGGTTTCCCACAATCCTCATTCCCATGCAGCTCTCTACAATGAGAACTTCAGCATTTAAAAAATTTTAAGGTGTTTGATTATAATGATTCAAGATATTTTTTTGTGTGACTTATGAAGAGCAGTGTACCAAATTCTGTTAAATAAAGAGAAATGACAGTTTCAGAGTAAGAATTGCACAGAATAATTCATGTATAATTAACATGAAGCATTTTGTTTATAAGTAGTTACATACATTAATAGTAGTTTTAGCAAACTCTCAGGTTACTGCTTTTGTGGTATTAAGGGGTCTTAAAGAGGGACCAAATCTAGGTTTGGATGTTCAGACTGGGCTAGGAACCCTCAAGAGTCAGGAGCCACACTTGGTGGTAGACAGAAGCGTGGATATGGAACTTACAGGTAGTAAGAGCTGGAATGGAACTGGATTTGGTCCATGGCAACAGGTTTTGATTTGAAGTTAGTAGGCAAGTCATAAGACTGGAGCAGGAACTAGTAGCAAACAAAGAGGCCTGTTTCCTTAAAGTACTCTAAATGGCTCTCATAGTTCCAAATAAGGAGCCCATGGAGGTACTTCATAACCATACCACCATCATCGGTCAAAACACCTTAATTTTGTATATAAACTGTGACAATTTTGTATGTATGTAAACTTGTGACATATTCAAATTCTCAGTGCAAAATCACAATTACTTTACAATATCATTCATGTAGAAATACCCAAATAGTCATGAACACATATCTTATGAAACAAATCTGTTGCTATTAAGTTCAACGGAGCCGTCATCATCACAGTGTATATAAAAGCCAGACAGAAGAGCTGAAAAACACTGCAAACCAGCGCAACGATTATGTGCTCATGAAATCTAAAACACAAAGAAATAAATAATGACCACGTGAAAGCTTTAAATACATATATAAAGTTCTTAGACAGCAAAAGGTTTTAAAACAGTGATTACTTACATAGAATTGACTTCAAACAGCAAATTGCATGTTAAGGAATGTCATCTCTGAATGTAGAGAATGCTGCCCCGGAAGTTCCGGTAAGTGTTGTATATAAGGAACTTAAAAAAAAATGTCTGCCATTCAACTACAGCATTAAGACCCTGCGGTTCAATGGTCTGTAATCTATTGATCCATCTCTCCCCAAGTTGATGTAATTTTTTACCCCAATTTCCACCCCTTACATTTGCCTGTTTTGTCTATAACAAAACATTTCAAATCAGCCATATTGTGCTTCATACTTAAACAATGCCTCACAATAGGAGCATGCAACTTTTGACAATTGAGACATGATTTGTGTTCAGCGATCCTGGTTTTGAATGTTCTCACAATCTTTCCAACATAAAGTTTTTGACAAGGACATCTGATAATATAAACCACGTGGAGGGGCATTTTCGAAAGGTCGTCCAAGTATGAATTAGGGCGTCCTTGCAAAGTTGGCCAAAATCAGGTAGGTATAATCGAAAAAATAGTATGGACGTCCTTAGACATTCCATTATCGCAGCGTGAAACGCCCAAATCAGGGACGCCCAAAGTATAGTAAAAAAGGACACCCATCTTCCAGCACCACCAAAGGTCGTTGCCAACATTCACTGTACTTGCCAACATGTCATTTGAAGGTCTTTTGGCGGTTCTACGAGAAAGTCGTCCTTATTACTACACTTTGGACTTCTCTGATGTATCTGGTTGTTCCGCAAGTACAGTGAATGTAGTTGTGGACATCCAGGTAAGGGAAATATAAGGAATATTCGTAAGTGCAAAGTACAGTAACAAGGATATGTTTCTTGCAGAACTTCCGAAGGACGTCCATCTTACTAGGCCCGCCGTTATACGCTGGGGGTGCCCATCTCGTAACGGCGCCAATAACGCCCCCCGTGGGGACGATCATAGATGGGCGTCCTCGCGCTGAGGATGCCCTTACGGCCCTGTTTCGATTATTGGATTTGGGCAACCTTCTTTCACGGGGATGCCCATGTGCCTTTTGTGTCATTTTTTCGATGCCCTTCTCTTTCGAAAATGAGCCTGAAGGTCACTCAAATAATTAGTGCAAAACCGCAGTTTGTATACTTTCTGATTAACAGGTTTTCTAAATTGTGTAAGTTCTTCTGTGAGATCACATAAAGTACAATTGCCACATTTAGAATGACAGCCTTGGAAGATGCTTAAATTGAAAGAACGAACGTGATAGACTTAAAATTCCTTTCAAATTGCGTCCTCCGGCAAACGCTGATCGCAAATCAATATCAGAAAAAACAGGATAACTCTGAACTATATCCCAATATTTACGAAGTATGTTAGTGCACCGTCCACTTTTTGCACTAAATTTCAATACACGTCTGATATGAATCATCCATCCGGGCACCAGTATTACCTCTTAATAACAAATCCCTATTATAGAATTTTCCTCGTTTGTATGCTCGTTTGAGGTCCTGTAATTAAATCTTTAGATTTGTCCTTAAAATCTTCAACACACTCTTCTATATCGTAACATTTGTTAAAACAGAAGACTGGCTTTCAGGTTGTAAGGATGACAACTTTCAAAGTGCAACATAGAATTGGTGTCCATGGTTATTTTGTAAATTTTAGTTTCAAGATCCATTTTACTTGCAAATATCAGGTGTAGCCATGGGTGCCACCTTTGCACCATCAGCTGCATGTCTTTAAATGACACAATTTGAATCTTTATGGTTATCGAAGGCACCGAATGCTGCATCTTTATTCAAATGAGTCCATTTCATAGATGATGGGTTTTTGTTGTGGAAAGGTTCTAACCAACAGCTAGAAGATTTTGTAGTTTTTAAATATGTGTAAAATCCACACATTAAGTTTGTTTACTTTTCAATCATCTGTGGACTATATAAATGTTTTGGATGTTTTGGTGTTTCAATCAAAAGATCATTTTGAAACTAAAATTAACAAAAAAAACTACGGACACCAAGTCTGTTTTGCACAGAGGAGTTCCATGGTAACCTCGGCTCCTGTGCGCATGCGCCTGGCAAAACCCGAACATAAAGCACACATTGGCGTGTTTACTGGGGGCTAAATAGAAGTGTTTAAAATTTTTTTTTTAGCTTGGATACTTGTATTTGAACACAGGAAACAGACGCCAGTGTGTGCTTTCACTTTTGGGACTGCTGTGATTTACGTGCTTAAGGGCTTGCACTGGCTTCTTTCTGCTTCCAAAAGCAATCAAAACTGGCAGATCTCAAAGAAAGAAGCATGAGAAATCCTCTTTTCCAACACCCTAACGCCTGCTCAGAACTGGCATTATTTTTTTACAGAGGTAAGGCAACTTTGTTTTGGGTGATCTTTTCTGAGCATTGGGGAGGAATACAAAATTACCTCATTTACGTGTGCTTGACTACATTAGCATACTACTTGTGCTGTTCGTTTGCACACTCATTCGTTCCTACACTCCGTGCCTCTGAGCATTCTGCGCAGGTAAATACAGGCACTAGTCCAGTGCTAATGGCCTCTAGCGCCCTCATTTACTTTTGAGCATCTTGGCACCAGTGCTTTTTTTTTCATGGAAAAAAACGATGCTGCTACTCACATACCGGGGTCAGCTTTTGAGGTTGGGTGAATGGTCACGGTTCCGACCCCATAGTGGCTTGCTGTCTGCAACCATATTTGGACATCAGCCGCTTAAAAATATTTGAAGTTTGAAGCTTGGTGTCAGCTCAGTCACATCTGCACAACTTCCCTTCAGGCCAACTGTGAGGTACATTATGAAGTGCTACAAATATTTGTCCATTCAGAGCCCATAGCAAACCTGCCATACTATAACAGCACTGTCAGGATTCAAACAGCACCAACCCTACCTATTGAAAGGCAGCATTGCAAATATTACATCAAGGTCTAGAACAGTACAGCGCCTACTGAGAACATAGGAGAAGCAGGACTGCCACAGGTTCTTACAAAGAAATTACAAAGTATCAGAATTTGTGTGCAGCAGGAAATCTCAGTCTTAAATCATGCTTCGTCCCAGCATAGTGGAAGAGAGCCCACACCTTGTTTTTTTTATATAAAGCATGGCAAATTAATTCTCCATATGTATTAAGACTGATTGATCCTGAAGAAGATGAGCAAATACCTTGAGAGAGTAGAATATTGCCCTGGGCTTCAGATGATTGAAACATTTGTTTGGGTGGTGTTGGCACCATCTGTTGTGAGGACGGAATAATGCTCAGGTTGATATCTGGCATCCAGTACTATTGGTCCTGCTGCACCATCCTGTGAGCCTCCCTGGAAGACTTTGGTTCAAGGTATTCATTGAGTTCTCTGCTTCTCTCTCTGGTGGTGTTCTAAAAGAAATAAATAAATAACATTTTTGGTTGTTTATTGAATTTAATTATGCCTGCAGTGGTATGGTATATGGGATCTTTCTCTGATTTGGCAGAGGCCTAGCCCTTATACCAGTGATGTAACCAGAGAAGTCAGTTTTTCTACTTCCATCTGCAGGTAGGAAGGGAATATAACCCAGTCGTACAGGATGGTGCAGTAGAGCTAAAGGAAGAGCAGTTGACAAGTATGACCAAATTTCAACTTCTTGGGCTCTTAAACCCTTCTTTAACTGGCAGGTGATATTACCTCTCAACCTCTTCCAGAAGAAGTGGATAAAGCCTACCCTGGACCTTAGAGCCTTGGAGAGTGGCATCTGGGATCTCCCACTCCACCAGCATCATGTGAGAGAAGACCTTGTGCAAGATAAAATTCTTAGGGGAGTCTCTGAGCACCTCTAAAATAGGGTCCCCTTCTTCCAGGTCTGCTATCAAGAGAGAGGACAGCAGCAAAGTCTCAGAGATTAGGTCAGTCAGCCAGGACAACTCCTCATGGTGAATTAAGTGGATGATTGGAGGTCCTCTTTATCCTACTTGTTTGGAGTAGTATATCTCAAGGAAAGGAAATTAACGGGTTTGACTAAATTTCACCATAGATTAATATGTCTCACAGTATTTAAAACCACAAGATCAGCTCAAATTTCCTGTACCGTGCAGCTCAAGGTTAGAGAGAGCCGAATTGCAGTGCAAATATGAAAGACACACTGTTTGTGAGGTGGCTGTGGAAAACAAACAACATTCACGGGCATGAAATCCCAGGTGTGGGATACAATTTTTAGGTGCCATGCTGACCTGACACCTGGGATTTGTCAAGTCCAACTGTACTGCTTCCCATCCTGAGGTTACCACCGCAAGGATTCTCCAGCGTATATCGTCTACTGCGTGTTGCTTCTCTGCCCAGTGTTGTACCAAAGAGCCGACATCACCTGGTTTACAATCTGAGACTTATGTGCATTTAATCTCGGTCTGATTAAGTGGGTAGTATGTCTCACGTACATGAAAGTAACAGCACAGAGAAGGGTCTAAAGCACAGAACAAAGTCCAAGATACAGTAAAAAGTACCAACAGCCTTTAGAAATGGGACACAGTATTATAAAAATCGATTTTCCAATATGGACCCGATGGGCCATATTTTGGCGCACAGCACCTGTGTCAGGGGTCAAATATGATCTAATATGAAATGAATACTGTGTGCAGCAACCAAACTTCTTCCTTATGAAACAAAAAGGAATTCCGTCTTCTGTATAAAGTGGTTACTTGACGCACTGAGAGCAAAGGTCCCTTCGTTCTTTGATAAAGGAACAAACCCTGAAGGCTCGCGGTGCTTTTTGCTGTATCACGTACATGAAAGATCAGGGACAATTACGTATACTGCATTGGCAGATTTGCAAAATACAATATTCTTCAAGAAGATTTTTTGTTTAGTATGTGGGTCTTCCCAATCCAATCTTCTTTGATTGTTTTTGCACACCATTGGCATCTCCAAAATTTCCAGTGTCCCGCTATTTCTAATCTCTTTTCTTAGCTTCAGCTCCACTGTACTGCACAAATGGGTATTACTCCTTACTTCCAGCAGATGGAGGTAGAGAAAACTGAATTCTGCCAGTGACTTCACTAATGTAAGCACAGGTGCTCCCTGGAACAATCAAACATTTTTCTCTAACTTCGTCAGGTGGCAGGTCATTCTGACGGTGCTCCTGTTCCTGGCCTAGCTTCCTGCTCTTTTGGCCGTGGTCGCACAGCGTGGTCAAGCCTAACGGCCGCTCCCAGGTCACAGTCTCAGGACTGTACCTGGTTGAGCTCGGAGCTTGGTCCTGCAGCCCCCGTTTGCACTGTGCCACTGTGTGAGGCTTTGGTTCAGTCCTGCAGGGCCTTGCCTGAGGGGTGCGGTCCCAATCCTCTCACCCTTCTTGCTCATTCCCTCTATTTGTGTGTGCTCCCTACGGCTCCCCCTGCAGTTCCCAGGCTTTCCAAAAGAGCTCACATCAGCAGCACATACACACACACACACACAAAAAATTTTAATTTGGCCTAGGTAGCTCTGTTACCTTTGTCAGGGACTAATGCTACTGTAAAGAACTAAGAATGGAATTTCCCTCTAGGCGTACCCAGAGAGAGCTGGGAATAATATGCCAGAGCCCCAGACCAAGGTAGGCCGAAACAGTCAGGCAAGCCCTTGCATGTCAGCCGCATGGCATGCTGGCCAGTACAAGCTACGTGGTCTGCAGAGTCAGCAGCTGAGCAGAAATAATGGATTAATTTTATAGTGTATAAGTGTGGTTCATTCAGTCTGTCTCTCTTTTCTCTCAGTGAACATTTTATATGTGCTCTCCCCCTCCCCTCCCCCCTTGTTGAAATGGATACATTCTTCTGATAGTGTTCCTGCCAAGGCACATTGGCAGTTAGAATCCTCCCTTCTTTCTCAATTCACTCATCTACTATAATAATTTGCACCTCCAACGTTCTGAAGCTGACTGCCAGGAAGTTGAAGCCCGGTTCGTAATGTCTGAAGCCTTCCAGTGACGTCACCGTGTTGCCTTGGAAACCGTGACACGTCTCAAGCACGGGCGCTACGAGTTCGCACCACCATCTCCATCCCCTCCCAGTTCGGCAGTCTGGCCCCCCCCTGCCCTCCCCTTGCGAGTTGCAGGACGCCCCCCCTCCCCTTGCGAGTTACAGGACGCCCCCCCACTTCCACTCCCCTCCGAGTTCCACTCGCGCCCCCCCCCCCCCCCCCGCCTCCCTCCCTTGAAGTGCAAGCAGGACCTGTCCTCCGTCAGCCCCTCGCCTTCCTGCGTGCCGGCTCTAATTTAAAAACTGTTACCTCAAGGTCTGGCGTCAGCATTGAAGGTGAGCGCGGCACTTCACACTGCCTTCCCATCTGAGCTCTGCCTCTGGTCCTGCCCTTCCGGAAACAGGAAATGAGGGGGGGACCAGAGGCAGAGCTCAGACAGATGGGAAGGCAGTCTGTAGCACTGCTCGCCTTCAGTGCTGATGCCGGACCCTGAGGTAACAATTTTTAAATTACAGTTGGCACGCAGGAAGGCGAGGGGCTGCCGGAGGACAGGTCCTGCTTGCACTTTGAGGGAGGGAGGTGCGGGGGCATTGAACTCGGAGGAGAGGGGGCATGGAACTCGCAGGGGAGTGGAGGGAGGCGGCGTCTTGCAGCTTGAAGGGGAGGGGGGGGCCGTCCTGCAGCTTGAAGAGGAGGGAGCCTGCAACTCGAAGAGGAGGGAGCCTGCAACTCGAAGGGGAGGGGGGCCTGGAACTCGGAGGAGAGGGAGGGGGGCTGGAACTCGGATAACAGGGACAGAGGGATGGAGGGGGCCATGGAACATGGAGGGGAGGGAGGCTGGAACTCGGACGACAGAGAGGGAGGTAGGGAGGGGGCGTGGAACCTAGCTAGCGCCCGTTTCGTTCCTCTACGAAACGGGCCTCTTTTACTAGTAGGAAAAATAAATCCCTGGTCATGTGATGGGTTTTTTTCAGTCCTGCCCATCCCAGGTCCCTCTGCATGTGGGATCTCTGGGGGTCCCTAGTGGTCCCAGTGGTTTTTTGGCTCCAGAGCATGACCCAGATGGTTAAGTAGGCTCTGCATAGGTCCCCTCTTGGGACATAATCCTAGCCTTATCCCTAACCCTCATCCTCTTGATGGGAGGCCTCATTGTGAGGTCACTGCCATAGAACAGATCTGGTCATTCCGGAAGGTCTGGGTTCTTCGGAGGGAATAGATGAGGACTCAGTGGTTCTCTAAGGCTCCCAGTCCCCCATGGACTCCAGTTCTGAGGACCCTCCCTGGGTCATTCCATGCCAAATGGTCTAAAATTTAAAAAAGTTCCTACCATCATGTTCTCCAATTTTGTTCAAATTTTATCTGTTGCGCGAGTCAGGTGTTAAACGAAGTTTCCCCAAAATTTGAGGTCTCTAACTGCAATAGTTGCAGATCTAGACCCCCTTTTCTGAAAGATTGTCAGTCCATGAGCGCGCGACATTTACCAAAATGCCATTTTTGGGGTCTAATAAAATCCAAACACATTTATAAGAATGGCTAAAAAATTCAAATCCTATACAGTTTTTGATAATTCCGATGAAATACATTTTAACATTATGGATGCAAAATCCAGTCAAACAAGTTGACTCAAAATGTGCATCAAAATTGGTCGCGACTCATCGGAACATATTTGGACCAATATTCAGACCGCAACAACTTCCATGTAAACAAAGATACGGACTTGAAATTTTGAACAAGCATTATGCTTGTGCTGGACATAATACTGCCAGATTTGCAACTAACCAGCATCTACAACCACCCTGCAGGATCTCTTCAAAGTTGGCACTGTGAGCGCAAATGGTAAAATGTACCAAAGTTCAAAGCCAATTATTAAAAAAGAGTCTGCCTAAATCAGCTTGTGAACAGTATCATCTGAAAGAGAAAAGTGTGCTCTACAACACTGATATGTTTTTGTTTTGCAATGCCACCATTAAGTAGCCATTTACTCAGGTCAAAGTATGTTATATTTAGTCAGCCATTTACTTACAAAGTGCTTTTGCTTCATTATTTAGAGTCTCTGCAGAGTGGGAAGTAAGTTTAGGTTTGACAGATATGTGCCTTTTATGCTGGCACACATTGGAACTAGATTTAAATGGGTTACTTTGTATTTGCTCAAAGGATGGATTGAATTGTGCTATTAGGGTACACTTCATACACCAGAAAGTACTTTTAAGCAGAAAAATAATTTTTGGCATTTTGCTGCTTGAATAATAATTGAAAGTTAACTTGGAATCATTATAAACTAGTAAAAAAAGGCCCATTTTGTCAGAAATGAAACGGGCGCTAGCAAGGTTTTCCTCGGAGTGTATGTTTGAGAGAGAGTGTATGTGAGAGATGGCGAGTGTGATAGACAGAGAGTGTGTCATAGAGAGTGTATGTGAGAGACAGAGAGAGTGAGTGAGTGAGTGCCCCCTCCCTTTATGGTCTGAGGTCCCCCTTCCACACTCACCTCCTCTCCCCTGCCCCCCCTCCAGCCACCCATGTTCTGTGACCCTCCCCTCTCCCTGCCCCCCCCCCCTCCAGCCACCCATGTCCAGCGACCCTGCTCTCTCACCTGCCCCTCCTTCATCCACCCAGGTTGTGTAACCAGTTCTTCAGGGCAGGCAGGAAAGATCCCCGGTCCTGCCTGCCCGTTGCTGGTGCTGACGCTCCCCTGCTGCCGGATCGCTGTGCAAAATGGCTGCTGAGACTTCCAGTGGCAGACTCGCAAGACTTCTGCTGAAGTCTTGGAGGCTGCCGTTGTAAGTATCGGCGGCCATTTTGAACAGCGATCCGGCAGTGGGGGAGCTTCAGCACCAGCGCCAGCATCAGGCAGGCAGGACCGGAGATCTTTCCTGCCTCCCCGAAGAATTGTTTACACAACCTAGGTGGATGAAGAAGGGGCAGGTGAGAGAGCAGGGTCGTTGGACATGGGTGGCTGGAGGGGGGGCAGGGGGAGAGTAGTGTCACTGGACATGGTTGGCTGCAGGGGGGGGAGAGGAGGGTCGCAGGACATGGGTGGCTGGAGGGGGGTGCAGGGGAGAGGAGGGTCGTTGTTTGATGCGCCGCTCCCTGCCACTTGCTTCGCGTGTTTCCCTACTCCCCCTGCCTGGGAATCAGCTGTGAGTGACATCAGCCTGGCTACGGAGCCTAGCTCAGCAACTCCGAAGGCGCCACAGACACAGGCAGACACATTAGAACGTTGATGGTGAGAATTATTATATAGGATGAAGCTAGTTAGATTGGTTTCACTTCTCATGCATAATAGACATTTTGGTACTTGAAATAAACAAATAGAAACATTCATATATTTTGGTGTCCTTTTCTTAATACAGTATTTTTGTTTGTTGCAGGAGAACGTCCATATCAGTGCAGCATGTGTCCATATTCAAGCTCACAGAAGACTCATTTAACTAGGCACATGCGTACTCATTCAGGTTGGTAGCAAAGCAGCATCTATTTTTAAAAACTCTGGGCCTTCTTCAGTAAAAATTAGTTTTCTGGAGGATCTCACCTTTGAGAAGACCTTTGCTGAATATCATCATCAGTAATTACTTTAGATAAGTTCTGTGCACCTTTCTAGATCTCTGTTACATCTGCTGTATTCATAATCTCACATTCATGTCATCGCTGCTGCTTGAATTTATCCATAACCATAGCTGGCATCTGAAATAGCAGGGGCTTTGATCAGACATTAGTAGAGAAAGGATATGGGTACAGTAGCACACATAAAACCGTACTCACACCTCAGCGCAGAAATTCTGTTTCCGACCTGTCTCCTTTACCAATGTCTTAGAAGAAAAACATACAGTAGCGCAGAAACAATTCCCCCAATATTCAGCCAGTGGCGGTGAACGTTTTGCTGCCTGCCAGTGGTATTATTCCTAGATATTCAATGCTGGGTTCTGTCCGGGCTTCAGTATTGAATATCTGTTTTGTTTTGTTTGGTTTTTTAAACTGGCTAACATATAGCCAGATAAATCAATATTCAGCCTGTGAGCTCATAAGCCAAACCGCTTAAAGATAGGACTACTATTTATGTGGCCCAATTTAAGCGGTTACTTATGCATATATTGGCACTTAACCGAACTCCGTCCCTGGAACACCCACAAGTAGCTGCTTTAGAGTTCAGGGCTAAGTGGTCGTTTTCAGTGAAGATAACCAGTTAAGTGCCATTGAAAGTGACCGAATAGCCACGAACAGCAGTTTAACCAGTCGTTGACTGTTTCCGGCTGGTTAAATCATTTTGAATATCAACCGGACTTTTTAGTATGAAAGTCACAGTATATGGCATTGGTTCCCAACACATGTACGCGTACCCCAAGGGGTACATAAGGCATCAGCAGGGGGTACGCAGCACCCAGTTGGTGCCCAACCACTGCCTTCCCCTCCCTCTCACCCGCCACTTGCTCACCTGCAGGGCCACTGCCTTCCCATGTATGCAGTGGCACCAAGAAATAGAAGCTGTATCCTTCTCCTCCATAGGGATGTTGAATGGAGAAGACAAGAGAGACAGAGGAGCTATGTTGGATCAGGAGGAGAGAGAGATGAGATCCTGGATGACCAGGGCAGAGGAGAGAAAAAGAAATAGAGGACTGATGTTGGATAGCAGGGGAAGGGGGGAGAGACAGAGAGAAGATGCTGCATGATGCAGGGGAGAGAGGAGATAAACACGCAGAGAGGAGATGCTGCGTGGCTGGGGAGAGAGATACATACAGAGAGAGGAGATACTACACACACGTGCGCACACACACAGAGCAGATATACTGGCAATGGAGAAAGATAGGAAAACAGAAAAGGGAGATAGATGATGGACATGGAGAAAGAGACCCTGGCAAGGGAGTTAAGAGAAGACAGAGAAAAGCGGAAACCAGATACCGGAAATATGAATAGAAAAATAAAATGGTTAGAATATATCAGTTTTTTGAATGTACATATGCCAGTGCTGATCAGAGCTTGGGGTTACTCAGTTCAAATTTGTTTGACTTAGGGCAGGGGTGGGCAACCTGTGGCCCACCATTGAATTTTATGTGGCCCCTAAGACCATGGGATGTATACACAGAAAATGTCATTAACTAGAGTTTTGGCAATTTTACTAATACTTTCAGAATAGCTACTCTAGCAGTTTGCTGGCTTTTATCATTTTTTAGTTACATTTGTACTTATTTATCTCAGAAGGTCTATCCGATTATGATATTATTTAATGTTTCAGCCCTCTAGGGGTAGTACTGACATTCATGTGGCCGTCTGTGTATAAAGGTGACCCACCTTTAACTTGGGGATACTTGGCTTGAAGATTTTGGGGAATACTGGTATATAGATTTCTTGATTCTAGAAGGAGCAGAGGAATAGCCTAATGGTTAGAACAGTGGGCTGAAAACCAAAAGGAGCAGGTTCAACTCCCTCGACAGCTCTGTGTCGCCTTCCGGAGTCCTGGGCCACAGTTGACCCTCAGGTAGATGGGAAGGCTCGTGAGTGCCAGCCTTGTGGCTGAGCATGCCAGCAGGCTGGCACTTTGTGACCTGCAGGCGCCAGCTGCTGATCACAGCTGGCCTTCTTTCCTCTCCTATGATTCACCGTTTCCACGGGCTGGGGAGTTCCCTTGTACCATCAGGGGCTTCTCCTGCCACTGCCTTTGGTGGGAACGGCAGCCATGTTAAGTTCTGCTGCAGTTTCTCTGCAGCAGGATTTCTTTCAACCCCCATTGGACCCTAGAGTTGGTCCTTGACCTGCGCTAGGCCTAGGCACTGGGGGGCCCTGACCCTAGAATGGCTCCAGCATTCGGTTTTCTGGTCAAGCAGGCACTGGTGATTGATGCTCGCCCACAACCACATCTGGGCCCCACAGGAGGTACCTCCCTTGTGGACAAACATCGTAGAGGTTACTGTATTTTGTTTGTGTATTCCCTTGACTGCTGGAGTTGGTCATGAGGGAGGGGGGAGCTTCAGACGCCCCAGTTGTCTCCAGTTTGGATTTGGAGGAGGATTCCACTCCACAGGGGGAGGAGGAGGAGGAGGAACACTCTTCAGCCATATGGCTTTTTTGTTGGAAAAAACTTTCCCACCTTAATCAGTTTTGGAGGACTTGGCTCTCTCATTGGTCAAGCACTTGAAGGAGGGAGACCCTATTCTAGAGGGCTTTTGGGGGGGCTGTCCATGTTCTTTCCCCTACATAAAATGCTAACCCGCATGTTACTGGCAAAGTGGGATTCCCAAAATGGGGTCATCCAAGGATCCAAGGTATTGGACAGATTGTATTTTTTCTCTTTGGAGGAAGTGGATAAGTTTTGGACGTACCCCAAGGTGGGTGCTCTGGTCATAGTGATTATTAGAAAGATTTCTGTCCCAGTGCAAGGGGAGGCGGCTCTCGAGAAGTAAAAAAAAAAAAAAAAAGGTGAAACAGCAGTTGAAGCTGGGTTTTTCATCCATGGCAGCTGAGGTACAGGCCACCACGTGTGGCAGGTACGTGGTGAGCGGTACGTTACAATGGCTACAGCAGCTGTCAGAGTCCCCAGAGGTGGCCCACTTGGAGTCCAGGGTGGCCTTTCTGACTTGATTTACTTTGATTTGATGCGCATCACCTCGCATTTGGTGGCCTCCACAGTGGTTGCCTGAAGGTGGCTCTGGCTGCATCATTTGGCTACAGATGCAGCGTCCAAGAAGCTTCTCAGTGGCTCTTCAAGGGCCGGTTGCTGCTTTTTGGGGAGGATTTGGAGAAGCTGATCAAGGACACAGGGAAGGTTCACCTTCTGTAGCTACCCTAGTTGTGCAAGAAAGGGACATAGTGTACCCCCTTAACAAAGTATCGCTGTCAGGGTGGTAGTCGCTTCTAGTTAGTGACATTCTGGTTCAGTCCTGGGATATAAGGTACCCTCTCAACAAACTCTTGCTGTCAGAGTGATAGTTGCTTCTAGTTAGGGACAGTTTCGTTCCGTCCCAGGGCCTAGCCAGCCTTCAAATAAGGGGCCCTTTTTGTTTTTGGTCCCAAATGATCTGGAGATCGGAGGCTCCAGGAATTCCCAGTGAGGGTGGGCTGGGCTGGGTCCCTTGATGGCTCAGATAGATAGAGGGCAGACTGGTCCTCTTCAGCCATGAGTGAGCCGTATCACCTTGGACCAGTGGGTATTCAAGGGGCTACCCCTAGAGTGCATTCATTTTGTGCTGCGCAATTGCTCAGAATTCCCTCAGGGGGAGTATTTGAATTAACAGTAAGGAAAGATGCTGGGCACACCCCCAACAGTTAATACATAGTCTTTGCGGTTATTGTATGGTAATTTGGGCAGTAAGGGCCCCAAAGTCTTTACAAAACTCATAGAAAGTGTACGATATAATCTATTATCCAATAAAGGGGGTTAATTATCAAGATGTCTTACAGCCAAAACAAGCATTATTTGCCCCTTAATGTTTGTTAACAGGTACTAACGTACTTTATATTACTGTAATGCACAATATTTTAAGTTTTCTTGGGTAACATGGTAATGAGATTCAACACATGCAAAACAGCTCATTACTTTCTAAATTCAGTAACACGTCTTACAGTAAACACATCAGTATTGTCCCTATCTCCCACTTATCCAGTATTCATTCACATAATATTGAAACAAGTAGTAAAGAAGATGTTCCTAGAAGTTTGACAAATACAGAATGTCACATTTAGCCAAATAGTGCAATATTGAGCGCTACTGGGTTAAATCAGTTTGAATAAGTCAGTTTGCACAAATAACTGGAATAACTGCTCAAGATTTTATTTGGATTTTCATCTGCATTTCTACCCAGACACATTTAGCCGAGTGTTTGGACAAAGTTAACTGGACATACTTGTCTGGATAAGTTTGTCCATTGACTGCTGGCCGACTATGGATCTCTGTATAAATAGATTTTAGAAATTTTTGTTTGATACCTTATTTTGTGCTTTGGTTTTGGATTGACTATATGGCTACTTTGTGGCTTCTTTCTCTGGATCATTAATATTAAAGCATAAGAGTCCCAAAGTTTCCTTACTTGCTATAGTGAGTTTTAAATAATTCACAAAAGAAATTACATTTTTTATCAGCCAAAAAATTGATTTTATCTAATGAGGAGAAAACGGTTTCTTAGCTTCTCCAAAGGATTAGTCCATACTTGTGGGTTGTGCCCATCTACCAGCAGATGGAGATAGAGAGCAAATTAGAACTTTAAGAACATAACATAAAAGCATAAGCGTTGCCATACTGGGACAGACCAAATCCATCAACTGCGGCCAATCCAGGTCACAAGTACATGGCAAGATCCCAGAACAGTAAAAACAGACTTTATGCAGCTCATCCTAAAAATAAGCAATGGATTTTCCCAAGGCCACCTTAATAATGGCTTATGGACTTTTTCTTATAGGAAATTATCCAAACCATTTTTAAACCCTGCTAAGCTAACTGCTTTTACCACATTCTCTGGCAACGATTCCAGAGTTTAATTGCACATTGAGTGAAGAAATATTTTCTACAGTTTGTTTTAAATTTATTATGCATGCCCCCTCATCCTAGTATTTTTGGAAAGAGTAAACCAGAGATGATTTACCTCTACCTATTCCGTTCCACTCAGTATTTTATAGACCTCTATATCATATCATATCTCCCCTCAGCCGTCTCTTCTCCAAGCTGAAGAGTCCTAGCCGCTTTGGCCTTTCCTCATAGGGAAGTTGTCCTACCCCTTTATCATTTCCGTTGCCCTTCTCTATACCTTTTCTAATTCCACTATATCTTCTTTGAGATGCGGTGCCCAGAAATACACACAGTATTTGAGGAGCAAACACACCATAGAGCGATACAGTGGCATTATAACATTCTCATTTTTGTTTTCCCATTCCTTTCTTAATAATTCTTAGCCGTCACTGCACACTGAGCAGAGGGTTTCAACATATCATCAATAATGACACCTAGATTCTTTTCCTGGGTGATGACGCCTAATGTGGAACCTTGCATCATGTAACAATAGTTTGGGTTCCTCTTTTCCACACGCATCACTTTGCACTTACTCACATTAAACATCTGCCATTTGGATGACCAGTCTCGTAAGATCCTCTTACAATTTTTCACAATCCTCTTGCAATTTAACAACTGAATAACTTTGTTTCATCAGCAAATTTAGGGCCTCTTTTACTAAATGCCACTAGTGATTCCCGCATTGCAAATGCAACTAAGTCCATTCGAATTGGGTGGATTGCTTCACATTTGCCGCACCAGGAATCACTAGCGTGGCTTAGTAAAAAGGGCCCTTAATTACCTCACTAGTTATTCTCATCTCCAGGTCATTTATAAATATGTTAAAAAGCAGCAGTCCCAGCACAGACCCCTGGAGAACCCCACTATCTACTCTTCTCCGTGGAGAATATTGATCATTTAGCCCTACTCTCTGTTTTCTGTCTTTTAACCAGTTTTTAATCCACAATAGGAATTACCTCCTATCCCCATGGCTCTCTGATTTTCTCAGAGTCTTTCATGAGGTACTTTGTCAAATGCCTTTTGAAAATCCAAATACACAATATCAACCGGCTCACCTTTATCCACATGTTTGTTCACACCTTCAAAGAAATGTGGTAGATTGGTGAAGCAAGATTTCCCTTCATTAAATCCATGTTGGCTTTGTCTCATTAATCCATGATTTTGAATATGCTCTGTGTTTGGCGGGTTTTTGAGTACTGGTGTGGGAAACGAGACCTTTCCCCCTGGAGGGCTCAGTTTTCCAACATTTTGGGGTTCCTGCAGCAGGGGCTCGCCTTGAGTTCCCTGAAGGTCCAAGTAGTGACACTTTCCAGCTTTCGAGAGAAGGTGAAGGGCATATCTCTGCCTTTGCACAGGGATGTGGCCCATTTCCTGAAGGAAGTAGCACACTTGCACCCTCTGCTTCATCCTTTCTTCCCTTTATGGGACCTCAATTTGGTTCTCCGGGTGTTGTCTGGGGTTGTGTTCAAGCCCTTGTGCTCAGCTTCCATCAAGAACCTCACACTTAAGACTATCCTTAGCGTGCTGGGACCAGTATCTGTTCTTTGCGGAGGATTCAATGTCCTTTTGTTAGGTCCCATCCTTTCTGTCAAAGATGGTGTCTCCATTCCCTGTGAATCAGGAGGTGCGTTTGCCCTCCTTTGGGGCGGGAGATTCTTCTCCTGCAAACCAGAGGCTTCACAAACTGGATGTCCAGAGGGCGCTTCTCTGGTACCTGGAGGAGACAAATAAGTTTTGTCTCTCTGATCACCTATTTGTGCTCTTTCATGGCCCTTGGAAGGGTCAGGTGGCCTCCAGGCCCTCTATTTTGAGGTGAATTAAGGTGGCTATTAAGTCCGCCTACATCGGTATGGGTCGTCAAGTGCTTAAAGACTGAAGGCACAGTTGGCCAGGGCTCAGGCAGCATCTTAGGTGGCGGCCCAGGCTGTTTCACCTGATGAGATTTGCAAGGTGGTGACATGGTCTTCGCTCCATTCCTTTGCTAAGCACTACTGGTTGGATTTCTGGCCATGGTCTGTTTTGACTTTGGCAGAGCGGTCATTCAAGGGGTCTTGTCTTTATCCATCCATTAGATCTGCTTCAGTGCATCCCATTGGTTCAGAACAGTGTAAGCTGACGCTAGTAAAGAAGAAATTGTCTTACCTGATAATTTTCTTTTCGTTAGTCAGCGTCAGTGTTCTGAAATCCCGCCCTTGGAAGACATCGGCCTGGGTTTCTGGGTGTGCTCTGTTATTGGAAGTAGTTGAAGAGTAATATCTGATTCTAATTGGCAGCCATACGGGGTTCCCGTGACGTGACTATTGCCTGGTATTTGTAGGGTAGCAAATGCCACTTGGTTGTGTTTTGCTTGCTTGCTAATCATTGCAGCTGCTGTGGTTGATGGGGCTGGGTGTGTTACAGAAAGGGACCTTCTGCTGCTTGGGCAGATGCATACTTTTGTTCAGAGCACTACAGATTATAACTGGTGATGTCACTGGTTGAATTCATTTTTTTCCATCTCTATCTGCTTGTGGGAAGGGATAACACCTTCTGGTGCAGAACAGGGATGCTGACTAAAGAAAAGAAAATTATCAGGTAAGACATAATTTCTCCTTTCTTTTGCTCATCATCTTTGAGGGAAGCCAGTGAAGATTCTGTCAGACAACATGGCAGCGATTCCTATGTCATCAGGCAGTGGGGAGCCAAGAGTGTTCTCTAGCCACAGAAGTAGAGATTCTTGTCTGCTGGGCCAAGGTCCACATTTCTCTAATTTCAGCAGCTCCTATTGCAGGAGCTCCAAATACTCAAGCAGATTTTCTTAGCAAACTTTCTTTGGATCTGGGGAAGTGGCAAGTAGTGACAAAAGTATTCCATCTGATTACATCATGTCAGGAAGTCCCAGGAATAGATCTAATAGCATCTAGGAGGAATGCTCAAGTCCGTAGATTGTTCAGCCATTGGAAGGACCCCAATGTAGAGGGTCTGGATGCTCTTTTACAACAGTGGCAAACAGATTACCTATATGTTTTTCCTCCGTGGCCAGTGTTAAGCAGAAAACTTCTTCGCATTGCTCATCATCCAGGGAAAATGATCCTTGTAGCTCTGGATTGACCAAGATCTGTTTTTACTACATATGCTCAGGTATGGAGAACCTTTGAATCTTGGTGTGCAGAGAGAAACTTTATCTACTCTAAAGTGTCAGTGCCATAAATTTTAGTCTTTCTTCAAGAAGGGCTCAAGAAATATCTTCCCCTCAAAATTCAGGTAGCAGCTCTGGCATGTTTTTTGTGGTCGTATCCAACAGTCATCTTTGGTAACACATTCAGATGTTGTGTGTTGTTTGAGGGTTGTTAGTCACCTTAGGCCTCCATCAGACAGGTCCCTCCTGAATGCAACCTTAATCTTGTTCTTAAGGCCCTTTAAAAAAAAAATCCTTTTTGAACCCCTACACAAAGCTACTTTTAAGGATCTTACTTTGAAAATGGTTGTACTGCTATGAATTTACATCCTGCTTCACTGACACAGACTACTCAATAATTACTGTGGATTCTTTTGGATTCGTATTAGGTAAATGAGACCTTTTATTAGAGGTTCTGAAATCTACAATGATTAAAATATATACAATGATTAAGCTATATACACACAATGATTAGCTATATAACTAAAAAGAAACAATACCTATCTATAAACAATCATTACATCACTGGTCTCTATATCTAAGCAATGCTAAGAGTTCCTAGACCAGGAAAAGAAGCAATAATACACTATATACAATCATCACTGGTCCTTACATCATCCAGGCTCTTATCATCAGCTGGGGGGGGGGGGGGGGCCCTGTTCACAGCGAAAGCCAGGAGTTTCTTTGACCAGGAAACATGGTTCTCTGTGCAGTTCGTATGTTACTTACAGATGAGCCCCCACTTTCACTGAAAGAAACTCCCCTTTTATTAGGCTTAGGACTCATGTTCAGAGCTAAGGAAAATTACAGAAATGCTTGAGAAACAAGCCACACTGGGGGAATATGGTCACATGTTTCCCAGTCCAGGTGGCCAATCTGAACTCGAAAACAAGCCCCATCTTTCCCTTCACATGACAAAGTAATTAGAGCTGTGTCTTATCTTCTACATTCCAACTTATTTTCACACAATCAAAGTTAAACAATCATTTTTAAACAGAATTGCTTCTAATCACAAATACAGACCCTGAGTGCACTTGTTGGTCAAGGCAGATAGAGTTGAAAAGCAATCTCTAAAATCCTTTTTATTACAACAGTTTTCTTAGTAGCTATGTCATCATCCAGAAGGATCTCGGAGCTTCAAGCCTTATCTTATAGAGACCCCTTTCTGTGTTTTACTGAAGTTGGGTTGTCTATCCATACAGTCTCTTCCTTTTTACCTACAGTGGTTTCTGCTTTTCATGTTAATTAACCTCTGTATTTACACTCTTTTTCTGAAGAGGATTATAGATAAGAGTTTTCCTCATTGCATCTCATTGATATTAAGAGTTCTTTTGCTCTATTTAGAGGTCACTAATGATTTTAGGCACTCAGTTTATCTTTTCATTCTTCTCTTGGGACCCAAAAGGGTTTGTGCACTTCTAAAGTGACTATAGCTCGTTGGTTAAAGTATATTATACTATCTCTTCAGCCTATCTGTTAGCAGGGAAAAGAACTCCTTCCATCTTGAAGCTCTTTCTACAAGGATGCTATCTGCTTCCTTTGCGGAGGCCCATACTGTTTCTGTAGATGAAATTTGTAGGGCGCCCACAGTCCACATTGTATACATTTTCTAATCATCATCTTGCTAGATGTGGCAGCTAGGGCAGAAGCTTCCTTTTGGAGCTTCTGTTCTTGTGGAAGGGTAACATGTTCCCTCCCAACTTGAGGACTGCTTTTATACATCCCACAAATATGGACTAATCCTTTGGAGACACTAAGGAAGGGAAAATTAGTTCCTACCTGATCATTTTTCCTTTAGTCCCAGAGGATTCGTCCAGATCCCACCCTTCTCATCTCCTTCTGTTTTGTTGATTTTCTTGTTTCTTAGGCACATGGTTAGTGTTCTTCAAAGTTTATAAAAATTTGTTAAAGAGGCAGGAGTTCTACTTCTTTTCCTCCATTAACTTCTTACTGCTTGGCTATCCGAATACTGAATGGAACCTAGTGCACAGCAGCCTTATGTGACAAAGTACTAATTTGCTCTCTATCTCCACCTGCTGGTAGATGGGCTTAACCCACAAGTATGGACTAATCATTACTTTGGGACTAAAGGAAAGAAAATTATCAGGTAAGAAAATAACTAATGTTTCCTTCTTTATTACTGTTTGAAAGAAGTTCAAATGACATAATTTGGAAATTTTCTTTCTTGATCATACTTGATAGAACTTTTTTGAATATACAGAGACTAGGTAAATTTAATTTTTCTGATATGTGAAAGAAGACTTTTATCAATTCTAATTTCTGTTTCTCTACAATGCATTCAATGGACCAGTTGGGTATGGATTCAGTTTACTAACATAACTATTGAATGATCAGTCCTGGTAGGTATTCTTACATATGATAATAATTTTGCCTTATTATGTGTAAAATATATGAACCTTTTAAGAGCATCATCCTCGGATATAAAATGACACTTAATTTTGTTAGAGTGATTTGCATGCTGTGCAGCTTGAACAAATAAGCATGACATCTGTCTGTGTGTGGTGTGTACAGTATTTTCATTGATCAGTAATAGGGTTATCAGTGCTTGGCACTTTACTAACATTTATCTGTTTCCTTAGGTGAGAAGCCATTTAAATGCGAACAGTGCAGCTATGTGGCGGCAAACCAGCATGAAGTGACTCGTCACGCAAGGCAGGTTCACAATGGTCCTAAACCCTTAACCTGCCCACATTGTGACTACAAAACGGCAGACCGAAGTAACTTCAAAAAACATGTAGAGCTTCATGTAAATCCACGGCAGTTCCTCTGCCCAGTGTGTGACTATGCTGCATCCAAGAAATGCAACCTACAGTACCACATAAAATCTAGACATCCTGACTGCTCAGACATCACAATGGATGTCTCCAAAGTGAAACTGCGGACCAAAAAATGTGAAACAGATTTTTCAGACTCTGCTACCAGTGAGAAATCGGACAGAGAGCACAAAAAGTTTAAAGGCGAGGCAGAGGAAAAGAAGGAGAAAGCTGTCAAACCGGAGAACAGAGAGAGCTCAAAAGATAAGAAAGCAAGCACTGGTGCTTGTGTGGGTCAAGTAACAACTAGAAGCCAAAAGGCAGCCCCTGAGCTCAAGAATGTGGTGGATGAGAGAACTGAAAAAAGCAAAGTTAAATTCAGTAAAAGAAAAGGTGTCAAAAGAAAAGCTGAAATTGAACCCACTTCAGTAAAGCAGGATTTCACAGATGACAAACATGTAACAAAAAAGAAAATGAAGCTAGAACACAAAACCAGGGATTGTCAGGAAATACAGAAGAAACATATCAAACGTAAAGCATCCAAAAAGCAAAAGTCCTGCCTTAAGAAAGGCAGGAAAAAGAAAGTTTTAAGAAACAAGTACAAGAAGAAAATGAAAAAACTTGCTGCTTATGGAAAAGGCAAAGAGAAATTAATTCCTGAGAAACCCGTGATGGTGAAGGAAGACAGTAATGGAATACTTGACTGTTCTGATGATAATCGGCACAAGGAGTCAGAATCGACTGCTGTTGCTTCCATGACAGTAGAGTATGTTGCTCATGTTGTTAATGCAGGTAGGAGCAAGAAGAATGAACTGCCCATACATGAAGCTGTAGAGATGGAAGTGAAAGGTCAGGAGTTGCCTGCCGAAGTTGAGCAGAGTAGAGAAATTACCAATCAGACTAAAACTGGCTACATTTCAGAGTATCAGGGTCTATCTAGCAGCCCCAAGGAACTTTCCAGTGCAGTACCTTGCGAGCAAATCCCAAAAGTTCTAGAAGCGCCTGAAAGGCATCCAGTGGGCCTAGTGGAGGCGCCTGATGGGCACCTTGCGAACCCCATGGAGGTGCCTGATGGTTGCCCAGCGGACCCCATGGAGGCACCTGATGAGCACCCCGCAAACCCTGTAGAGACACCTGACAGGTGCACTGCAGACCCCGTGGAGGTGCCTGATAAGCATCCAGCGGACCCTGTGGAGGCACCTGATGAGCACCCTGCAGACCTCATAGAGGCACCTGACAGGTGCACGGCAGAGCTTGTGGAGGCATCTGACGAGCATCCTGCAGACCCAGTGGAGGCATCTGATGAGCACCCCGCAAACCCCATGGAGGCACCTAATGGTTACACAGCAGACCTTTTGGAGGTGCCTGACAAGCACCCCTCAGACCCCATGGAGGCACCTGACGGTAGCACAGCAGACCTTGTGGATACGCCTGATGGGTACCCAGCAGATGCTGTGGAGGTGCCTGAGGAGCGCACGACAGATCTTACGGAGGTGCAAGATGGGTACCTAGCAGATCCCATGGAGGTGCCTGATGGGTGCCCAGCGAACCCCATGGAGGTGCCTGATGGTCGCCCAGTGGACACTCTTGAGATGGTAGATAGGTGCCCGGAAGGCCTCGGTTATGAAGATCATCAGAAAGACTCTGTGCACAAATCGTTTGAAATAAAGGACATAGCAAATCAAAAGCTGATAGAAGATCAGCCTAATACTGACACTCCTACTGAACAAATGACACAAACGCAATGTGAGCAGAATCCAAAAGAGGCAGTATTTGTGCACCCCCAGTGTAATACTGCAGTGGCTGAATCTGTGGAAATGGATGAGGATGAAGGAATCCACAGCCATGATGGCAGTGACATAAGTGACAATATTTCAGAAAGAAGCGATGATTCTGGGTTAAATAGTGCTCAGTCCATACCTGAAATAGTAGAAAGTAAAGCTGCTGTACCAGAATCTGTTAAATCCAGGGTGACTATGCAGAGGTTTATGTGTATATTTTGTGATCGTACTTTTAGAAAAGAAGGAGAATACAGTAAACATCTAAATCGTCATTTGGTAAATGTGTACTACCTTGAGAAAGCAGCAAAGGGGCAGGAATGAGTGAAAGCACCTTCATGGTGAGGTTTAAAATGTTTAGTTTTTAATTGCAGCTGCATATTATGTAAAGTTATTGTAGCCAAGTTTTGCTTTTTATCTTAAACTACTGTATCAGTTTGACTTGTTGATTTAGGTGGACACCTCTCTGCTGCCTTTACTATGTGATACTAAATTTATTAACCTAATGTGTGTCCCTTGTTTAGTAAGCATTGCTAAGGGACATAATGGTTTGTGGCCTGCTGATTTAGTGTAAAATTATAGTCTGGTTAAAAAGCAGATTAAGCTTAACTGAGTAAATATTTGTCTAAATCAGAGATTTAGTGAAGAAAAACTAGCCCTGTATGTCAGTTGTACCACTGGGATTCAAGTGGTAGTGGTCAAAGACTAATTAATGTTTGAAGGATAAGGTTTGTTTGTTTATTTTTATTTTTATTTTTCGGGGAGGGGGGGAGGGGGTTAACTGCCTGTTTATTTCCCAAATTCAGCTTCAGTTTTGTTTCTGACTCAATTATTTTGGTGTGCTAAGTGGTGAATTATTTTGAGTAGTTTATCAGATTCTAATAGAATGATCGCTTCTATTTGATAAAGTGAGCACTTTGGATGAAAAGAAGAGATTATCTTAGAGACAAAACAAAAATAAGTGTATTCTCAACTCACTTCACGCCTCCTAACCACAGACACTGAGACCTGGAGAACATATTGTCTCTGTTTCAAAGTAAACTTCTGACTGGATATCAAAATTTTTTTTTTTTTTTGAAAGCACACTGGCTTGATAGATATTGATAGTAATGTTGGGGATCAAGTGATAGACTTTTAAAAAGACTTATCATGGTGCTTTAAGGGTTCACAGTATTGCACATTGCATTTTTGTTTTAATTTTACCTATGCAGTTTAAGATGTTAGAAGTAGTATTTGTGCTGTATACATACACTTTATTTGATATGCATGTTTATTTTCTTCATGTAATTTCTTTATTTTCAGACCTTCAGGTTGGTTGCTTGCCATTAATCAGGCTATAGTACTTTCTCCTTCAGTTTTGTATTTGATAACACATTCCCAGCTGTTTAAATTTTTTTCTAAAGTGACAGATAATTTTGCAGATTGATCTAAAGTTGAAGACAAACAATTCAAGCTAGAAGCTGCCTAATTTGCAGAAGTGGAGTTAAAATGTATTTACAGTTACATTAGATTTTATTTAATGATGATAGGGAAGTAGATAAATTGTGCCCTAGGAAATCTGTGTCCAGTGATGGTCATAAATTTTCTTCAAACCATCATTTAATTTGCTGAAGAACAGTTCATACATTGTATTCAGAAAAATAGCATTGCAATACTATAATACTATGTTTCATTTAACTATATATACATATGCATATTTTATTATATCCTATATCATAACTGAAAGTACTGGTAAGCAGCAAGCCTGAAATTGAAAGATTTAGAATTTCCTATTGCTCATTATCCATTCAAGTTAATGGATTAAAATACCACTTGAGGCTACCAGACCATCAGGTACTAAAGAAAGATGGATAAGTACAAGGTGGCTTTTGATCTCCACCCTAATTATCATGTTATTATAACGCTGTACTACTTTGGTCCTATCTTCTCTGCGATCCTTTATGATAACTTTCAATATTAGTACCTGTTAATAGCTCAAATTCTGTAACTTAGAACTGTTAATAGCATAAAGTGGGCTTATAACTGCGTGTGTCACATTTGTGCTTCAACTGTGCATTCAGAGAACAGTTCTATAAGATGGTGCCAACTTGTAGCCTATTCTTTAAAGAAAAGTACACACATACTTTTCATTATAGAATACCAATATAACATGTCAGTTAAAGTGCAATCACTTAGACCAGTCATATGCCTAAATTGCAAAAGATTATACAATTCCAGTGGTTCCCAAACCTGGTCCTGGAGGCACCCCAGCCAGTCAGGTTTTCAGGATATCCACAATGAATATTCTTGAGAGAGATTTGCATGCAGTAGAGGCAATGCATGCAAATCTGTCTCATGAATATTCATTGCTGATATCCTGAAAACCTGACTTGCTGGGGTGCCTCCAGGACCAGGTTTGGGAACTACTGTGCTATTCTATAATCTCTGCATGGAAATGTACATGCTTCCCAGATTCTGCCTGTATGAACGCCCCTGCAAACTATGCACCCTCATGTTTAGGCATCATTTATAGAATAGCTTGTAGCCAGAATATGGACATTTATGCACACATATGCCTGTATATTCCAGTATTTGGATCATGTTCACGTATTTCTGATGCTTAAATCTTGGCACTTTTATAGAATTATGCCCTCAGTGCATAGAACAGCAATATTCAATGTGTACTCTATTATACATTAAAATAGCACGATTTTTAAATGGAGTACAGGATTGTAAGATCTAAATTAACATTTGACTCTTTGAGACTGAGCTTTCTGCCACAGTGACTCTTGGAGTGAAGATAGGTACTACAGGCATGCTGTATACATTTGTAGATAATGCATATTTCTTACACAGGCACATGGATGAATATTTATAGACTGGAATGTGCTATCTACAGTATGGTGAGAGCTGAAATATTATGAAGAATATGAAACTGCCACATTCTTTAATGCCTGATGATATCTACAGATATCTGTACATTTAGAGGTCCTTTTATTAAAGCGTGCTAACGGATGTATTTTGAAAGTGGGTGCACATCTAACTTGAATGAATAGCATGCAGAGGAAAGACTACTTTTGCATATAGGATTCTTAGTAGAATGGGAGGCCAAAGATTTGAGGGAAAATATTTCCCTATGGCAAAAATAATTTTGTTTTATGATGTATAGTACTTTTTTTTTGTTTGTATGTGATTAGGTCTTATGGAATAGCTATCGCAGCTCTGACAATCATTGCCAACTGAAGATCAAGTTGCAACTATATTTATGTTTAAACCTTTAAAAAAAAAATAAAGCTAGGTAATTTTATTTTGTCTTTCTGAACATCCGGTTTTAAGTTCCTGCTTTTCCAATTTAAAATGTTGCCACCTTTTGTAAGAGATTTGAACAGAGACCAGGAATTCCAGTACCATGTAAAGATGTATACATCTCTTCATATTTATTTAAAAAAAAAAAAAATGAACTTAAATATATGTGTGTGTGTATTTGTGGGTGTATATTGGTATACACCAATACTTATATTTCAGAATCTTCCAAAGTACCTGACTAAGGAATAGACTGTCTCATCTTGTTTCCCCCTAGTTCTGTCAAAGAACAAGGCCTACAGTAGGTGTGTCCTTTACCTAATAATGCAGTGGTTCCGAGACTTAGTTTGAGCTATGACAAAAAGAGCACGCCACAAAAGCAGTACTCTAGTGCTGAATGAATTTGAGGCATGTTTGCAACATGGCTGAGTAGTTAACCCATATTAACTGCACTAATAAATGCTTAGTAGTTACAAAACCTCTGTGGTAATTGTAAGGAAGCAAAGATTATGTGCAATCAAGTGCCCATTCAAGCAAAAAGTTCTGATTTTGACTCAACCATTATGTGAGTTCTGAATATTATGCATGCATGAAAATCTTGGAATTCCTAAATCTCTGTCTCTCTTAAGTAGAATGGTAGGCACATAGTTTGGCAGTATGTTAAAGGAAACTAGCAAAAATTGTGATTTACTACATGTAGCTCATTGTTTCTAACTTAATTGATATGCCAGCTAACATTTTATGTAAGGTATAAAGCTGATTAGTATGTATTTTATTTTACAGTTCCGTGTTGCAGTGCATTCTTGAAGTTTTCAGTTTCGTACTCTCTTTCTCTCACTATATGCTTTCTACTCGTAAACAGCTTTACATTAGTACCTGTCTTGCTTGGATGAACTTAGCTATAAGAAGAGAACTTAGTGTAGATATTCAAACTTTGGCATCTCACTGTATCAGCAACAGTAATATTGAGTAGACTTCTGTGTTTAGATACACCTGAGTGTCACAGATACAGATTCAGCAGTAACTGCTTGAGGAAATATCCCTGGCAAATTCAAGATCAGTAATGTCTTAGCCTTCAGGATTTCCCTTTTTGTAAACTAGACATGGTGGGAAAATTGCTGTCAGTTCAGCTGCTCACTTCATCTTCCTCTCTTATGTGGTAACGAACAGCGATCCACTTGGCTGGTAAACATTTGTTCATGTGAAAGAAAACTACACATTCAGGGGCCCTTTTACTAAAGTGTTGCCGCACAGCAGCCCGGAACCACCACCAGCCCAACCCCCAACGGGCGCCATTTACAGTGCTACAAAAATTCAAGTCTGATTTTCTAGCACGGGAATTATCCATCAGTAATCGGGCAATGCCATGCGCTACCTGGTTACCTCAGGGTTAGTGCAGGAGCCTTTACCGTCACCTCAGTAGGTGGCGGTAAGTGCTCTCCCCCCCCCCCCCCCCCCCCCCTGAAATGGCCGCTCAGCAAGGGTTAACTTACCATACGGCCGTTTCTTTTTTTTCTTTTGGCCTTTTTACCCACTGTGGTAAAAGGGCCCTGGTGTGCAGCAAAAATGGCTGCTGCTGCTAGTGCAAGGCCCCTTGCACTGCAGCTTAGTAAAAGGGCCCCTCATTCCGTATAAAACTAATTAGAATTGTTTTTCAGTTGTACATATGCTTTCCCATCCTTTCCTCATTACAGTGACATGAAATTTTTCTAAGCTGGTTTTTTTTGGAACCATGTTGGGAACGTTTGTTTTTTTGTTGGTTTTTCTTCTTTTTTTTTTTTTTTTTTTACAGTGCAATACTTTGTATTATTTTCTGAATTAAACCAAAGGTTTTTTTTTTTTCATATTTCTAGCTATCAACTGTAGCAGTACTCTTAAGAACGCTGAAAACATTTTGTAATTGATATTAAGATAAACCAGATTGCAAATCCTGTTTTGTTCTTGAACCATTTACAGATCTTTAGTTCAGCATATAGTGTGAAATTAAATTGCATTATATTAACTCTTTCAAGTGTATTTTCTTAATTATAGTTCTGATTGAATAAACCTTGTTATGACATTTCTGACTTTTTATGAATGCACTACTGTTGAGTACTTTTCCTGTCTTGGCAGACCTTGTTTTCTATATTTAACTATTTGATCTTATATACATAATAGATGTTTTTTTTATGCATAAACTGTATACCAGTGCATTTCAACTTTATTTCATGTATAAATATAGTATATATAATAATTAATTTGTGTTCTTGTATTTTACTACAATTTAAGCATGTTCTGTGGAACTCTACATTCTATCAGCACACCTCTGTATCTCTGGCATTTATTTGTTTATTTGGATTTAATTATGCCCAGCTGCTTAAGCCATTGCTCCAAAAAAGTAGGAAGGCATAACTGTACCTTCAAAGATCTAAACATTTTTATGTGTATCGTCGCCTATGTTTACTAAGTGGCGCTATGGGCACATCAGCATTTTTAACACACATAAATGGTTTATGCATGTTAAACGCTAACGCACCCATGGAAATGTATAGGTGTGTTAGCGTTTAACGTACCTTAAATTTACAGGCACGTTAAAAACGCTAACGCACCTTAGTAAACATACCCCTTTGTGCTTTATGAATGTACCAGGCTGAAGGAGAAACTGAATTTTATTTAGACTTATTCATTTTGAAGTTCATAGAGCTATCTTTGTTTTTTTCTTCACCATGACAAGAAACCTTCATGTATATATGACCATCTCTGAGAAAAGGTGACGTGGACGGGCATAATCGAAAGGGACGCCCAGGTTTTGCTGAGGACGTCCTCACAAAACATCCCGGTGGAGGGGCGGGGAAACCCATATTATCAAAACAAGACGGACGTCCATCTTTCGTTTCAATAATACTGTCGGGGACGCCCAAATCTTGAAATTTAGGTTGTCCTTAGAGATGGTCGTCCCTAGACTTGGTCATTTCTGATTTTCGGCGATAATGGAAACTGAGGACGCCCATCTCAGAAACGACCAAATCCAAGCCCTTTCGTCGTGGGAGGAGCCAGCATTCGTAGTGCACTGGTCCCCCTGACATGTCAGGACACCAACCGGGCACCCTAGGGGGCACTGCAGTGGACTTCAGAAAAAGCTCCCAGGTACATAGCTCCCTTACCTTGTGTGCTGAGCCCCCCAAATCCCCCTACCCACAACTGTACACCACTACCATAGCCCTTACGGGTGAAGGGCACCTAGATGTGGGTACAGTGGGTTTCTGGTGGGGTTTGGAGGGCTCACATTTACCACCACAAGTGTAACAGGTGGGGGGGGGGGCTGGGTCCGCCTGCCTGAAGTGCACTGCACCCACTAAAACTGCTCCAGGGACCTGCATACTGCTGTGATGGACCTGAGGCTGACAAAAAAATATTTTAAAGATGTTTTTTTAGGGTGGGAGGGGGTTAGTGACCACTGGGGGGGGGGGGGGAGTAAGGGGAGGTCATCCCCGATTCTCTCCGGTGGTCATCTGGTCAGTTCGGCAACCTTTTTGTGTCTTGTTTGTGAAAAAAAAAAAAAAACAGGACCAGGTAAAGTCATCAAAGTGCTCGTCATGGACGCACTTTTTTTTTCCATTATGGGTCGAGGATGTCCATGTGTTAGGCACACCCAAGTCCCTCCTTTGCTACGCCTCCGACACGCTTCTGTGAACTTTGGCCGTCCCCGTGACTGAAAGCAGTTGGGGATGCCCAGAATCGGCTTTCGATTATACCGATTTGGGCGACCCTGTGAGAAGGACGCCCATCTTCCGATTTGTGTCGAAAGATGGGCATCCTTCTCTTTCGAAAATGAGCCTGTAAGTATCAAATCCAAAATATTGAGAACGGCTGATTTTTTTTTTTGTGTGTGTGTGTATCATGGGCCCATAAGCAGCCTGAAGAAGTTGCGTGTTTGAACTTCTCTACATTTTTTGTTATTGTTTTCATGTAAAAAGATGGGGTTTGGACTGTTGTATTACAAATTGCTCTAATAGAATTCGTTAAATCCCTCATTTTTTGTTTCTGGTGACTTTATTTCCCCTTTTTCAGAGATGGTCACATATATTCTATATTGTTGAGTTTTTAATATTGCACTCTTTGGGCTTCTTTGACAAAGCCGCTGTTGCGATTCCTGTGTGGCAAATGAGAGGAAGCCCATAGGATTTGAATGGGCTTCTTCTCATTTACTGCACAAGAATCACTAGCATTTCTTTGTAAAAGAGGCCCGTTGTCTTCTGGGCAATAGAGTAATTGTCTTAAGGCAAATTTTCAGACATGTTTAACTGGTTAGGCTTGCAACCGGAAATTATCCCTAATCTAGCGGATCCTGATACAGAATTTTCCAGCTGGATTTAAGGCAGCTATTTGGTGTTACCAGAGTTTTGGGGTACCTAGTTAATGCTGAAGATACGTGCTAACCAGCTAAGTGATCCTTTTACTAAGCTGCAGCAAAAACTGGCCTTAGCGCACTCTTACACGGGTCTTCCCGCAAGCTAAGACCATTTTTACTGTAGCCATAAAATGGACAACTTTCTATTTTATGTATTAATGGCCTTGTGCTAATGTTGCGATTAACTCGCAGCCATTTATAAAATTACCGCATGAGCACTTACTGCCACCATTTTTGTATGTATGTGTCATGTTGTGCTTCAACTGTGAATTTAGAGAGCAATTCTATAAAAAGGCGCTCATGCGGTAATCCTGTGCTAAGCAGTTAATACATATTAACTGTTTAGTGCAGAAATACTTGTTTTGTTTCCTGACAAACACCCTCCCAAAATAATTACAAATATTTTGTAGTGCCACATACTAGATGGTTTTGCGCTCTGTACATTTATCGTTTTAGTCTGTTTTTGGAGAAAAAAAAGTCCAAGTGCAAAACACACAATCAAGTCATTGGGATATATAGGAGGAGCCCGTAATCTTAGTAGAGTGGCCACACAGACATCCCAGGAAAGCAATGGGGTACTGCTGTGGACTTCATATAAAAGCTCCCAGTACACATCCAGGGCCGGAGTAACAATATATTGGGCCCTAGGTAAACATATTTGTGCTCCCCCTAGGATTACCATATAGCTCCATTAAAAAGAGACAAATTGAGCCAGTCTGGATCCCTTCACCCCCCACTATTTCACCTTTCCAGAAGTAGCAGGGAGAAGTACAGAGCCTAGCTGCGGATATGATAGCAGTAATAGTTTGTGAATGAGCAAGGGGACTATGCAAGCACATGCTTTGAATGGAGAGGCTTCAGAGGGAAAGATGACCTGCCAAATTACCCAGATCTAGAATGGAAATTCTGAGCCAGTTCTGGATTTCTGCAATACTATCCTGGTACATTATAGGATTCGAAGAGCTGATTTCAATTGGTGGTATCAGAGACTATAAATAGATCACTGACTAGGGATATAAGTTCAAAAACAGGACTGGCCATTCCAAGGGTGGACTGCCCGAACGAGTGAGATTTAAGCATTGTATCCAAGATATAAATGTACAAAGTGGAAAAAAGTTCACAAATAGAAAACCAAAATTAAATATTTTAGCATTTTTTGGTGCTTCTGAAAGAATACAGGCAGAGTGGAGGCAGCATTAGACAGTGTTCAAAAGAATTTGCCTAAGTAATTTGATATTCAACAGGATAAATGCCCTGGGCTGAACATTTATCTTCACTAAACTCTGTCCAAACCCAGATTTTCAAAGGGAATCTTTGTTTATATGAAACTGTCCCCAACAGAGACATCCATCAATACATGCATTTTCAAGTTCTCTTTTAGAGGTGTAGGACATTCTTCAGTCCTACACCTTTTCATCAATCTCCCCCCTCCTCCCCAGAACAGTCACCGGTTTTCCCTAATTACTCCAAAAATCCTGTGCAGAGGTCAGCTTCCCCCACAGGCCTTGCAGCTCAGCCCCTCCTTCCTGTGACTAGAAGCTTTCCCATTGGCAAATAGAGAGCTATAGTGGACTAAACTCTGAAAAATATCCACATACAGCCATCTTTCTGGTTTTGAGACAGGTAGTTTACGAATTTTTAGAATCCTGAAAAAATCCAGATAGTTGGCAGTCCCCCGCCTCTTGAATCCTGCGCACATCTGACAGCCTCCCAAAACGTTTGGGCCCTAGGCATGTGCCTACTTTGCCTATGCCTTAAATGGGCTTAATACGCATCTCACCATTACCCCTTTGTCTGTTGGGCCCTCTAAATCACACCGCCCCCAACTATACACCATTACAATAGCCCTTATGGGTGAAGGTCACCTGTATGTAGCTGGACCTTGGTGGGAGGGGGCCCCAGAGCTTGAGGTGGGGGGCACAATTTAGCCCACCTCCCCCAACCACTGACCCCCCCTGCTGCCCCTCCCCCTTTGCTGCTGCCGCCGCCGTCAGGTACTTTTGCTGGCAGGGGTCCCCAACCCCTGCCAGCTGAAGTCTTCAGCGCCGGTCTCCGGCGCCTTCGCTGATCTGTTTCTGTGAGTCCTGACTCCTCACGTCCTGCATGCACGTCCTGCACGTTACATGCACGCAGGATGTCAGGCGTCAGTACTCACAGAAACAGATCAGTGAAGGCGCCGGAGACCACCAGCAAAGGTACCTGGTGGCGGGGGAGGATCGAAAGTGGCAGGGGACTGTAGGTGGCGGGGGGGGGGGGGGGTCAAAAGTAGAGGGGGCCAGGGCTAAATCTGTGGGGGTCCATGCCCCTGTGGCCCCACCTAGCTACACCCCTGGTATGTGGGTACAGTAGGTTTTTGGTCAGTTTGGGAAGGCTCACACTTTCCATCACAAGTGTGACAGGCAGAGTGAGATATGGGCCAAGGTCCCCTTCTGTACAGTGCCCTGCACTGACCACTACACTACTCCAGGGACCTGCTTGCTACTCTAATAGAACTGGCTATAACATCTGAAACTGTCATAGAAACTGGTATTATTTTTATTCACATCTTTGAAGGGTGGGAAGGGGTCAGTGGGGGAGTAAGGAGGAGGCATCTCTACAGTGGTCATTTAGGGCACCTTTTTGTGCCTTACTCGTTCTAAAAACAGGTCTAAATCAAAACATTGAAGTTTTAGCCCTGTTTATTCTAATATGGCTATAAAACGTCCAAGTGTTAGGAATGCCCTAAGCCCACATTAATCCCCCCCCCCCCCCAACATGCCCCCTTGTTATTTGGATGCATTGCAGATGAATTGTGTAGATAAACGTCCTCAAAATAGGTTTTGAAAATACCGATTTGGATGTGTTGAGAAGAAATACGTCCAAATTCTGCTTTTTGACACTTTTTTGGAGGTTTTTCTCTTTCAAAAATGAGCCCCAAAGTAACATAGTAGATGACAGCAGAAAAAGACCTGTGTGGTCCATACAGTCTGCCCAACAAGATAAATTTATAGCATAAGGTATGATGTGATTTTTCATATGCATATTTGATCTTGATTTGTCCTTGCTGTTTTCAGGGTACAGACTGTAGAAGTCTGCCCGACATTGGCGTTGTTCTCCAACTATTGAAGCTGTCATCGAAGCCCCATTCCATCCCATCCAAATCTGTCCAGCCATGATCAGAGCATAAACCATAGAAGTCTGCTTGACAGTGGCTTCGCTTCCCAATTACTGAAGTTGCCATCTAAGGACAGCTAAGTTTGGTTCCATTCTTTACGTGCAAGATTCCTTTGTATTTATCTCACACATTTTTCAATTCCATTACCATTTTCATCTTGACACTGGAGGCTTACAGCTGCCATTTAACAGATAAACAGCTGTTTCCTTGTGACATTGTACATTGTTCGAGTTTGAACCATAGAGACTAACCTAAACCGCTTTTTATCAGTCTGAACTGAAACAGCCAACAAGACTGTCTGAAAGCTTCTTGGTTTTGGCTGAAACCTAAATTGAAAACTCAAGTTTGGTTATGTGAATGTGAACCAGTGAGGGCTGCTGTAGATTAAGAAAGACCATATTTTTTTTTTTATTTCCAAGCAAAAAAGCTTCCACACACATAGCTAATGAAAACTGAAACTAAAAACCATGCTGCTGGGGAGATCACGTGACGCGATGAGCTGAACAGGCGTGTTCTGCTGCAGCTTGAGAGCCCTCGCTCCTAAATCTATATAAACTACTGCAAAGTATAAATCCGGAGACCGAAATCGGGCGAAGTATATCTGTATGGACAAATATCTTAAACAATCTCCCCCTGGAATGGCGCTGCGAATGGGGAAAAAAGAAAAAGACAAGATTAAAGCGCCCACTCTGGAAAGCAAGATGGCGGAGGACACGCTTTCAGTAGGCCAGACCTTTTCGGCATCGCAACTCGAACAGTTAACTATGGCGGTGGCAAAGGCTTGGCAGCCCAAATGGGACGCATTAGATCAAAAGCTGGACGTTTTTCACACAAAGTTGGAAGGCTTAGAGACCCAAACGGAAGACCTTGAGACCAGGGCATCTGCCCTGGAAGATGATTCCCGTGGCTATGGTGTAGATCTACGTGATATTAAACAACAGCTTCAAGAACATGCAGACAAATTAGAAGATCTTGAGAACCGTTCCCGCAGAAACAACGTGCGGATCGTGGGTCTATCAGAAAACATACCAGATAAAAATTTGGTGGAGTGGCTTACCGGATGGCTATCTAAAGAGCTGGCGTTATCGGACTCCTTTGGGCCCTTGATCATCGAAAGAGCACATAGGGTGGGCCGCAGCAGGGAGCCCCAGGGAAGACCACGAGTGATCATAGCAAAGCTGTTAAATTATCGGCACAAAATGGAAGTACTGCAGGGATTTAAGATCCGCAGGGGAGAGTTAAAACATGAAGGACGACAAATCCTGATGTTCCAGGACTATTCAATTGGAGTTCAGGAGCGGAGACGTAAATTTCATTCTCTGTGTTCCACGTTAGCTCAAAAACAAATCCGCTTTGTTCTCCAATACCCAGCAACCCTGAAAGTCCAAGGACAATGGCGGTCATTCAACACGCCAGACGAAACAAAAGTTGGTCTCCGTGATCAGGACGCCTTGGAAGGAGACTAGAGTTCATGGTAACCTCACTGAACATAAGACTATAAATGTATACTTGTAGTGGTGAGCAGATAATGTTAAAAGTTACTGTTTTACTGGAGTTGAGGGCTCGTGGCACTTCAGGTGATCTCTTGCCAGCTCCGGGCTTGGACCTAGGAGCATGGCTATAGGGCTGGATGTGAGAGAGGGGATTAAGGGAGGTTGGGATACAGGGGTTAAAAACATTAAAGGAATAGCAGGACACCAGTGGGGTAGGAACATACTTAGGCTGGGTCGATTGGGGGATTTGCTTGAATTAAGGGGACTACTAGTGGTATGTTCTGGGAGCGAGATCTTGGAACTGGGGGGCACTCATAGTAAACTGGGAATGAGGAGAATTTGGTCACTGAAAACAGAAGCTCTGAGAGATGTCCACTAGGATAATATCTTGGAATGTTGGGGGTATTGGCTCCGCAATTAAGAGATCTAAGATACTCTCAGCATTAAAGAGGCATAAAGCTGATATTGCTTGCCTACAAGAAACACGCCTTACTGACCTAGAACATTCTAAACTGCAAAAATATTGGGTTGGTGAGGTGTTTGCGACATCATCCCAGAGCCGCAAAGGAGGGGTGGCAGTGTTGTTCAGGAAAGGATTTCCATATAAAGCAACTGTGCTAGATAAAGGAGCCAAAGGAGATTACATATTGTTAAATATATGGCTGCCAGGCAGGGAATTGCTACTTTTGGTTCTTTATGGACCTAATAACCATGATGCATCTTTCCTCACAAACCTAGCAGGGAAATGCTTGCAAAATAGAAATGGAAATTTGATTGTAGTGGGAGATTTTAATGCGGTGATTAACCCCCGGCAGGATTGCTCAAATATAAAAGAGTCACAATATAGGGGAACACGGGCTAGAGAGTTTCAGTCATTCAACAAGACCCTTGACCTGGTAGACCCTTGGAGAATACATCACCCAGGAGAGAAAGATTACACGCACAGGTCGAGAGCCCATGGTACATTTGCTCGGATAGACTATATTTTGCTGACTCGCTCCTTGTTTCACCTTGTAGAAAAAACATCTATAGGCCCAGAGGAAGTGGCGGACCATGCGTTGGTGTGGATGGATCTTAACATTAACACGGAGGCTAGGGGGAGCAGGGGGTGGAGATTCCCAGCACACCTATACCAAGATCCGCACCTGCGGGTACACGTGCGAAAAAGCTGGGAACAATATATGACGCACAATAACTGGCATGCTACTTACCAGCCTGAACTGTTTTGGACCGCTTCTAAAGCAGTTATAAGGGGGGCTATTATAGCTTATTGTAGCGTTAAAAATAAAAAGAGAACAGCAGCCATCCTGAGATTAGAACGCCAATTGCAAAAAGCAAAAAGAATTCATCTTCACCACCCGACGGCAGTAACTCTAGAAAACCTAAAAGTTGCTCAGGTGGCGTTGAACAGTATCCTACACGAAAAAGAAATGAAGTCAGCTCTCTTTTATAAATATAAATTACAGAGGCATGGTAACCGGGCAGGTAGAATGTTGGGGCGCCTAATTAAAACTTCGGGAGCCCCAAGGACGGTTACCACACTTACAGATGCTAAAGGAAAATTACTAACTGATAGGCAAAAGATTGGGCAGGCATTCACAAAATATTTTTCAACATTATATGAAAAGAACCCATCTCCCCCTGAATCGGAAATACGAGAGTATCTATCCCAGGTGGGGCTACCAAGGGTAACAGAAGCACAGCTAGAGAATTTGAACAAACTCTTAACAATGATGGAGCTACAGCACGTGATTAAAACGTTGAAGTTGTGGTCTGCTCCTGGACCAGATGAATTTTCTGGGGAATACTATAAATTGTTGACAGGGGAGGCCCTGGCTTCTTTGCTGGAATATTATCGGGAGGTGGTGGAAAAGAGGGAATTCCCGAGATATGCCAATTCAGCGCTTATAACCTTAATACCAAAGCCCGGAAAACCTTTAGATAAGGTAGAATCTTACCGGCCGATATCACTACTAAATGTTGATACGAAGATCTTGGCAAAGATAATGGCTGAGCGGTTGGCGGAATGCCTCCCATCACTAATAGGTTCAGAGCAGGTTGGGTTTGTGAAAGGCCGCCAATCGGGCCACAATATTAGAAAGATCTTGATGGCCATGGCTGCTAGCCAACAGGCTGGGGCACCCACCCTAATACTGAGTTTGGATGCTAAAAAGGCTTTTGATCAGGTTGGGTAGGTGTTTATGTTTCAGACTTTGGCGGCCATGGGCATAGAGGGGTGGTTTAGTCGGGCGGCTCAAACACTATATGATCAACCCAGGGCAGCTGTGCTAATAAATGGTGCCAGAGAACCGGAGTTTCAGATACATCGCGGTACAAGGCAGGGATGCCCCTTGTCTCCCCTATTATTTTTGTTGTCTCTGGAACCCTTGTTGCGAAAGGTCTCCTCAGCTCCAGATCTCCAGGAGGTTAGTTTGGCAGGACAGGATGTTAGAATTTTAGCTTATGCAGATGATTTATTAGTAATTTTGAGAGAGCCTTCTAAAACCCTAAAGAATCTGCTAAAGATAATTGTGCGGTACAGGAAGTACTCTGGTTTTAGATTAAATTTACACAAATCCATGGCTCTTCCGGTGACCCCGGAGGTGCGGACAACATGGTCAGGAAACTTTCCTTTACAATGGACACAAACTTTTTTAAAATACTTGGGAGTAAATATTACTATGGACTTGTCAAAGCTCTATGAACATAATGTGCAGCGGTTGCTGCAAGACAGTAACAAACAACTGGAGTCCTGGGGGCCCCTTCCACTTTCTCTTCTGGGAAGAATTGCCCTGTACAATATGGTCATAGCCCCCAGGTGGTTATACACCTTTCAATCTCTCCCATTGTATTTAAAAAGGAAGGATGAGCGGAAGCTGATTAAAATGGTGCAAGCTTTCTTGTGGAAGAAAAAAAGGCCTCGTCTTCCTTATTCTACATTATGTGTCCCAGTGGAGTATGGCGGCTTGGGTTTGTTAAATATAAAATACATGACTGTGGCTAGTGGAATGCGCCATATTAATGATTGGTTCCGGGGAACTCAGGATTACACTGATACATCAATAGAATTGTGCTTGTACCCGGAAATACATTTTAGCAGCTACCTACACGCAGCCGGGCCCCCTATACCATACATATTAAAAAGAACAGGAATAATGGGCTCGGCAAAAGCTGTATGGAAATGGATTTGTAAACTGCATAACTTTTCTGCAAAAACTACTCCGTTCCTATCAATCTGTGGGAATCCAGCTTCCCCCCCCCCCCCCCCCCCCGGGACCTTATACCCAGCATTTCAACGTTGGAAGCGAAAAGGAGTGGTGTACTTATTACAAGCTGTCACTCTCGAGGGACGGATAAAGCCTTTCCGGGAGCTCCAAGTGGAGTATGGACTGTCCCCCTCAGATGAATTCCATTACTGTCAGCTCAGGCATTATATACAATCCTTATCTTGGGAAGATTTGGCTGAGGACGTCCAAGAAGAATTGGCCTTGGCGTATTCTTTAACGGCACAACAACGGGTGCCACTTAAATTTCATCACAGACACATCAGAGATACTGCTCAGGAGTTGGACTATGTTAAATTACTGTCCCAATGGAAGCAAGACATATCGATAGATCTTACACTGCCTCAGTTTACAGCACACGTACTAACTTTGAGGAAATATTCAGTTATGATTTCACATTGGGAGATGCAGTACAAAGTGGCGCTTCGGCTATATATCTCACCGAGAAGAGCCTTTCACATAGGACTTTCGTCATGGGGAGAATGCCCCAAGTGTGGAGAACCTGGGGCCACCCTGGGACACATGCTTTGGAAATGTAGAGGAATAGTACGATACTGGAAACAGATAATACAATACGTCTCTGACATTTGGCAGACCAGGTGTAAATATAATTCGGGATTGTTGTTAGGCCATCCAATATTTGTCCACCCCATACCATCTGGATTTACAGCATTTGTACAAAAAACAATCATAGTCACTGAGCAAGTGATTTTATCGGAGTGGATATCACATCACTATCCATCTTACGCTCAGTGGCGGATTCGTATGATAACGCTCATGCGAACTGAACGAATGGGAGTGATAGACTTTAAATCCAAAACTGGACGGACCTTCCAGAATACCTGGAGCCCACTCTTAAATACCCTGACCTCGGCTGCCAGGAGCAGATTGTTGAATTTTTAGTGGTGTCTTGTTCTATGTATGATAACAGAGGGTGGGGGGTGGGGAGGGGAAGGGGGGAATTATGGAGGAGGGAAGGGAGGGAGGGGGTGTTAGTAAGGGAGAAATTATGTTAAAATTTGTTGACTCAAGTTGATGACCTCTGTACATGAAGAGAACGGCAATTTGATATGATGTTATGTTACAATTTTCTATATTGGTACGTGTACAGGTTATTGATCTTTAATAAAAATGATTCATAAAAAAAAAAAAAAACATGCTGCTTTTATAGTGGCTGACTTTGATGTCATAACTCCAAAGAGAGGCCAGTTCCTAAGGAGCTTATCCCAGATCTACAGACTTAAATTCTTGCTAAAATTTTGTATCAAAAGCATGTATTTGAAGCACTTTGTTTACCATATATTGTGCAAGATCATAACAGCATTACTTACAATCAAAAGAATATAAAGAGTAGCCCCCCCCCCCCCCCCCCCCCCACACACACACACAGTTTTCTAATGGTGTAGTCAGGGCAGGAGTGATGCCCCAGTTGTGGCAGCCATTTTGAGAGCAGAGTTGGAATGGGCAAGAGAAACTACACCCCTATATCACCAATGGCAATCGGAGAGGAGGACTAGGTGGAGAGGCATCTCCTGTTTGGGATGGGAGAGGGAGACAAATGTGACAATGCACAAATTTTCTGCTTCCACTGAAAATACAGGTTCCTTTTTGGCTGAAACAGAAAACATGGCTGAACATTAAAGTAACCTTTCAGCTGAAACAAACTGGGCAGAAAAAGGATTTGGGGCCATTTTCTGCACTGTAACCAAAACAAATTTGGTCAGTCTCTACCATGGAGAGCTTGAGCTTGTGTGCTATTACCATGAGACTGTAAGAACAGTTCAAGAGTCTGGGCCCCATGTGACTCTGAAGAAAATAACTGCCATTCTGGGGACAACATGGGCAGCAAACCTATGAAAAGGTAAGAGGAGATTAACAAACCAAGGAGGGGATCCTGGCTTGGAGGAGAGAGGAGGCTGGTTGGTTGGAGAAGTAAGTGGAGGTTGAGAATGACTGTGATGGTGTTGAGAGGAAAGTGTGTATTCTATGAAGAAAGAATGTATTGGGGGAAGAGTTAGTTGGAGGAGCAGAGATGAAGAAAGAGAGAAGATGAGGGAGCAGACTTAATTTAATTACACTAGTTGCTGTGGCTGGGCACAACATGAGATGAGTACTCCATCCCTTCTGGCAATAGGCCAAAGTGGTTATTATTCTATCATCAAGAAACAGTTTAATAGATCCTCTTAATCATGCAAGTGATATTTGATATACAAGCAGAAGTTTCTGTCCTTTTTAATACTAAGTACATAAAGTATTGCAATACTGGGAAAGACCAAAGGTCCATCAAACCCAGCATCCTGTTTCCAACAGTGGTCAATCCAGGTCACAAATACCTGGCAAGATCCCAAAAAAAGTACAAAACATTTTATACTGCTTATCCCAGAAATAGTGGATTTTCTCCAAGTCCATTTAATAATGGTCTATGGACTTTTCCTTTAGGAAGCCATCTAAACCTTTTTTAAACTCTGCTAAGCTAACCGACTTTACCACATTCTATGGCAACGAATTTCAGAGTTTAATTACACGTTGAGTGAAGAAACATTTTCTCCATTTGTTTTAAATTTACTACATTGTAGCTTCATCGCATGCCCCCTAGTCCTAGTGTTTTTGGAAAGCATAAACAGATGCTTCACAGCTACCCATTCAATTCCACTCATTATTTTATAGACCTCTATCATATCTCCCCTCAGCCGCCTTTTCTCCAAGCTGAAAAGCCCTAGCCGCTTTAGCCTTTCCTCATAGGGAAGTCGTCCCATCCCCTTTATCATTTTCATTGCCCTTCTCTGCACTTTTTCTAATTCCACTGTATCTTTTTTGAGATGCAGCGACCAGAATTGAACACAATATTCGAGGTGCGGTCGCATCATGGAGCGATACAAAGGCATTATAACATCCTCTTTTTTTGTTTTCTATTCCTTTCCTAATAATACCTAACATTCTATTTGCTTTCTTAGCCGCAGCAGCACACTGAGCAGAAGGTTTCAACGTATCATCAACGACGACACCTAGATCCGTTTCTTGGTCCGTGACTCCTAACGCGGAACCTTGCATGGGTTCCTCTTTCCTACATGCATCACTTTGCACTTGCTCACATTAAACGTCATTTGCCATTTAGACGCCCAGTCTCCCAGTCTCGTAAGGTCCTCTTGTAATTTTTCACAATCCTCCCTCGATTTAACAACTTTGAATAACTTTGTGTCTTCAGCAAATTTAATTACCTCACTAGTTACTCCCATCTCTAGGTCATTTATAAATATGTTAAAAAGCAGCGGTCCCAGCACAAAGCCCTGGGGATCCCCTCTAACTACCCTTCTCCATAGAGAATACTGACCATTTAACCCTATGCTCTGTTTTCTATCTTTTAACCAGTTTTTTATCCACAATAGAACACTACCTCCTATTCCATGACTCTCCAATTTTCCCTGGAGTCTTTCATGAGGTACTTTGTCAAATGCCTTCTGAAAATCCAGGTACACAATATCAACCGGCTCACCTTTATCCACATGTTTGTTCACCCCTTCAAAGAAATGTAGTAGATTGGTGAGGCAAGATTTCCCTTCACTAAATCCATGTTGACATTTTGTCTCATTAATCCAGTTCCTGTACCAGCTGCTCCATAAAGCTGTCCTTGATTTCATCAAGGAATTTTACCTCCCTAGCGTGTCCCGATGTTACATTTACCCAGTCAATATCGGGGTAATTGAAATCACCCATTATTATTGTGTTGCCCAGTTTGTTTGCGTCCCTAATTTCCTTTAACTTTTCTGCATCCGTCTGTTCATCCTGGCCAGGCGGATGGTAGTGCACTCCTATCACTATCCTTTCCCCCTTTACACATGGAATTTCAATCCACAGTGATTCCAAGAAGTGTTTTGTTTCCTGCAGAATTTTCAATCTATTTGATTCAAGGCTCTCGTTAATATACAATGCTACCCCTCCAATAATTGGATCCACCCTATCACTACGATATAATTTGTACCCCGGTAGGACAGTGTCCCACTGGTTATCCTCCTTCCACCAGGTCTCAGAGATGCCTATCTAATTTTTCATTTAGTGCAATATATTCTAACTCTCCCATCTTATTTCTTAGACTCCTGGCATTCGCATATAGACATTTCAAACTATGTTTGTTGTTCCTATTTACATCATGCTTAGTACTTGACAGTATTAATTTGCAAAAAGGTTCTAGGGGATATCCGGGAAATTATAGACCTGTGAGTCTTACATCTGTGCCAGGCAAAATGGTAGAGACTATTAAAGAACAAAATTACAGAGCATATTCAAAAGCATGGATTAATGAGAGACCAAGTCAACATGGATTTCCTCACCAATCTATTACATTTCTTTGAAGGGGTGAACAAATATGTGGATAAAGGTGAGCTGGTTGATATTGTGTATCTGGATTTTCAGAAGGCGTTTGACAAAGTACTTCATGAAAGACTCCAGAGGAAATTGGAGAGTCATGGGATAGGAGATAAGTGTCCTATTGTGGATTAAAAACTAGTTAAAAGAAAACAGAGAGTAGGGTTAAATGGTCAGTATTCTCAATGGAGAAGGGTAGTTAGAGGGGATCCCCAGGGCTTTGTGCTGGGACCGCTGCTTTTTAACATATTTATAAATGACCTAGAGATGAGGGTAACTAATGAGGTAATTAAATTTCCTAACAACACAAAGTTATTCAAAGTAGTTAAATCGCGGGAGGATTGTGAAAAATTACAAGTGGACCTTACGAGACTGGGAGACTGGGCGTCTAAATGGCAGATGATGTTTAATGTGAGCAAGTGCAAAGTGATGCATGTGGGAAAGAGGAACCCGAATTATAGCTACATTATGCAAGGTTCCCCAGGAAAGGGATCTAGGTGTCATTGTTGATCATACGTTGCAACCCTCTGCTCAGTGTGCTGCTGCGGCTAAGAAAGCAAATAGAATGTTAGGTATTATTAGGAAAGGAATCGAAAACAAAAATTAAGATGTTATAATGCCATTGTATCGCTCCATGGTGTGACTGCACCTCGAATATTGTGTTCAATTCTGGTCACTGCATCTCAAAAAAGATATAGTGGAATTAGAAAAGATGCAGAGAAGGGCGATGAAAATAATAAAGGGGATGGGATGACTTCCCTATGAGGAAAGGCTAAAGCAGCTGGGGTTCCTTAGCTTGGAGAAAAAACGGCTGAGGGGAGATATGATAGAGGTCTATAAAATAATGAGTGGAGTGGAGTAGATGTGAAGTGTCTGTTTATGCTTTCCAAAAATACTAGGACTAGGGGGCATGCGATGAAGCTACAAAGTAGTAAATTTAAAATGAATCGGAGAAAATATTTCTTCACTCAACATATAATTCAACTCTGGAATTCATTGCCAGAAAATGTGGTAAAGGCGGTTAGCTTAGCAGAGTTTAAAAAAGATTTGGATGGCTTCCTAGAGGAAACGTCCATAGACCATTATTAAATTGGACTTGGGGGAAAATATTTCTGGGATAAGCAGCATAAAATGTTTTGTACTTTTTGGGGGGATCTTGCCAGGTATTTGTGACCTGGTTTGGCCACTGTTGGAAACAGGATGCTGGGCTTGATGGACCTTTGGTCTGACCCAGTATGGCAATACTTATGTACTTATGTAAATTCCTGTTAATTTTAATGAATCCCAAAATATAAATTCCTTACTCTGAAAGGTAATTAAACATTTACAAGAATATTTTAGTGAAAATGTAGCTCCTAGAGTAAGACTCTAGTTTCAGAGCCAAAAAAAAACATTCCATCTGAGTTGTGTACCTCTAGCTACATCAAAAAAATTTAACATCTTAGCTCCACAATACATCATATCTTATTTCAGAAAATACTGTTTTAAAACCATGGCTTTATCTCTTTCAATTGCCAAAAGTTTTCAAGTGATGGATTTTGTATCTATGACATCTTGAGTATCTTCAAGAAAAGCAGTTAAAGCAATCTTTGATAAGACTAATTGCATAGTAACATAATACAGGTCAGCAGATAAAGACCTGCACGGTCCATCCATTCTGCCCAACAAGGTGGCCAGAATGGAATCTGGCACTCTGCACAGGTTCCACTTTTTCATGATTAAACACTTGTATAATTAATTTCTGTCTCTCCCTGCCAATTTTGGGGCACAGATGGTAGACGTCTGCCTGGTACCGGTCCTACTTCCGAGCTACCGGTTGCCATTGAAACCCACTCCTGTCTTGATCCTGATCTGTTTTTGCCATTTATGGGGCCCAGACTGTAGACATCTGCCTGGCATTGGTCTTATTTCCCAATCTCTGAAGCTGCCATCAAAGCTTACTCCAGTTTTGCTTTAATTGGATTCTATCCTTTTTCTATTAAGTGTCCCTCTGTGTTTATCCCATGCATTCTTGAATTCCACCCCCGTTTTGTATCTTCCCAAACTCCCGTGGGAGTGCATTCTAGGCATCCATCTCCCTTTCTGAGAAAAAGTTTTTTCTGACATTGCTCCTAAGTCGCTCACTCCTTGTTGATCTGCACGGAGCCTTTTCTTATCTGGCAAATAATAATTAGCAGTAGGTAATGTTTCTGCAGTAGGTAAACCTAAAACCTCCTTACAATATTTCCTCAGGAGAATCTCAGATTACAATAAATAAACACAAGGAAAATTCAGGACATGCAGATTTCTACCTCTGCTTGCATTTTCCATCATTTCCTATTTTAAATTTCCAACAAATTGTTATAGTTTATTGAGGTTTGCTATACCACCATGGCTAACTTGCAGATCTAGGCAGTGTGCATTAATCAATACAAAAATGCAAGAGATAATAGAAACTACAATAATTGACAGGAAAGTATACCAGTGACAGCCAATAGAGTTCTTGCAAGTCTCCCAAAGTTTTAGGTGGTTGATGACCCTCTGAAAAATTGTAAAACTAGAGATAATTTAGAAAAAGATATAAGATGAAGGAGAAAGTTTACTCACGTCAAACACTATGGGTGATGAGGTGCCCACTTGGGATACCTCTGTCATTGAAGTACAAAGAGAAGAGAGAGGTGGAATACGTTTTAGAGCGCTCAAAGAGGAACCAATTGGAGAAAGTACCTGTATATTAGATGACCCAGGAATGTTGGTCTCTAATACATGTTTATCCATTGGTTCTACTACACTGGGAGTAGAGTCTTTGCTTTTTGTTTCCCCATAAGAGCAACAAAATACACTGCAAGGTGTACCCCTTTAAGCATGCCCTGCAGCTGCGCACCACAGTGGTGTCGGCTTCTTGAGGAGTTGCACAAGTCCCCCAATGGTGCCAGGCGTCCACCTCAGTGCTTTATGATAATGGCACTGGCACTCTTTGAAGGCAGCTCTCTACTCCTTACACAAGATGGAATCAGTTGAAGGGCCACTTCTCCACAACACTTATGCCAGATGGTATTGTTGCTTTCCAGTCTATTAAAAATGGTGCCAGCCACTTGAAGAGTTGCACAACTACCCCAGTGATGTGAGGCAGGTGTCCAGTGCTTGATGGTAATAGCATTGGCACTCCCTGAAGGCAGCACTCTACTCCCTCCACAAGATGGAATCAGCAGAACAGCCACTTCTTACACTGATATCACATATTGCCACCTCCCTACAATATTTATTTTCAATTTGGAGTGGGAAATAAACAATGGTGGATTTAGGAAGATGCCTCCCCCAATCCCTCCTATAAAGGGGTAGCTGAAATGAGCACTTTTTGAAAACATATATGCCAGGGATCAGCAGTAAATCTTGACATGGAAATAGCTCATACACATGCATTTCCTTTATGAGATGGGAAATGCACATGCAGATTTCTGACCTGCCTAGGCCACATTTCTTGCAACATCTACATACTCATTTAGTGGTGACCACTAAGGAGGTAATTTTATAAGGAGCTGCCTAAATTTAGATGCCAAGTACCTACGTAAACACCAGTATTCTGGTAATTTACACATGTATGTGAACACATGCATAAATAATCTGGCTACATGCTATTCTGTAAGTAGGAATACAATAGCAACAAATCCACTGGGGTGGAAAAGGAACAATGGTGTCCCACGAGTAATCTCAGGAGCAAAAGAGGAGTGGGAACGGAACCAGGCTCTTCAATGAACAGACCGTAGATGTTCAATAAATTGTATTTCGAATCTTGAACGTCTCTGGTCTGTTCATTGAAGAGCCTGGTTCCATTCCCCCCACCTCTTTTGCTCCAGTAGGAATACAATCACATACACCAGGATCTCACTGAATCTACAAAGTTTAGTGTTTCAAGACCTCAGTGGTGAAACTCAATAGCATATATATTCTTCAGCTATTAAGATTTAAACACCCAACTCGTCATCGGTCTCCACATAGCCAATTTGACAAATTCAACAATTCTTTATATTTATTTTATTTATTTATTGTGAACATTTATATCCCCACATAATCCCACTAAGGCAGGCTCTATGTGGCTTACAACATTTGATGAAAAGAACTGCATAATAACTCTAGTACAAAACAGTCCAAAACATAACTCTTTAAATAATACAAACGTACTCATCTGAAATTCTTAAATAAGTTGGTCAGGGACCTCTTCCGACATGACTCATGTTTCGCCCTCAGGCTGTCTTAAAGATTGTCCCCTATAAAAGACACAAATCTATTAAAACTATAATTCCAAATACCTCCTCCTTTCTTCTTCAAGAAAAAATTCTTAGTCCTACCTTATATCAGAACAAGTCCATTTCATCGACACATAGATTTTCAACATCAAAGATGGTGGTGGTTTGATGTACTCCCTTCTGTTTATCTCATCCACATGACCATCCTCCAATCTTAGCACAGAGCTCGCAGTCAGATCACATCAATGACATCCATTCTATCTCTAAGTTCAACCCAAAGGGTTGCACTAAATTCAATTGAAAAGTCAAATTCTGTTCTTTAAAATTAAGGATACAATTAACATTTCCACCCTGCCACCCCACTGAAACCTGATCTATAATTCTCCACTGAATATCTTGGACCGAATGTCCCTTGGTTAACCAATGTTGGACTAATGGCGCTTGTACAGTAGCTGTTGTAATACGTGATTTGTGTTCTGTCAATCTTAGTTTAATAGGCTGACAAACCATTGTACATGGGCATCTTGAATTCAGATACTGTTTTCATTTTCACTCGGAGGCCGTTCCACAAATTCACCGCCCTTTCCATGAAGAAGTGCGACTGCACCTTGAATATTATGTTCAATTCTGGTCACCGCATCTCAAAAAAAGATATAGTGGAATTAGAAAAGGTGCAGAGAAGGGCGACAAAAATGATAAAGGGGATGGGACGACTTGCCTATGAGGAAAGGCTAAAGTGGCTATGCATGTCTCTTCAGCTTGGAGAAAAGACAGCTGAGGGGAGATATGATAGAGGTCTATAAAATAATGACCCCATGTTGGGTCTCATGCTGTGAGGTGCTTTGCTAATAAATATTGTTATATTCGTGATTTGTGGTCCAGAAATCTTTTGGTCCACCTCCTACTCTTTTGTGCTTGCTGGACTGTACATAGAGGTTCTTTTTTTTGTTTCTGTTCACTTTGTTGGATTTGGAAAAGGGAAAAGAAACAGGTGTACAGGTTTTCAGCTAAAAGAACAAGGAACAATCTTCTGACCTTGCATTTGGATCTTATTCCAAGAACAGCTTTTATTCAGAAATGACAATGGCATGTTTAGGATAGTTTTGTTCCAGCATGACTTGCTCACTGCAGTGCTGCTAGGCAAAAAAAAAAAAAAAAAGTGTGATATAGATCCCTTCAGCTTTTCTTCTTATATCACTTTTCCCCCTGAGGTAGCAAGAGACTCTTCAGCCTTAAATTTTCTCTCTTGTCATCAGTGCGATTCCTTTATCTGCATTGCAAAAGGTGGGGGAGTGGCCTACTACTACTACTACTTAACATTTCTAAAGCACTACTAGGGTTATGCAGCGCTGTACACTCTGGGCAAGTCACTTAACCTTCCATTGCCCCAGGTACAAATAAGTACCTGTATATAATATGTAAGCCGCATTGAGCCTGCCTTGAGTGAGAAAGTGCAGGGCACAAATGTAATAAAAAAATACTATTCCAGACACCGTCCTCACAGGCAAGCAGCTGTATGATCTGTCCATGGTACTTAAGGTCATTTAGCTTTATCAAGTCAATTGTCCTACACTGGGAAACAATCTAAATTATTGTACAAGCTAGCAGCAGCAGAAGATATTTCAAGCAGATTACTGTAAGTCAAACCCCCTACGAAAGCTAGGTTACAACTACTGAAAATTTAAATACACACATGCAAGTAAAATAGTAGAATAAAAGTACCCTTTTCTAACACAGGGCCCTTCTACTAAGCCGTGTAAGTGTCTACGCGCGCCAAAATAAAGTTAAAAATCATTTTTATTTTCGGACGCGCATATCGGACGTGCGCCAAGTGGCATCTGATGTACGTAGGTGATCGCCCGGTTACCACGTGAGACTTTACCGATAGGTCAATGGTTGGCAGTAAGGTCTCAGACCAAAATGGACATGTGCCACACGTCCATTTTTGTCAAAAATTTTAAAAGGCCTTTTTTTTTACAGGCACTCTAAAAAATGGATCGGAGCATGCCCAAAACCCGTGTGTATACTACCGCATGACATTTTTCAGCGCACCTTAGTAAAAGGACCCCACAGACTCTCAGACATAGAAAACCGCACCTGGGGGTCTGCATTAAGCTGTTCATCAAGTGGGAAAATGTGAGAGAGCCTGGTTACATCAAGGCCAGTTCTTGTGGAAAAAAGACTGTACACACTTAAAAGGGATCATGCAGGTAATCCTTTCAGTCCATTACATAAAATGATCAACAGAAACAGTGGTGTGTGATTGTAAAAGGTACTTGTTGATTGTCTGTTAAAATACAGCTCCTCAATAGATTGTCAGAACAGAGCCAAAATAATTACTATAGCACAGGGTGGATAACAAAATCGAGTTTAGGAGTGAAAATAGGAAGAATATTCCATTTGGTTTCATTTTTAAAAATTTCTTTTCAGCTGTAGGCTATGCAAATTAAAGGGCCAGCAAGCCTACACACTTCCATGCTCCCATGGCTTCCTTCCCCACAAGTCTCCTCATAAAAGCAATGGCACTCCACTTCACCCTCCCACAAAATTTCTATTTGCCCCACCCCCATCTTCACAGCAAGTAAATGCCCGCACAAAATGCCTCACCCACCCAAAAAGTCAAAGGTTGCCCCCCTTATCCTGAATCCCAGTCTTAACTTCCCTCCAATCCCCACAACATGCAGGACAGATCCTCAGTCCCACCAATACAATTGTTCAGAATGATACCATGGTGGCAACATTCTGAATGAAGGTGCCAGGAAAGTAGGATCAACCATGTAGACCCAAGACTTTAGATTTAATTTAAAGGGAAGAGGCAGGACCTCACTTTGGACATTTTAATAGGAGAGAGGAGGGAGTGCAGGACAGGGCTACTGTCTTTATTGTGGGGCTTTTTGAGGAGGGCTTGATACCCTTTTTTAACTGGCATAATAGTGAAATTCCAATGCCATGGCTGACAATGAGACCAGCTATGGCAGTGATACTCTGTTTGTGTTCTTTCAATGAGAAATACACCAAGAGGCATAAATCTAAGTGCTTTGAAAATGTGATCCCAAGTGAAATAAATATATTGTAGGCATTTTACCCGTTTACTAGGCCACATGGCAAGGCCAACACAGCCCATTCAAAATGAATGGGCTGTGTCAGCATTAGCACATGGCTTAGTAAATGGGGGGGGGGGGGGGGGGTTAAATGACAGCAAATGCTTGCTCAAAACTGGATTAGACAAGCTCTAGTTTCATTTGCTTGGACTTCATGATTTTTTTTGCTTTCTTTTCTCCATATTTTTATATATGCTTGGACTATAACATTCACCATTCATCCCTAGAATTATAGTGAAATGTTACGATGCACTACCCACACCCCTTCCAAAAAAAAAAAAAAGCTGATATCCATGTCACAGCTCTGCTGACTGTGGGTTACTGCTGCAGCCACAGCTCAGACATTAGGAAGATAATTTCGTAACAGGGCACCCAGGTTATTAGGCCAAATAGGTATCTATCGGGCTCATTTTCAAAGCACTTAGCCTCCCAAAGTTCCATAGAAACCTATGGAACTTAGCCTCCCAAAGTGCTTTGAAAATATGCCTCTTCGTGTCATTTATAAAATACTAGTAAAAAAGGCCCATTTCTGACACAAATGAAACGGGCGCTAGCAAGGTTTTCCTCGGAGTGTGTATGTTTGGGAGAGTGTTTGTGAGAGTGACTGTTTGAGAGTCAGAGTGAAAGTGTGAGTGTGTGAGAGAGAGAGTGAGTCTGGGTGTGAGTGTGTTTGTGAGAGAGTGTGTGTGTGAGAATGAGAGTGTGTGCAAGTGTGTATGTGAGACACAGTGTGAGAGAGTGTGTGTGTGTGTGGGCGAGAGAGAGAGTGTGTGTGAGACACAGATTCTCTGTGAGAGTGAGTGTATGAGACCAAGCGAGTGTGTGAGTGACTGTGTGGCACATAGAGAGTGAATGTGATACAGTGTGAGACCAAGAGTGTGTGAGAGTGAGAGTCAGAAAGACATTGTATATGAGAGAGAGAGTGTGAGCCCTGCCCTCCCAATCCATGCCCATCTGTCCCCTGCCCCCTCCATTCATCCTTTTCCAGCAATTCCCCTCTCTCCCTGAGCCCTGCCCTCCCAATCCATGCCCATCCATGCTCCTCTGTCAACTGTCCCCTCCATTCATCCCTATCCAGCAATTCCCCTCTCTCCCTGAGCCCTGCCCTGCAATCCATATCCATCCATGCCCATCTGTCCCCTCCATTCATCCCTATCCAGCAATTCCCCTCTCCCTGAGCCCTGCCCTCCTAATCCATGTCCATCCATGCTCCTCTGTCACCTGCCCCCTCCATTCATCCCTATCCAGCAATTCCCCTCTCTCCCTGAGCCCTGTCCTGCAATCCATATCCATCCATGCCCATCTGTCCCCTCCATTCATCCCTATCCAGCAATTCCCCTCTCTCCCTGAGCCCTGCCCTCCCAATCCATGCCCATCCATGCTCCTCTGTCCCCTGCCGCCTCCATTCAACCTTTTCCAGCAAGTCCCCTCTCTCCCTTCCATGACCCCCCTCGCATCCATGCTCCTCTCTCTCCCATGTCCCAGCCTGGCCTGCCCTCTTCTCCCCCCCCCCCTTCGCATCCATGCCCCCCCTTCGCATCCATGCTGTCGTTTCTCCCCTGCCCTCCCGCTCCCATTGTTCAACTTTACTGGCCACCCTCTTCTCTCCCCCCAACTTCCTTTTTTTTTTTTTCTTCTTTTTAAATTTACCTCCGTGGCGGTTCCGGTAGCGAAGCGTCAGGGAAGGAGGCGGCGCTCCCGACGTCTAGCCTTCCCTTTGCTGTGTTCTGCCTTCTTCTGACGTCATCCTTGACGTCAGAAGAAGGCGGAACACAGCGAAGGGAAGGCTAGAGACGTCGGGAGCGCCGCCTCCTTCCCTGACGCTGCGCTGCCGGAATTGTTTTTTTTCCCGCCCTCGACGTCATGACGTTTGACGCGAGGGCGGGGCAGAGACGGCTGGCTGGCTTGAAGGCTTCACACCATGAATCCACAAACCCTTCAGCCTGGGAGTGACGTCAGATGACTTCAGAACGTTGTCCTCAGAACGTTGAGGGTGCGTTTTATTATATTAGATGATATATGGCAGAAATCATGCCTTGCACACTGCACACTTGTTGGACACTACATGTAAATATTCATGTGGGGTTGCAAGAATGTGCATTGATCAAAGTAGTTTGCAATGAATGCACATACTTGCACAATCCGTCCATGCTGTTCCCAGACCACACCTCTGGCAGCTTCTTGATAAGGCACATACTTTTAAGCACTCATCATTTTATAAAATACTTTTTATGCAGGTGTGTAGTCCCTCTTGAAAAAGATTATAAAATTACCCCCTATGAGACTTGACATAACCCTTTGTGGTCAGGTCTGTTCAGGTATAAGCAAAAGATGCAGGCTGCTAACCTGTTGTATAAGAACATAAGTGTTGCCATACTGGGAAAGACTGAAGGTCCATCAAGCCCAGTATCCTGTTTCCAACAATGGCCAATCCAGGTTACAAGTATCTGGTAAGATTCCAAAACAGTAAAATAGACTTTATACTGCTTATCCAAGAAATAAGCAGTGGATTGTCTCCAAGTCCATCTAAATAATGGATTATGGACTTTTCTTTCAGGAAGTTATCCAAACCTTTATTAAACCCTTCTAAGCTAACTGCTTTTACCACATTTCTGGCAACAAATTCCAGAGTTTAATTACATGTTGAGTGAAGAAATATTTTCTCTGATTTGTTCTAAATTTACTACTTAGTAGCTTCATTGTGTGCCCCTTAGTCCTAGTATTTTTGGAAAGAGTAAACAAGCAATTCAAGTCCACCCATTCCACTCACTATTTTATAAACGTCTATCATATCTCCCCTCAGCCATCTCTTCTTCAAGCTGAAGCGCTCTAGCTGCTTTAGCCTTTCCTCATAGGGAAGTTGGGCCATCCATCCCCTTTATCATTTTCATTGCCCTTCTCTGTACCTTTTCTAATTCCACTATATTTTTCTTGAGATACAGTGACCAGAATTGCACACAGTATTCAAGGTGCAGTCACACCATGGAGCGATACAAAGGCATTATAACATTCTCAGTTTTGCTTTCCATTCCTTTCCTAATAATTCCTAACATTCTATTTGTTTTCTTAGCCACCGTTGCACACTGAGCAAAAGATTTCAACATATCATCAATGATGGCACCTAGATCCTTTTCCTAGGTGGTGACTCCTAATGTGGAACCTTCATCACATAGCTATATAGTTTGGGTTCTTTTCCCACATGCATCATTTTGCATGTCCTCACATTAAATATTATATGCAATTTGGATGCCCAGCATCCCAGTCTCGTAAGGTCCTCTTGCAATTTTTCACAATTCTCTTGCGATTTAACAACTTTGAATAACTGTGTCATCAGCAAATGTAATTATCTCACTAGTTATTCCCATCTCTAGATCATTTATAAATATGTTACAAAGCAGCAGTCCCAGCACAGATCCTGCAGAACCCCACTATCTACCCATCTCCATTAAGAATACTGACCATTTAACCCCACTCTCTGTTTTACATAGTAACATAGTACTTGACAGCAGATAAAGACCTGTACAGTCCATTCAGTCTGCCCAACAAGATAAACTCATTACATATGGTATGTGATACTTCATATGTATACCTGATCTTGATTTGTCCTTGCCATTTTCAGGGCATAGGCTGTAGAAGTCTGCCCGGCACTTTCCTTGTTCTAAAATTTCTGAAGTTGTCATCGAATCCCCTGAAAAGTTCCACTCCAGCCCATCCAAGTCTAGTCAGACACAAACCGTAGAAGTCTGCCTAGTACTGGCTTTATTTCCCAATTACTGGTGTTGCTTCCTAATCTCCACCAAACGTTTTTTGGATCCATTCCTTCTAAACAGGATTCCTTTATGTTTATCCCATGTGTTTTTGGATTTTGTTACCATTTGCATCTCCATCACCTCCCCTGGGGGGGGGGGGGGGGGGGGGGGGGGGGGGGGGGGGGGGGGGGCATTCCAGGTATCTACCACCCTCTCTGTGAAAAAATACTTGGTTATTATTCCTCAGTCAGCCCCCTTTCAACCTCAATTCATGTCCTCTGGTTTTATTGCCTTCCCGTCTCTGGCAAATGTTTGTTTGCTGATTAATACCTTTCAAATATTTGAATGTCTGTATCATATTACTCCTGTTTCTCCTTTCCTCCAGTCTCTGCTCATATGTATTGATATGCAAACCTCATACCATTTTTGTTGCTTTTCTCTGTACCACTTCAAGTCTTTTCACATCCTTAGCAAGATCAAGCCTCCAAAACTGAACACAATACTCCAAGTGGGGCCTCACCAATGACTTGCACAGAGGCATCAACACCTCCTTTCTTCTGCTGGTTACATCCCTCTTTATGCAGCCTAGCATCCTTCTAGCCATGGTCACTGCCTTGTCACCTTGAGATCCTTGGACACCATCACCCCAAGGCCCCTTTTCTTGAGCTGAGCTTACCAATCTCTCACCTCCTATCTGGCACACCTCTCTTGAATTTCTGCACTCCAAATGCATCACTTTGCACTTCTTGGCATTAAATTTTAACTGAATTAATGTTTACTCCAGGGTACCACGTTACATTCAGTTTCTAATATCAATAAATCAAAATACTCCCCTAGAAACCTTTATTCCAGTATCAAGTTTATGAATATCTTCTATCGGATCCTTGTTCAGTTTCGCTGTTTGTGTTGTAGGTCTGTAGATAACGTCCGTGTGGATACAGGTTCAATCTTCTCTTTCCAGGACAACCCCTATAGCTTCTTCCTTTCCCCAGGTTCCCTGCATTTCAGCTGCTCTGATACTGTTTTTCCACAAACCAACAAAAAGAAGGTCCAAGTCTCCCGCAGAAAGCACATAGGAAACAAAAAGAGCGGAAGAAAACGAAAATAGACCAGATCCACACCACAAAAGAGTAAGCGCACCAAAAACGTTTATTAGGACCCTACATATTTGGTTTTATTTGTATTTATACATGCATAAGTTTGTTTATATTTTGATCTGTTATTTTGTTTGATTTTATTTATTTATTGCATTTGTATCCCACATTTTCCCACCTTTTTGCGGGCTCAGTGTGGCTTACAATAAGTTGTGAGTGATAGAAATACAATTTGTTACAACTTGGTTATGGATTACATTGTAATGAGTTATTTGAGTCAAAGTATCGTTAAGGAGTATAATCATGGGAAAAAGCACTGAAACATTGGAAGGAAACAAGGGAGACAAAAAGGGGCAATATATAACAGGAAAACACTTGGTATACAGTTTCTGTGAGTAAAGGTATGAGTGTGGTGAGATGAGATTCCGGGGTATGAGAATTCAGGAGTGGCTGTATTGATGCATAACTGAACAGTGAGTATGGGCTTTATGTGGGCCAGTTGGCCAAAACACGGACCGTGTAGGGTCCTAATAAACTTTTTGGTGCTCTTAACTCTTTTGCAGTGTGGATCTGGTCTATTTTGGTTTTCTTCCACTGTTTTTCCACATACAGCACCACTCCTCCACCTCTTTGGCCTTCACTATCCTTCCTAAAAAGGTTAGTCTAGTATGGTCACATCATTGACCCATGTCTCTGTAATAGCAACAATATCCAAGTTTTCCTCAAATATCAGGGCTTGTTTTCTATCTTTTAACCAGTTTTTAATCCCCAATAGGACATTAGAGAATCATGGGACAGGAGGGTAAGTTCCTCAGGAGTCTTTCATGAGGTACTTTGTCAAATGCCTTTTGAAAATCCAGATACACCATCATTTAGAAGGTAAACCAATTTCTACAGTCGTTAGTTGTTTGTTTTATCCATAGCTTGTTTCTATTGAAGCAGCCTATCAAGCCACCCAGTGTCATGAAACCACAACAATCTAATGCAGCTGATGAAAGCTCCCTTTGAGCCCCTAAAGTTTTATGACTTGAAGTACCCTTTGCTGATTGTTATTAATTTTCTAGATTTCTTTGCTTAAGGGAAAGAGACATTTTTATTTTCCCCCTAAGGTATGTGCCTTTTTCAATGTGTGACCTCTGTAAATTTAAAAAAAAAAAAAAAGGGGGGGGGGGGGTAAAGTTTTGTACAGCTTTCAGGCTTACTGTATTTGTTTAAATTTCTTTACAGTGCCACTGGTTGTGTTCACAATCACTGTGTATGTTATGTTGAGACACCCATCTCAATGTTGTATGTTTCTAGCCACAGCAATAATTTGGTACACAAGTCACATGTCAATCAGTATTATTGAATTTCCCTACTTTGAATCTTCCCCAGTATGGAATGGAAATCTGTGCTTCAGTCACAGGTGTAGTTTTGGGGGGGGAAGGACCTCCAGCATCACCCTGTGTGGTGCAGCATCTCCCTCTTACCTTCTACCCCCTCCCCCCCTGCAAGTTCTGATATGATGCGCCCCCTCCATCATTTTTCTTCATCTCTCCCTTTGGTGCTCCAGTCTTCAAAGTGTCCGTGTCAGGACCACCGGAAGTTAGTGATGTAAGCAGTGCACGTTGCTTTTGGCCTGGCCACGAAGCCTTCTCTCTGCAGCATCCCACCTAAGCACGAATAGGAAATTGCTGCAGAGAGAAGACTTTGAATCCAGGCAGGCTGAAGGCAGTGTGTACTGCTTAAATTGCAAACACTGCTGGCTCTGGCAGCCCGGACAGCCTCAAGACTGCAGTGCTGGAGCAGGGATAGGAGGAGAGTGGTCCCAGACCTCGTTGGGAGGGGGGAGAGGGGAGCAATCTCAGAACTTGGGGGGGGGGGGGGGGGGGGGGGGGGGATGGAGAGCAATCTCAGGCCTCTCAGAGGGACAGAGGAAGGGTGCATGACCCTGCACCTCATGGGGATATGGACTGAGAACAATCATGGACCTCATGGGGGAGAGAGGCTGACACTGCACCTCGGGGGGGGGGGGGGGGGGGGGGGGGGGAGCACAATCTCAGACCCCACAGAGGGTGGGGGAGGGAAGTGCCCAATCCTGGACCTCATGCAGATGGGGTTGGAACATGATTGCAGACTGGGGGGGGGGGGGGGAGACTTACACTGGACCTCAGGGCAGGGGGGTGGCAGGAGGGGCCAGTGACACTGGACCTCACCAAGTGGGGGGGGGGGGGGGGAGGAGGAGGGAGAGAGACTGCCACTAGACCTCATACTACTACTACTTATTTCTATAGCGCTACTAGACGCACACAGCGCTGTACACTTGAACATGAAGAGACAGTCCCTGCTTGACAGAGCTTACAATCTAATTAGGACAAACAAGAGATAAGGGAATATTAAGGTGAGGATGATAAAATAAGGGTTCTGAACAAGTGAATAAGGGTTAGGAGTTAAAAGCAGCATGGGGTGGCAGGAGGGACAGTGACACTGGACATCACCAAGTGGGGGAGGGGATGAGGAAGAGTAACATTTCACCTCAGGGTGTGGGGGGGGGGGGGGGGGGGGGGGAGGCAGTGGACAGAGGTTCAGTGACAGTGGACCTCATGGGAGGGGTGGAAGTGGAAGGAGAGAGGGACAGTGATACTGGACCTCACAAGGAAGTGGGGAGAAAAAAATGTCAGATCAGAGGGGTTAGGGAAAGAAATGCCAGACCATGGGGAAGAGGAGGTAAGAGATGGGGTGGGGGAGAGAGAAACATGCTGGGATGGGGGGAGATAAAGTGGGATGCGTGGAGGGGACAGATTGGAAGATGCTTTATCCAGGGAGGGTTAGGTGAAGGGGGAGAGATGCAGTACCATGGGGGAAGGGGCAGGGGAGAGATGCTGGCCTTAGAGTGAGAATGCAGGAGCAGAAGTGAGATTGGGGCTATAGACACAGGGGGCAGATACTGAACATGGGAATAGAGCAGAGACACAGAGGGGAGGTGCTGGACAGGACAGATAGGGACATGGAATGGAGAAAGAAAAAAAGTCAAATAGTAGATAGTGGAAAGAAAAAGATTGAAGGGACTGGGTGGAGAGGAGCAGAAGATGGATGAGACTGGGAGGAATAGGGGGCAGAGGGAAGAAGCAGAAGATGGATAGGACAGGGAGGGGTGGAGTACAGGGAAGTAGCAGAAGATGGATGGGGCTAGCAGGTATGGACAGAGGGGAGAGGGAACAGCAGAAGATGGGGCTAGGGGGTATTGGAGGAGGGGAATAGAGTAGATGGGTCTAGGGAGTGTGGGAGGAAAGATCAGGAGATGAATGGGACTGGAGAGTATGGGTAGAGGGGAACAGAACAGAAGATGGATGGGGCTAGGAGGTGAAGGTGAGAGGAACAGAGAATTATGGATCAGAGAGATGGAGTGGGAATTTGAGGGGATTGTGAATACTTGGCAGTTTTAGCTATGTGGGGGTATATTGATGAGTTGGGAGAATGAATGAGGATGTGAAACGTGGGATACCAGGAGCAAGAAAAAGGGATGATGTGGGGAAAGGCTGAAACATAATGTAAATGACCTGGCAGACTGGAGAGAGGATGAGAGGCATTGAAAAGGGGTAGGATACTGGGAAGGGGTATCAATCAAAACAATGATATATATAATTTGTTTTTACTGAAATGAGTCAGCACCACGGGAAACTTCTCTCTCATTATGCCCTCTCACATTCACACGCATTGAGCATGCACTTTCCCACTCCCCCTTCCCCAGGCCTGACACCAGCACTCTCCCTTTTTCTCCTCCAAATCACAGCCTTTTCTCCCTCCTTAAAATACCCCCCTACCCCCCCAACAAACAGGCAGCACTTTTTTTCCTGGAGCCATACACAGGCAGCACCTTTTCCTCTTCTCCCTCCCCCCCACTCTCTACAGGGAGCACTTATCCCCAGAGGCAGCTCAAGGCAGTCTGCTACCTGAAACAATGGATGAGCTGGCACACCCCACCCAAGGCAACCAAAAGAAAGGGTCCCCTGAAAACTCTTGATCAGGAAGGAGGATGAGGAGGTCACCTTATTCTAAACGAGAATAATATGCAAGAGATACCTCCATTCTATAAAAATCTATCACCTGCATATTCATTGTGTGGGTATCCTGAAAATCTGACTACCTAGGTGCCATTTGTTCAAAAGCAAACCTCTGTAGCTGGTGCCTTTTACACGGCTTTTGAACAAATGGCAAGATTCTGGCTTGTTTAAGCTAGCTTGAATTTGGAAGTACAAACAGTGTGACCTTCATTGACTCAAGATATTTCATTTTTTGGATTTTGGCATGAACAGTACTTAGGTATTAGCCACTATTTTTAGTGTGTTAGATTACCTCATTTCATCTCCATAGTGTGAGATAGTATGCTGTGAAAAAGTGTTTAATAGTAATATGAATAAAAGTTTTGTATATTCTATATAAGTGCATTACCAGTAAAGCGAAGATACTTACCTGTATTCTCCAAGGACAGCAGGCTGATTGTTCTCACATGTGGGTCGATGTCCGCATCGGCCCAGGAAATGGAAATTTTTCCCAGCAAAAATAAAAAGTTTTGCTAGAGTCTTCTGGCGCACGAGCAGCGCAAACTGCACATGCGTGGACAACTTCCCGCCCACCGCGCGAGCGTGTCCCCTCAGTTAAATCAAAAAGTAAACAAATAAACTAACAACTCCAAAGGGGAAGTAGGCGGGTTTGTGAGAACAATCAGGCTGCTGTCCTTGGAGAATACCTGCTACAAGTTAAGTATCTTCGCTTTCTCGGAGGACAAGCAGGCTGCTTGTTCTCACACGTGGGGTATCCTTAGCAACCAGGCTCACTCAAAACAATGAACATTGGTCAATTGGGCCTCGCAACAGGCCAAAAACGAGGAGAGCAGAAAAATCCTGTCACCTCGTCCCGGACAAAAAAAAAAAAAGAACTGAGGGAACATGCTCGTGCAACGGGCGGGAAGTTGTGCGCGCCAGAAGACACTGGCAAAACTTTTTATTTTTGCTGCGAAAAATTTCAGTTTCCTGGGCCGACGCGGACACATGTGAGAACAAGCAGCCTGCTAGTACTCTGAGAATAATTTTTTAAGTTACTATGTGTATTTCTGGTATTTATATTTGAAACACCCCTGAAATTTTAGTTCTAGTATAACCAAGATGTGCTATGACAATATGCAATTGTGACCATGTTTCTATATAACTGTTTAACATCTGCATTTTTTTGATTAGTTATAAGTTTTGAAATCTGTTTTAGCTTTATTTCTTATGCTGTATTGACCACTGCTTAGAATTTTTGATAGGCAGTTTATAAATAACTAAATACATTTCAACAGAAGAAAACTTTCATAGCAGTAATAAATAAGTTTTGAGGACTGGAGGGTCAGGGGTCTTACAGTTTGTATGGTTAGTACCTGCTTCTACTATATCCCTGTTGTGTTGGCTGTACACAGCCATCGGGCAGTCTCTTATAAACCAGAAAGTGCCTAAAATGAACTGTCAGTCTTTAAACAGTATTTAGACCATATGAGACTGCTAGAGGCAGTCTCCCTTCATTCACACACAGTCTTAAGTACAGATCTCTGTAAAAAGTACATTCCAAAGTTTCCACTGATCTTTTATGCTGCATGCTTAGTAAATTTCCGTTTTTTCAATCGCTGCTTGGATTCACCCGACTGTAAATTGTTCACGAGAGATGGTGGCCTTTTAGTTTTATAAACTGGTGTTTTCCTGATACGCTCCCCTTTCACGTGGACTATATAGGGCAAGAGAGGAGGTTGATGTATCATCAGAGTGGTCCCTTTAGGCGTATATCCTCGTAGACACAGTTTATCTTCAGAATGAGCAGTTACAGCAACCCAACCTGTGTAAATATCACAACATAAAAAAGTCAAAGAACACACATTTTCAGAAAGTTATTTATTAGCCAGAAGTATTTCCACTTGTGTGATGAAGGATCTAGCAGCTTGCTCCTTTAACCAGCGGTAAAGTCCCGAGGTTGCACAATGAATTCCCAAGACCCAAAGTAAGGAAAACTAAGCTATAATTTAGTAACTGTGTACGCTCACATTGAGTGAGTGAGCATTGAATAATATAACTTGTCAGTAGCTATTAATTGAGTCAAAAGCCTTACCAAGTAAACTGTTAAATATAAGAACATTTGTTACATTATTTTTAATGATACACCAAAAGTCTTGCGCCCCATTCCACATACATGGTTCTCCACTCCACTTAACCCCTGGATCCTTGCTTTATCTGCCGCTTTTCAGATCCAATCCCTTAATCGCCACTCTCCCTCTCCTCCTAGTTCCAATCCTTCTGCCTCCATCTGTATTTTAGGAAATCACTTTTTAACACCCCAGCAGTCACATTACAATCATCTCTTCAACAGAGTGAACGTTTGGTCATTGATGGATACATATTTACCAGCTGTAGAAAGTTTGATATCAGCCACTGCTTCTAGTGTGCCAATTCCTTCCAGAGTGATATCTTGGGGAACAAGAGGAGGGAACTCTTTCATCCGCTCTTCACCACCCAGTGGAACCTAAAAGCACAAAGGTACAGACATTGGATTCTGTGAAATTAAGCACTGAAATAAACAACAGGGAAACTGTTTAATCAATATGTTCCAAATAATATTCATTTAAAAAAGGCACAACAAAATCCCAAGACATCCCGAAGTCAGATCTTGCCACAAATGTAACGGTCTTATTTATTTTTTTGTTTAACAATGTTGTGTTGTAAAACTTAAGCATCTCACAGTTTCTACTAGCAACAGAATTATGCTGTTCAAACCATTTTGTAAGGTTTAATAGGTCTGCTGCAATGCTGTGTACTGGCATATAAAAAGACAGGTTTGATGCTTGAACCTGCCTACAATTCCTTGGGCACATCCCTGCAGATGATGCCAAAGCAACATTTATAGCCCTTGGTGTAAACAGGTCCAAGCCATAATGCAAAAGCAATACATTTGCTCCACATGGAACAGTGGATCCATATCTGGGCATCCAAATGGCAGATGAAATGTAATGTGAGGAAGTGAAAAGTGATGCATATAGGGAAGGGCAACTCAAATATAGCTACATGATGCAAGGGTTCCACTTTAACAGTCACCACCCAGTAAAAGGATTTAGATGTCATTGTTGGTGATACATTGAAATCCTCTGCTCAGTGTGCAGCAGCGGCCAAGAAAGCAAACAATGTTAGGAATTATTAGGATAGGAATAGAAAATAAAACAGAAATTATAATAATGCCTTTTTATCACTCCACAGTGAGGCTGTACCTTGAATACTGTATGCAACTCTGGTCACATCTCAAAAAATGACATAGTGGAATTAGAAAATGTAAAGAAAGGCAATCAAAATGTTAAAGAGGATGGAATAACTCCCCTCTGAGAAAAGGCTAAAGAGGATAGGACTCTTCAGCTTGTAGAGATGGCTTTGAGGGGTATGACAAATCTATTTAAAAAAATGAGTGAACGGGCAGATCTGAATCGCTTGTTTATTCTTTCCAAAAGTATAACAGGACTGTACAGCACTCACCTGCTGAACTGCCTCCCTCTAACCTGACAGGGGACAGCACCTGGAGATTTTCAGCCTAATGGTTAACACAGTGGGCTGGGAACCTGGGTTCAATTACCACTGTGACTCCATGTGACCCTGGGCATAAGTACATAAGTAATGCCACAGTGGGGAAAGACCAAGGGTCCATCGAGCCCAGCATCCTGTCCACGAAAGCGGCCAATCCAGGCCAAGGGCACCTGGCAAGCTTCCCAAACGTACAAACATTCTATACATGTTATTCCTGGAATTGTGGATTTTTCCCAAGTACATTTAGTAGTGGTTTATGGACTTGTCATTTAGGAAACCGTCCAACCCCGTTTTAAACTTTGCTAACCTAACCGCCTTCACCACGTTCTCTGGCAACGAATTCCAGAGTTTAATTATGCGTTGAGTGAAGAAAAATGTTCTCCAATTTGTTTTAAATTTACTACACTGTAGTTTCATCACATGCCCCTTAGTCCTAGTATTTTTGGAAAGCGTGAACAGACGCTTCACATCCACCTGTTCCACTCCACTCATTATTTTATATACCTCTATCATGTCTCCCCTCAGCCGTCTCTTCTCCAAGCTGAAAAGCCCTAGCCTCCTTAGTCTTTCTTCATAGGGAAGTCGTCCCATCCCCGCTATCATTTTGGTCGCCCTTCGCTGCACCTTTTCCAATTCTACTATATCTTAACCCTCCATTGCCCCAGGAACAAAACCTTATTAGGTTCTGAGCCCAGCAGGGAAGGAGAAAAGTACCTGCCTACAATAAAATGTAAACTGCTTTTGTTGTACCATTGAAAGGTGGCATATCAAATCCAAGACTTTAAATCTTTTATCTCAGGAATGGATATAAGAAACAACAACTAATCAAAATTAGGGCCCTGTTTACTAATCTGTGCTAGAGGCATGTTAGTGCTTTTAGCTTGCGCTTTGTAGGTGTCCACAATATTCCTATGGGTGCCTACACAGTTAGTGAGCGCTAATTTTGTGCACATGCTGAAAACGTTAGTACAGAGCTCTTGGACTCAAATCCACAATTTTATGATAAAAATATTACTTTGCAGTCATAAACCTAATTTATCCAATATGGGTACCCTATTTCTCTGCATTACTTAAGTAGAAATCAAACAAAATAAAACATGGAAAAGAAAATAAGATGATACCTTTTTTATTGGACATAACTTAATACATTTCTTGATTAGCTTTCGAAAGGTTGCCCTTCGAAAGCTAATCAAGAAATGTATTAAGTTATGTCCAATAAAAAAGGTATCATCTTATTTTCTTTTCCATGTTTTATTTTGTTTGATTTCTATTGATAACCTTTAAGAGTGGACTAACACGGCTACCACACCTCTCTACTTTATAAGAAGGAAATTAATATATCTTACACCAAGTAGGGTGTTTCCAGCATGCTTCTGATAGACGTCATCTGCTTTCTCCAAGCTGGTAATATGTACTGGCAATGAGTTAGAGGCAATAACCGAAAACCAGGCTGACTTCTCTCCCTGGAAAAAGTAAAAGAGGAACTTCATATACTTACTTTTTAAAGGATTGTTACAGGCACACTAAAATTTTGCACTTTTTTCCTGTTTGCTAGTTTAACTACGAGTTTTCACTGAAAGTGTCTATCAATTGGACATTAAAGAAAAATACTTTCCTTACTCGCTACGAAATTATTATTTTTTTTTAATTTTTAAAGGCAAGCCCTAAGGGGTCCTTTTACCAAGGTGTGCTGAAAAATGGGTTGTGCTAGCGTAGGCGCGTGTTTTGGTCACGTGCAGATCCATTTTTCAGCGCGCCTGTAAAAAAGGCCTTTTTAAAATTTTTGCCTAAATGGGCATGCGGCAAAATAAAAATTGGTGCGTGGCCATTTTGGGTCTGAGACCTCACTGCCACCCACTGACTTAGCGGTAAGGTCTCACATGGTAACCATGCGGTAATCGTCTACGCGTGCAGAATGACAATTACTGCCTGGTTTCTGCTGCGCGCAGGAAAATTTTATTTTCCAGCGTGTGTAGAGGACGTGCATAAAAAACGAAATTACCGCCCGGGCCACATGGTAGCCGGGCAGTAACTCCAAATAAACTTGCGCATGTGGCTTAGTAAAAGGGCCCCTAAGTAAAATTCTGGCCAGTAAACTAAGCTGATTTTCATGGGACTTTAGCCAGTTAGGTTTTCAGCTGATAACTATGATAAAAGCTAGAAAGCCAAACGCTAAGCAACTAGATTTAGGTTGCTCAACCATAGATGCTAATGCTGAAAATTATTCCTAGGCAGTAAGGTGTGTGGCCATATCTAGACTACATTTTTTTTTAAACTGATCTTTATACTGTAATTTGTAACTTGAAAAATACACTGCATGGAATATGAATAACCTTCTTCCAATCTCTGTAAACAATGACATTCAATGTTCCACTGATACTCTCTTTGGGTTATGTAATTACCAAAATTAAAAAAGTGGGTCAGCATTAGCACAGCAATGCAGGAGGACCCACTTACAGCAGCTGCCTGATCTTATAGGTGGACGCTCCTTATTCTGGGGATCCCATCCAAAACGGTCGCTCGAAGGCCCTTACTATTTGTCAGTTCAAGGGTGCAAGCAAAAAACTCAGGCAGAATAAGAAAACCATGCAGTTACAGAAAGAAAAAATAATGGCTCCTTCATGATATGTAAATCATTCCAGTGCAGCTGCTTGAAACTCTGCTTTACCTGTACATAATCAATGCGTCCTAAAGCACCTAGAAACAAAGTCATTCCAGGCTTAAGTACAAAAGTCCTTGGGATAATTGCCTGCAAAGGCAAGACCATCTTTACTTCTTTTTCATTCAAAAGATTCAGAACCTGCAAAACAAATTAAGGACACAAATGTTAACATTTAGCTACTGAAATCAAAAACTACATTTCTTTCTCTTGATGACACAAAGCCTGTGTACTACAATGCAGAGCTTCTCAAACTATGGGCTGCAGATGGGGGCACAGAAGCAGGATTGCTCCCCCTCCCTCTGGGCCTCCACTGTGACCTAAGCCTAGCAGTCAGCATGGGGTCTGAGAATCAGTGAACCACAGGCTGCCTCATCATTCTGGGAGGGAAACCCATGAAGAGAACTGGGGATTGTAAATCAACACTGACAGGCAGTGTCCTGTGGTAGCTGCTGACTTCATGCTTTAGAAAATGTGGGGCAGAAGGAAGTGGATAAAGGGAAAAAAAAAAGGGAAGGGAGTTTGGGGGTCTGCTGTTTTCTTTTCATCACCACTTGGGTCATTTGAACATTTAGGACCCTGTTTACCAAGCCACGCTATAGGCTCGCTAGCGTTTTTAGCGCGTGCTAAAAAGTAGCACGCATTAACGCTAGAGACACCCATAGAAATATGTGGGTGTCTCTAGCGTTTAATGCAGTAGCACACCTCAGTAAGCAGGGCTCTTAAAAGTGTTAAAGTGGTATAGCAATTGGATAAAAGTTTGGGAAACACTGTAATCTATACTGGAAGGGAAATCTTCCCTGGGACTCTTAATGGCATGGTATTAAGTGGGCAACCCATGTCAGCCTCCAGCAGGCAGACTAAAGTCTAGCACTATGTGCACATGCCTGTTCAACGTTTACTACTACTACTAATAATAATCATTTGTATAGTGCTACCAGACATATGCAGCGCTGTACACATTATATGCAAATACTCTCTGTCCCTAGAGTGCTCACACTCTAAGTTTTTGTACCTGGGGCAATGGAGGGTTAAGGGAAAACTTTTTCTTACCCCCTTTCTTATACCTGCTAAAAATAAAGAAATATAATCTTAAAAAAAAAAAAAAAAATACAAAACAAATAAAAATATTTCCTCAAAAGGGGAAAGCTCATTTTATATAGGCCAAATAGGTTTCAAATACTAATGGCATTTGGTCCTAACTCACCTAAGCTGATCTGAACATAAAAATCTGGAGGTGAAATTATCTGGGAAACTTTCAATCTCCTAAGCCATTTAGTCCCCCGAAATTCCTTCCTCCCCAACACTCTCCACCTCCAAGTTTAGAAAAGAAAGGCATTTCCTTAGCCTTTTTTTTTCCACCAGGTGTGCTGGTGCAAACCACTAAGTAAATTTGCTGAGCAAGTCTTTGTACTTGTCTGTAATGGGCTGACTAGCACCACCACAAAATCCATCATAGCTTAATTTTCATTACCTTACAGCATCTGTTCTCAAACCTGATCCTGGAGGAATCTCAAACCTGATCCTGGAGGAATCCCAAACCTGATCCTGGAGGAATCCCAGGCAGTCAAGTTGTATATCCACAATGAATATTCATGAGGTACATTTGCATGCAGTGGAGACAGTGCACGCAAATCCCTCTCTTGAATATTTACTATGGGTATCCTGAAAACCTGACTGGCTGGGGTGCCCCAAGACCAGGTTAGGGAACCACTTACACAGTGTTCCCCCAACCAGGCTAACTTAACAGAAAATGTTATAATGCTGCGCAGTAATCCCCAGCCCCCACCTGGCTATTTATTTTGGGGCTACTCCTTTATGGCAAAATTTTCTAGAGAGAATACTGCCTTACACAGGTTCAGATATGATAGAAGTATCACAGTCCCATCAGTCATGTGGTTTTAACTAATCTGCACAACCATACTGATCAGCATTACTATTACTATTTCAAGCTGTGGGTGATTTTTATGATTATTTTCCACAGGTAGGTCTCTTATCTTTGTACTACTGCTCTTTTGGCAGTTGCTTTATCACCCAAAGCATACCTTCCACTTACTGGAAACAATTTTCAACAAAATCAATAAAGTATTCAGAGTTTCAATGGTAATGGGATTTGATATACTGTCTTTCTGTGGTACAGTCAAAGCAGTTTACATATATTACATGCAGCCTTTTCTTTTATACCTTACTGTAATTGAAGTCTAATTTAATCTACTAGTAAAAAAGGCCCGTTTCTCACACAAATGAAACGGGCACTAGCAAGCTTTTCCTCGGAGTGTGTATGTTTGAGAGAGAGTGTGTATGTGAGAGTGTGTGTGTGAGAGAATGAGTGAGAGACAGAGTGTGTGTGTGTGAGAAAGAGTGGGTGTATGTGTGTGAGAGAGAGAGAGACAGTGTGTGAGACAGAGAGAGTGTGTGTGTGTGTGACAGAGATAGTGTATCAGAGAGAGAGAGAGTGTGAGAGATAGAGTGTGTCTGTGAAAGTGTGAGAGTGTGTGTGTGTGTATAGAGTGAGACACATAGAGTGTGAGAGTGTGTATGTTTAATAAAGTTTGTGTGAGAGATAGAGTGTATGTGTGTGTGAGAGAGAGAGAGAGAGAGAGAGAGAGAGAGAGAGAGAGAGAGAGAGCCCTATTTTTCAGTTGATAGAATCTGAGAAACTATATCAGAACATGACTGCAGCCTGTCGACATCTGTTCAATAGTCTTGTAAACCCTGCCAGCTGTATCGGGATGTCAGCGGCGAGTTGTCTTGTGAGATCGGCGCTTGGCCGATATATTTTGAGCGGCACAGTATTCGGAACGTGAACGTATAGTTGTGGCGCGAGTTGCTGCCTCGTGGCCATTCTCAGTTTGACTTAGCGCTCATTATCACTTATGGGCTCCGAGTTCCATTACCCCCTCCTTCCCTCTCCTCCGAGTTCCAGGCCCCCCTTCCTTCCGAGGTCCATGCCCCCCTTCCCTCCCCTGCGAGTTCCATGCCCCCGTCTTCTGAGTTCCAGACCCCCGCGCCTCCCTCTCTCTCTCAGTGGCAGGCCGACCTGCATTGGCCTTCCTCTTCTTGCAGTCCTGCGCCTGCCCCTCACCTTCCTGCGTGCCAGCTGTAATTTAAAAGTTGTTTCCTTGTGGTCCAGCGGCAGCAGTGTTAAGTCGAGCAGGCACAGCACTTCAGCCTGCCTTCCCTTCTGTCTCAGCTGTGTCTCTGGTCCCACCCTCATTTCCTGTTTTCGGAACGGCGGGACCAAAGGCAGAGCTGAGACAGAAGGGAAGGCAGGCTGAAGCGCCGTGCCTGCTGTGCTTTCACTGCTGCCGGCGTACACCGAGGTAAGAACTTTTAAATTACAGCCGGCACGCAGGAAGGCGAGGGAAAGGGGCAGGACTGTGAGAAGAGGGTGGCCACTGAGAGAGGGAGGGAGGCGCGAGGGGTTCTGGAACTCCGGAGATAGGGGGGCATGGAACTCGGGGGGGGGGGGGGGGGGCATTCTCTGTCGATTGAATCCTCACCTCCAACGTTCTTTTGGTGGCTGGTGCTGGTTTCCCTTTCCTCTCACTGATCCGCCCTCTGACGTCATCACGTTCTGATGCGCCAATGGGAATTGTGTTACGAACCCAGGCATCCAGACATAGAACGTTGGAGGTGCAAATTATTATATAGGATACATCATTAGTTTTAATAAGGAATCATGTTTATTTAGCCAGTTTCTCCTACACCTTTGGGGTTACAGCTGAATTGAACAGGCTTATAGTGGGCTACAATGCCATGAACATTCATGCACAACTGCCTGGGATTTTCCTTCTTAAGGAACACATAGAGGACCTGGAAAACAGGTTGCCACACAATAATTTGAGGTTTAAAGGAATTCCGGACCTGGATATATTTAGTAATTGTGAATCAGTGATTCGGGAGCTATGTGGATATATATTGACTTCAGAGGATGGTGGTCAATCTTCGGACTTTCGCATACAAAGAGCGCATCGAGTTGCGGGACCGCAACGAGATTCCAATCCGAGGGACATTATTGTTTGTTTTGTGGATTTTCCCACAAAAGAGAAGATCTTGATTAAAGCATGGCAGCAAAAAGAGATCCTGTGGAAAAATTAAGATTGGAGTGTATCAGGACTTGGCAGGGTCTACTTTGCAAAAACGCAGATCTTTTCGTGAAGTTACGGAATTTATGAGATCAAAGGGGATCCGCTACAGGTGGCTTTTCCCATTTGCAGTGTGGCTGACGGTGGAAAGGAAATCACGCAAAGTTAAGACTCCGGATGAAGCATGATCAGCTTTGCGTGCTTTGGGATGTAGTGGAGTTCCAACTCAGGCAAAGCAACCAGTTGCCGCCATGGAACCTAGGGCGGATTCAGCTTGGCAGCTGGTGGTGGATCGTGGAAAGAAGTCTGACAAGCATGCTTCTTGAAGAGAGAAGATTTAAGAGGACTGGTGGAAGATTCTGTAAATAATTGAGGACAGTATGCAGATAAGAGAAAAGATTTAGGCGGTGACCCGTGCAGGGGACATGATGGGGAGAGGGGAGGAGGGATACGGGTCTCTGGAGAGAATGGGGGTAGTGGGAGCATGTTGGATGAATGTGAAGGGGGGAGAAGGAGCGGATAAGATGGCGGTGATTATGGGTGACATGTCTATAATTTGTGAGTCCGGGGGAGAGGAGAGGAAGGAAGCCTGATAGGAGTGAAGAGATGACAGAGTGGTGGTATGTGTGAGAGAGGTGTTGGAGGGGGGCAGGGGATAGATCTATAAGTGTTTGTGCCTCATGAGGAGTGGGGTTGTTCCTCGAGGGATGGCTGATCCAAGCACACAGAGATCAGCAAAGGGGAGGATGCGGGAAGGGGTGGACGGGGGGAGGGGAGAGACATTGTTGGTGGGTTCTTGGAATGTTAATGGGCTCAATAACCAAGGGAAGCGGAATAGAATAGATTGAAGTGGGATGTGACGTGCTTACAAGAAATGCATTTGAGACCCAGAGATGTGCATATGTTGCGTCGTAAGCCCTTTCGGGAGGTCGTGGTTCACCAGGGAGGAGGACCCAAGAGGATGGGGGTGTGTGGCCATTTTGATAAGATAAAATTGTGGGTCTGTAATCCAAACCTTCCATTAATTTAGCAAAAAGTGGAATTAAGGCCATTGGCCTATAGTGGGACATTAAATGCTTAGGTTGTTTTAAATCCTTTAATATTAGTGTTATAATTATTTCACCCAATCTTTCAGAGAAATTACTTAAAATAGTTGTGACTCAATCCAAGAGACTAACTTAGCATGAAACAATGGAGGTGCCAATTTCATGAGATAAGATGGACAAGTATCTTAACATATAATAAGAAAGATGTACTTCTGAAATAGATTACAGAAGTCAGTTCAATGATGAATGGGGTCAAACTCATTCCAGATTCGATTAACCAGAATCCCTTCCCTTGAGGGGGGAATCAAATTAAGAATTAAATATCAGTAAAACCAGCTCCAAGCTTGCATAATTTGCCTGAAAATATTTGTCTAATTTATTAGCTGAAGGAGATTGTTCTGATACAGGAGTCTGAATACCCGATGACAAAATAAGCAAGTTCATGTTTTAACAACAATTATTTCATATTAGACCAGTCCTTACCAATCAGTCCAGAGTAGTAATTCTTTCTAGTCAATTTCATGTCCTTTTTATAATTATAAACCTCATTTCGCCACGGATACCTAGAATGTTCAGATTTCTCTTTATACCATTTAAGCTCAACTTTTGCTTAAAAAGTTGACAATAATCAACTAAAAATTGGTATATGAGTTCCTTGAAAGCTTCCTTATTTCTACTCCCGAGCTGGTATGGCGGTAGAGTTCAAGATGCTTTAATTGCGGTGAAACGTATGGCAGTGCTAAAGGTACACATATACCTCTACCAGAAGTAACAAAGACTTGGAAGCACACTTACTCGTACCTACTCTACCAGGAGAATCAGTCCAAAAACTGTGCCAGGGGAGGATGGCCTGGATGTCACCACTCTGGGGGCCTAGCAATCCAGCTATATCAGCTCACACATCTGCACTATATGCTGAAGACAAAGAAATACTGAAAAGCAGTAGGCAGCACTAGCCTCCTACAAGGGGAGTAAATTCAGCTCTGAGCTTTTTTTCTCCGGCTCCAGAACCCATTTGTGTGGAGTGGTCTAGCATGGATGATTAGGAATGTCTTTTGCTCTGCCTTGGAACAGAAAAGACAGACAATCTTCCCCCAACCAGTGGCTATTAAGTGCCTAGCAATGGATAGTTAGTACTTCACACCTTTTTGCCAGGCTATGATCTAGGAAATGGTTACTCAGAAAGCTACAGGGCAAAAGTAGCTGGTGTAGTCAGAGCATGACAACAGTTAGGGTTGGTGTTCTACCTCTGCATGTAATGTCTTACTCTGAGCAAAATCAACGTTAATGCTCTGTGTTTCAGACTACTCAGTTATTCTTGAGGGATGACCTAATCACATTTAAAAGCTATTCATCCCTGTGTAGCATACTGGAATCTAGCTGTAGGGCATTCATTGGCGGAAAAATACTGCCACAACAGCACTGTAACACAGCTCCCTACTGCTCAGCCCTGACATTGTACGCTGAGCATAAGGGAGCTGTTTTCCAGTTCTGCAGGAGAACTGTAACTGGGCATGCGGTCCTCTTGCTGGGTGCCACCATTTTGATGGTGCACCCAACAAGAGGAGGAACTAGGACTCCATCCTTCCTCCATCATGGTAGGAGGGTTTTTTTTTTTTTTTTGGGGGGGGGGGGGGGGGGGGCACCACTAGGCCACCAGGACTAGCCTTCAGAATGGGGAGGGGGTGTATAGCCAGAGGTCCCACTGAACCACCATTTATTTTCAGGGATGGGGGAGGGTTCTGGGGTTCATTGAACCCTAATGCCAGCTTCAAGCTGGTGTACGGCTTGACACGGGAGGAGCACCCTTGTTTGGCACACTGCCCGTTGAGCACTTTGGAGGAATGTGTGAGGCCCTCATTAGCATGTATTTACATGCTCATTGTGCCCAGAGGTGGCAAGCTTTTTATTTCATGCGCTCGCTATTTCTGAGCATTCAGCGGGAGCAAATGTGGGCGCTAGTCCAGTGCTATGGCCTCTAGCACTCACATTTTCTTCTGAGCATCGGGCCCTAAGTGACGTGTTTCCAGCATGGAGAGATGAAACAAGCCATATAAACATCAAATTACCCTTCTAAGTTCAGCAGCTTACTTGAAAATTCTCAATTTCTTTTACTTACAACCAAGAGGTGTTACCAAACTGCATTCTACCATAGAATGTTATTGTTAAATAATTATCACCATAGAACTAGTTAAAAAAAAACTTACACAATCTTCCTTCACGATTCCCGGTGTATCATAAAACCAATGTGCATCTTTCAGTTCATTGTAAGTAAATTCTACTCGTTCTTCAGTTGTAGCTGGTTCAGCACGGCACACATCACCACCTTCATCTTCCATACTGAAGGACAGCGAATCTGCATCAAACTCAATCTCTTTTTCCACATTTTTTTTAGCACGCTGAAAAGTTCTTCCAACTCTTTCTAAAAAGAAGAGAGAGCAATTCAGAATACAGCATTGTTTCTTTCCCATCTAGCCCATTATCCTGTTTCCAACAGTGGCCAAGCCAGGTCACAAGTGCCTGGCAGAAACCCAAATATGCCCGGGAATGGATCCACTCCCCCCCCCCCCCCCCCCCCCCCCCCCCCCCCCCCCCCCCCCCCAGTTCAACTGGCTCTGGAGCCAAATGGTGAACTGTCAACCAACCCGCTAGAGATAGAGAATACTGAATATTGTATGCACGCACTGTGCCTTTCAAAGGCAAATCACACAGAACTACTTTGTGTGTCTCCAACCGCTGGTGCATGGGCAAACCCACTTGTTCTGGACTGGTCTGGCCGCTAGAAAAACCTAGATTTATAGAAAGCTTTTGACAAAATCTCTCAGGAGAGACTCCTAAGAAAATCAAAAAGCCATTTGACAGGAGGCAATGTTCTATTATGGATTGGGAGCTAGTTAAAAGATGTAAAAGAGAGCAGGGTTAAATGTCCAGTTATTTAACTGGAGGAAAGTGAATAGTAGAGTGCTGCAAGGATTTAATGTGGACGAGTGCAAAGTTATGCATTTTGGGAAGAATAATCCAAATTATAGTTACATAATACTAGGTGCTACATGCTTTGTGGGAGGCAGCTGAGAAACATCCTTAGCTGTGTGAACAGGATAACTGGACATACCGGGTATGATGAATACTCCAGTCCTGACATGAAGAGTTTCATTTTATTACAGGCACCTATGTGATAGCATAATACCATAAATATATAAAAGGGAAATCTTTTCCATGAAAATAAGGAAATAATTCAATTTCAAAGTTAATAGTAAAAAAATAAAGAAAAGGCTTGGGCACTTGTCAGAATTTCTAGGAGATGCTGAACTATTGGTTCTTTTTACTTATAATGAGCAGCTCATAAGCTTTCCAGATACAAAACTCGAAATAAATGTGTACTACCCTTGCTCACTACTGAGGCAAATTCATTTCTTAAATTGAATTACAAATCTTTACATTACAACTGAATACAAGACTATTTCATAAGGAAAATTTATATATATAAAAAAGATACATAATTCAAAACAAAAAAGTAGGTATCAAGTCTACATCATGGAAAGCAGCCTGAACTAAAAAGAAAACCTTTCAATAGAATACAATTAAATCTAATCATCTCTAACCAACAGACACAATATAATATTTCAAGAACCCTCTTAAACTGATGTGCAACTACTCATACCCATTGAAACAGATCTACCCACAGTTTTGTAAGTCTAAATGCTTTAAAAATGAGCCCGATTGTAACTTAGTTCAGTTCCTTATTTCTTGCTTAACTATACATCGAACTTGACTTGAGTTTAGCTAACCATCAAATTATCCCAACTGACTCTGTACCATGCATATATCTGCTCTTGGTCCCTCAGCTATATGGTAAGCTGTATTGTAGAAACTCTTTAGCATCATATCTATGTTAGTTGAATGCTCTAATGCATGCTTATTAGGTGTATTATTAGTATTATGTTAACCTTGTATTACACCTCTGGTAATTGAAATCCAGTGCTGTTAAATGTGTATATTTTTGATACTGTTTTACAGTAGTTCTATTATGTTTCAATTTACTGTTTCCAATTTACCTCATTTATTATATTTATTCTTGGTTATTTTACTATTGTTATGCTGTTTTATGTTAAACTGTACCAGCTGTACACCGCCCTGGATAAATCTCTTCATAAAGGTGGTTGATAAATCCCAATAAATCATACTCTTCCAAAATTAAAAAATACTTTTGCTTACTACTTCCTTATGCCGCAAAAAAAGTTTCCAACTGCATGGCATAAAAAAAAATACACATTGATCAAACATTTACAAGGAAATTTAAAGATAAATGTCCCACCAATTGACAAAACTTTGATCTAGCAACATCTGGAAACATACAAATTATCTGCCCACAAAAACGAAGGTTTTTTTTTAGGAACCAAAGCTTTAAAATATTTCCATTTTAAATGACAAGCAAAAAAGCCCATTTCGCGAAAAATGAAACAGGCTCTAGTAAGGTTATCGTGTAATCGCTATTATGTCTTAAATTTCTCTTCCCTGCCTTCTCCTCCATCCATATCCAGCAATTCTCCTCTCTCCCCTCCATGTTCAGTGATTCTCCTGTGACCTCCCCTCCATGTCCAGCGATTCGCCCTAGTCCCCACCTGCCCCCTTTAAGCACCTGAGTTCCAGTTCAACCCCAGACCTCACCTGCCTACCCTCTTCTCCCACAACAGCCTTCCTTTCCTTTCTGCCTTAAAAACTCTTATTTTACCTCAAGTCACAGCAGCGGCAGGCTCGGCTCGCCTCTAGTCTTCCCCCTTCCTTCCCTCTCAGTGTCCCGCCCTTGAAGAAAGAGGAAATTACATCAAAGGAGGGTGGAACACAGAGGGAAAGGAAGGCTGGAGGCGAGCCAATTACATAGTAGCTCGTTTGCATACTGTTATGAACCCAGCCGGCCAGGGACGCAGATTATTGTATAAATTCTGATTACAACGCAACAATTAAAGTAGCCCTCTTTTTAATTATATCCTGAGATTCCAAAAACTGAGAGAGATCTAAACTATCTGGAGAATTAAGGGGGTTAAAGCACCCTTCCCTTTTTCCTCTTTGGAGCTCTTAGGTATATATTAGGCATTAAGAATCATTACTTTCTCCCACATAGCAAACTGCAATACATTCTTTAAATACATTATAAAAAGCTCACAGGGAGATAAATAATGAGTAACAGAAAAATTCAACAGCCTCAAATTAGAGGACCCAGACATATTTTCAAGCTTAAGCTACAAATGAAAGGATAAATTGTCTTTAACATTGGAAATAGCAGCTGATTGGATCAATGAACACTGACTTTCTATCTTATTTAATCGCTCATTTACTACTGTCAATTTAGTATCCTGATCAGTCAACTTAGCAGACACCTCCACTGAACAAGATTAGCCTGTAAAGATTTGTCCATTTGAGTCAACTGTCCAAAGATCTTTAAGGGGCACCTCAGACTCCAAAGGCACTGAAGAACATGCAGACACACCTGGGATCTTCAATTCAAATGGGGCTGGAAGTGTTCCACCAGTACTCAAAGAATGGGGGGGGGGGGGGGGGGGGGAACCCATTAAAATCCATACCGTCATCAATGACTAAAAAGTCCTCAAGTTGCAGGGAATTAGCACCTTCCAATTTCATAGCAGGTTGAGAGGGCAAGGTTTGATCGCCCAAAGATAATGAGGCTTCCAAATGAGGCAGAGGACTTGAAATAGAAGAAACAGATTGGTGCAACAGAGTTACATGTTGGTCCATAGGACCCGAACCTCCAAACAATCCTACTTTGCCAAAGTCCTGGCAATCTTACTCTTCCGTTTAACCATAATTTAGCAAACAAAGAATCGGCTCCTCACTGGCTCCAAAGGGGCAGGGAACACACCCGCAGCCGCGTTCTGCTGCACGGCAAGTTCTATATCCTCTGGGGGGGGGGGGTCCTCAGATGGAAGGAGTACTCTTGTCTCAGTAGATGCCTGTCAGCAGACTATAACTGTTCCGGTACTGCTCTCCCTGAGGCTAATTCGACTACCAAATCATTCAAGAGAGAAATCTAGGTAAAGATAGCTAACATTGTTTCGAAAAGAAGGATAAAAATACAGGATTAAGAAAGTTTGGTAGGTGCTTTCTTTTACAGAAACTTTCCTTTATTATGGTATTTTTGGTTTTTAATGTACATATAGTCTTGATTATCCAACTTTTACTAATCCAACCACACAGCATATCTGACAGACCTCCCCCCATCAAGAAAGTTGTAATTGGGATACAATTTAATTGCTCTGGTAACCTCATCTGTTTTCAGTTCTAACTCAGGCATATATAGAAAAGAGAAAGCCTCAGCTTGTATGTCAATGCATCTAAAGCAGCAACAATCTGTATAAACAGGCACACAAACCTTGATGACTTTGCAGGGGAATGGCCTATTTGGAAACAGTACACTGCATGTATCACTGGAAGAGATGCACCAGACATTGTGATTTTTTTTTTTTTTTTTAACATGCTGCCGTCAAGCATATCAGGTACTTGATCTTGAAGTGCACCATTTGAATATAACAGGACCGTAGTCAAGGAATACTTACCTATCAAGTATCCTTGCTTTTTGAGTTGATTTAGATGTTTTTTCTCTTCTTCACTTAGGTCTTCTTCGAATTTAGCTTCATCTTCTTTTAATCTTTTGTCTCTCCTAAACATTCTATATGGTGTGGGGTTAATAATGGGAAACTTTAGAAGGTTTAAAGTGGTACCTGACAGGGGAAAAAAAAGCACAAAGGTACGTAAGCTGATAGCATGCATATCTACAAATGTTGGCACATATAATTAATCACATATAAAAGGAGTTTGAGTTGACATTCCCTGTATTTATAATAGGCTGAAGGATACAAAAAGGGTCTATAATTTATATGAAATAGTAGGTAGTGAAACTAAAAAAACAAATATTACAAAAGTTGCAGCTGTGCATATAAAGAACACATTTTATTTATAGCTAGCTGCAAAATTATTTCATAGAGTAATGTGATCTTATCTCAAGTATAGAGCTGCACGGGAACAGGGATAGCAGGAATCCTGTGGGGATGGACCAGGTCCTGTGGGTTTCCCATGGAACCATACAATTGAACTGAGCTTTCCTTTCCCACCCCTGAGCCATAGGGTGCCCTCCCTGCACGTACCTAAAAGCACCCTGGTGGTCTACTGGCTTGCTTCAGGGCAAGAAAGATACCCACTCCTGCCTGTTGCCACTGATCCTCTCGCTGCTACTTGTTTAAAATGGTCTTCAGCAGTAGTCTTGCGAGGCCACTTCTTGAAGTCTTGGCAGCCATTTTAAACAAGCAGCAGCGAGCAGGAAAGAGTGGGGATCTTTCCTGCCCCAAAGCAGCCACTAGACCACCAGGGTGCTTTGAGGTATGTGTGGGGAGAGCACCAAGGGCTGGGAGGAGGGTGGATGCAGCCTTGTAAGTGGGTGGGAGATAGGGGGCTAATAAAAGTGTGTGTGCAGGTCAGGGAGAAGGGAAAAAAGATTGGTAAGGGGCAAGAAGGTTATTGGGGACAAGAGACGGTACAAGGCTATCTAGCCCATTATATGTGTTGAAGCTAGTAGGCGGAGATTGCTGCCACCCTGGTTCATCCAAAACAATAGCAAATGCTATTGAAAACAATAGCAAAAGATGATTAGAAACAAGGGACTTGACAGCTTTTTTAATTTATTTGAAAGCTTCCCATATGTAGATATAAATATCATGAACAAAAATGAATATCACTAAAACAGTTTCAAAAATGATTGTAGCTGGTAGAAACAGCACTAATAAAAGTTGCATTTTGTGCTCATTTTTCTACACTGTACTATACAATACAGTAATGCATGGCCAAATTTCAGTGAGGATATTCTGTTTATTGATGGGTTCACATTAACTGTTGTTGTAATCTGCCTTGGGAAGACTGATTTTATAAAGACTGGAAGTAAAATTAAACTCTCCTTTCATTGGGGCACATGGAATCACATCTTCACCTAATTTATTTTGTATAAATGGAGTATTCTATTTTGAGTAGGTTTCAGGGACAAGTAGTTTTCATTAGTCAAAATAATAAAAATAAATATTTCATGCAGAACTCGTTTTGTTTTTTTTGGGGGGGGGGGCAGCAAGATGACTGTGGTGCTGCAGGGGCTGGGATGGGTTAGATTTCTGTCCTCATGCAACTTTCTAATCTCAAGCACATAGTGCTGGTCACAAAATGTCAGAACACAAGCCAAAAGATCATGAAATTAAATTAAAGAACGAAACATGGTATATATGGAGCAGTTCTTCAACCCCCTGCAGGGAGGATTGGGCAAAAACTTCAGATCTAATTAAATGTAAAAGGAAAGAAACATTCTGATAAGAACATAAGGATAGCCATACTGGTCAGACCAGTGGTCCATCTAGCCCAGTACCCTGCTTCCAGCAGCGGCCAATCCAGCTCACAAGGGACAGAATCCCAATTAGTACAAACATATGCTACCAAATCCCAGGGCAAGCAATAGCTTCCCCATGTCTATCTCAATAGCAGACTATGGACTTTTCCTCTAGGAACTTGTCCAAGTCGTTTTTAAACCCAAATACTCTAACTGCTATTACCACTTCCTCCAGCAATTAATTCCAGAGCTAATTAGTCATCAAATGAAAAAAATATGTCTTCCTATTTGTTTTAAACGGGGTAGAACAGTAATTGGCCAAGGAGGCAGTGGAGGCAGCAGGATAAGGGTGACTGAGTAAATCTGGCAGATGCAATCTTACAGAGCCACTGGCTCCTTATGAAGCCAACAGAATTAATTGTGCACACACATGCATTGATTTGGTGTGTATCACAAGGATTTAACCAACTCACAACTGTGCCACAAAATTACAAAGCTTGAGAAATCCTAGCATAGGGAGCCAAACATCCCTGTAACAGCCCAAAAGGCAAACCTATATGTTGTGCAACATCCTAAAATCAGGCAGACAGTAAGGAGTCACGTGGCTAAAATCAGAGCTAGGTAGTATGTGCTGAACTCCACCATAAGTAATGCCACACTGGGAAAAGACCAAAGGTCCATGGAGCCCAGCATCCTGTCCAGGACAGCGGCCAATCCAGGCCAAGGGCACCTGGCAAGCTTCCCAAACGTACAAACATTCTATACATGTTATTCTTGGAATTGTGGATTTTTCCCAAGTCCATTTAGTAGTGGTTTATGGACTTGTCCTTTAGGAAACCGTCTAACCCCTTTTTAAATTCTGCTAAGCTAATCGCCTTCACCACGTTCTCGGGCAACGAATTCCAGAGTTTAATTATGCGTTGGGTGAAGAAAACCTTTCTCCGATTTGTTTTAAGTCTTCCAACTTTTTAAAACAAAATATCTTTTACTTTTTTTTTCCTTGTGAAGTCAATAACATATACTGTAGTAGTAGTAGATGCTTTCAAATACAGAATATTTATACTCACCGGGCCAGGGGGAGATAGTGGCTCTGTCGATGACCTCTGGGGCCTTGGACTTGCAGTAGTCGGACAGCAACAGGGTGTTGAAGAGCGTGGACTTGCCGCAGTTGGTGGCTCCCATCAGGTACACGTCCCCCTTGTACCTCCAGGAGCGCTGCAAGCGGGAGATGAGCCCCTCCACCCCGTAGCCGGTCTTGGCGCTGATCAAGAGCGCGTCCTCGGGCTTGGGGAGGCCGGCGGCCTGGCTCAGCTCCAGCAAGCGCTCCCGCAAGCGCCGCAAGTGGCCAGGCCGGTCCGCGGGGAGCAAGTCCACTTTGTTACCCAGCAAGAAGAGGGCCCGGGGGCGGCGATCGCTGCCCCCCAGCGAGAGCAGCTCCGGCAGGTCGGGCAGGAACAGAGAACCGGGCAGATCCAGCAGGTCGATCATGAGCAGGACCAGGGCGGGCGAGGGACGGGAGCGCAGCGAGCGCAGCACTTGGCGGAACCTGTCCGGGGGAAGCTGCAGACGCAGAGCTCGCTGGTAATGCTGCAGCAGAAAGCAACGCTGACACACGCCTCCGACGCGCTCCCGGGGCACGAAACCCGGCTCAGCGGGGTCCAAGCATTGCAGCACGGCCCCGCAGCCTGGGCACCGCTCCCCCAGCACTAGCGTCGCATCCTCTTCCCCCGGCGGCGGCAGCTGCACCCCGTCGATGAGGCTACCATCCCGTCCTTTGCCACAAACGTCCGCCCGGGTGCTACGCCTCCCCGCCGTTGTCTTCTCTCGCTGGAGACGCTCCTCCTGCAGCAGCCGCTCGAAGGCCGCCGCCTCTTCCTGCTCTGCGTCCTCGGGGACGAACTCCTGAAAGACGAAGTGCTCCCGAGCCCCAGGCTCCACCGCCGTGTAGTGTTCCCCGAGCCCCTGAACGAAGGCCGTCGACCCCCGCCGCTGCCGCCGCTCCTCGTCCTCCCTCGACTGTCCCGCCGCGGCGCCCGTGGAGAAATAGCCACAGAGCCTCAGCCGAGGACAGTGCCGGAGCGCGGGGCGGAGGCGCACCAGGAACATGTCGCGCGGGGCGACCACCGAGGACCGGTTTAACGTTGACGAGGAGCGCGAAACCTCCTGAATTCTAACTAATCCACTAGCAGCTGCATCCTACCCGCTCAAAGTAAAACCACGTGCTGTAGCCGAACGGCTGAGGTAGGTTCCGCTTCCGGTTGCATTATTTCCAGTCCACCAACAAGGTTGAAGAAAACTGGAGACCGGATGACGTCAACAAGTTGAAGCCACTTAGGTCAGTCTATATTTCCTCTTCCCCGCGCAGCCATCATCTAGTACACTCAAAATAAAGCAAGCAAACATGTGAACTGCTGTATCCTCGTTGTCGTTCTTTATTGTTGGTAGCATTTTTATTTAATCTCACTTATATTTTCAAACGTGCTGGCTTGTGCAGCATATGGATATACAAAGAGGAAGTATTGGCTTCATTGGTTACAGTATTAATTTGTTCTATGTTTTAAATCATTATTATTTAGATTTTGCTCACACCTTTTTCAGTAGTAGCTCATGGTGAGTTACATTCAGGTACACTGGATATTTCTCTGTCCCAGGAGGGCTCCCAATCAAAGTTTGTACCTGAGACAATGGGTTAAGTGACTTGCCCAAGATCACAAGGAGCAGCAGTGGGGTTTGAACTGGCCACCTCTGAATTGCAAGACCAGTGCTTTAACCTTGTGTCATTTGGAGGGGCTGGTTATAGGGACTCCCTGTACTGGTGCAGAAATGTTTTCACCTAGTAAAGGGCCACCAAAACAGTCATCATGTTAAGAGAATCAGGTACTTAACAAGCAGACTTACTATTTATAAGTACAATACAAAAAATTAATTGGGATGAAACTGGGAGCATAGCACTATAGTAACGATTAGTAGTAGTAGTATTTGACATTTTTTTTCCTGTGCCTACATCAAAAGAAAAAGATGGCATGTGGAAACTTGCTCCTTTTTGTTTTGTGGAATGCAGTGGTATATTATAAAAATACACTTGCTTTTTTTTATTACTACTATTTCACAGTAATGTATTGAATAGTGTATTGAATAGGAATATATGGGTGTCTCTAACGTTAGCATGCATTAATTTTTAGCACGTTAAAAACACTAGCGCACCTTAGTAAACAGGACCCTAAATTTTGGATGTACTCTGTAGAAGTTGTTTACTTTTGCAATGTGTGTATGGATGCTTGTTCTGGTGTATGCATGTGATAATATTTGAATAACTGTCTATACTTATGGCTATTATTTCTGAACAGGATGATCTGGCACTTTCACAAACCAAGGGAGACTTACACTTTGCTTAGACTGCTATAGTGTTGCGTCCCTCACCTGTGGTGCTCCTCAGTGGGGTGACTCAGATCCCGCGGAGGACACGCTCCGGAGTCGGCCGCCTATCCCCGTGGCATTGGCCGGCCTATCTTGCTTCCGCGCCCGAATACCGGCCATCACGGCTACGCTGTTTCCGATCGCCGGCCATTGGGTTCGCATCAATGGAGGCGTAGATGGCGCCGGTGTTCAATGGCCGGCTTCTCTTCCGGATGCGGAGCCCGGGAAGCGAAGTGATGCTGTGAAAGTTCCTGATTGGTTAGGGTACAGCGGGGCTCCGCCTCAGGTCTAACTAGGCGCCTATCCTGGAGGCTCCTGGGATGACGTTTTCGGTGGCTCCCGCACTCCCCAGCTGATGCGCGGCTCCCTGATGGGGAGGGGTACTTAAGGAGCAGCGTTTCTCAGAATCATTGCTTCGGCTTCTCATTTCAGAGGACTCAGCTATTGTGTACTGTCTCCTGAATCTTCTTCTACTTGACCTGACTCGACCTCTGCTAGTTCCTGACAATCCCTGCTCGCTGCCAGCCTCAACCTCTGCTAGTTCCTGACAATCCTTGCTCGCTGCCAGCCTTGACCTCTGATAGTTCCTGACAATCCTCACTTGCTGCCAGCCTAGACCTCTGTTTGTTCCTAACCGTTCGTGCCTGCTGCTCATCAGTCCACCTTCTGGTCCCTGTCCTCACTCTGTCCGGTCAGTCCGTCAACCCCCGCGGTTCCAGAAGTCCCGTTGGCCGCCTGCAGCTGGGAGCTCAACTCCTGGTGAACGGCGGCCGCCGTGGGTGAAGTCTGGGGGTTGGTTGGCTGTCCTTTGGAGGACTGCGGTGCCATACACCTCCGCCCTCCAGCAGGACCCAAGGGCTCACGAGAATCTTCAGAACAAGACATACAGCAACCTTTTAAAACATCATTCCTGATTTATTTGTATTGAGATCCTTTAACATCACTTTTGAAATAACATTTTGCATTCTTACTAGACCTTTGAAGCATCATAAGGATTGAGATCCTTTAACATCACTTTTGAAAGAACATTTTGCGTTCTTACTAGACCTTTGAAGCATCATAAGACTCCTGAGGCAGGTGCATAGGTGACGAAACACGGCAGCTGTGTCGAGTCATTTGATGTTCTTTAATAAAGACTTTTGATTGAGTATGTCTCCCTTGGTTTGTGAAAGTGACAGATCATCCTACTCCTTTGTGTGCTGCACTACTTTGACGTAGGGATGGAGGGTTCCTCCACTTCTTGTGGCTGCTCCTTGCTTTTATTTCTGAACATGCAGCATAATTAAAGGACAGACTTTTAAATCCCAGCTGGGTATATATGGTAATCTCATCTTTGTTAAATGTTTCAGACATATTTGTGCACTTGCTCCCATGATATAACTGAATTCTATTATTCTGTCTCATTGTATTTTCAAATGTAAGCCAAATTGAACTCGAGTTTGCTTGGGATAATGTGGGATATAAATGTAAAAAAAAAAATTGGAGGAGTAGCCTAGTGGTTAGTGCAGTGGGCTTTGATCCTGGGGAACTGAATTCGATTCTCACTGCAGCTCCTTGTGACTCTGGGCAAGTCAGTTAACCCTCCATTGCCCCTGGTACAAAAATAAGTATCTGAATATATGTAAACCGCTTTGAATGTAGTTGCAAAAACCTCAGAAAGGCGGTATATCAAGTCCCATTTCCCTTCCCTTTCCCCTTCACCTTTTAAGACACTGCCTATGCAGCTGGATGGTGATGGTAGAATGAAAACAAATTTGGTCCAGTGAAGACTAATTCAAAATAGCCTGTTCCTTAACTGGGCCCTAGAATTACCATATTGAAAATGCGACCATACCATGCCTCTGTGGTTACGTTCCACTAATAAGTTAAACAATTAACTATATTTATTGAAAGGATGGGATCATATAAATGTTGGATGCATGACTACAGACACTACTTACTACTACTACTACTTGACATTTCTGGAGCGCTACTAGGGTTACGCAGTGCTGTACAGTTTAACAAAAAAGGACAGTCCCTGCTCAAAGGAGCTTACAATCTAAAGGACGAAATGACAAGTTGGGGCAGTCTAGATTTCTTGAATAGAGGTAAAGTGGTTAGGTGCCAAAGGCGACATTGAAGAGGTGGGCTTTGAGCAAGGATTTTGAAGATGGGCATGGAGGGGGCCTGGCGTATGGGCTCAGGGAGTTTATTCCAAGCATGGGGTGAGGCGAGGCAGAAAGGGCGGAGCCTGGAGTTGGCGGTGGTGGAGAAGGGTACTGAAAGGAGGGATTTGTCTTGAGAGCAGAGGTTACGGGTAGGAACGTAAGGGGAGATGAGGGTAGAGAGGTAAGGAGGGGCTGCAGATCGAGTGCATTTGTAGGTTAGAAGGAGAAGCTTGAACTGTATGCGGTACAATGAAGCCAGTGAAGTGATTTGAGGAGAGGGGTGATGTGAGTATATCGGTCCAGGCGGAAGATAAGACGTGCAGCAGAGTTCTGAACGGACTGAATTATTATTATTATTTGTAGCATTTGTATCCCACATTTTCCCACCAATTTGCAGGCTCAATGTGGCTTACATTTGCCGTAATGGCGGATGCCATTTCGGGTAGTAGAATTGCAAAGGTTATTGTGTATGGTGCCTACATACATGATAACATACATGGAACATAACTTCTATGGAATAGATCATGATATATATATACCATGTGCATACATACATGGTAGAGAAGAATAAATATGGTATTGCCTGAAGGTTTCAGGGTGATACATTGCATTATAATCTACATTAGGTCATCGACTGTAGAGAGATCTTGTTTTGCATAAGGTTTAGGGTGGTGGTGTCTGTCATGTGATAAGAGTTCGCTTTTGTATGGTTCGTGTGTAGTATTATTATTTAGTATTTAAGATGGATGTTTATGGTACTATTACTACTACTACTTGACATTTCTAAAGCGCTACTAGAGTTACGCAGTGCTGTACAATTTATGGTATGCCTTCTTGAAGAGCTCTGTTTTCATTAGTCTTCGGAAGATGGTTAGGTCTTGTGTTGTTTTTATGGCCTTCGGTAGTGCGTTCCATAGCTGCGTGCTGATGTATGAGAAGCTGGTCGCGTATGTGGATTTATATTTCAGCCCTTTGCAGCTAGGATAGTGAAGATTGAGGTATGTGCGTAATGATCTCGTTGCGTTTCTCCTACGCAAGTCTATGAGAGGGGATAGGTGGCAAAGTGGGAGGCCAGTGAGGAGTAGGTTGCAGTAGTCAAGGCGAGAGGTAATGAGAGAGTGGATGAGAGTTTGGGTGGTGTGCTCAGAGAGGAAAGGGTGAATTTTGCTAATGTTGTAGAGGAAGAAGCGACAGGTCTTGGCTATCTGCTAGATATGCGCAGACACAAACATACACTTATTTATTCAAGATCACAATTCCTCATGTACAGCCACAAAACAACCTTTTAGGGTGGAAAGTGTTCACAATGAACTTCTCTTTTATTATCGACCAGATAGAGGTAAGAGGTTTTTTTTTTAAAGTTTTGTCACAGTATAAGTTATCACAGGAACAGAATATAAGAAAACCAATAGACTGCATTAGGGGCTTATAGCCCATTTAGTTATGTTTAAATAAAAGAGATCTCCCCAAAGATCACGTTAATTTTAAGTATGTTACCTATCTTATTTCCCCCTTGCCTTTATAAAAGTATTGACCAAATTTTAAGTAAGTTCTTGTGGTCTGGGAAAACTCCCAAAATTGCGCTTGCTACTCTCACTTATCCCAGGTTTTATTCCCAGGTTTTCTCACTTATCATAGAGCCTTCATATTACAACAATCCTCCAAGTGGTTAGTAAGTGATCTGGCCTATTCCCCTTCATGGTTGCAAATTGAAAAAAGTAAGTGGTTTCCCTTAGACCTTAATTCATATCTACCTTTAACGCTCATGGACAAATTAAAACAAGACCCTTTGATTTCCGCTGCATTTTCATCTTTACTAAAACTAGATAATCTTATGCTCATTCCATCAGACACTTCATTGAAGTCATCCTTATGGTATACCCCTAATATTCGCATAAATAATCATCCTCTCCAATGGAAAGAATAGTTTCACAGTAACATTTGGAGGCATATTTTCAAAGCACTTTGGGAGGCTAAGTTCCATAGGTTTCTATGGAACTTTGGGAGGCTAAGTGCTTTGAAAATATGCCTCTTGGTCTGTTGAAGATGTTTTTTCAAATAACAAATTAAAACCGTTCTCAGCACTTCAAACTCAGTTCAATCTGCATTCTACCCAATATTTCCGTTGGATTCAGTTGAAACATTGTTTTGACTTCATCCAGACTTATTTATCATCCCTACGACTGGCTGCACCTTCTCTTTTTGATTTTGTTTCTTCAATCACATCAAAAGGTCATGTTGCCTCTAAACTCTACAAGTTCACGATTACTTCACTCTACAGTGGAAAAACTAATCTACGATCTATATGGGAATCTGAGCTGAAATGCCACTTGACAGATCAGCAGCGGAGTTCGTTCTGGACCAGAATCGGTAGACCTATAGCATCTGCAAATTATTTGCAATCTCTCTTCTTTCTTCATCACAGGTCATTATGGACTCATAAAATAAAAATTGCTGGTCTTTTGAATAATAACTTGTGTTGGTCTTGTAAATCAGCTATAGGAACCTTCAACCATATTCTTTTTGATTATTCTAGAACCTTCAAATTTTGGAATAATATTTGGCATGTGGTTTTTGATATTTTTCATTTGTCTGAAGTGCTTTCAATCAGTAAAATCATATTTGGTTCACCTGTTATTGAAAATGTTTTAGACAAACATTTCTCCAAAATGTATGCTACGTTAATTGCTATAGGCTTAAAAATGGTTTTAGCAAATTGGAAGGATAATTCCTTTCTTAATTCTCACTTTTGGTGGCATTCTGTTTTACAAATACACAAATCTGAATTATCTTTAGCCATCAAAGTTAGAAATTCCTTATATTTTGACAAAGTGTGGTTGCCTTTAAAAACTTATCTTTCTTTAAACAAGAGTTCTCCATAATATTGGAGTGCAAATTGCAGGTTCTGTTTTGAATATATCTATAACTTGCTTTCCCCTAACCTCCCCACCTTTCCCCTCCTCTGTTACTTATATATTGATATTCTTTGATATGACTATTTGATTATTCCTTATATTTTGCATTTCTTATGCCTGTATCATTATAAATTAATAAAAAATGTAAAACGTAAAAAAAATAAACAAAGAGATCTGCATGAAAGAAAATAGTTATTTTTATTTTGACTTGTAAAACCACTTGCCCCTGAAACATGTTCACTACTACTACTACTATTCAAAACATGTATCTAAAAGGTAAACTTCTACAAAACAGATGAAGATGTGACTACATGTGCCCCAATGAAAGGAGAGTTTAAGTCTACTTCCATTTACTTTCAATATATTCCATCATCTTTATAACATCAGGATTCCCAAGGCAGATTACAACAGTTAAGATGAACCCATCAGGAAACAGGATATCCTCCCTGAAATTTGGCCATCTGTATTGTATAGAATAGTGTAGAAGCAAACATGAGTACAAAATACAGTTTATAATAGCTGTTTCTACTGCTGTTTTAGCGATATTCAATATTTAATGTAAATCTAGCCATCCAATTGTTGTTTCATGACATTTATTATATCTACATATGGGAAGCTTTCTAAGAAACGAAAAAGCTGGCCAATAAGTAAAAAAAAAAAAAAAAAAAATCTGTACTCCTCCACCTTTTAAGGCACTGTCTATCCAACTGGAAAAGCTTTAGACTTGTTACAAATGGACCACGCACAGGCAGTCCCTTATTTCTAATAAGGTTTTGCTATTTGTGTTCAATAGTGTTTGCTATTGTTTTGGGCGTACTAAAACCGTAGCAAGCTCCGCCTACTGGCTTCAGCTCGTACAGTGGTCTACATAGGCTCACTTCCTCTCCTGTTTTTTTTTTTATATTTTATTGTATTTTCAAATAATAACAATATGAATAACATTCATGAAATGTATGAATTAACATAAATGTCTCATTTGTGAGAATATAACAAAAAAAAAATCCTCCTTGATCAACCCTCTTTGGCTACCACCCTACCTGGACGTCACTTCCGTCCCTTTGATTAAACGTAATCAGTTCTTCCGTTCCGGCATGCGCTTAGTATGTACGTGCGTGCCCTGTAGCGGCGTCTCTTACGTACTACTGACTGAGTCTGAGGCGTGATATCATCATCACTGCTCTGCGTGTTGTGCCGACTGGGAACCTTAGAGCTCTTCTGCTTGATTTTTTTTTCCCGTTACCGGTTGTTCCTCGGTGTAGTGCTTGGAAGTGCCGCCAAGATGTACGACGCCGAAGAGGGTGAGTGCAGTCTAGTGTTTGAGGCTTTGTTTTTTTTGCCTGTCTCCCCCTACTATCACTGCGTTGTAAGCGAGCTGTGGAGCCGTGTGTTGTGTCAAGCCGCGGACATGGCAGTGTTTTTTTTTGTCAAGCTTGAGGGCCCTTGAATTTATGGAACTTCTATTTACTTCACGGAGCCAAATGGGAGAGAGGGAAGTCTTTAGTATATCCGGCCTTCAAGATTGAGCGCGTGTCTGGATGTCTGTTGTCGTTTTGTTTTGTTATATATATATATATATATATATATATATATATATATATATATATATATGGGGGGGGGGGGGTGCTCGTGATCTTCAGCAAGCATGGAACATTACGTTTTTTTTTTTGTTTTTTTTTTTTAGCAAACATGGGCTATCAGTGGCCTAGTGGTTGGGTGGTGGACTTTGGCCCTGGGGAACTGAAGTACATAAGTAATGCCATACTGGGAAAAGACCAAGGGTCCATCGAGCCCAGCATCCTGTCCACGACAGCGGCCAATCCAGGCCAAGGGCACCTGGCAAGCTTCCCAAACGTACAAACATTCTATACACGTTATTCCTGGAATTGTGGATTTTTCCCAAGTCCATTTAGTAGCGGTTTATGGACTTGTCCTTTAGGAAACTGTCCAACCCCTTTTTAAACTCTGCTAAGCTAACCGCCTTCACCACGTTCTCCGGCAACGAATTCCAGAGTTTAATTATACGTTGGGTGAAGAAAACGTTTCTCCGATTTGTTTTAAATTTACTACACTGTAGTTTTATCGCATGCCCCCTAGTCCTAGTATTTTTGGAAAGCGTGAACAGACTCTTCACATCCACCTGTTCCACTCCACTCATTATTTTATATACCTCTATCATGTCTCCCCTCAGCCGTCTCTTCTCCAAGCTGAATAGCCCTAGCCTCCTTAATCTTTCTTCATAGGGAAGTCGTCCCATCCCCGCTATCATTTTAGTCGCCCTTCTCTGCACCTTTTCCAATTCTACTATATCTTTCTTGAGATGCGGCGACCAGAATTGAACACAATACTCAAGGTGCGGTCGCACCATGGAGCGATACAACGGCATTATAACATCCTCACACCTGTTTTCCATACCTTTCCTAATAATACCCAACATTCTATTCGCTTTCATAGCCGCAGCAGCACACTGAGCAGAAGGTTTCAGCGTATTATCGACGATGACACCCAGATCCCTTTCTTGGTCCGTAACTCCTAACGTGGAACTTTGCATGACGTAGCTATAATTCGGGTTCTTTTTTCCCACATGCATCACCTTGCACTTGCTCACATTAAATGTCATCTGCCATTTAGCCGCCCGGTCTCCCAGTCTCGTAAGGTCCTCTTGTAATTTTTCACAATCCTGTCGCGATTTAACAACTTTGAATAACTTTGTGTCGTCGGCAAATTTAATTAACTCGCTAGTTACTCCCATCTCTAAATCATTTATACATATATTAAAAAGCAACGGTCCTAGCACAGACCCCTGAGGAACCCCACTAACTACCCTTCTCCATTGTGAATACTGCCCATTTAACCCCACTCTCTGTTTCCTATCCTTCAACCAGTTTTTAATCCACAATAGGACATTTCCTCCTATCCCATGACCCTCCAATTTCCTCTGTAGCCTTTCATGAGGTACCTTCCCACTTCAGGCAGAGCTCCTTGTGACTCTGGGCAAGTCACTTAACCCTCCATTGCCCCAGGTACAAATAAGTACCTGCATATGTAAGCCGCATTGAGCCTGCCATGAGTGGGAAAGCACAGGGTACAAATGTAACTAAAATAAAAATAAATTAATCTCATAAAATACAAAGGCAGTCTCCTAATGAGCAGAAGTCAGATTCCTCCACACAACTGAGGCTAGGAGTTAAATGAGCTAACTGTGGACATCCGTTGCTGAGCAAGGCTGATTCTGTTGAGTCAGAAGAAATTTCTTTTGCTGCTCTGATGCAGGAAATACTTCATATAAAAGACATCTTAAAAGATAACTCAGAACCTTTATCTGAGATGTCCAATATGAACTAAAATATTCAATCACTCTCAAACAGCGTTGAAATGTATGAAAATAGACTAAATGCGCATGACGCACAGCTTCATACCCTGCTCGTGTTAACAAATCCATCTTCTGTCTTGAAAGGGAATTAGAAGACTTGAACAATCATTCAAGAAGAAACAGTGTTTGCATCTTTGGTCTACTGGAAGGCATTGAAATGCTAGATCCTATCTCCATTTTTGAACAGGGGTTTCCACAATTTCTGAATTTCTAATTCTCAAATAAATTAGAGTTTGAACGTGCGCACCGAACTCCTCCTTTCATCCCTGTTGGCTCAAAATACCCATATCCAGTTGTTGCCAGAGTACTCTGTTATCAGCACACCATCATGATTCTTCAAGCTGCTAAAGCCAAACCACTGTTGAAATTTGAGGGCCATACCATAATTATCATAGTGGATCTTCACAAATGCACAGTACAGCATAGAAAATGTTCCATTGTTGTGCAGCGCTGGTATAAAGTATGACCTGTTCTTCCCAGCGACACTAAAAATAGCATTGAATAGCAAAACCAAATCTATCAAGGATCCAGATTTGCTTTGCAGCTATTTAAATCAACAGGGAGTGAACTTGATTGAAAATACTGATGATCACTCTTACAGCCTAATTACTGTAAATCTAGCTAATTACTGTAAATCTAGCTGTTTAATTGGATTACTTGCAAGCCTCTTAGGACTGTTTGATTCAAGTTTTGGGCACTATATATAAGTTGAGTAATTTTGATAATTTTTTTTGTTGTTACATTTGTACCCCACGCTTTCCCACTCATGGCAGGCTCAATGCGGCTTACATGGGGCAATGGAGGGTTAAGTGACTTGCCCAGAGTCACAAGGAGCTGCCTGTGCCTGAAGTGGGAATCAAACTCAGTTCCTCAGTTCCCCAGGACCAAAGTCCACCACCCTAACCACTAGGCCACTCCTCCACAGTTAACTTTATTAATTATATAATCAAATTTTAGTATTTTTCAATGAATCTTCTATAGATTCATTTATACTACCCAATTACAATGTCTGTATCATGTTTTTTTAATATGAATAGTTTAATCAGGCAGCATCATTTATTTTGCTTTATACAGTATTTCAACTGTTTTTCTGCTTACTTACTGATATAGATAAAAGAAGTGGGAAAAGTAAACCAGGCTTGTCCAAAGAACTGGGACCAAACAAATAATTAATAATGAAATCAACACAGTTTATTAATGTTTCCTTAGAAATGACTCGACACAACGTTGTGTTTCGGTCTGGCGGCCTGCATCAGGAGCCTTATGTCTTAAGGAAAGACTGATGGTCTAATTGTACATTTAGGTTGAAAAACAGAAGGCTTGAAATAGCAACATAAAGTTGGTCTTAAAAAAGACTGTTGTGTCAAACCGTAAGGCACTGGAGTAAGCACTGATGCAATAGTGTTTGCTGCCCCTTGGGATCTACTGAGTTCTCCATATAGTGGATCCTCTTTAGTACTTACTGATATAACCATGTCATTTTTATATTTGTATTAGTCTAAGGTTACCTAACGTTTTGGTCCTGTGCTGTTTTAGCTTGTAGTAATCTTGCGATGGCACACACAAAGAGATGTATTTTCAAAATACTTACACTTACAAAGTTCCATAGTAATCTATGAGACTTTAAGTCTAAGTGCTTTGAAAATGAGCCCCAAAGTTAATTACTGTTTTTACAGTTTGTTATGCATTGTTATCTCAGTTAAGCATGAGTAACCCTTTCTTTCCTTGTCAAACTTAAATTTCTGGTTTTAATGTTCTTTTGCTCCCAATAATGACTTTGCACAGTCTGTGCCAGATAGGGGCTGTGATCCCGGTGCCTCCCGCCGAACAAGGTCTAGAGGCTTACTCCATTTACTTTGTGGTGCCACGAAAAGGCGGGTCTTTTTGCCCGATCCTGGACTTAAAGGAGCTGAACAAGTCCTTAAGAGTGCGGCATTTTCACATGGAATCCCTGCGCGCCGTCATTGCGGCGGTACAGCCAGGAGAGTTTCTCATGTCTCTGGACCTGAAAGAAACTTACTTGCACATTCCAATTTGGCCCCTGCACCAGTTTCTGCGGTGTTGGGAAAACATTTCCAGTTTCGGGCCTTGCCTTTTGGCCTCGCCACAGCTCCCCGAACCTTCTCCAAGGTAATGGTGGTAGTAGCTGCTTTTCTCAGGCGAGAGGGTATCCGGGTTCACCCGTACCTAGACGACTGGCTCATCAGAGCAGACTCAGAAAAAGAGAGTCATCTAACTACAGCCAGAGTGGTTTCAGTGGGCTGGGTCGTCAATATGGCCAAAAGTTACCTGACCCCCCTCTCAATCTCTAGAATATTTGGGGGCCAGGTTCGACACCGCCTCGGGCTATGTGTTTCTTCACCGAGCAAAGGCGGTGCAAGCTTCAGAATCAGGTCCGTCTGTTCCTGAGGATGCCCCGCCCGCGAGCTTGGGACATTGTCCAGCTGCTCGGATCGATGACGGCCACCTTGGAAGTGGTGCCATGGGCGAGAGCGCACCTGAGACCTCTACAGTATTCTCTACTTCAACGATGGTCTCCAGTATCTCAGAATTATCAGTGCAGACTTTCTTGGCTCCCTGCGGCCCGCCTCAGTATGGAGTGGTGGCTCTCGGACAGCATGTTGTGGCGGGGAATGCTGCTGGTGCTCCCCAATTGGTGCTTAGTGGTGACAGATGCCAGCCTGAAGGGCTGGGGCGCGCATTGCCAGGGTAAGCATGCCCCCAGGGTCTGTGGACGCCCGACGAGTCGGGGTGGTCTATCAACCGCCTGGATTTGAAAGTGGTGTTTCTGGCTCTTCTGGCCTTTCAAGTGACCCTGGAAGGATTGGCTGTCAGAGTGATGTCGGACAACACGACAGCAGTGGCCTACATAAATCGACAAGGCGGCACTCAGTGCAGAGCTCTAGCCGCGCAGGCCGAAGAAATTTGCCACTGGGCCGAGCTGCATCTACAGTCCCTGTCAGCAGCTCACATTTCAGGTCAGAGCAACGTGCAAGCCGACTATCTAAGCAGGCATCAGATCGATCCAGCGGAGTGGGAACTAGCAGACGATGTATTTCTGCAGATATGTGCCAAATGGGGCAAGCCAGTGATGGATCTTATGGCGACCAGTTCCAATGCCAAAGTCCCGTGCTTCTTCAGCAGACTGAGGGATCCTCGCTCTGCTGGGTTGGATGCCTTGGCTCAACCCTGGCCCCTGGGCTTGCTGTATGTCTTCCCTCCGTGGCCCTTGATAGTGGCAGCATTGGCCTCCCTGCGTGGCAAGGTTGAAGTTGTGTCCTTAGTTGCTCATCCAGATGTGGCACGGTTTCTTAGAGGGGTGCTTCGGCTCTGTCCTCCCGTGCGGGCACCTTGTCCAGCTTGGAACCTGGGGTTAGTATTGAAGGCCCTTCAGGGGGCTCCTTTTGAACCGCTTCGGCGTGCTTCAGAGAGAGATTTGACACTGAAGGCCGTCTCTTTAGTGGCCATTACCTCGGCGAGACGGGTGTCAGAGCTCCAGGCACTGTCCTGTAGAGACCCTTTTCTGCAATTCTCAGAGTCAGGGGTCACGGTTCGGACCGTGCCTTCCTTCATGCCTAAGGTGGTTTCAGCGTTTCACCTAAACCAGCCTGTTTTTCTTCCCTCCTTTGTTGAGGAGGAGTTTCCAGAATAATTTGGGCAGTTGCACCTTTTGGATGTGTGCAAAACTCTGCTGCAGTATCTGAGAATTACAAATTCTTTCAGGACCTCTGATCATCTTTTTGTGCTGTTTGCAGGTCCTCGCAGAGGGTCTTCAGCGTCTAAAGCCACTATTGCCCGTTGGCTCAAAGAAGCTATCTTTTCAGCATATCTGCTGTCTGGTCGGGCTCCGCCTGCAGCCTTTAAGGCACACTCCACAAGAGCGATTTCCTCTTCCTGGGCGGAAACTGGAACACAATCTCTTCATGAGATTTGCAGTGCTGCAACATGGGCTTCTAAGCTCTCTTTCGCCCGACATTACAGGCTGGATGTGGCTGCCAGGAGGGATGCGCGTTTTGGAGCACAGGTGCTAGCACGTGGTGTGGCTTGTTCCCACCCTATTTAGGGATTGCTTTGTTACATCCCATACGTAATGGCTTCATCTGCTTGATGACAAGGGAAAATTAGGTTCTTACCTTGGTAATTTTCTTTCCTTTAGTCATAGCAGTTGAAGCCATGTGCCCTCCCTGTATGATTGTCTGTATTGCAGTGATTCTGATTTCAGGTGCTGTTCTTGTTTCTTGAAGGTATATTCCTTCCTTGGGGAGTCGGAAAACAGTCTTCAGGATTCTTGTTACAGTTATAGGAGGATGAGTTCATTCTCTCCAGTTCATGTTTTCGGAGGATGAGTTTATTCTCTCCAGGAGGATGCAAGTATTCCCTCCGTTTATACAAAGTGGAGGACGAGTTTATTCCCTCTAGGAGGATGAGTTCATTCCCTCCTTTTTTGAGTTCATGCCCTTGTTAAGGGGCCATCGTTTGCTGTGAGGAAAGTTCATGTTATTTCCATTGCGGTTTTCCATACTGCTTTGGAAGCTTCAAATACTGAAGAGGCAGTGGAGCTAGCTGGCCATGAGGCACTGTGAAAAGTTGAGTGCTCTCTATCTCCCCCTGCTGGTTGATGGACACATCTGCTATGACTAAAGGAAAGAAAATTACCAAGGTAAGAACCTAATTTTCCCTTCACGGAAAGGGTGATGGATGCGTGGAATGGCCTCCCGGTGGAGGTCGTGTAGATGAAGACTGTCAGTTTAAGAAGGTGTGAGATACACATGTGGGATCTCTTAGGAAAAGGAGTTGGTTACTGAGGATGGGTAGACTAGATGGGCCATATGGCCCTTATCTGCCGTCGTGTTTCTATGTTTCTAAAGCACCTGGGCCTGATGGCTTTACTACTAAATATTACAAGCGTTTCCATAAAGAATTATCCTCCCATTACAAACATTATTGTCTAAATTGATACTAACACAACAGGTTGATGGTACTTTTCCTCTTGCCCAAATTATTGTTCTACCTAAACTGGGAAGGGATTCCACTTCTATTGCAATTTACAGACCGATTTCTTTGATAAACCTAGACAGCAAAAAGTGTTCTGAAGTTCTGGCTTCTAGACTTAAAGTATTTCACAATATAATACATCCAGAGCAAAATGGTTTTGTGCCAAAATAAGCTACCACTGATAATGCTCAACTATTCTGTAATATTTTATGTACTCATGAAAAATGCCCTAATCGTTTAGTAGCTTTGGCTTTAGATGTGGAGAAAGCCTTGGATATAGTAGAATGGTCATATTTTTTTGAAACTGATCGATGGTTTAATATGATCAGAGTCCTGTGTTTAAATCATTCTGCTATGATTTATGTTAATAATTATTTCTGCCCCTTTGTATCTAGGGGCACAAGACAGGATTGTCCAATTCCACTCTCCTTTTTAATATTGCAACTGGATAAAAGACTTTTCTTTTGGGCGGGGGGGGGGGGGGGGGGGGAGGGTCTGTCCTAAGAGAAGAGTGGGACACAGCCTGCTAATTTTCTTTCCTTGAATCCTACTAGCACATTCTAGACTTCTCCTACTATGTCTTGTGAGTTACTCGGTCCTCTAGTGAGATTCCTAGAGTATGTGGTGGTGTGTGTGAGATATATAGGTAGATATGTCTTAGACCCTGAGTTCTCTCTCCTTTTTAGGGGTTTTGGGTGATGGTGTTATACATTTGCTATGCTACAGAAATACTAGTGCTTATGCCTGAATTGTGCCCTTCATAGGGCAGGGCTCACAAATATTTCTCTGTCCACATATATGGGCTGAGGGGCATAACCTGTTGGTTTTGGACAAGTCTCATAGGATTGAGGAAAGAAAATCGGCAGGTGTTAATATTTTTTTTCCATGATTTCACCAGGAGCAAGGCTAGAGTTGGCTTTGATGGCAACTCCAGTTGTTGGGAAGGGCCAGATAATTTTCAGTTATTGCTGCCCCTCCTACTGACTTGAGAGAATTCTATACAGAGACAGGTAAACTCTGTGTGTACTGCATTGCATGGAGTACTATAACTGTTAAGTCCCACTCGTAAAGCTCTGTTATTGTCTCTCTTCCAAGCAGGTGAGACCTAACCTGTTTAGACTCTGTGGGCCTGATGCACCCTAATTGCATGTATGCTGTTTAGTTTTTAGGTTTCTGGTAGATTCATATACTCCTGTTTATCAGTTTGAAAGTTGATGTGTCTCTGTATAGAATTTTGAAGTATTAACTCTTCATTTTTCCCCCTGTTCTTAGAGAAAGAGGATGGGATTTTATATACCGCTTTTCTGTGGTTACAATCAGATTGGTTTACATATTATATGCAGGCACTTTTTAGTTCCTGGGGCAGTGGAGAGTTAAGTGACTTTTCCAGAGTCACAAGAAGCTGTAGTGGGAATTAAACCTGGTTCCAAGGCTGCTACACTAATCATTAGGCTACTCCTCCACTCTTTCATTCTGTAAATCATTTTTATGCATTAGGGTTGTGTTTTGTTGGATTCCAGAGGAGGGCACAAAGTGGCTGGATTTTTTTTTTTAACACAATAAGGTATGGTTTGGCTTTGAACACTGCTTTGTCCTGGGTAGGTACTGATATTTTTGATCTTTTCACAGATATACAGTATGATGAGGATGATGATGAAATCACTCCTGATCTGTGGCAAGAAGCCTGCTGGATTGTTATCAGGTAATGTAGTTCATGAATGAAAACGATACATTTTGCAAAAGTTTACGCTGAAGTATATTGGGTATGAATATTCTATTAGCACAACATTGTAGAGTATTTTAGAGCAAACGTCTTGTGTAGCAGACACTGTCATACAAGAGTTGTGCATCAAAAGTTTGAAATGAAAATAGGATTTGGTGCATTTGGGAGTTTTAGTTGGGCTTTGAGGATGCTGTTTCTAGAGGCTCAAAAGGAGCTTGCATGAACTGCTGGAGGACCAAGCTGGTGTCTGTGGTTTATTGTAACAGTGGCAAGATACCATATTTTATGAAGGGACCGACAATATCAACTGGTGCATGGAAATTGGAGCTTTATCTAGTAGGCTATGATAGGCTGCAGTGGCACTAAGATGCCTTCAAACCAATATTGGAAAAGTGCAGTAGGTACTGCAAGATAAGTATGGGAAAAGAGAATGGTTTTGTTTTTCATGGCACCACATGAAGAATTCATTTTATTTGAAGGCTTTGTAGAGGCTAGAAGAACTTGTTCCTTATCAGCTGTTGTCAGAAGTGCAGCAATTAAGAACTCTTCAACATCCGAGCACTCAGATGCAGGGCTTATAAGCTGGGATGAAGTAGAGATCCCTTTTATATTTATTTATTTATTTATTTATTTTATTAGGATTTATTTACCGCCTTTTTGAAAGAATTCACTCAAGGCGGTGTACAGTAAGAATAGATCAAACATGAGCAATAGGCAATTAGAGCAGTAAAAATATCGAACAACAATACAAAGTATGGCATGGTATACTACTTGCAATGACAACACAATATGTACTAGAACATTATAATTGGTAGTGAAGGGTAAGGCAAAGCTGTAACATATAGATGAGTAAGAAAGTAGGAAGTATTTGAAAGTAAGGTAATTTGAAAAAAGTTGCACGTGAGGTCAGAGAGATGGTTAAATATTATCTCAGCTAGGGTAGGAGTGGATAAACATGTCCCGCTGCAGTATGTGCAGTCCGAGTCAATCCTTGAGTGTGTCAGTGAGACTAACAAGTTAGTTACTTCTTCCATTAAAGGCTTGGGTGAAGAGCCAAGATTTCACCTGCTTCCTGAAGTAGAGGTAGTCTTGTGTTAAGCGGAGCCTTTCAGGCAATGCATTCCATAGTGTGTGGGGTACTCCGGAGAAGGCTCGCTTGTGGGTGTCACATTGTGTAATGTCTTTTGGAGAGGGTGTAGTTAGTGAAAGTCCTTGGGAGGACCTTAGTGTCCTTGGCGGTGTGTGGAGGATCATCCTATTCTTCAGAAGCTCGGGGCCATTTCCTTTCAGGGCCTTGAAGATCAGACATGACGTCTTAAATTTAGCCCTGTATTGTACTGGTAGCCAATGAAGTTTTTGCAAAAATGGTGTGATGTGGTCACGTTGCTTGCAACCTTCTATGAGTCTTGCTTCTGCATTCTGAATCAACTGGAGCCGGTGCAAGCCCTTCGTAGTCCAGACCATTATATGATGCATTGCAGTAATCCAGTCTTGATGTTACCATGTCATGCACAACTGGGATAAGATTTACCTTCTTGATGTAAGGAGAGAGGCAGCGTAGCTGTCACAAATAGTAGAAGCAGCTCTTGAAGGCTGCTTGGATTTGGGGAATCAGAGTAAGTGTTGAATCTAACTGTATTCCAAGGTTCCTGACTTGTGTTTTGAGGGGGAGTTCATACTTCCCAAAAGGAATTTTGATGTCAGGTATGTATCCACTTGTGTTAGGGACCCAGAAAAGCTTGGTTTTACTTGGGTTTAGGCAAAGTTTGTTGTGTTTAGCCCATTCTTAAATTGACGTTAGACAAGTGATCAGTTTATTCAGGGCTATAGGTAAGTCAGGTTCAGTGGGTATGAGTAGCTGCACATCATCCGCACAGATGTAGAACTGAGTGTCCATTGACTGAATCACCTCAGCTAGTGGCTTGAGGTAGATATTGAACAGAATAGGTGACAGTATCGATCCTTGTAGTACCCCGCAGGTCAGTGTCCATGGTGGTGATGAGTTGCTGCCAAACATTATGGATTGTTGCCTGTCTGATAGGATCTGAACCAGGCAAGTACTGTTCCATTAATACCTGTTTCTGTCAGTCATGCTAGCAAGATATCATGATCCATAGTGTCAAAAACTGCTGAGAAATCTAGCAGTACTAACATCGAGGCAAATCCCTTGTCTCGGTTTCTGTGAAGATCATCTAGCAGGGATACGAGGACCGTTTCTGTTCCATAACCAGGTCTGAATCCAGATTGACATGAATCTAGCCAGTTTATCTCTTCTAGCCATTCATTAAGTTGAACACAGACTGTTTGTTCTATGAGTTTCCCTAGAAACAGGATGTTGAATACTGGCCTGTAACTTTCAAGTTTGTTCTGGTCAAGGTTGTATTACGCAACTAGATCTAGATGAAAGGGAAGGGTTAAGTCTGAGTGGAAGAAATAGCACCCAACAGTTTGTGAACAGTACTCACTGTGCTTAATATTTAATAAGCGATTGGCCAATATTTTCGCTTAGAGTTTAATATCTACATTTAAGTAGGGAGATTGGTCTATAAGAACTGGTGAGAAGCGGATCATGACCTGGTTTCAAAATGAGGCTGACTGTAGCTCCTCTCATCGTATGGGGAAATTTCCCTGTTCACATGGCTTCCTCAGGCAAGATGGATGTATTCAAAATCTTAAAAATATTCCAAAGGAAAACCATCAGGCACTGGTGTCTTGAAAGGAGGGGAGATGCGAATTGCATCTTGCACCTCACTTTGTGCAGTGGTGCGTTAATGACCCCTAAATCCTCCTCTGTCAGCTGCAAGAGTGGCAGGTCATCCAAAAACTGGAAAGCCGGTGGATCCAGTGGGGGCTGAGCTGTGTATAACGTTTTATAAAAATTATGAAATAGTTATGGGTGGCATATTTGATGAAAATCATGAGAGGACCCAAACTACTCGTGTACCAATCATGTTAATTTTCTTGGAACATTTGGACACTTTTTAAAACCAGATTTAGGTCAGCTGTGCCTGATGGCTTACTTGCTTGTGAGCCTGCAATTTTAGTCGGGGGTTAGAGATGAGGTAAGTAGTAGCTTACTTTTTCGAACAAAAGCTAATATTGTGTTTTTCTTCCTTGTAATTGGTTTTAAAACTTCTGAAGCATCTGTTTTGGGTTTTGACTTTGCCTTTTTTTTTCTACCTTATTGGACTTTTCAAAGTGTGTATTGATATTCTTTTTCCCTCTGTCAGCTCCTACTTTGATGAGAAAGGTCTGGTGCGCCAGCAGCTTGACTCCTTTGATGAGTTCATTCAGATGTCTGTGCAGAGGATTGTGGAAGATGCCCCACCAATAGATCTTCAGGCTGAAGCTCAGCATGCAACAGGAGAAGTGGAAGAGCCGGTAATGGCATTGATAGATTTGGTGCCCAGTTATTTACAGATACTACTAAAGGCTTTAGTTCTCACCCAGCTTCTGTCTGAGTGTTTTGCAGTTAGCTTTTATGTTTATCTAAAGGTGCAGGGTAATGCTTGCACTAGTCGCTTTCCCCTTCTCTACGGGTAAGACAGCAGAAATCACACTTGAGATGTACAAGTAGTCTTTCTGGGCCATGAATAAAGGAGACAGAAGCATAGAAACATAGTCTTATCTGCCATTATTTTCTATATGACCCATCTAATCTGCCCATCCATATCAACTACTAAGTTCTATGATCCTGGCTTCCTTACAGATTCTTTTTTTTCTTGTCCCATGCCTACTTGAATTCATCATGTAAAGTGTGCCTCAGAATCTTACACTTTTTAGTGAGTGTTTGGTTGTAGTCTGCCTAGGAATGAAATGATAGGCGAGAGACAAATATTTGAATGAATGACTAATTAGCCAAGTGATGCGAGAGATGCTTGAGCTTTTCTACATTTTTAGTCATTTTCCAACCAGGTAGCAATTAATGACTTTTATGATTTGTTTCTGTTTCCTGATCAGTGCTAAAAATATTATCTCAGTAAGCAGTGCAAGCTAGGTCTTGCTTTTTCTGTTTAGTCTCAGGCTGGATAACATGCTGACATTCAGCACTAATATTAGTGTTATTTATTGTTTCAGCATACAGGATGCTTCAGCCAAACTAAAGTGTCCAAGGGGATGGGTAGGATAAGAGGAATTCTGGTTTCAGCTGGAGCGAGCGTGGGGGCTATTTCCCTGTTTCCTCACATTTTCAGATGTGCTGTGGGGCTGAATAACCCTCTAAATTAGGAGATCTTACTCTGTTATAAATGTAATATTGCGAGAAGACTATGTTAACGTTGACTAATGTAAATGATGTGTCAGAGACCAGCATGTTAGATATACAACAGCGATGGTTTTCTTTATCACAATTCCTTGCTCTCTAATTGTACTATAACATTTGCTAAGCGCATCGCACCATGCTGACATGAACTGTTTGATCACAGGTGTCCCTGTTTTATGCTCAGTTCCTACAGTCTGCTTGTCATGATAATTTGCTTATTTTAGATAAGGAAAGGCATACATTTCCTTATTCTAACCAGACCGATCCAGAATGTTTGGGTTATGCCTGGCAGCCAGTTGGAGTTGAGGAAAGAAAATTAGGTTAAAAAAAATTTCTCTTTACAAAAATTGTCCCCCACTCCCCAGAACAGGGGAGTTTTCTGTAAGGGTAGAGATTATGATGTAATAAAGCCATGGCAAGTAAAACTTTGGGGATAGTAGGAGAGAAGGGATTGTGACTGGCCATGCAACCAATTTATTTGACCAAATGGTCCTTTGGTCAAGTTAACACAAACCTTTGTTCTTTGCAGCCAAGGTACCTGTTGAAGTTTGAACAGATTTACCTCTCTAAGCCTACGCACTGGGAACGAGATGGTGCCCCCTCGCCAATGATGCCCAATGAAGCAAGACTGAGAAACCTCACGTAAGGATCTCTTAGTTCATATAGATATGAACTGCTAGATATTCAATTATACAAGTTATTCTGTTGGAGCAGGGGTTCTCTACCCAGTCCGGTTTTCAGGATGCCACAGTGAATATGCATAAGATAGATTTGTACACAACAAAGGTAAGTGCATGCAAATTCATCTCATGCATGTTCATTATGGGCATCCTGAAAACATGACTAGCTGGGTGTCTCTCGACGACTGGGTTGAGAACCCCTCTGTTAGAGATACTAGAGCATTCCAAGAATTCTGTTCTCGTTAATTAAAAAGGATTTAATTGAACAGATGAGGATCCTGCCTGATTTAATTTCCTCTGAGCTGGCCACCCACTGATGTTCAGTGGCACTTAACTTGGTAAGTACGCTGAATATCTCCATTAACCAGCTATTCCCTAACCGGTAGAGCCAGCGCTTAGCTGGTTAGTGGCAATATTCAGTCCACTTGATAGAGTGTGAATTGCAAGTTCATGCATAATGTTAGGACGGCAAAAAGGCTGTCCTAGCTTTATATGCCAAGTTTAACTGAGCACCGTTCTGAATATCGGTCAGCGCACATATTTAGATATTCAGTGCTGAGAGCCGTGCATGCCCTGGCGTTGAATAACGGGGGTTAGTTCAATCTGCGGTTCTGAGCAGCTTACAAACCACTTCATCGTGGACTGTATATTACCCACTTGTGAGGGGGTTTATAGAACACCACCCTCACCCTTAAGATAGTTCCTCAGACAGCCTGATCCACCTTAAGGATGCTAGTCCCGCCCCTGGAGGAAGTGAGCCGGGAAGGGTGGAGTCAGAACCAGAAAGTATAAAAGACAGGGCCAGACTGAAGTTAAGGAGGCCCAGGGAAGGAAGAATTGAAGCCCCAGCATACACCACTACAACAGACGTTTAATGATTGTGACTTGGCTGAGGTAAGCCACTTTTGTTCCTTTTTCAGACTTGTGAGCCTTGCTCTGAGGTTTTGCTGGCGCGAGATCCTATAACTCGGAGAAGAACTGAGAAAGACTTACAGGCTATGTTTGGGACGTGGCAGCCCCACCAGCCACATATGTTTAGGGCCTGCCAGCCAGAGGTCTGCTTAAGACTGTTTTTTATTTATTTATTTATTTTAATTGAACTTCAGGGGCGTTTTCCCCTGTGTTCCTGCCCCTGTGACATAACAGGCATCAGGATTCAATTAAATAAACGCTTGTTTTCATTTATATCCCTTTTTCCGATTGTGCTATTTCACAGGCCCATCGTCAACCCATGCTTGGGAAGTCACACCCCTATGATTATTGTTAATCTAATTGTATAGCTTTGATGGAGGAATGTTCTTTTATTGTACTGAGGTTGTCAGTTTCAGAACTCTGGAAAGCATTTCCTTTATTAAAAAAAAAAAAAAAAAAAGAAATTTGCAAGAATAAATTTCTGACCTTTTTGTGAGGGGAGAAGTATGTACATTTAGTCAAATGTTGTGCAGATTGGGAAGTTTGCTTTGAAAATTAAGAGTTGGCTGCTTGTGAAAGAAAAACTACTAGTAAGCAACATGGTTGAACACCCTTTTATATTGATGCTTCTGGGCGTGCAATGGAGATTTTGCTAATCTGAGAGGAAGTCATGGTGTGCACACTTTTTTAATACAGGGCTATTAGAAGACCTCCTCCCCCCCCCCCCCCCCCCATTGGAAGAACAGTGTATAAAACAAAGAACTTTGTGTGTCTGAGACAGCCTGCCACAGTATGCGACATATGTTCCTTTCACCCCTAGCTTGCTGCTACGCTCTATCCCATCTAGTTGCCTCTGCCTGTTTCAAATGCAACTGGCTGGTTGCTATATCTGTTGCACTTCATTCTGGCTGTTCTTGTGAGAGTTAGCATTGAGTGGAAAACATTGCTCCAGAGGCCATATATATATATAAGAACATAAGAATAGCCAATCTGTGTCAGACCAGTGATCCACTAGCCCAGTATCCTGTTTCCAACAGTGGCCAATCGAGGTCACAAGTACCTGGTAGAAACCCAATTAGTAGCAACATTCCATGCTATCAATCCCGGGGCAAGCAGTGGCTTCCCCCATGTCCATCTCAATAACAGACTATGGACTTTTCCTCTAGGAAAAGAGGGACGCTGTGTTCCTGTGAAGAGTAAGCAGGAAGATTTTGCGTGCATTTTGCATGGATTTTAGTCATGTTTGATGTGACTTCAGTTCTCGGCTGGTTTCTTCATTCTAGACGATTACAACTGAATGACCCCTGACGCAGGCACTTCATGCCGAAACACAGCCCGGGGTCAATGGTACAAGATTTATGTATAAGACATATGATATGCAATTAAAGGTTTGTCCCGCTTGTGAAGGCTCCTGGTACTTTTTTTTGCTGTTTTGTGTTTTGAATCCTCTTTTTGTTGTTTAAATCCAGATATACAAATCCTTCAGCAGCGAGTTCCAGAGCTTAACTATTCTTTGAGTGAAAAAATATTTCTTCCTATTTATTTCAAAAGTATTTCCATGTAATTTCATCAAGTGTCCCCTGGTCTTTGTACTTTTTGAAAGAGTGAAAAAATTGATTCACTTTTACCCATTCTACACTACTCAAGAATTTATAGACCTCAGTCATATCCCCCCTCAGTCTAACCTTTCCTCATATGGGAGGAGTTCCATCTCCTTTATCATTTTGGTCGCTCTTCTTTGAACCTTTTCTAATTCTGCTATATCTTTTTTGAGATATGGCGACGAGATTTGAACATAATACTTGAGGTGAGGTTGCACCACGGAGTGATGCAGAGGCATTATTATAATCTTCATCTTATTTTGCATCCCGTTCCTAATAATTCCTAGCATCCTGTTTGCATTTTTGGCCGCTGCTGCAAACTGGGGAGAAGATTTCAGCGTATCATCTACGAAACCTAGATCTTTTTTTTATTGAGTGCTCACTCCTAAGGTGGACCCTAGCATCAGGTAACTATGGTTCAGATTATTCTTCCCAATGTGCATCACTTTGCATTTGTCCACATTAAATCTTATCTACCATTTGGATGCCCAGTCTTCCAGTTTCTTAAGGTCTTCCTGCAGTTTTTCACAGTCCTAATGTGTTTTGGCAACTTTGAATAGTTTTGAGTCATCTGTAGATTTAATCCCCTCACTCGTTCCGATTTCCAGATCACTTATAATTGTTAAATAGCACTGGTCCCAGTGTAAATCCCTGCGGCACTCCATTATACATCCTCATCCATTGAGAAAAATGACCATTTAAACCTGCCCTCTGTTTTCTGTCCAATAACCAATTCCTAATCCACAGAAGGACATTGCCTCCTATCCCATGACTTTTTAATTTTCTCAGGAGTCTCTCATAAGGATCTTTGTCAAAAGCTTTCTGAAAATCTAGATATACCACATCTGCCTCTACCAGAAATGGTTTTCAAGGGTGATGGTGTGGAGGAACTGAAAGAAATCTTGGTGAACCTGGAAAATGTATTGAACCAAATTGACAAATTAAAGAGTAGTACATCACCTGGACCAGATGGCATACATCCAAGAGTACTCAAAGAACTCGAGCATGAAATTGCTGATCTGCTGTTAGTAATATGTTACCTGTCGTTAAAATCATCAGTAGTATCTGAAGATTGGAGGTTGGCTAATGTGACGCTGATTTTTTAAAAGGTGATGATGGTGTCGGGCAAAATAGTGAAAACTATTATAAAGAATAAAATTACAGAGTACAAAGACAAACATGGTTTAATGGAACAGAGTCGGCATGGCTTCAGCAAAGGGAAGTCTTGCCTCACCAATTTGCTTTATTTCTTTGAAGGTGTAAATAAACATGTGGATAAAGGTGAGGCTGTTGATGTAATGTATCTAGATTTTCAGAAAGCTTTTGATAAAGTTCCTCATGAGAGACTCCTGAGAAAATGAGTCAAGGGATATAAATAAAGGTTCTGGTATGGATTAGGAATTAGTTATTGGACAGAAAACAGCGGGTAGGGTTGTCAGGTTCTCAGGTTCAGAGCCCGCGGGGCTGGGCTCTGTAGCAAACGTGAGCCCTTGGGTTGCTGACGAGGAGCGACAGCAGCAGGCAAAACCCACCAACCAACACTGGGTAAGCACACCCAGCGAACCGGAACACATGGACTGGAATCCCCCGGACTGGAGGACACAGGACTGGAACACTGGACTGCAATCCCCTGGACTGGAACACACACCGGACCGGAACACACTGGACTGGAGCGCACCAGACTGGAACACACACCGGACCGGAATACACTGGACTGGAGCACACCGGACTGGTCCACACAGCTTCACCTGCACTTAGCTACTAAGCCCCCCCAGGAGTTGAGCTCATGGGTTCGAGTAGCCGGCAGGACTTACTGGACGACACAGGGACCAGGACTAGAACAAGCTGTAACGGAAGTGCACCTAACTCCTAAAGTGACCAAAAGTGTTCCTAAGCCCAGCACCAACAGAAAAGCTCCTAAGCCCTCCACTAACAGCAGTGCTCCTAACAGAAACTAACAGGGGTGCCCCTATGCCCTACACTAACAGAAGTGCAGGGAAACCACAAGGGAAAAGGAAGGGAAGACAAATGCCAGACCTAACACTGGTACTTCCTAAGCACCAAGCTGCAGCAGCTAAACATGGGTTCTCACCCTGGTGCTTCCCAAGCACCCAGCTACAGCAGCTAAACACAGGTCATGAGGAAAAGCGGGGCAAGCACAAGGAAACAAGCAGGAAAGCCAAACACCCCAACAACAAAAGGTGCTTCCTAAACACTTACTAACAAGGGTACTCCCAGCACCAAACTCCAGCACTGCACTAACAGCAGTGCTACACACCGTAGCAAAAGGGAAAGCAGAGGAGCCAAAGGGAAAAACAGGGAAGGCAAACACACAAGTCACAAGTGCACACTGACTGCACTAAACTAACCTGGACCTAAAGCAAGTAGCCAGAGGCAAACGTTGCGAAGGCCCTGAAGGAAAGAACCCACTTCCTTATCAAGGCCCTCCCAGATGATGTCACTCTCCCTAGAGCCAGGCAACAGCACACTGACCCAGAGAGCACACTGAAACCCATAGAGGCCCAACCCACACCAATGGAACACCGTGAAACACTTGAAGCCAGTACACCCAAAGAGAGTTAGAGCAACTCAGACTACACCCACAGCTGCAGTGAAGAGACAATTAACCCCATGCTGCTGGAAGCTGCCAGCACAGAGAGACAGAGCCAGCTCAGAAAGGAAAGAGAAAAGAAACAGAAGCCAGCTAAGAAGCTGACCCCCAGGAAAGAGGTAAGTTTGAGAGGGGTTCTGACCCCAATCATAACAAGGGTTAAATGGTTATTTCTTTCAATGGAGGAGGGTGAACAGTGGAGTACCACAGGGATTTGTATAGGGACTGGTGCTATTTAACATATTTATAAATGATATGGAAATTGGAACGACGAGTGAGGTGATAAATTTGCAGATGACACAAAACTATTCAAGGTTGTTAAAACACGTGCAGCCTGTGAAATATTTCAGGAAGACCTTAAAAAATTGGAAGACTGGGCATCCAAATGGCAGATGTAATTTAATGTGGACAAATGCAAGATGATACACATTGGAAAGAATAATCCGAATCATAGTTACCTGATGCTAGGGTCCACCTTGGGGGTCAATGCTCAAGAAAAATATCTGGGTGTCGTAGGTAATATGCTGAAATCATTTGCTCAGTGTGCGGCAGCTGCCAAAAAAGCAAACAAGATGCTAGGAATTAGGGATGCTGAATAAGACCGAAAATGCTATAATTCCTTTGTATCGCTCCATGGTGCGACCGCACCTTGAGTATTGTGTTCAGTTCTGGTCGCCGTATATTCAAAGATGTAGCGGAATTAGTAAAAGTTCAGAGAAGAGCGACCAAAATGATAAAGGGGATGGAACTCCTCTCATATGAAGAAAGGCTAAGAGGTTAGGACTCTTCAGCTTGGAAAAGAGACAGATGAGGGGAGATATGATTGAGGTCTACAAAATCCTGAGTGGTGTAGAACGAGTAGAAGTAAATTGATTTTTTTTTTAAACTCCATTCCAAAAGTACAAAGAATAGGGGACACTCAAGGAAGTTACATGGAAATACTTTTAAAACAAATATGAAGAAATATTTTTTCACTCAACGAATAATTAAATTCTGGTACTCTTTGCCGGAGGATGTGGTAACAGCGGTTAGCGTATCTGGGTTTAAAAAAGTTTTGGACAAATTCCTAGAGGAAACGTCCATTGTCTGCTATTGAGATAGACATGGGGAAGCAACTGCTTACCCCGGGATTGGTAGCATTGAATGTTGCTTCTCATTGGGTTTCTGCCAGGTGCTTGTGACCTGGCTTGGCCACCATTTGGAAATCAGGATACTGGGCTAGATGGACCATTGATCTGACCCAGTATGGCTACAATTATGTTCCTAACTGGCTCACCTTTATCCACTTGTTTATTCACATCTTCAAAGAAATGAAGCAAATTGGTGAGACAAAATTTCCCTTGGTAAACCCAAGTAGCAGCTGGTGGCCTTGTCTAGAGAAAAAGGGAGTGTAGGGATTTTGGCAGTTCATTTTAAGTGTAAAGCATAGTAGTATGGTTTGTATGTTACTTACCTGTTCTTTCAGGATAGCAGGACTTAAATCCTCACAAGCCTCGCACCTCCCCAAGGAATTGTATTAATTTAGCTTGTAATAAACTGAGGAAGTCCTGTGCAACAGCAGCAGGTAGGAACAGATTTGCATGTGTGAAGAGACTACCCAAACGCTTCTAGGAAAAGGTTGCTGGGATATTACTTACTTCCTTCACCAGGCTCAGTCTGTGATGTTACCCAGACGTGAGGATTTAATTCCTACTGTCCTCTGAGAACATCTGTGAGGTCAGTAGTAACTGTTTTACCTTCAAGTCAAGAAGCAGGTCCTTCTATTCCCTTGTCACAAAATTTGCATATACAAAATCTTTGTTATATATGTATGTTATGTTTATATGTTTTCTGTTTTGATTTTACATTTGTGAGTCATGGAGAGAAGGACCTCTTTCCTGCACTGGCAGGTAAAACTTCTCGTGCTTTAAAATCAAGGGCCTCTGCAAATAGAAATGTCTTCAGCTTTGTAAGAAAAGCATAGCGATCTTATTCTTTTTCATTCTATTTTTTTTGTTGTTTTAATGGGTACACAAAGCGCACATATAGGAAAACAAAACAATCCACATCAAGGGAGCAAGACAATAAGTAAAACTAGCAAATATAACACATCCATTTACATCCTGGTTTAATTATAAGGTGATCTAACTAAATTCCTGCCTACAGATAACTAGCTCACTTCCCTATCTATCAACAACCTCTCTAGCTGCTCTGGCTCAAAGAAAAATATAATCACAATCGCTCTTTAATTCTAATGGTAGATTATTCCACAATAACAACCGTCATTTGTCTGGATAATCTTATTTGCAGTTTGGCATTCTCTAAGCAACATCTTCTGCATGTGATCATTTTGTAGGTATTCAGCGCCGCTGTATGTGGATATTACAAAGACAGTTGTGAAGGAGGGTGAAGAACAGCTGCAGACCCAGCACCAGAAAACATTTATTGGAAAGATCCCAATCATGCTACGTTCCACCTACTGCCTGCTGAATGGCCTGACTGACCGTGACCTCTGTGAGCTGAATGAATGCCCCCTAGACCCTGGAGGCTATTTTATTATAAATGGATCAGAAAAGGTAAAGCAGGTTCCTCTCTCTGTCAACCTTCTGTCCTCTTCTTCCCCTCAATATCCGTGAATTGAAAAGTCACTCATTGATGACCTAGTCTTAAGGAGTACCTAATAGTTATTGCAGTGGCCTGAGAACCAGGGAAACTGGGTTTGATTCCCACTGCAGCTCCTTGTGACCCTGGGCAAGTCACTTAACCCTCTTGCCTCAGGTACAATTCTTAGATTGTGAGCCCACTAGGGACAGAGACAGTACCTGCATGTAATAAATATAAACTGCTTTCATTGTACCAGAGAGAGGTGGTATATCAAATCCCTTTCCCTGTCCCCCTATTGGCAGGTAGGATAAAGGAGACCAAGTCCAACACTAATCGACCATCTCCTTAAGCATTGCTTTGGTCTGTTAATCTCCCGAGGAGATCTGCCCCAGCCATTCTCTTGCTGAAGGGAGGTGTAACTGGTGAGACCACATTTTCTTGCACATTTCTATCTGAAACGGGCTCTGTCGCTTTCCATTTTCCCCAGCCATCCCTTTTGGAGGGGGCAGGAGGGTCCTCCAGAGGCACTCAGAACTCGGGCCTGGGGGATCTTGAGGAGGGGGAACTTGGTCAAGAGGAGCAGGACGATACGAAGGCAGTCCAGATTTTTCATAGGGACGAACTGCCTTCTCTTATTTCAGAGTCCTTGCAGGTGTTAAATATTGAAGATCCTGAGGATTAGCTGCTGCCGCGGTGAATGTCAAAATGGCTAGCACCAGAAGGCCAGCTCGAGCCGTTTTGGTACACGAGGCTATTCAGGAACTTATTTCGGACCAGTGGTCAGAGCTGGAGGGGAGTCTGAAGGTTGCTCGCACTATGGCCTGCCTCTACCCGGTGGGGGAGTCTCATCTGGGTCTTCCAGTTGAGGGTGAGGTTGCCCTCAAGGATATACAGGATCGCCGTTTGGAGGCATCTTTGAAACGCTCCTTTGAGGGTGCAGCCTTGTGGATATTCTGAAAGCCAGACTGGGGGGATCTCAAGGACCAACAGACGTCTTGACAGTTGTGGCTTTTCCTTGCTCTTGTAAGCTCAAATAGTTCAGTAGTCAAAATCAACAAAAAATAGCTTGACTAGGATTATTGGGGATTAAAGATTTTTGCTTGATCCCAGTAGTGGAAGGATTAGCCATACTTCAGAAACGGAGGCCAATACACTTGGGGTTCAGCTGGATTCTGCATTATGCCTTGATCCTCATAGCTGGTATAGCTCGCTTTGATTAGGCAAATGTAACCATTTTCTGAGATTCTGCTTTAATAAATAAGTAACTTTATAGATTTTATTGGATTATTGCCATGCTCTTTATATCAGTTTGTGTACGAAAGTGCTATACAGACTTCAGATGATCTGAAACACTGCAAAAAGTTTGTTGATTTAGAAGAGTGAGTGCCATTTCTGTCTTCTGAAGCTTGAGTTCTCATGGGAGTCTGAAGAGGATCCACGGTACTTCTCAGAGGAGTCCTATGGCATCCTATCTGACCCCTTCCCTCCAGAGGAAAGGAGGACATCTCCACCAGAGTGCCTCTCAGGTTTTTTTGTGGGAAATGGTGGCTGCCATTCTCATTTGTTTAGAGATGGAGGACGAGCCCAGGGCCGAGCTGTTCGAGATCTTGGACTATGAATTCTCCTCCTAGAGAGACTATGACTGTCCCTCTTCACTGGATCCTGAAAGATGTTCAAGTGAAAAACTGGGAGTTCCCTCTAGTCGGTTCCTGTCCTGCCCAAGAAGATAGACACTGTGTATCGGATCCAGCGTTCCCCAGGGTTTCACAAGCCTCATTTGCCTCCTCATTCCCTGGTGGTGGAATCTGCACTCAAGAGCAAGGAGTTTCGAGAGACTATGCTTTGGCACACCTTGGCAGAGAAGCTAGAATTCTGGGTTCTTTTGGGTGGAAGAGCAAGGAGTTTCGAGAGACTATGCTTTGGCACACCTTGGCAGAGAAGCTAGAATTCTGGGTTCTTTTGGGTGGAAGATATATCAACCCTCTATGCTCATCTCCCGTATTCAATCTTACCAGCTCTACACAAGCCTGTATTTGCGGAACTTGGTGCACAGTATGTCTGATTTGGAGGATTCTGTCCCACAGGTGCAGACCAAATCACTTTGTCAGCTAGTCGAGCAGCAGAAAGTGGGTAGAACATTCTTGGCCCATTGATGGGGGTCCTGGATCTCTGCCCAGAGTATAGTGATGCTCAGACTCTTATGGGTACATGTCTCTGACTTAGAACTTGCTGTCCAGCAGACATTGATGGATGCCAAGGGCTGGAAAGGATCTTTTTGGAGACTACTACTACTACTACTTGACATTTCTAAAGCGCTACTAGGGTTACGCAGCGCTGTACAATTTAACATAGAAGGACAGTCCCTGCTCAAGGAGCTTACAATCTAAAGGACAAATGTACAGTCAGTCAAATAGGGGCAGTCTAGATTTCCTGAAAGGTATAAAGGTTAGGTGCCGAAAGCAACATTGAAGAGGGGGGCTTTGAGCAAAGATTTGAAGATGGGTAGGGAGAGGGCTTGGCGTAAGGGCTCAGGAAGTTTATTCCAAGCATAGGGTGAAGCGAGGCAGAATGAGCGGAGCCTGGAGTTGGCGGTGGTGGAGAAGGGTACTGAGAGGAGGGATTTGTCCTGTGAGCGGAGGTTATGGGCGGGGAACGTAAGGGGAAATGAGGGTAGAGAGGTAATGAGGGGCTGCAGACTGAGTGCATTTGTAGGTAAGGAGAAGCTTGAACTGTATGCAGTATCTGATTGGAAGCCAGTGAAGTGACCTGTGGAGAGGGGTGATATGAGTATATCGGTTCAGGCGGAATATAAGACGTGCAGCAGAGTTCTGAACGGATTGAAGGGGGGATAAATGGCTAAGTGGGAGGCCAGTGAGGAGTAGGTTGCAGAAGTCAAGGCGAGAGGTAATGAGAGCGTGGACGAGAGTACGGGTGGTGTGCTCGGAGAGGAAAGGGCAAATTTTGCTGATGTTAAAGAGAAAGAAGCGACATGTCTTGGCTATCTGCTGGATATACGTGGAGAGGGAGGAGTCAAAGATGACTCCGAGGTTGCGGGCGGATGAGGGTGCCATCAACTGAGATAGAGAGCGGAGGAAGAGGAAAAGTGGGTTTTGGTGGAAAGACGATAAGCTCGGTCTTGGACATGTTCAGTTTCAGGTGGCGGTTGGACATCCATGCAGCAATGTCGGATAAGCAGGCCGATACCTTGGCCTGGGTCTCCGCGGTGATGTCTGGTGTGGAGAGATACGGCTGGGTGTCATCAGCATAAAGATGATACTGGAAACCATGAGATGAGATCAGTGAGCCCAGGGAAGAGGTGTAGATTGAAAAAAGAAGGGGTCCAAGGACAGATCCCTGGGGAACTCCAACAGAGAGCGGGATGGGGGTGGAGGAAGATCCATGAGAGTGTACTCTGAAGGTGCGGTGGGAGAGATCGGAGGAGAACCAGGAGAGGACAGAGCCCTTGAACCCAAAAGAGGACAGTGTGGCAAGAAGTAAATCATGATTGACAGTATCAAATGCGGCGGATAGATCGAGGAGGATGAGGATGGAGTAGTGGCCTCTGGATTTGGCAAGGAACAGGTCATTACAGAATTTAGAGAGTGCTGTTTCTGTCGAGTGTAGCGGGTGAAAACCGGATTGAAGCGGATCGAGGATGGCCTGAGAGGAGAGAAAATCAAGGCAGCGGCTGTGAACAGCACGCTTAAGTATTTTGGAGAGGAAGAGTAGGAGGGAGATGGGGCGGTAGTTGGAGGGTTAGGTAGGGTCAAGTGATGGTTTTTTGAGGAGAGGTGTGACTACGGTGTGCTTGAAGGTGTCAGGGACAGTTGCAGTGGAGAGAGAGAGGTTGAGGATATGACAGATGAAGGGGGTGACAGTATGAGAGATGGTGTTAAGTAAGTTGGTGGGGATGGGATCAGAGGAACAAGTGGTGCATTTCGAGGAAGAAAGAAGGCGGGCGGGTTCCTCCTCGGTGATATCAGGAAAGGAGGAGAAAGAGGCCTGGGTTGGTTGGTTGAGGGAGAGGGTTGAAGGGTGAAGAGGAAGAGGTGGCTTGGTAGTGAACTCAAGGTTGATCTTTTGCACCTTGTCGCGGAAGTAGTCAGCCAGTGATTGAGGTGAGAGTGAGGGGGGGGGGGGGTGGGAGCGGAGGGCACTTTGAGGAAGGAGTTAAGGGTGGTGAAGAGACGACGAGGGTTGGCGCTGAGAGAATTGGTCAATTGGGTGTAATAGTCCTGTTTGGCAAGGAAAAGGGAGGACTGGAAGGAGGATAGCATGAATTTGTAATGAAGGAAATCTGAATGGGTACGAGATTTCCTCCACAGGCGTTCAGCCGATCGGGCGCAGGAGCGAAGGTAACGGATGCAAGGGGTCAGCCAGGGCTAGGGATTAGTACGCCTTGTGGGACGGGAGATGGATGGTGCAAGGATGTCCAGAGCAGAGGAGAGAGTGGCATTGTAAGCGGAGACAGCCCTGTCGACAGACTCGGAGGACATGATGGAAGGGAGGAGTTTAGAGATAATAGAGGATAAGGTGGGAGGGTCGACAGCCTGGAGATTCCTGGAAGTAGTGGTTAGTGTTGGGCGGGACTGCGGGGGAGGGTGATGAAGTGTGAAGGTGGTCAGGTGATGGTCAGAGAGAGGAAGAGCTGAGGCGCAGAAATTGGAGGGTGAGCAGGTAGAGGAGAGGACGAGGTCAAGACAATGGCCAGATTGGTGAGTAGGGGTGGTGGAGCTCAGTTGGAGGTTGAAGGAGGAGGTTAGAGTGAGGAACTGAGAAGCGTATGAGTCGGATGGGTTATCAGTGTGTATGTTAAAGTCTCCAAGAATGAGGGATGGGGATGAGGGCTCAAGAAAAACGGAGAGCCAGGCATCGAAGTCAGTAAGGAAGGAAGATAGGGACTTATCAGGGGGGCGGTAAATGACTGCAACTCTGAGTGGCAGCGGGTAGAATAGACAGATGGAGTGAACTTCAAAGGATGAGAAGCAGTGAGACTGCGGTAGGAGGAGAGGTTGAAAACTGCAGGAGGGCGAAAGTAGTAACCCACCGCAGCCAACTAGGCGGGGAGAATGGGAGAAAAGATAGCCTCCATGGCATAGGGCTGCGACTGAGGCAGAGTCGTCAGGGGTGAGCCAGGTTTCAGTTAGGGCGAGGAGTTGGAGAGAATGGGAGATGAAGAGGTCATGGGTAAAGGAGAGTTTGTTGCAGACAGATTGGGCATTCCATAGGGCGCACGAGAAGGGGAGGGTAGCCTAAGAGACAGAGCTGTAATCTGCAGGCAGACTAAGTTGGCTTCTCTGAAAAAGCGGTTGGTTTTGAGGCTGAAATCTGCTTTCCCCAGAAAGAACTAGTCACACCCACTAAGTTTGAAAAATGTGGGGGAAGGGAGGTGAAGAGACAGAACTGTTCTCTGCAGGGAGACTATCTCTAAAAGGTATTTTCTCTGAAAAAGCTGTTGCTTTTGAGACAGAGCTGTAATCTGCAGGCAGACTATCTCTAAAAATCACTTTGTCAGCTAGTCGAGCAGCAGAAAGTGGGTAGAACGTTCTTGGCCCCTTGATGGGGGTCCTGGATCTCTGCCCAGAGTATAGTGATGTGCAGACTCTTATGGGTACGTGTCTCTGACTTAGACCTTGCTGTCCAGCAGACATTGATGGATGCCAAGGGCTGGAAAGGATCTTTTTGGAGACGAAGTGGAGGAGGTCGCTGACCTCATCAAGAAACACATTGACACCATTGATACTCTCTCCCACCAGACGTCTTCTGTACCTTCCTCCTCTTGTAGGAGGTTTTTGGGCAAGTCGAAGAGGGGTCCCTACTACTCTGAGATGTAGGTATGCACTTTCTCAGCAGGTTCAGTTCCAGCATGCTCGTTCTTGTCAACAGTGTGTGCCAAAGGCCCATCCAGCTCCCCAGTCAAAGCCGGGGACGAGCTTTTGACTGCTTCCAGCAGAGCATAGCCGTAGTAAAGGTAACCATCCCAGATGACCTGCAGGTTGGGGGGAGACAGAATTTTTTCCAAGAAAGGTGCCCCCTTGTATTTTTATTTATTTTATTTATTCATGACATTTATACCCCACATTAGTCCGAAATAGACTCAAGTTCAGCGTAGCTTACAAACAAACAATAAAGTGAATAAAACATAATGTATATTACACAAATTACAATAAGTTCAAGAAACAAATTAATACGTGTGTAGTAAGTAATCAGGGATTTAGACTATCTCAAGGACAAACAAATAATTTAAGGTGGATAGGTGAGAGCATAATTAGGCAGGACTAGATGGGAAACAAGATTAAGAAAAGGGTGTGGGTAAAATTCAAATAGAGTTCTTTGTATTCAGAAAGGCCAGACTGAAGAAATGTGTTTTTAGAAGACTTCTAAAAGTTAGGTAATCATCTGTGTAAAGCTGCGTGGCTTATGCTATTCTCTCAGAAAAAGTCAGACAGAGACCAAAAGACAGGAAAAGGGTGGTTTTATTACGCACTACAACAGAAGCTGGTATTAGTAGCAAACATTAGTAATCTCACAAAACCTAACATCAGTTATTCTGGTAGTTGTAAAATAATTAGTCTGAACTCGGAGAAGAGGAAGGAAAATTTTTCTCATTAGGACATATCATATGAAGGACACAAAGCTGAAAGAAAGGAGAGAGAGAAACAAACAGAAGAAAGAAGGAAAGAATGAAAAGTTCTTAGCTGCAAAGATTTAGTCCTCACCCATAGTCACGGGGGAGAAGGGAAAGCACACACATTCTCCCCCCCCCCCCCCCCCCCCCGAGAATATGCCCTACCTACCGGAAGGATATATTCCATTGTTCCCTATACGCCTTCCATCACAGAGCACCACCTCATATATCACCCAATGAGGAATCCTGCACATACACAGGGCTCTGCCCATGTGTCTGGTCATTAGCTCATGTTTTACCTTGTGAGCCACTACAGAAGGTCTCCTTGAAAGATCTTCTTCTAAAGATAGCGTTCTTGTTGACTGTTGTGTTAGCGTTTTAGAGCTTCAGGCTGTTGGCATCTGTTTCTTCAATTTTCGGAGACATGGGTCTCCTTGCTCATGGTTCATTCCTTTTGTCTAAAAGTGGTATCAGCATTTCATCTCAACTAATCTGTGGAGCTTCCATCTTTTCGCAGATGACAATCTGGTTTAGGATGGCCTGGACATAGCTTCAACAGCAACTTCAATAGGTGTAACATGAAGATAGTGCCAAGCATACTTGTAAGACCTGTGTCCTGCAAATGACTAGACTGGTTCAGATGGGCTGGAGTGGGCTTTGACCACACCTCCAGTAGTTAGAACATAAGGACGGTGCTGGGTGGGTTTCAACTGTATGTCCCAGAAATGCCAAAGAAAAGACCATGATCAAGTATTTTATGTCACATTCCTTGTTGGTTTAATTATGAAATGATAATGCATGTAACTGTTGGGCAGACTGGATGGATCGTTCAGGTCTTTATCTTCCATCATTTACTATGTTACTGTCTCCGGCAGATATTTTGCAAGATGGTAACATGGTCAATGCTGGGCTCATAAGCCAGCTTTGGGATTTCACTCCTCAGGGTGGTGGTGCCAGGTTCCCATCCACTCTAGGGATTGGTTTTGAACATCCCACAGGTTCTGGAATAGTGGGAAGCTATGTAATGGAAGGAGAAATTAGGTCTTGCCTGATAATGGTTTTTCTTTCCGTTAGTCCTTCCCACTATTCCAGAGGCCTGCCAGAGATTTCTAAGATGTTTTAGTCGGTGAGAAATAATAATAGGTCAAAGAACGATTGTCACCTTGCATGGTGCTTCCTACATATCTCTTGTTCTCTACAAGTTGTCTAGAGATGAGAGATCCACACGTTTGCTCGTCTGGTTAGTGTTAGGTTAGTGAGTTGTTTATGGTGATTGTGTTTATTCTGAATTTCTCCTTACTGCTTGTTTACGTAAATACTGAGGTTCTGGACTGAATGCCAAGAGAGATGTCTCAGCTCAGTTTTCAGTTCTCTATCTCCACATGCTGGTTGACGGCTGCAACTATCCCACAGGTTCTGGAATAGTAGGAAGGACTAATGGAAAGAAAATGATCAGATAAGACCTAATTTTTTCTTAGGTCTTTTGACAGCCTTTGAATCTGAGATGAGTGGAAAACTCTTTTTGCGAGCTTTATTGTCAAATGATAAAAATTGTACATCTCATTTTTGGTCCTTTTTTTGATGTTCATTTTGACAGATATGCTTGTTAGTTATTGTGTGCTATTTTGTGGTTTGTATCTTATATGAAACATACTTCCTTATTATCCAGCTAGGGCAGTCTGCACCAGTGGTTTATATCCCCTGATTAGCAGATGGAGGTAGAGAAAAAAAAAGAGATTTCAGTGACTTCACCAGTATAACCAGCATGTGCAGCCTGGAGCTAGTCAGATGGTGCAGATTGAACTGGTATAGCTTTGGGTAAGGGCCTTTAGGGTTGTCTTCGCCTGGCTTGGAGCCCCCTCTCCCTCTCCTGGAGCAGCCCATCAGAATCATAGTGGTTATTTTTGGCTTTTATTGAAATCTTTGGTCTTTGGATGGTTTTTTTTTTTTTTTTATTACTTGGCTGTTTTGTGTTTATTGTTGCTTTGTAAACTGCCTTAATTTGTTTTTCTGATCTGGGAGAAATTATTTACAATAACTTTGTTTTCTGATCTTTATTTTTCTCTACTTTAGGTTCTGATTGCTCAGGAGAAGATGGCTACAAACACAGTGTATGTGTTTGCAAAGAAGGATTCTAAATATGCTTATACAGCAGAATGTAGATCCTGTCTGGAGAATTCCTCCAGACCAACAAGCACTATCTGGGTTAGCATGCTGGCAAGAGGTGGACAGGTAAGTTCCACTCCAGTTCTGGAAAAAATGTTAAATAGCTTTTTTCATGTATGTATGCAATACTTTTTCAGTGCAAAATCGGTGAATATCTCAGTTCAAATATCAAACGAAAATCAATGTCCAAAGTTCCCTACATGGGCCATGTTTCGCCTGCATAGCGGCGTCTTCAGGGGAACTAAAAGTACAGCAACCCAGGGAGGAACACACTCCAATCCGGTCTGAATCCTGCAAAAGAACGCCCGCACATGCGCATTACTTAGTATTCAGGATTCAGACAGGATTGGAGTGTGTTCCTCCCTGGGTTGCTGTACTTTTAGTTCCTCTGAAGACGCCGCTATGCAGGCGAAACATGGCCCATGTAGGGAACTTTGGACATTGATTTTTGTTTGATATTTGAACTGAGATATTCACTGATTTTGCACTGAAAAAGTATTACACTGACCAGGAATCCACTACGACTTATATATGCACGTCAAGCAGATGGACAGCACTCCACACCACTCAAGCTAAGTAGCGGTTACTTTTTACTCCTTTATTTTCTTAAGAAAATTATTTGAACAGTGTTATCATCAGGAGGAGGCAGGGCATGCAATGGTGCTAAAAAGGTGTTGATTTACATCTCAAATCCTTGAGTCTTTGTATATACACCAAAAAAACTGAGCACACATTGTTATTATTTAAATAATTTTTTAATTTTTAATTTTTTGTTTTGATTTGTATGGATAAACATTGCCTTGGTTTCTGATAGTTTGTATCAGTTAAAATTTAATGCCAAGAAGTGTAGAGTGATGCACTTGGGGTGTGGAAGCCCAAGAGAGAGATACCGGATAGGAGAGGAGAGATTAGTAAACTAGACTCAGGAGAGAGACCTTGGGGTGTTGGTGTCGGAGGATCTGAAGGTGAAGAAACAATGCGACAAGTCAACTCCCGTGGCCAGAAGGATGGTAGGCTGCGTAGAGAGGGGCATAACCAGCAGAAGAAAGGCGGTGTTGATGGTCGTTGGTGAGGCCCCACTTGGAGTATTGTGTTCAGTTTTAGAGGCCATATCTTGCTAAAGATGTAAAAAGACTGGAAGTGGTGCAAAGAAAAGCTACGAAAATGGAATCGGATTTGCGTTGCAAATCATACGAGGAGAGACTTGCTTACCTGAACATGTATACCTTGGAGGAAAGGAGAAACAGGGGTGATATGATACAGACGTTCAAATATTTGAAAGGTATTAATCCGCAAACTAACCTTTTCAGGAGACGGGAAGGCGGTAGAACTAGAGGACATGAATTGAGGTTGAAGGGGGGCAGACTCGGGACTTATGTCAGGAAGTATTTTTTCACGGAGAGGGTGGTGGATATGTGGAATGCCTTCCCGCGGGAGGTGGTGGAGGTGAAAACGGTAATGGAATTCAAACAGAAATCACAAAGAAAATCAATCACAGCTTCCAAATAATGAATTCATGGGCCGATGCATTCCAACTAAAGCTTAATGCTGATAAGACTCAATGCCTTATCCTTTCATCGCAATATAACAAGGTCAGTTATGCTAATATTAACACTCCAAACCACGTTCTTCCTGTCTCGGATACCTTGAAACTCCTGGGAGTCACAATTGATCTAAATCTTACCCTAGAAAGCTATGCAAAAAAATATAAGAAAATGTTCCATGCAATATGGAAACTTAAAAGAGTTAAACCTTTCTTCCCAAGGGAGGTTTTTCACAACCTGGTGCAGTCAATGGTGTTAAGCCATTTGGACTATTGCAATTCCATTTATGCTGGATGTAAAGTACAAATCATTAAGAGACTTCAGACAGCCCAAAACACTGCAGCTAGACTCATATTTGGAAAGGCAAAATATGAAAGTGCCAAACTCCTCAGAGAAAAATTACACTGGCTACCATTAAAAGATCGAATTACATTCAAAATCTGTACCCTGGTCCACAAAATTATTCATGGTGAGGCCCCGACATATATGTTTGACCTCGTCGATTTACCAGCAAGGAATACAAAAAGTTCATCATGTACTTTCTTGAATCTCCATTATCCCAATTGCAGAGGACTTAAATTTAAATCAATATATGCATCTAGTTTCTCCTACATTTGTATGCAACGTTGGAATGCACTGCCGAATGCCATAAAAACAACACACGATTTGGCAGCCTTCCGGAAACTATTAAAGACTAATCTGTTCAGAGAGACTTATCAAAAGGACCCTTCTTAAAAAAACAGGACATCAGAACTGAACCAGAATTGGTTAACATTGAATTATTCTTATTTTGGTTACTTTATCACATTGTCATTATTGAACGCTTTTCACTACCCTTGATTTCAGCACCTGAAATGTATTGATTACCAATTTTATTCTAATTTACTGTGTACTCTATATACTCTGATTGGAACATTCTTCTGTATTTCTTATTCCGGAAATGGCGATCACCTCTACGGTATTTGTAAGCCACATTGAGCCTGCAAAGAGGTTGGAAAATGTGGGATATAAATGCAGAAAATAAATAAATATGCGTGGGATAAACACAAAGGAATCCTGTTTAGAAGAAATGGTTCTGTGAAGATTGGGTGGCGACGCCGATAACTGGAAACAAAACTGGAGCTGGGCAGATTTCTACGGTCTACGCCCTGATCATGACTGAATAGATAGGGATGAGCTGGAGTGTAAATTTTAAGGGGCTTCAATGTTAGCTTCAGAACTTAGTACAAGAACAGTACTGAGCAGACTTCTACAGTCTGTGCCCTGAGAAAGGCAAGGACAAATCAAACTCGGGTATACATATCAGAGTGTCTCATAGATTTGCTATAGTCACTACCAGCTTTCTTAAGATGGTGGACATGTCTTATTTCTAAGGTTATACCCTGTGAGTTGGTGGCAGAAAGATATGCATTGTGGAATCCATGTCTATATGGCTTTTTATTGAGAAGTTCCTGTATTGTATCTGAATATGGGATATATTTTATTTTGTTGCAACTATTGTTTGCTTTTGTCCTATTGTGGATTAAAAACTGGTTGAAGGATAGGAAACAGAGAGTGGGGTTAAATGGGCAGTATTCACAATGGAGAAGGGTAGTTAGTGGGGTTCCTCAGGGGTCAGTGCTAGGACTGCTGCTTTTTAATATATTTATAAATGATTTAGAGATGGGAGTAACTAGCGAGGTAATTAAATTTGCTGATAACACAAAGTTATTCAAAGTCGTTACAGAAGGAACTTATGAGACTGGGCGGCTAAATGGCAGATGACGTTTAATGTGAGCAAGTGCAAGGTGATGCATGTGAGAAAAAAGAACCCGAATTATAGCTACGTCATGCAAGGTTCCACATTAGGAGTTACGGACCAAGAAAGGGATCTGGGTGTCGTCATGCTCAGTGTGATGCTGCGGCTAGGAAAGCGAATAGAATGTTGGGTATTATTAGCAAAGGTATGGAAAACAAGTGTGAGGATGTCATAATGCTGTTATATCGCTCCATGGTGCGACCACAACTTGAGTATTGTGTTCAATTTTGGTCGCCGCATCTCAAGAAAGATATAGCAGAATTGGAAAAGGTGCAGCGAAGGGCGACTAAAATGATAGCGGGGATGGGACGACTTCCCTATGAAGAAAGACTAAGGAGGCTAGGGCTTTTCAGCTTGGAGAAGAGACGGCTGAGGGGAGACATGATAGAGGTATATAAAATAATGAGTGGAGTGGAACAGGTGGATGTGAAGCATCTGTTCACGCGTTCCAAAAATACTAGGACTAGGGGGCATGCGATGAAACTACAGTGTAGTAAATTTAAAACAAATCGGAGAAACTTTTTCTTCACCCAATGCATAATTAAACTCTGGAATTTGTTGCTGGAGAACGTGGTGAAGGCGGTTAGCTTGACAGAGTGTAAAAAGGGGTTAGATGGTTTCCTAAAAGACCCATAAACCACTACTAAATGGACTTGGGAAAAATCCACAATTCCAGGAATAACATGTATAGAATGTTTGTACGTTTTGGGAAGCTTGCCAGGTGCCCTTGGCCTGGATTGGCCGCTGTCGTGGACAGGATGCTGGGTTCGATGGACCCTTGGTCTTTTCCCAGTGTGGCATTACTTATGTACTTTTGACTGTAGCTTCCCAGGTATGCCTGGGTTTTCTTTTTTATTTGTGGACTGCATGGAACCCACAAGGTTATTGCAGTATAGAAGAAGTTTTTTTTTGTTTTGTTTTTAGTTTACACTAGTTTTTTTTATTTTTTTGGTGGGGGGGGGGGGGGTCATGCAAGATGAGTAGCTGGAAAGTCTTTTCTTGCACTTTGTTCTTTCTAGATGGAATGTACACAGGCACTACAAGTCTAAGGTATGCCACGATTTCTCTTGGTTATTCTAAAGACTGAAAAGACGACTACTACTTAACATTTCTAAAGCGCTACTAGGGTTACGCAGTGCTGTACAATTTAACATGGAAGGACAGTCCCTGCTCAAGGAGCTTACAATCTAAAAGACAGGTGTACAATCTAGAGACAAGTGTACAATCTAAAAGACAAGTGTAGAGTCAATCTGATAGGGCATACTATATTTCTCGAAAGGTTAGGTGCCGAAAGCAGCATTGAAGAGGTGAGTTTTAAGCAGAGATTTGAAGATTGGTAGGGAGAGGGCTTGGCGTAGGGGTTGAGGAAGATTGTTCCAGGCATAGGGTGAGGCAAGGCAGAATGAGCGGAGCCTGGAGTTGGCAGTGGTGGAGAAGGGTACTGAAAGGAGGGATTTGTCCTGTGAGCGGAGGTTACGGGCGGGAACATAGGGGAGATGAGGGTAGTGAGGAGCCGCAGACTGGGTGCATTTGTAGGTAAGGAGGAGAAGCTTGAATTGTATGCGGTATCTGATTGGAAGCCAGTGAAGTGACTTGAGGAGAGGGGTGATATGAGTATATCGGTTCTGGCGGAATATAAGACGAGCGGCAGAAAGAAGACAGTATGATCGATTTTAAGTAGAAATTTTGGATGTGTTCACAAGAAGTATTTTTTTTTTTTTTTGGGTTTAACTGTACGTAAAGAGAGTGATGACTAACTCTTTGTAGCTCATTAACCGGCCTTGCCGAAGTGATTCCCAGTAGGAAGCAGGTTTCTAGGAGGCATATTTAAGAATAGTTGTCTGCATGGGCATACAGGAGTTTTGTGCTGGGCTTTGTGCCGCGTGTTGAAAAGGATCGCATTGCACTGGGCTTGAATAATTCTCATAGCCCTGGATTGGTCTCCGAAGCTGTGGTACACAGATCTGATTAGATTGCTGGATGGGGTTCTTTCCGTCTTCTGCAGGTACACGGCCTACTGAAGGAAGGTCCAGTGCTCATGGAGGATCCATGCCCCTTTGGTCTTAGGCTTGGCTATTGAAAGGACTCGTTTGAGACATGTATGGCAAGGCAGAATTGGTGTGTAGAGTCTGAACTCTTTCATTAAAACTTGGGGAGCATGGGTCAATTTTAGCAGACAATGGAAAAGGTGCAGTACTAAGTACCTCCACAAAAAAAGCCCTGGTGCATAGTATGAGTAAAATAATGACTTTTACCTTGCGTGGTGCTTCCTACATATCCCTTGTTCTGTACAAGGTGTACAGAGATAAGGGAGGTCTAAACATATATTTGTTCATCTGGTTAATGTTCAGTTAACAAGTTGTTTAAGGTTGTTTTGTTTTTCTGAGTTCCTCTTATTGCTTGTCTGTGTAAATAGTGGAGTTGGACTGTATGCCAAGAGCAATGTCTTGGCTCAGTTTTCAGTTGGACACAACTATCCCACATGTTGTGGAATAATGGGAAGGACTAATGGAAAGAAAGACCTAAAGACAGTTTTTGAGGAGAGATGAACTAGAAACAATAAAGATCTTGGGTTTTGCTATTATTGTTCAAAGGAAAATAGGTGTTTTAATTTATAGAATAGGGTCCACATAAATAACTGTGATGAAACGCCTAGTCACTTGCCTGGGGATAACCCTGGAGCCACCTGGCGGGTCTATCCCCAGCACAGCCCAGGTCCACCTGCAGCTTGTGCTTCACACTAACAGCCTCCTTCCCCCAACTGGGTCCCAACCGCCTCTGGGTGAGTCTCCTGCTCTCAAATTATTTCCCAGTGATTTCTAGGTTGCTGGGGCCACACTCCCAGGGGTCCCACTGTTCCCAGAAAGCACCCACAGACCCAACACACAAACCACCAGGATTCTTAGTCTGTCCAGACATGCAGAGGCAATAAACTAAAAGAGGTTTATTGTCATAAAAATATTGAACAGTGAACTATAAAACAGATGGGGAAAACAGTACACAACAGGTAACTGAAATAGGATTAATTATAAAACTAAACATTTTATCATTACCTGAATAGTGCCTGGGAAGTACAGAATTTATAGCTGCTCATAAGTTACAGAATATAGCTAATCACAGGGTCTCAGTAGAGAAGTCTTTCTCCTTCTACTTCCAAACAGACGAACTAATTACCTCACAGGTGGGGAAAAAGAAAACCGCCACGTCTGGTACAGCTTTAAAAAAAATCACCACCTTCTGGCCAACCAGGAGAAATGCATATCAGCAAAACAACCTGGAGAAATGTCATCAACTAAACAATATAGTTCATAGGCTCAGAAATCCACTGTTTTGCCACAGTACTACTACTACTACTACTACTATTTAGCATTTCTATAGTGCTACAAGGCATACGCAGCGCTGCACAAACATAGAAAAAAGACAGTCCCTGCTCAAAGAGCTTACAATCTAATAGACAAAAAATAAATAAAATAAGCAAATCAAATCAATTAATGTGAACGGGAAGGAAGAGAGGAGGGTAGGTGGAGGCGAGTGGTTACAAGTGGTTACGAGTCAAAAGCAATGTTAAAGAGGTGGGCTTTCAGTCTAGATTTAAAGGTGGCCAAGGATGGGGCAAGACGTAGGGGCTCAGGAAGTTTATTCCAGGCATAGGGTGCAGCGAGACAGAAGGCGTGAAGTCTGGAGTTGGCAGTAGTGGAGAAGGGAACAGATAAGAAGGATTTATCCATGGAGCGGAGTGCACGGGAAGGGGTGTAGGGAAGGACGAGTGTGGAGAGATACTGGGGAGCAGCAGAGTGAATACATTTATAGGTTAGTAGAAGAAGTTTGAACAGGATGCGAAAACGGATAGGGAGCCAGTGAAGGGTCTTGAGGAGAGGGGTAGTATGAGTAAAGCGACCCTGGCGGAAGATGAGACGGGCAGCAGAGTTTTGAACCTACTGGAGAGGGGAGAGGTGACTAAGTGGGAGGCCAGCAAGAAGCAGATTGCAGTAGTCTAAACGAGAGGTGACAAGGGTGTGGATGAGGGTTTTGGTAGAGTGCTCGGAAAGAAAGGGGCGGTTTTTATGGATGTTGTAAAGAAAGAAACGACAGGTCTTGGCAGTCTGCTGGATATGAGCAGAGAAGGAGAGAGAAGAGTCAAAGATGACCCCAAGGTTTCGAGCTGAGGAGACAGGGAGAATGAGAGAGCCATCAACAGAAATAGAAAACGGGGGGAGCGGGGAGGTGGGTTTGGGGGGGGAAAATAAGAAGCTCGGTTTTGGTCATATTTAATTTCAGGTGGCGTTGAGACATCCAGGCAGCAATGTCAGACAAGCACGCTGAAACTTTGGTTTGGATGCAAGGTGAGATATCAGGGGTAGAAAGGTAGATTTGGGAGTCATCAGCATAGAGATGGTAGAAAAAGCCATGGGATGAGATTAATGAACCAAGGGAAGAAGTGTAGATGGAAAAGAGGAGGGGACCAAGAACAGAACCCTGAGGTACGCCGACAGGCAGAGGGATAGAAGTAGAAGAGGATCCACCAGAGTGAACACTAAAGGTGCGGAGGGAGAGGTAGGAAGAGAACCAGGAAAGGACAGAGCCCTAGAATCCAAGTGAGGACAGGGTATCGAGAAGTATGCTGTGATCGACAGTGTCAAAAGCAGCGGAAAGATCAAGATCTTTAGGATAAAGGGTAACATACTGCTGACACCAATCCCAAAGGATGACAGAAAAAGCAAGCAGGAAGTTAAACTATAGGCCAGTAGCGTACATATACCCCTCACAACGAAAATAATGGAGGTGTTAGTTTTATCCATTTCAAACATTCTACGTGAGCCCCAATCAAGCTTCAGACCCCCCCCCCCCCCACTTCAGCTCAGAAACAGTATTGATTACACTATTAACCAACTTCAAAAAGGAGATCAGTAAAGGTCATAATATCATACTCCTACAGTTCAACCTATCAAGTGCTTTCGACATGGTTGATCACCAGATTTTACTCAGGGTGCTCAATCAAATCGGCATTGAAGGGAAGGTAGTAGACTGGTTCGAAGGTTTTCTCACATCTAGATCCTAACAGGTGAAGATGGTTCATTGATCTCCCCTCCGTGGAAAGCTGAATGTGGAGTACAAGATTACCCTATCTCACCCATCCTCTTTAATGATGGCACAACTCGCCAGAGCTCTGGCTAAACAAAGCTTCAGTCTTTTTGTGAATGCTGACAAAGAAAGACGGAAGTCCAAAAGACACCCGGCCTGGTTGAAAAGTGAGGTGAAGGAAGCTATTAGGGCTAAAAGAAACGCCTTCAGAAAATGGAAGAAGGAACCATCTGAAAATAACAAGAAACAGCATAAGGAGTGTCAAAGCAAATGCAAGGCGCAGATTAAGAAGGCCAAGAGGGAGTATGAAAAAAAGATAGCATTAGAGGCAAAAAAACATAGTAAAAATTTTTTTCGGTATATTAAAAGCAGGAAGCCGGCAAAAGAATCGGTTGGGCCGCTGGATGACCGAGGGGTAAAAGGGGCGATCAAGGAAGACAAAGACGTAGCGGAGAGACTGAATGAATTCTTTTCTTCGGTCTTCACCGAGGAAGATTTGGATGGGATACCGGTGTCGGAAATGGTATTTCAAGCGGACGAGTCGGAGAAACTTACTGACTTCACGGTAAACCTGGAGGACGTAATGGGGCAGTTCGGCAAACTGAAGAGTAGCAAATCTCCTGGACCGGATGGTATTCATCCTAGAGTACTGATAGAACTGAAAAACGAGCTTGCGGAGCTACTGCTAGTGATATGCAACTTATCCTTAAAATCGAGCATGGTACCGGAAGATTGGAGGGTGGCCAATGTAACACCCATTTTTAAAAAAGGCTCCAGGGGAGATCCGGGAAATTATAGACCGGTGAGTCTGACGTCGGTGCCGGGGAAAATGGTAGAGGCTATTATTAAAAACAAAATTACAGAGCACATCCGAGGACATGGGTTACTGAGACCAAGTCAGCATGGCTTTTGTGTGGGGAAATCTTGCCTGACCAATTTACTTCAATTCTTTGAAGGAGTGAACAAACATGTGGACAAAGGGGAGTTGGTTGATATTGTGTATCTGTATTTTCAAAAGGCGTTTGACAAGGTACCTCATGAAAGGCTACAGAGGAAATTGGAGGGTCATGGGATAGGATGAAATGTCCTATTGTGGATTAAAAACTGGTTGATGGATAGGAAACAGAGAGTGGGGTTAAATGGCCAGTATTCACAATGGAGAAGGGTAGTTAGTGGGGTTCCTCCGGGGTCCGTGCTAGGACCGCTTCTTTTTAATATATTTATAAATTATTTACAGATGGGAGTAACTAGCGAGGTAATTAAATTTGCTGATAACACAAAGTTATTCAAAGTCGTTAAATCGCGACAGGATTGTGAAAAATTACAAGAGGACCTTACGAGACTGGGAGACTGGGCGGCTAAATGGCAGATGATGTTTAATGTGAGCAAGTGCAAGGTGATGCATGTGGGGAAAAAAGAACCCGAATTATAGCTAAGTCATGCAAGGTTCCACGTTAGGAGTTACGGACCAAGAAAGGGATCTGGGTGTCGTCGTCGATAACACGCTGAAACCTTCTGCTCAGTGTGCTGCTGCGGCTAGGAAAGCGAATAGAATGTTGGGTATTATTAGGAAAGGTATGGAAAACAGGTGTGAGGATGTTATAATGCCGTTTTATCGCTCCATGGTGCGACCGCATCTTGAGTATTGTGTTCAATTCTGGTCGCCGCATCTCAAGAAAGATATAGTAGAATTGGAAAAGGTTCAGCGAAGAGCGACTAAAATGATAGCGGGGATGGGACGACTTCCCTATGAAGAAAGACTAAGGAGGCTAGGGCTATACAGCTTGGAGAAGAGACGGCTGAGGGGAGACATGATAGAGGTATATAAAATAATGAGTGGAGTGGAACAGGTGGATGTGAAGCGTCTGTTCACGCTTTCCAAAAATACTAGGACTAGGGGGCATGCGATGAAACTACAGTGAAGTAAATTTAAAACAAATCGGAGAAAAGTTTTCTTCACCCAACGTGTAATTAAACTCTGGAATTCGTTGCCAGAGAAAGTGGTGAAGGCGGTTAGCTTAGCAGAGTTTAAAAAGGGGTTGGACGGTTTCCTAAAGGACAAGTCCATAAACCGCTACTAAACGGACTTGGAAAAATCCAAAATTCCAGGAATAACATGTATAGAATGTTTGTACGTTTGGGAAGCTTGCCAGGTGCCCTTGGCCTGGATTGGCCGCTGTCGTGGACAGGATGCTGGGCTCGATGGACCCTTGGTCTTTTCCCAGTATGACATTACTTATGTACTTATATACTTATTTCACATAAAAAAACACCACCACCAAAATTACCGCTGGAGTGAATACCATGGAAAACCTGGGCCTCGGCATTCAAACTGAAACTGAGCAGAGAAAACACACTGCCTGCAATCACCTCACTGCATTGCAACACAACCTTCTACAGTATTGTGAAAGGAATCATATTCCCTGTACTGAACAAACTGAAGATCCTTGATTACCACTTAACCTTCAAAGACCAGGTCAGAACTGTCACCAAGAAAATGTTCTACATGATGTGGAAACTGAAGTGAATCAAGAGATATTCCACGACCAAGTCCAGTCTATGGCCCTGACCCATACAGATTATTGTAACGGAATCTATACGGGCTGCAAAGAACGAACCCTAAAGAAACTGCAAATAGCATAGGACACCACCGCCAGAGTTATACACAGGAAGACATAATTTGAAAGTACCAGATCCCTTCTAAACAACTTACATTTGCTTCCAATCAAACTAAGAGTAACCTTCAAGCTCTGCACCTGAGCGAAGTGTTATTCATGGCCTAGCCCCTGAATACATGATAGACCTCTTAGAATTACCAAACCGGAATGCGACTACAGGTGTAAGAAACTACGTCAACCTCCACTTTACCAACTTTCATGGCGTAAAATACAGAGCTACCCTTGCAACAAGCTTCAGCTATGTATACACTAAGGCATGGAACACACTCCCGAAAGAATTAAAATGCATGAACAATTATTTCAACTGCCGGAAACACTGGTCCACATTACATAAGAACATAAGCATCGCCATGCTGGGACAGACCAAGGGTCCAATGAGCTCAGCACCCTTTTACCAACAACGGCCAAAAGAACAAGCAATTTGTCTCGCCCATCCTAGAAATACTGTGTTATTCCCTCGTCCATTCAATAACATTCTATGGCTTTTCTCTCTGAATATACGATAATAGAGGCAACACATGTTAGATTGTATCTGTTAAACTTGTACTTGTATTGTAAGCCACATATATCATTGGAAAAGGTAGGGTACAAATGTTGAAATAAATAAAATCTTGCCTTCAGCTATTTAAGCACTGTGAAGATTTCAGATGTGCAAGCCTTCATTAAACAAGAAACTGCAAAAAAATATTGTATATTACTAGGTTGAATCCTGTCAGTTTGTAGAGGTAAGGTGTGTCAACAGGAGTGCTTGATGCTGTGTGAACTAATCCTGAAACATTGTCCCCTCCAGGGTGCAAAGAAGAGTGCGATTGGTCAGCGCATTGTGGCCACTTTGCCATACATCAAACAAGAAGTGCCCATCATAATTGTCTTCCGTGCACTGGGTTTTGTGTCTGACAGAGACATTCTGGAGCACATTATTTATGACTTTGAAGATCCAGAGATGATGGAAATGGTAATGAGCCAATCTTTTCCATGACTTGAAATGTTCATGTTTCATTTAGTTTACCTAGTAGGGCTTTGTGTGTGGGGGGGGTTCCCTCAGTAATTTTTTTTTCTTTTAATTTCACACCTCTGTGCGTGCATGGGGTGATTAATAGTTGTGTATTGAGCAATAAGCAGCAGATGGGTGTGTGTTGTCCTGTTTCATTGCAGCCCTCAGTGAAAGCTTAAACCAACAGATGCGTTCTCATAATGGTGCATCTATTCTAATGGAACTGACCACAAATAAATTGATGCCAAAGAGCAAACTTGTTGATATATTAAAAATCCACAACATTTTTTTTTTCATATGCTAAAATATAAGCTCTACTGTTTCAAATAGAACTATATTTCTCAGCATGTTTGAAGAACACATAACCAGACTTAGCCACCTCTATTCTTGGTGCTGGAAACCTTTGTTTTTAGTTTGTATTGATTGTAAGACATGGATAAATCCTAATCTTGCAACCTATAAAGGTTTTAGTTAGCTCAAACCTTTTTTTATTTGAGCCTATAACATTAGGTAAAATCAACTTTTGTTTTCTAAACAAAATATTCTGGTTAGATTTAAACTGAGGGCAATACTGTTCAGGCTCGTGTCATTTTTAAAGTCTACTATGATATTTAAAATTTTATATGGTCATGTACCAGAATACATGGTTTCTCTTTTGTCTTTACTATCTACAAATAGGATGACTAGACTCAGAGATCCGATTAAATTATGTTCCCCATCAATTAAAGGGGTGAAATATAATAAATAATAAAGACTTCTAAAAAATTTTTAAAAACTGTGAAATGAGCTACCTTTAGGTTATTTACAATTTCGTAAGCATCTTAAATCTAATTTCAAAAATATTTGTTGTAATTTGGCTTTATCGGAGATTATAATTGTATCTTCCCTAGATATGGCTAGGTCATCTTTACATTTGCTTTCTGCATTGAACTTCTTATATGTGCAGGCTATAAGAGTTGTATTGATTATCTATAATCACCCATGGCAAGCCACTTGCAGGCATGGCTTCCACGTTGGTCTTTTTTTTTAAGTCTGGGGCTGTAGGCGGTGTTCCTGTAGTCTTTTGTATGGATATCATGCACTACTGCTCTTTTCCTACCCTAGGTTAAGCCTTCACTGGATGAAGCCTTTGTTATTCAGGAGCAAAATGTTGCCCTCAACTTCATTGGCTCGAGAGGAGCAAAACCTGGTGTCACGAAAGAGAAAAGAATCAAATATGCCAAAGAAGTCCTGCAGAAAGAAATGCTGCCCCATGTTGGTGTCAGTGACTTCTGTGAAACAAAGAAAGCTTATTTCTTGGGGTAAGTAACTTGCTAAGAACAAATTTCAGCAGAGGTATTAGATGAAAGTTGTCTTAGGTAAAATTAACAGCAGAATGAAAAAACCCAGATATTGTAGTATCTTTAGTTCCTAGAAGTGTCAGTATTTACAGTGTTTTTTTCAGGGTTTTTTTTTTTTTAATAACTTTCTTGTAGCCAGTGCCCTCTGTAGAAACAGTTGGAGTGTGATACATGAATAGTTTGAATAACTGCAACATAGTTTTTTAAAATTGGGGATTATAGCCATAAGAGAATCAGGCTTTTGTATTATAAACAATCTAGGTACATTAGCATTATTTTTTTTTCCATTGGTGAGACAATTGCCTTAAAATCAAATGTCCTGAAATGACGTCATTATTGGGAAAAACAGTTAAACCTGCTATCAAAGGTCTCTGTTACTACTAAAACGAAAAAAAATAAAATAAAGTAGATCAGCAGGATTGTTCAGGTTTTTAGAGTCCAGTATTTGTGACAAGTGCCTGTGGTTTTGAAATAGCTGCCCAAACTGATAGTAAAACTAAGATAAGGTAAACTAATAAATATAACAAGGACTGTCAAGGTGGAGCCTGCAGCTTTGGGCAAAGTAAGTACATTTAAAAAGTGTTAATTTTACATTAGAGTAATTTTACATTAGCGTGCAGAAGTATCCAAGTGGTTAGAGCAAAGGATTGAGAACCGGGAAGCCAGGGTTCAAATCTTGCTGCTTGTCTTATAGTCACTTAACCCTCCATTTCTTCAAGTACAAACTTAGACTGTAACCCCTCCAGAAATAGGGAAATATTATTGTACCTGAACTCTCCTTGTGCTCCTGTTGAAAAGGCATGAAACGTTGTTAATTCTTAATATGAAGGGCAATATTTGCTGTCATCTCATGTCCGTTATTACCTACTGAATTTGATCCCTGAGGGGCCATTGTTGAGACCTGTTTCTGAATATTCCTTAATTACAGTGCAAAAGTGCAGCATTCTCTGGCAGGGTGATCAAACATGCCATGGTGACATCATCCTGACAGCTCCTTGTGATGATGCTGTCATAGCTTAGGGAAACCTAACCTAGCTGTCCATGATCATTCTCAGTCTTATCTTTCCAGTTCATCAGATGGTAGCTTGCTCTCCTGCTCTTTCTCAAAAGAAAAAAGGATTATTAGAACTAGATATAACCTGGACTAAAGGAAAGTAAAAGGAAAAAATCAGGTCAGCAGCTTCAGAACGATGTCCACTGAATTAATCCCTCCAGGACCCAGTCAAATAACCTGCATGTCCTCAGCTGCCTAGTTCTGGCTCTCTTCCCTCCGGACCTAAAACTGTTACCTGTTGGAGTGAAATCCTTACCCTTGCTGGCAGATCAAATACTAATACCATATAGGTTCTTGACACAGTTCACCTGACTGGCAGTGCAGTTTCATATTTGCAAAACCATTATTGCACGCCAACATGACCACTGTATCCCGCTTTAACTGTGGTGCCTGCGGCCAAAGAAAATGACTATCCAAAAAACAGATGAGCAGCACCAACTCCTGTGTGTGTGTGTGTGGGGGGGGGGGGGGGGGGGGGGGGGGGGGGGAGGGGTGGTTTAACAGCCCTGCAGTTTGCTGCTCCTTCCAAGGTTGTCATTCACTGCCCACAGGGCAGCTTCAAAAAAGGGGAAGTTGGAAACTCTTAAAAGTGGTGTTTCGATAAAGACAAGCATAGCACTAAATAGCATGATGCGCACAACCAAGGAGCCACAAAACTTAACTAAGTCCAGCACGCCCTCTTTCCCATCCCCACTTGCTGACTACATGGTTTCCTACCACATCAAAGGAACTTCTCTCATCAGGCCTTACTGATCCTGCACATGAAACCAACACGGATGCCCAAGGAGCGACTACTACTCCCCCCAGCATTATCACATTAAGCTTGCTGAAATCGTGCAGGGCAAACAGGATTTCAACTCTTCAATCTCTGGATGCTCTCAAAGAGATAGTAGCTTTACCACCAGTTGCTACAGTCTACATATTTCTGTTTGCAGATGAAAACGGTAACGCAATTAAAAAAATGCATGGGATAAACATAAAGGAATCCTGTTCAGAAGAAATTGATCCTCAGAAGCTTAGCAGAGATTGGGTGGCAGCACTGGTGGTTAGGAGGCGGGGCTAGTGGTTGGGAGGCAGAGCTATTGCTGGGCAAACTTCTACGGTCTGTGCCCTGAAAATGGCAGATACAAATCAAGGTAAGGTATACATATAGAGTAGCACATATGAGTTTATCTTTTTGGGCAAACTGGATGGACCATAAGGTCTTTTTCTACCGTCACCTACTATGTTACTATGTTTATATGCATCCTTTTCACATGCATCGTTTTCAATGGCATCTCAAGCTCGGTGTCATTGGCCCCGGTCTACAAAACTAGTTCTCTCCATAGGCAGTCAGTACCTAGAATGGTGGCAAAACACTGCCACTCTTTCCAGAGGTGGTTTTTTTGCATGCCACATTGTGCATTCACTCTAACAGATGCCTTTGATGTCGGCTGGGAATCCCATGTTAAACAACTGTACACAAGGTTTTTGCTCATACTAAGAACTATCCTTTTATGTCAGCCAGATAACTATGTGCCATATACAGATCCTTTCAAGCCTTCAAAGACTGTCTGTGCAATGAGACTATTCTTATCTGAACTAACAACCAAGTTGCCATGTTCTACATAAATATGGTAGTTCAGATCCTTTCCTGTGTGCAGAAAGGCAACCAGAGTCTGGAACTTGGCACAAACACCGCCTGTGCAATGAGACTATTCGGAACTAACAACCAAGTTGCCATGTTGTTCATAAATAAGGTAGCTCAGATCCTTTCATCTGTGCAGAAAGGTAACCAGAATTTGGAACTTGGCACTTTCCTTAGGGACAACTTTCCAAGCCACATCTCTCCCAGGGAAAAAAATATCCTAGCAAAATCCCTTAGTTGCAGGCACAAGCACTGACTAGATGTAACATCTATTCAGTTGCTAGAACTAGACGCTGTCCTTTCCACTTACATATGTATATTTATGTGGAAAAAGATCTTGAGTATGTGACGTAGATCAGCCAGTAGGGCAGTTATTTATTAGGAAGTATAAAAGATATTAGATATGTATATGTGGATAAGTGGGTAGGATATACAAGCTCATTGGTAAATCACAAAAAGAATATACAAAGTTAAGGAGGTATTAGATAATTGATCATTTACTTTGATCTGAAAATAGGAGCGTTTATATAAGATACAACTTCTTCTGTTTTAAATGAGCTGTAGGAAAACAGCAAGAGTATGTACATTTCTTGAAAACTGGAACACCTTTTGTGCGATGATGGTTCCTATGATTCCACCAAATATTACCCTGAGGATGTAATGGTGTGAATTTGTCAGAACTGAGCACATCGCAATTCACTTAATTTAATTTTTAACTTAGATACGTACATAAGTATTGCCATACTGGGACGGACCAAAGGTCCATCAAGCCTAGCATTCTATTTCTAACAGTGGCCAATCCAAGTCCATATAACCTAGTGAAAAGTACTTCATATATTATTCAATTTTCAAACTTTAAGATTTCAAGACCTAATTGAATAGCATGTTTTGTGTTTTTTTTTTTTTTTTTTTTAATTGATGGGGGAAGCACTCTCCTCAAGCCTTGTTTGTGGTTCTGTTAAGTATTTTCTCTTGGTTTGCTTAGGTACATGGTTCACAGGTTACTGCTGGCAGCTTTGGGCAGAAGAGAGCTGGATGACAGAGATCACTATGGAAACAAGAGGCTGGACCTGGCAGGGCCCTTGCTGGCCTTCCTCTTCAGAGGGTAAGATACACACAGGAATAGAACCCCCCCCCCCTTTTTTTTTTAGACTTAACTGCTGGGGAAAGTAAGGCATTCTTAAGCAGACTATTTTGTATATTTGTTTTTCCACCCCACCTTGTGAAAGTCATTAGTGTAAAGTGCAGGGGTTTTTAACCTAGATTTCAGGAGGTCCATGAACTTGGAAAAATACATTTACAGCTTCATTTTCACTAACCTGAAACTGAAATATAGCTTTTCATTCAATAATGAATATAGGCAACAAAATTATTTATGGCCACTAGATTCCAAAAAGATTTGTCAGAAAATCCCACTATCTAAAATTATTATACCATAAAAGTGAAACCAGAATACATTTGGTTGCGTGAAGTACCTTTTTTTTCCGAAAGCATGTAATTGATAATGGTCAATATATATTTGTTTTTTTTTATATATTCTGATAACTATATTCAATTACTGGTTTCCTTTGTAATACAGTGTAAGTCTCTGTGTGTTTGGTTTTTTTTTTTTAAATTAAAATACATTTTTCTGAGAAGGGGTCTATGGCACAAAAGTGATTAAGAACCTCTAGTATAGTTGTGTGCAAAGGAATATCTCTTAATCCTTGAGGTTGTGTGACATATACAGTGGGGGAAATAAGTATTTGATCCCTTGCTGATTTTGTAAGTGTGCCCACTGACAAAGACATGAGCAGCCCATAATTGAAGGGTAGGTTATTGGTAACAGTGAGAGATAGCACATCACAAATTAAATCCGGAAAATCACATTGTGGAAAGTATATGAATTTATTTGCATTCTGCAGAGGGAAATAAGTATTTAATCCCTCTGGCAAACAAGACCTAATACTTGGTGGCAAAACCCTTGTTGGCAAGCACAGCGGTCAGACGTCTTCTGTAGTTGATGATGAGGTTTGCACACATGTCAGGAGGAATTTTGGTCCACTCCTCTTTGCAGATCATCTCTAAATCATTAAGAGTTCTGGGCTGTCGCTTGGCAACTCGCAGCTTCAGCTCCCTCCATAAGTTTTCAATGGGATTAAGGTCTGGTGACTGGCTAGGCCACTCCATGACCCTAATGTGCTTCTTCCTGAGCCACTCCTTTGTTGCCTTGGCTGTATGTTTTGGGTCATTGTCGTGCTGGAAGACCCAGCCACGACCCATTTTTAAGGCCCTGGCGGAGGGAAGGAGGTTGTCACTCAGAATTGTACGGTACATGGCCCCATCCATTCTCCCATTGATGCGGTGAAGTAGTCCTGTGCCCTTAGCAGAGAAACACCCCCAAAACATAACATTTCCACCTCCATGCTTGACAGTGGGGACGGTGTTCTTTGGGTCATAGGCAGCATTTCTCTTCCTCCAAACACGGCGAGTTGAGTTCATGCCAAAGAGCTCAATTTTTGTCTCATCTGACCACAGCACCTTCTCCCAATCACTCTCGGCATCATCCAGGTGTTCACTGGCAAACTTCAGACGGGCCGTCACATGTGCCTTCCGGAGCAGGGGGACCTTGCGGGCACTGCAGGATTGCAATCCGTTATGTCGTAATGTGTTACCAATGGTTTTCGTGGTGACAGTGGTCCCAGCTGCCTTGAGATCATTGACAAGTTCCCCCCTTGTAGTTGTAGGCTGATTTCTTTTTTTTTTTTTTTTTTTTTTTATTGTCGCCAACACAATGTATAAACACTTGTCACAGAGAACAAAATGATATTATTAAATACAAGCACATGACATTCCTGATAACAATATCAAGTAAGCACGAAATCCCACAACATAATCATTCCATCACCATATTTGCATCGGCTTTTCAAGTATCCCTCATCTATTCATCTCATGCATACCTTTCATATCCACACCTTTACACACCAGCCATTTGCCCATGCACTCCTATCCCCCCCTCTACCCTTACCCAGCCCTCCCCCCCCTCCCTTAACTGAGCCTCTGTAAGCAGTCTGTCCACACCATCGAGTATTGCTTGTTGCCTGCTTTTAGAGATTTGGCATAGATCCTGCTCTCATATTTACCCACTTCACTCATTCGTGCCTTCCAAGCTCCACTTGGTATACTCTCAGAGGATGTCCAAAATTGTAAAATAGTCTTTTTAACTAACAATAAGGTCATATATATAAATCGCCTGTACGGTTGCAATACCCTCTGTGCTTTCAAAAGGGTTTGATCTCCAAGGAGCAGTGTTGCGTAGTCCCATTCTAGCTGTTTTTGAGTAACTCCCTGTATTAATTGGAAGGCCTCATTCCACACTGAGAGGCTCGGACATTCCAGGAAAGAGTGAAGAAAGGTTCCTCCTCCCTGATGACATCGGGGACACTGTCCATCTCCCCATAAGCCCATAATTGCCCCTTTAGCCCTAGTGATGTATGCTCTGTGCATTATCTTATATTGTGTTTCCTGCAGATCTGCTACTTTAACCATGTCATATAATGTGGAGAAAAGCTTGTTAAACATTTGGAGTGTATAGGTCGTACCTAGTTCTGTGTTCCAATGTCCCACCAGCCTCTCCATGCCCCCTTCTGGGCTATGCATTTGCAAGATCTTATACCATGTAGAGAGACTATTGACTTTATAGGGGGTCCGGAGCAACACCTTATCCAACAGGCCCCACCTCCACTTATCCCCATATTTCCCCTGTAAAGCAGAATAATAATGCCTCACTTGAATGTATTGCAGTAGATTCTTATTAGGGACACCCCATCTCTCTTTGATTTGGTCAAAAGATTCCAGCGTATCCCCCCCCTCCACTAGGAGATGGCCTAAAATCCTGCACCCCTCCTGCTGCCACTGGGTAAACACCGAGTACCCCATGCCTGCTGGAAACTCCGCATTGCCCACCATGCCCAAAAAGGGGGACGCATTGGGTGTCTTCTGTTGTTTCTCTCTCCACCAAATCCACGCCCTCCGCATGGGTTTCAGGAATGCCAGCTTGCCCACCATCTGAGAGTCAGTGCCAGCTCGCGTGTGTATTAAATTTATAAACGACCATGGGCGACTCCAGTCCTCCAGCCCTCCAGTTGGCAAAAACTTATAATGATCTGCCAACCCCTCAAAAATAAAGCGCATAAGCGCTGCAACATTGTACATGCGTAAATCGGGTAACCCCAGGCCTCCCGCCCCCTTATTATGGGATAGTTTCTGATGCCCTATTCGTGCCCCTTTCCCATGCCAAATAAAAGAGCGGATAATGGAACGAAACAAACGTTCCTCTCTCCGTAAGACCCAGATAGGTGCCACCTGTAGAGGGTAGAGAATCTTAGGCAGTAGAACCATTTTTACAAGAGCTATTCTCCCCATCAAAGAAAGTGGCAAGTCTTTCCATCGCGCACACAACTGCCCAATTTTCTCCACTGACTCCATCACGTTCTTCCTGTAGAACGTCCCACCACTAGTACTAAGGAAAATACCCAAATATCGCATTGCGCCCTTAGCATATGGGATCGGCAGTTCTACTGTTCCCGGGTCCCCACTGCGTCCCGACAAAGGAAGCACTTCCGATTTAGAGCAATTTACTCGCAACCCCGACAGATCCCCAAATCCAGCCACCAGATCCAACGCCCTGGGCAAATCCGTAGGGGCGTGCGCCACATACATTAGGATGTCGTCGGCAAATAGATTAAGTTTAAATTCTCTATGCCCCACCCGCAGACCTCGGATCGATCCACTGCTTCTAATCTTTATAGCTAGCGGTTCTATGGCCAGTAAAATAGGGGTGGCGACAAAGGGCAACCCTGGCGGGTGCCTCTGTGCAGCGAGAAACTCTCTGTGAGCTTTCCATTAACTAACAGCCTAGCCAGTGGCATCGCGTAAAGGGCCTTGATCCAGGATAAAAAAGTCCCAGTTATACCGAACTTTTCTAGGGTCCAAAATAGGTATTGCCATGATATACTGTCAAAAGCTTTCTCCATGTCCAATCCTATTATGGCTTCTTTTCCCCCACTCCCTCCGTATTCCTGAATTGTTAGCATAGCCCTCATAATGTTCATGGAAGCGTATCGCCCCGGGACAAATCCGACCTGGTCTTCATGCACTAAAAAGGGCAATAACGTATTCATCCGCTTGGCCATTATGGCCGCCAACAACTTTATGTCCTGATTTAAAAGCGAAATGGGGCGGTATGATCCCACCTGTGTTACATCCTTACCCGGTTTTGGCAATAATACCACATGGGCCATGTTGCGCTGGATTCCCAGTCCCTCTTCTGCAATCCCATTAAACCACGCCCCCAGGGGTTCCACTATTAGATCCACTAAAATACGGTAATATTCCGGGCCAAAACCATCGGGCCCCGGGGCCTTGGTTAACTTGAGGGATTTAATACCCTTTTTTATCTCCTCTCCTGAGATAGGTGCATTCAAAACAAGCAGCTGATCCTCTGTAGGCTGTGGCAGCTGCATCGTTTGAAAGAACCGCTCACACGCCTCTAAGTCAAACTCCTTAGCCTTATACAAAGAGCTATAAAAATTTACAAATTGCTGCATTATCTGTGTCTCCTCCGTGTACTCCCTCCCTTTTGGATCTTTAATTGTGGTAACGACCTGTCTTTTGCGTGGTGGCCTAACCAGGTTAGCTAAGAGCTTCCCTGCCCTATTGCCCCATTTGAACAGTTTAAAGCGCTGAAAGTAAATATCACTTACAGCTCTCTGGGTCAGGATATCATCTATTTGTTTCCGAACATGTAACAGCTGAGCTTTACAGTCTGCATTCAAGGAGCTCATATGTGTCCTCCGCAACTGGTGGAATTCTCTAGACAACCGTAAAAGATCTGCCTCCCTTTTTTTTCTCTGCCTTGCTGTGTATGCTATGATATCGCCTCTCAACACTACCTTCGAGGCCTCCCAGTATGTACCTGCATCTACGCCCTGGGTTTGATTGTACCTTTGGTATTCAAGCCACTTATTTCTCAGAAACTCATGAAATTCCTTATTGTTATACAATAGTGGTGAAAATCTCCAAATCCTCTCCTTTGTTTCTGCCGCAAATGACATGTCTAAAGTAACTGCTGAGTGGTCGCTCAACACATTATCAAGTATATGCACTTTAGTGACTCTAGATAGCCAAGAAGTGGTGACCAACATGTAATCCAGCCTAGAGTATACATTATGCGGATGGGAGTGAAATGTGTATTCTCTATCGTGGGGGTGTAACAGCCTCCACATGTCCTCAAGCCCCAGTTGAGAAGCCACGAAATTCACCCCTTTATTGTCCCAATTTCTTCCCTTGGTTTTCGGGGGCTTGCAATCCACTGAGGGGTCAGCCACCATGTTAAAATCTCCCCCCATCACTATTAAGCAATCAGGAAGGGTCAATACTTTGGCCACCAATTCAGAGAAAAATTTGGAGGAATATACATTGGGCCCATAGACATTGCAAAGAAGCATATGCTGTCCCCACAATTCACCCATAATCAGTACATATCTCCCCTCTCTGTCCTGGATCACTTTATGAGTGTTAAATGGCAATTTCTTGTGTATTAATATGGCCACTCCTCTTTGTCTAGAATTATAAGAAGAGAACCCCACCTCTCCCACCCAGCTCCGTTGTAATTTTTGATGTTCAGATGCCGAGAGGTGGGTTTCTTGCAAGAATGCTATATCTGCTCCCTCTTTGCATAGCCACGAGAGCAGCTTAGTTCTTTTAACTGGGGAGTGCACACCATCCACATTCAACGTAATTACTCTTAAATTAACCATTGTCAGGTTGTATGTTATTAATACCATAGATAAAGACACTATACATCTCGCCAGTCTCCCAGCCCAACTGGCAAGTATCTTCAATACACTCATTAAGCAAACAGACTCTCACAGTGATTTTAGCTTTCAGATCTCTGTCCTTTCCCACCCAAAAGCCCTCCTTCCCCCCTCCCCCCTCCCTCTCTTTCCACACAGACAACCACAACCACACCCCTTTCATCTCTACGCATTCATCCACCCCCCCTCCCCCTCCCCACCATTCTCCTCTCCCTCCCCCCCTCCCCTGTCCCTTCCATTCCTTGTCTTCCATCCTACTCCTACCCGAGACTCACCGGTCCGACAGGGCCTCCCCGAGAGTCCCCCCTCATCCAAGAGTTATGGAATGTCAGACGACCCACAAAGGAAGCTTGTGACTATATATCCTAAGCCCATACCCCCATCAGCCATAAAACTAACCCTTCTATAACACTTCATTTCAAACTAAAACAGCTGAAAGAACCAGACATGTTATCCCTGTTACAAACCCCTCCTCCCCCTCCCTGCTCCCGCTTTCGCTTGGAGCCTGTCCATCAATTAGCATATCCATCAACTCTAAACTCAAAGATTGTCCCAGCACTTAATAGATGCCTCCTGGCTATTTGCAAATAAAACCTTCAGCTCCCACTTCCAGGATTACTCTCCTTGGTCACGGGCTCTTTCCCAGCTCACAGGTGCCAGCCGCGGTGATTTTCTCCAGCATTGCCTTCGCCTCTCCTGGATCGCTGATATAGGACACTCGATTTTCATACCATACCCGTAGCTTCGCCGGGTAGAGAAGGGCGAACTTGATTCCTTTTTTATGCAGTTCAGTGCATGTAGGTGCCATAGCTTTCCGTAGCAGTGCCACTCTTGCAGAGTAGTCATTGAAAATAAACAACCTGTTGCTCTCGTACGATAAAGCTTTCTTTGCGCGGTAAGCCCTTAAGATCTCCTCTTTCGCCTGCCAGTTGGTGAAATGCGCTATTGCTGTTCGGGGTCTGGCATTCTCCTCCTTGCGCACCCCAATTCGGTGCGCCCTGTCACAGCAAATGTTGTTTCTGCCCTCTGCTATGCCCAGCTGGTCTGGAAGCCAGGAGTCAAAGAACTTATAAAGATTTTTGTCCAGCACTGACTCAGGGAGACCAACCACTCTCAAGTTGTTTCGTCGTGCTCGATTTTCCTGCTCTTCCAGGCGGTCTCTCAGCTCTCCTGTTTCTTTTTGAAGTTCAGAAATTTGAGCCGCCATTTGCCGAGCCTCGTCCTCTCTCGCCGCCACTCGATTCTCCACTTCAGCAATGCGGGTGGCCTGTGCATCAAACTTTCCGTTTATTTCATCCACAGCTGTTTGCAGTTTGGTAAGTCTATTTTCCAGTGCTGCCGACACCGACCTCGTTATTTCCGCTATCCATTCTCCTGCCTGCGGTTCTGTGTCGCTCCGCGCGGGCTGCATTGTTGTTTCCGCCATCTTTTTCGGCGCCTTGTTGTTCGGGGTTTTTGCTCCTCTCTGGGCTTTTGTGGGCATTCCTCAGAAACCTTCTCAGAAACGTGATGAAATCTGGGCTCTGTTCTATCGTCTAGCAGCCAACACCCTCAGAATTTGCGTATAGCCAGCAAAACTGGCTGTTTTTAGCTGAATATAGCAGATCTCTCGGGGAGCCCCTCTCCACCACGTCCCCTCAGGCAGCAGGCATCACGTGACCCCCTGTAGGCTGATTTCTAACCTTCCTCATGATCAAGGATACCCCACGAGGTGAGATTTTGCGTGGAGCCCCAGATCTTTGTCGATTGACAGTCATTTTGTACTTCTTCCATTTTCTTACTATGGCACCAACAGTTGTCTCCTTCTCGCCCAGCGTCTTACTGATGGTTTTGTAGCCCATTCCAGCCTTGTGCAGGTGTATGATCTTGTCCCTGACATCCTTAGACAGCTCCTTGCTCTTGGCCATTTTGTAGAGGTTAGAGTCTGACTGATTCACTGAGTCTGTGGACAGGTGTCTTTCATACAGGTGACCATTGCCGACAGCTGTCTGTCATGCAGGTAACGAGTTGATTTGGAGCATCTACCTGGTCTGTAGGGGCCAGATCTCTTACTGGTTGGTGGGGGATCAAATACTTATTTCCCTCTGCAGAATGCAAATAAATTCAAATACTTTCCACAATGTGATTTTCCGGATTTAATTTGTGATGTGCTATCTCTCACTGTTACCAATAACCTACCCTTCAATTATGGGCTGCTCATGTCTTTGTCAGTGGGCACACTTACAAAATCAGCAAGGGATCAAATACTTATTTCCCCCACTGTATTTGCTGTCCTTTGCATTCAAAACCAGATATGAAAAATATTTGAGAATAAAGAGATCCTTTATTAAAACTGCTAGTAGTTTTGACCCACTGCACAACTGAACCCCTTAAACCTTTTTTTTTTTTTAAAGCTTTTAAAAAGGGGCCCCTTCAGAATTCTGCAGACTTTGGCCCTGAATCTGACGACCGGTTGCCATTGCACAGTAAATGGGATTCCCTCTCCCACAGGGGTTAAACACTGCTTCCTTATTTTGTCCATCAGACTAGTCAGAACCAAAGGATTATGTCTACCAGCCAGCAGGTGGAGATGGAGCAAAGACTTGAGCACTGCCCTATATAGGACACCCTGTAACCACTTGCTTTTCAGAATTCTGTGTCCAGCAGATTGTGACAAAGCATGCAGCTGGGTTCTGAACTGTTGTGGTGCGCCTCCTGGGCTGAGTTGGAGAACCAGTTGCCTGTTTGAGCGTGGTCCAGTTGGGAGGGAATCCAGAATTCCACAGTGTCTGACACCACTCTAGGAGATACCTAGAGTGTACAATAATGTGTAACAGTCTGGACTAAGCAGTTCTTAATGCTGTTTTGAAGCTTCCGTATGCAGTTTTTCATATAACTGTATGCTATGGTGGAGCATCATACATTGAGTTTGTGTTCTCTCCTCTTTTAGATGCAATTAATTTTGTATGTTGGCTATGCATTCATATCGCTGCCGCTTAGCACAGTAAAGTTAAGCAGAATTAAATCCTTCAGTAAAAGTGAATCCAACTTCAGTCAGTTACATAATTCTGACTGCAAGCTCACTTTATCCTTGCTACTCAGTTAGTAGTTTGAAAACTGTAGAGTGGCAGTTTCTTCATCTACAGTGGGTAGAAGATGCTATTAATGTGGATTGAGGGGATGTAAAGCAAGAAGAAGCTGTTGGACAGAGTTTGTCAAGTGATCAAAAAAGTACTTAAAATGGATTTGTGAGATGTGGGTAAAGGTACTTTTCAGTGATGGAAGCATTTTTTATCTCTTTTGGAGACAGGCGGCACACACATGTAAGGTGATTCCAGGTGAAAAATGAAAGCTACCAGAGTGTTTGAATGTGTTTGTCAAACATTTGTTGAACATCAAGGCTTTGGGGTTGCATAACAACAAGTGGTGTTGGGATATTTGCAGATTTGTCAGTGGCATGATAAATGCCAAGGAATACATTGAGAGACTGCAGTAGTATATGATTCGATCGACACAACTATTCGGATATATGTGCAGAAGAGGACAAAGTTAATAGTTCTATACAATTTGAAATCGAGAGGACATGCAGACAAGATACATGGATAATCACAGGCAACTAGAATGCAAAATTGAGAACAAAGTAGGTAGCCAAGCAGTTGGAAAATTTGAGCTTGAAAACAGAAATTGAGCTGGAGAAGATTTAATTGAAATGAACATTTTGGTCTTGAATTCTAGCAACATCTTTCAGCAATACAAGCAGTGACTGTACATGTGGATTTCACCCAGTGGATTAAAAAAAATTAAATTGACTACATATGTGGAAGTCAATGATTGGAAAGCTCAATAATGTCAATAAAGGTACAAGTATTACAAGTTTCAGTTTTGATATAATGCATAGTCTAATAACATCATAGTGGCTTTAAAGAGTCATAAATGGGGAAACAAAATATTGAAATACGAACCTAGATAAATCACAGAAGAAATAATAAAATTACAGTGACATTGAATAATATAAAATTTTAAAATGTTTACATTTTTTATACAATCAAAAAAGACAACCTGAAGTTGACAGTGGTATAGATCACCCAACTACCAGTGTGCAAACTCAAGCTGAAAAAGAAAAAGCCAATCATGACTGTTTCAAAATATTATCTGAAGTATACCACCAGATTTTAGACTATCTTTGAAATGGGTTTACCACATTGAGTTATGGGAAGGCATCAAGAAAGTTATACTTAAAGAAAGTGAAAAGTACTTGCAAAAGGTGATAAATCAATCATGGCCAAAGTTGATGACGAAAATTCTCAAAATTGCTCAAAACAGTGGGCACTTTGATGGCAGGACAAGGCAGTCAGAAGCAGCAAAGAGGTCGCTGGCAACAATCACCAACCACAAATATTCCCGTGCTCTCAGCCAACTCCATGTGGCTGTGAAAGACAACAGCAGCCATTTGAGATGCTATTGCTCTTAGTGCTTGTACAGTTTCCACACCCGAGATGTTAGGAGGTGGATTTTTGGAAGCTTCCTTGTCTCTATGGAGCTCATAAGGAGTAGCAACGTCCTCAGTCACCTGAACTACAGGGGAAGCCTTTTCCCTTTCTCCTTTACAGAGCCTTTCTACTGAGGCAGGCTAAAGGTCCCCCTGTAACTTTGCCTGGGGAGGGGGGACACTGAGGGGCCCAGACAAGCTAAAATACCCTATTTGAATACAAGGGAAGATTAGGAGTAGGGGTCTTGAGGGTGGGGTCATAATACTGGGGTAAGGAAGCATTGGGTCATCCATCCTTTGGAGGAGGGGAAATTGTCTTGTCTTTTTTTTTTTTAAGGAGCTGTTAGTTCTTAGAAAGTCTGCATATTAATTGCTAAGTATATTTGAAGCTCAAGTGTAGGAGATGGAATCCTCGAGGGATCCCATATTGGAAGATATTCAGAAGCCCATCAGAACCTTTCGTGTTCACTAAGCAGTTCAAGCCCTGATATCAGCAGAGGGAGATGCACCAGAAGCCAGTCTCTCTGGGTTGGTAAGGCCATGGGGAAATTCTGCCCTTTAGTTCGTTAGAGAAAGTTGAAGCAACTGACAGTGGACACCTTGATGATGGTGACAAAACTACCATTCCCATTGAGAGCAGCACAGCTTTGAAGAATGTCCAAGATTGAAAGTTGAAAATCTTATTGAAGTATGTCTTTTGAAGTTGTGTTCTTGGGGCTGCAGGCAGTTGTTTGCAGTACTTATGTATTCAGGGCCTGTTTGTTCTGGGTGCAGCAGTTTCCAATTGAGCAGCAGTAGAAAGGGTGCTAAGATCTTGCGGGATTTGGTTCATCTTCATTCTAGCTTTTTATGGCAGATACCTTATGATTTGTTTTGTATTTCTTCCAGCAGCATGGTGATCTGAGTTTCAGCCAGGTGCTAATTAACTCTCTGGAATCAGGCAGCTGATACAGCTTCCAAGGCCCAGCTTAGCAGTCTTCTTTTTTGAGGGAATCAACTGTTTAGGGAGGGTCTTGGAGAAGCTGGTAAAAGATCTGAAGGAGATAAATCCCTAGAGGTTACTGGAGAACAAGCCTATGGTTTTCTCTCGACCCGAGGCAAGTTCACCATTTCTTATGTTGACCCCCCAAAATAAGAGCAATTTTCCTCCTGTTATGATCAAGGGTGTAAATCAGGCTTTGTCTCTTATTTCCACTTTGGAAGAAAGGTGGGAGAGGGGAGATTTGACAGACATTTAAATACCTATGTGGCATTAATGCACAGGAAGCTCTGGAATGAGGGGCCATAGGATGAAGGTGAAAGGGAATAGACTTAGAAGTAACCAGAGGAAATACTTCTTCACAGAAAGGGTGGTGAATTTGTGGAACAGACCCCGGTGGAAGTGATGGGGACGAAAACAGCATCTGAATTTAAAACAGCTTGAGACAAGTACATAGGATCTCGAAGAGAGATAGGCACACTGGATAGGCCATATGGTCTTTATTTGCCTATATTTTTCTGTTTCTATGTTTCACAAGGAGTAGTTATTGATGTCCTCAGATCTGAGGCCTGCCTCACCAGACGTTCTTGGGAATCGTCAGTTTCAGGCTGTTCCTTTTCTTTATCCCTGCCCTTCAGATCTCTTCAGATGTAATGATTAGTGGTATCCACTTTCCTCTGCAGAGAGGGCATACTGATTTCATCTGTATCTGGACAATTGACTCATAAGGACTGAGTCCAAGGCTGAAAGTGCTCAAGCTCCCTCAAGTGATTATGCTTTTACAGTGTCTTAGATGAGTTGTGAACATCCAAAAAGAGCAAGTTGGTATCTTCTTAGTATATTAAATAGCTGAGGGGGTATGTTTGACTTGCAGGAGGGGAAAGTCATCTTCCAAAGTAGTGTGTTCAAGAGAGGAATCAGTTTGTTGTAGGGTCTTGGTGCTATAGCAGCAACCATCAACTTAATCCTTTTGGCTCAGGCACATGTGCATGTGCTTCAGAGTTCACTTCTGTACCAGTGGTCAGCATTGTCAGTTTACTATCATTTTCTATGGATTCCATTAGCTCAAGTCAGATTGGAGTAATAGTTGGATACCAGAAACCCCAGTTGGATTGTGGTGATGATGGATGTCAGCCTGAGTGGCTGTGGAGCACATTGTCAAGGCCAGGTAAGGAAGATGGTAGGAGACATGTCCTAGTCCATTAACAGGTTGGAAACAAGAGCTATATAGAGGTCATACAGATCTATCAGGATATTCTCTTACTACAAGAAGGAAGTAGCCTTTGGTAACTGGCAGTGTAGAGGATGTAGCCCTGTCACCAGTTTGTGTGCATCATAGAGTTTAGGCTGAACTAAAGACATGTGATGTCATGTGGATTTTCTGTGTCACACTGCAATTTGTATGTGCAAGAACTTGGTGACCAGCTAGTTTGATTACATCAGACCAAGGATAGAGTGTGATATTTTGAACCAGTGAGATACTGCCTTGAAGATTTGAGAAGTCCTTGGAGAAAAGAGTCTCTGGTACATCATCAGCTACTTTGGAGCATTTCTGCATATGTTCAAGGTGATGTATAATGTCAGCACAATTGGTCCGATATTGTCATTAATGATTAAGCCAATTTTCAACTCCCCTATTTTATCATGATTTGAATGACATGAATGGTAAGACAGTATATATGGCCATGGAGAGAGATGCAGTGCAGCAATGGAGAGAAGCAAGATCTATCTCTCCTCTCTTCCACCAGCTTCAGTGTTCTTCAATCTGACTGTGCTACAGCCTAATGATCAGTGATGTGCCTGAGGGTTTGCTGCTATCTTTAGGTTATATGGTTTTGGTTCTGTGATAACTCAAATGTCAACTGATGGATAGTGCTGCTTTTGTTAGGGAGTGTGCTTATTTGTATCAGACATTAGTATTAGGAATTAGAAACTGTTAGAAATTCACCACTGTTTACTATTCCTGTTTTCTTTCTTTGCTAAATAAGCAATTCTGTAACGTGGCTTCCCACAATTCCACAACATGTGGTATAGTTGTGTCGATCAACCAGCAAGTGGAGATAGAAAACTGAGATGAGATGCATCTCTCTGTCATCCAGTCCAGCTCCTCAATATTTTCTGTCTCCAGCAGGTGGATGGACACACTTTTCAGCCTCTGGTTCTGAGTGATTTGCTCCTGGTCCAGTTGTTCGTCTAGTCCCCAGTTGAGCTTGAGTCGACAGAGTGATATCTGGAGGTTTTCAGATCCCTGTCTCTGGTGCCCTGCAAATTTACTACTACTTCTCTCCCCTGTTTCCTGTGGAGTTCTCCTTTTTCTAGCACAACAATCTTAGAAAAAAAAAAAAAGAGAAGAGAAGGAAAGAGGTTTACTGGAGAGTGTGGGACAGAATATCTCCTGATTCTTTCTCATCTGAGGTAAGACTTGTGGAGACTGGGGGCTTGGGAGGAGCAGCTGTCAGTGTTAAGTCCAACTAAAGTTTGGCTCAGAACTGCTTGGAGCGATGCAAGTTCTGCTTGGTGGGGGGGAGAGATCATGACTCACTGCTTGGGACTGTGTTGTGCTGCGTTTGTGCCAGTCAGGGTGAATGGCTACTCCTTCAGAGGCAGTTAAGTGGTTTTCCCACTGTGGACACACTAGCTGGCGTTGGGATGTTGCAGTGCGTGCAAGCAGGGAATCCCGCAGGATGCTGGGGTAATGATCGGCGGTAGTACGTCTTTGGACTTGGTGCATCATCCAGATATGCCAGAAACTCTGGCAGGGCAGGTGCACAGTTTGGTGCTGGAGAGTGTGGGAACAGGTGCCATTTTGTCAGAACTGACAGTGAGGAGCAGCCTCTGTTTGATCACACACAGAGCACAGCCACCATTTTATAACCTCAGGGTCCGATAGAGCAGCTGCATCGGGATCTTTGTTTTCTCTGGAGTTTATATTGCTCTTACACCAGACCTATTGACTGAAGCAGGGACAGTCAGAGTTGCTGCAAGGTTCTTCAGTTTGTTACCTCTTAGCCCCTACAGCTCCTAAGAGATCTCGTTTAGCCTCATTTGTCCACTCCTGGAAGTCTGCCTCTGCTTCTCCCTACTTATCTAATGTGGCCTTTGTTTGTTCAGAGGAGCTATCGTTGAAGGAGCTGTTAGAGGAGAGAGAGAACCTGAAAGTACTGAGGTTGTTTCATAAAGAGGAGCTTAGTATTCTTATTTCTGAGGCATTGGCGGTGCTTTCCATTGAGAAGCCGCCTGCTTCAGTGTCATGAGTTCCATCTTCGTCTATTATGAGTGAGCTTATAGGTCCTTCTAGGCCTTCCTGATGCATCTAAACAGACTGGGTCTCACTGGATGCGGAGCTGAGTGGGAAGAGCCATGGCTCGCCTCTGCTTGATGGCTCTGGAGGAGAAAGAGAAATTGTAGCTTCTCAAGCTGGACCCCCTTGTTAAGGCAGTGACTAAGACCACCACCTTGCGGTTGGCATTACCCTAAAAGACCTACAGTATAGGAAGCTAGAAGGTTTGCTTTTGAAGTGGTGTTTTTAGGCCTTAAAGCAACAGTGTGCAGTTTGTTCGTGGCTGGAGCATGCCTGAAGTGGCATCAGCAGTTTGCAACACAAGATGGGCACCATAACATTCAGCAGGAAGTAGGATTGACTTACTTGGCGGATGTTATTTGACATGTTATGGGTTGCGGCCAATTTTCCCTCTAAGCGGAGTGCATGAGCAATTGTTCATACATTTTAGGAGCTTCACAAGCAAAAATGTGTTTTATCGTTCTATGTACATAAATGCATTGCTAATACTGGTGCTCAAAAATTGTTTTTTTTTTTTTTAGCTTGTTGCTCACTTGAAAACAAATTTGCACACACCAGGCCACTTAGAGGAAACTTTGGTTATGGCCCACAGTAGGTCTTTGGCTGTCTCGGCCTGTAGGCAGCGCTGGTTGCAGCATTGGGAAGCAGGTGCAGCGTCAAAATCACATCTAGTTAAACTGCCCTTTCAGGGTAAGTGTTTGCTGAAGGGTAAGCCAAAAGCCTCTTGCCTCCCGTCTTCAGGGGGATCTCGGTCTCTATTTCGAGACAGCAGATGGTACTGGTCTGGTTGTCAGCAAGATGGTCAGAAGTCCCGCTTTCAGGCACACCAATCTTCCTTTCGTGCAGACAGGAAGAAATTCTCTTGGTCAGCTAGAGCGTCCGATACCTCCACAACTTTGCTGTGATGCATGGCTGGTTCACTCTTTTCCTCCAGTGGGAGGACGTCTTTAGAGTTTTCGGGAGGAGTGGGCCAAAATCATATCAGACTGATGGGTTCTGGATAAACAGGTTTCAAGTTGGTCTCCCACCTAGTCGCTCCTCTGTTGAAGTCTTCTTGTTGAAAGGGAACCATGACAGTCAAGGTTCAGGCCACTGTAGCATCCTTGCTGGTACTCCGGCCATTGTTTCATTTCCCTGGGCTGAACAGGGAGAAGGCAGATAATCTGTCTATTTCCATTGTCCCAATAAAGGAAGGCACCTTTCGTCCAGTCTTAGATCTCAAATGTCTAAATCTCTGCCTCTGAGTGTCCACTTTTGCATGGAAACACAGAGCAGCAGAATTTCTCACCACCCTCAATCTCAAGGAAGTGTACTTGCGTATACTCATATGGCTGCTGTAGGTTTTGCGGTACTTGGCCATCACTTCCAGTTCAGGGCTTTGCCCTTAGGTCTTGCCACTGCTCCTAGAACATCTGTCAAGTTTCCAGTGGTGGTAGTCCCTTCCTTCAGTGTCAAGGAATCGGAGTTCACCTGTATCTCGATGACCGACTGGCTCATTCATGCGTCATTCTATTCGGACAAAGTTGGTTGGGTAATCAATTTCGCGAAGAGCAGACTAACTCCATCACAGACACTGAAGTATCTGGACGTTCTGACACAGCAAGGGAGAGGATCTTCCTCACAGAAAGCAGGAGGTCAAAGCTGGTTCAGCAGATTTGTCGTCTTCTCAGTCGAGGCATGCCCAGGGTCTGGGACTTCGTCCAGGTCCTTGGTGCAGTGGAAGTGGTGCCATTGGCAAGGGCTTATATTCGTACATTACAGATGCCTCTTTTCAGCTGCTGGTCTCCAGTGTCACAGAAGCATGACCTTCATCTTCCTTGGATGCTGGTGTTCAGATGGAGTATGCAGTAATGGTTGTAGCCCAGGAATTTGACAGTCTGAACTCCCTTTCCGATAGCACAATGGGAGGGTGGTGACTGCGGACACAAGCAGATCGGGTTGGGGAGCTCATTACAAGTTCAGTCTGGCCCAGGGCACCTGGATGGAACAGGAATCTGTCACGAAATGCCTAACCACCAGCCTGGGGCTATCCCACAGCCACTTAGAGGGTCTATACCCAACACAGCTCAGGTCCACCTGCACCTGCCGCTTGTGCTCTACACTAGCAGCCTCCTCCCACCAACTGGGTCCCAACAGCCTGTCTCCCACTCTCAAATTATCCCCAGTGATTTCTAGGTTACTGGGGCCACACTCCCAGTGATCCCACAGTTCCTGGAAAGCACTTGCAGACCCAGCACACAAACCACCAGGATTCTTAATCCAGACAACAGAGGCAATAAACTAAAAATGTTTATTGTCATGAAAAATTAGGATAATGAACAGAAAAGGTGCAATCAGCAAAACAGTAACAAGTAACTGATTGGGGTTATTTGCAGTGGAAGAACTGCCTCGCTTGTATTCTACAACTTGGCTCTTGAAGTTATGATTGAGTTGCCAGGGTTAAGCAAGGGTAGATAATACACCTGCAGTACGATTGTAATAAAAGATCACCTCCTCGGCATATTCCAGGGTCTTGGAGGGTCTTTGAAACTTGGTGTGCACAGAGATTGTTTTCCCCTTTTTCAAGTTTGGATGGCACACATTTTTGTCCTTTCTGCAAGGTGGCCTCAAGAAAGATATGACACTGGTATGTTAGAAGGTGCCCTTTCTAGTCGACCTCTTAACTTCCCATACTGATGTGACTTGTTTCCTGGATGGGGTTTCTCACCTTAAGCCTCTAGTGTGGGTGTCCTTTCTTGGCATGAAACTTCATTCTGGTGCTTCATGCCTTTGGGGGTTTGAATTTTGAGCTGTTGAAAAAGGCAACTTTTATGCTGAAAATTCATGTTAGTTGATATTGGTTCAGCGAGATGGATTTTGCAGCTACTGGTGCTTTGGAGTTGAGATCCATTCTTGCATTTTAAGTAGATATTCCATCCAGTTTCTTCCTTTTTGACCAAGGTGGTGCCTGAGTTTAAAGTAAAACAGATGGTGTTGCCTGCTTGCATTCATACAGGATGTGTGTGTCTAGGAATTCTTGTTCTCAAACCTTTTGGATATTCGAAGGGTCCTGATGTATTAGTTAGAAGTAACCAGTGATTTTTTTTTCTTAAATCAGGTTGTTGGTACTTTTTGTGGTTCCAAGAAGGGCAGTAGCCTTGAAAGCTACCAGTGCACGCAGGTTGAAATTAGCACTTTTTTCCCATTTATTTCCAAGGGTTGAACACTACCAAAGATCCTTAAGGTGCACTTGACCGGAGGATTGACAGCTTCATGGGGAGAGATACATGCAGTCTCTCCAGCTGACATTTGTAGGACCTTAGTGTGGTCATTCTTGTATACTTGGAGACTAAGTTCTGTTAGATGCTTTTGCCAAAGAGGAAGTAGCATTTGGTGCAGCAGTGCTTAGATCAGGGGTTTGAGTCCCGCCCATTTTAAGGGGTACTTTGTTATATCCCATTGGTTCTGGACTGGTGGATGATAAAGGAGAAATTTGGCCTTAGGGGTGAATTTTCTTTCCTTGAATTCTACCAGACTAGTCCAGAGTCCTGCTCTTTTCAAATTTATAGCATAACTGATGTCCATTTGACTGATAGTTCCCCCCCCCCCCCCCCCAAAGGTCCCATTGAGGTCCCTTGATGATGTGATAGCTTATGTTGGGTACCCTGGATTCCTCCATTTTCTACTGGAATCTAGAGGATGTTTTTCTACATTTGCTTTGCTAAAGAGGTGCAGAAGAATAAGTGGCTGCACAGTACCCTATATAAGGCAGAGATCGTAAGCCTTTGTCTCTGTCTTCTGGTAGACAGGCTTAACCCATTAGTTCTAGCAGGTAAGACCAAATTTCTCCTTCTGCAATATCTCCAGCTGACCCACACAGAGCAGCATACCTAAGCCAGGAATGAATCCCATGTCTTGGTCAGCACTGCCATTGAGCTAGCCTCCCCATATATATTAATATTGACTTATTCTTTGGAGCCAACACTTTTTTTTTTTTTAGTAGTTTTCAAAGTGATTTCCACAGATAAAATAAAATTCACTCATGTAAATTACCCATCTGAAAATTGCTTACAACACATCACAAAAATGAGACCTTTCCTTCTTGGAACCTGGGATGTGATGTTCTGCAAGATTCATCTTTGTCTCCTATTTTGTTTAACATTTATTTCAGTTCACTGGGCAACCTACTTACATCTTTGAATCTGTCTTATTTTATCTATGCAGATGATGATCACATTATGTTTCCAGTTACTACAACTATTTCAGAACTATTCAGTCACATCGAACATTGTTTTTCCAAAATTTCACAATGGATGTTAGCTAACAAACTTAAGGTTAATGCAGATAAAATTGTTCTGTTGTGGATCAGTTGTAAATCTTTTCCAAGTCCCTTGGTTAATCTCATGTTAGGTGGTAAAACTATCCAGTTTCAGTCTGTTGTTAAGAGCCTAGGTGTTTGGTTGGACTCTGATTTAAGTGGAGATTTTATATAAAGAAATTGGTTTCTTCCACATTTCTCAAGTTGCAGTATTTGCATCAGATACGCTCTTTTTTTTTTCTTCAGTTAATGTGCAAAAAACTGTACAGGCGCATATTTTTTTCTAGAATTGAATACGACAATTCTTTGTACTTGGGTTTATCTTCAAAATCCTTAATTAAGCTTCAATTGCTTCAGAACCCCTTATTTAAGTTTCAGTTGCTTCAGAAGTCTGCTGCATGCTTGATGTTCCATAGGTGCAGGTATGAACATATCACCCTATTGCTTGCAGCTTGTCACTAGCTCCCCTCCCCGTTCAAGCCAAAATGCATTTTAAGGCGTTGTGTTAACTCTTAAGATTATGTACGGACTCTGCCCTGATTATTTTGTGCCTTCAATTACAATTCAAACCTATAGGTCCACAACTAGGCTTTTGCATTTAAATAAATTACAACAACCTCATTTTTCTAGACCTAGATTAGCAGTTAACTTTCAATAGACTTTTTTTCTCATGCAGTAGTTTCTTTGTGGAACTCCCTACTTTCGAAGATTCAGTTGGAAACTTATTATCTTAGGTTTAGAAAGATATTTTAAGCTTGGCTTTTTTCCCATTATTTTAATTTTGATTCTGTTTATATTCTAATGTATTTTTCCCTTTTTTGCCACTGCAATTATTGTGACTTTGTTTACATATTATTGTAGAGCTTGATTATTATTTGGCTTGGCCCTTTATGTAAACCATTTAGAGCTTCTGACTGAAATGGTAAATAAGATCTCTTATGTTAATTCTTTATTTGCATTATTTTGAAGGCATTCCTAGTTCAGGACTTCATTTAGTTTATTTGTATTTGATATGATGACAGTCAGAAATGCAGAGCTCTGTAAGTTCCTTGTCCTTAGGCACGTTTTTTTTTTGGTTTTTTTTTTAATTAGAGCAAGGACTACAGGTAAAGTGTCCACACAAATGTTTGTAAGGTTCATTGAGGTCTGCAGAAGTGATTGAAATTTAGTTATTAATGTGCTAATTTTTTTTTCAGAATGTTTAAGAACTTGCTGAAAGAAGTGAGAATATATGCACAGAAATTCATTGACCGAGGGAAAGATTTTAACTTAGAGTTGGCAATTAAAACCAGGATTATATCGGACGGGTTGAAGTATTCTCTTGCTACTGGGAACTGGGGTGACCAGAAGAAAGCTCACCAGGCTCGAGCTGGAGTATCTCAGGTGAGGTCTGGTAGTCATGGAAGCATAATCGGATTGGGCAGGGACCTATATGGAAAAAAACACTTGGACATGTTTAAAAACATTCAAAATACAGATCTGTAACTTGTGCATCCCATGTAAGAGAAGCGGCCATATTTGTTAAAGGTGTCACTGTTTGCTGGTGTCACTGTTTGCAGTGCTGGCTCTGAACTGATGAGGTGAGCAGCATACAGTACAAGAAATACATGCAGAGAAGAAGGGGGCATATTGGCCAAGTGAACAATCTTATTGACTGACTGTCCTTGGTGTTTTATAGTATGTGGTCCAGCTCCAGCATTGTACATAAAGTTTGAGTTTTCCTCCTAATCTAGGGTTGCTAGACTAATGGCTGTAGTTTTCAAGAAGAAGCACTGAATGCTAAATCCAGAAATGTACCAACTGCCCTGGGGGATGCACTTGTAATGTGCTCTGAAAGGTGCTGACTCATTCCCCTAAATGCAGTGTTTATTCTGATATCCAGGCTACAGATGGCAGTCAGGTCATTTGTGTTTGTTTTACTGTGATTCATCTTGTATATTTGTATAGATGGAATCTCAGTCCCAGCCTCTGATTTGACTAGAAGTTAGTGTCATAGGAAACTCCATATTAAAAATGTTTCATTGTTTGCTTAAAATTTTCGTAATCCGTAAGTATGTAAGCATCACTATACTTGGAAAGACCAAAGGTTTTTCAAGCCTAGTATCCTGTCTTCAACAGTGGACAAAAGATCTCAAAAGAGTAAAATAGAGTAAGTCCACCTTCCTTATTAATGATCATGTACTTTTTCTTTTAAGAACTTGTCCAAACCTTTTTTAAACCCCATTACGCTAACTGCTTTTACCACATTCTCTGGCAATAAATTCTACAGTTTAATTATGTTTATATGTTGTTAAGAAATACGTTCTCCAGTTTGTTCTAAATGTAGTAATTAGGGGTGGGCAACCATGGTCTTCAAGGGCCACAACCTGCTGGGTTTTTATGATTCCCTCAATGAGTATGTATGAGATCTATTTGCATACAATGGAAGTAGTATATGCAAATCAATCTCATGCATATTCATTGTGGGAATCTTGAAAACCTGATTGGGTTATGGCCCTCGAGGACCGTAGTTGCCAACACCTATATTAATTATTAACTGCATTGTATGCCCTCTAGTTCTTGTAGTTTTGGTTAGAAGATTCATATCTATTCATTTCACTCCACTCACGATTTTATAGCGGAGGAGTAGCCTAATGGTTAGTACAGTGGCCTGAGAACCTGGGAAATGGGTCAATTCCCACTGCAGCTTCTTGTGAATCTTGGCAAGACACTTAAAACCCTCCATTACCCCAGGTACAAAATAAGTACCTGAATATAGTAGGTAAACCACTTTAATTTGTAATCACAGAAGGGAGGTATATCAAATCCCATCCCTCCTATCCTCTTTTTTTTCCTCTATCAATCTTCCCTCAGCCATATCTTCTCCAAGCTGAAGAACCCTTGCCTCTTTAGCCTTTCTTCATAGGGGAATCATTCCATTCCCTTTATCTTTTTGGTTTCTCTTCTCTGTACCTTTTCTAATTCAGCTCTATGTATATTTAGATGTTGTGACCAGAATTGCACACAATATTTGAGGTGTGGTCACACCATAGAGCGATACAAAGGCATTATAATAATCTCTTTTTTCCCCTATTTCTTTCGTAATAATTCTTAACATTATATTTGCTTTCATGGCCACCACTGAACACTGAGCAGAAGATTTTAATGTATCATCGATGACCCTAGCTATTTACTCTCCTTAGTAGTGATTCCTGTTGTGGAACTTTGTAACTTTGGTTTGGGTTGCTCTTTCCTATGTGTCACTTTCCATTTGCTCATGTTCAGTTTGTCTCCCAGTTTTGGAAGACCCTCTTGCAGTTTCTTGCAATTGAACTTTGTTCAAATTTACTGATAACACAAAGTTATTCAGCACATTTGTTCTGGTTTCCAGATCATTTATAAATATCTTAAAAAGCAGCAGGTCTAGCACAGTTAGAGGACCTAGTATTTACCTTTCTTTACTGATAATATTTTTGATGCTATTTTTTTCTGTGTTTTAATCAGTTGTTAATCCACAGTAGTTCTAATTTTCTCGAGCCATTCATAAGATACTTTGTCAAATGCTCTCTGAAAATCCAAATACAGAATATCATCTGGCTCACTTTTACCCACGTTTGTTCACTCTTTTGGAAAAATGTAGTACATTGGGGAGGCAAGATTTCCCTTGTTGGCTTTATCGCATTAATCTATGCCAATGTATATGTTCAGTAACTTTGTACTTTTTTTTTTTTTTTTTTTTGCCTGGCACTGACATTGATTTCCCAGTGACTCTAGGAATCCATTAAAAAAAAAATTGGTATTACACTGGCCACTCTCCAGTCTTCCGGTGCCACACCTGATTTTTAAGGATAAGTTATGAATTATTGATACAGTACAAGTCCAAAAATCTGGATGCCAGAATTCCGGACCACCTGAGAATCCAGACTGTTTGAAACCCAAACTTTTTTCCGGTAAATGCAACTGTAAAGATGCAGGTGCGGGACCATTTTCCTACTCCCTCTGATGCAGGAAGTTTACATCATAGAGGGTGGGATCAGCAAGCCTAGCAGCAGCATGCACAGGGAAATGGCCGTGCACTTGCATCTTTACAGCTGTGTTTATGAAGCCAATTGATGACAGCAGCAAGAGGGTAAGTGGGAGGGAGGAGGAAATACTGTAGAGAGTGGGATGCAGAAGAGTACACTCAATCTGTGCTATTAAGGCTGGGAATGCTTGGAATTTTTTTTTTCTTTGGTTTTTGATTTAATCCCCCTCTCTTAATGTGGTCTAATTCAGTAAAATTGAAGAAACAAAAAAGGAAAAACAACCCCTGCACAAAGCTTGAAGAAACAAAAAAAGAAAAAAAACAACCTTTGCACAAAGCAAAACAACACACAAACAGCAAAAGTGATTTAATCCCCCTCTCTTATTGTGGTCTAATTCAGTAAAATAGAAGAAACAAAAAAGGAAAAACAACCCCTACACAAAGCTTGAAGAAACAAAAAAGGAAAAAAACAACCTTTGCGCAAAGCAACACACGAACAGCAAAGGGGACAATTAAAGTCCCAAACCAATGGTGTGGTGCAGATTTGTTATTAAATGTCAATGACTCAATATGAGCTGTGTTTCGGCTGTAAGGCCTGCCTCAGGAGTCTACAAGAAAATGAACAATAATAATATATACAAACACCAAATTAAAATATAATAAATAAGAACTACATAAAAAGTATAACTTGAAAAAGTATAGTTAAAATATGAAACATCCAGTAAGAGAATTCAAAACAAATATTGTCATAAAACAAAAAACAAAGAGAACAGAATTGGTATTAAATACAGTCACAAACACAATATAAAGAATTAAAAAATATATGCATATAAATGTCTAAAAAGAAAAAAAAGTGAGAGAATTGTCTAATCCTAAGAAATAAGGAATAATCCTGTGTAATAAGAAATAATTGCACTAAAAGAAAACATGAAAGTAAATACAACCATGCATCAAGCAAGAGTCGAAAAAATATAAAAACATAATCATGTGAAGTAAATATAATTCATGTGCAATGAAAGCTAGTGCTGGAAAAATTTGTGCAGAGGAGACAAAATGAATATAGTAAACTTTGAATGTTTGGATACCAGAAATATGAAGAGTATAAAAAAAACATAGAAATTTGAATATAAATGTGCATGTGGAACCCTGATAAAATAGCAGTCGTCAATCATGAAGGTATAATATAGTGTGAATATAAATCATGTTCCATAGAGACTAATTCAAGAGAGACAAGTGCGGAGGAAACAAGTGCAAATAGAATTAACTGTATAAAATCCTGAAATGTTTAAGAAACCCTGAATGTTCAAATATAAAATTCTCCATTGGCAAACTAAGTCATTCATAATAAAGTTTCTTTGTATGTTTTTCCTGTAAATCATTTTAATAAATGAAGCATTGAATAAATCAACAAAAATTGTCTGTTTATCTCGTTTTCTTTCTTAAATTTGAATTTTTAAAGTACTGCCTGAGAATTCGGAAAATCTAAAAAAAAAACCGGACCAACCCAGTTCCCGAGCCATCTGAATTTTTGGACTTCTGCTGTTTCATTTTTTTTTTTTTTTTTTTTTTTAAAGTTTTGTGGGTACCTTGAGGTATATACCTTCTGGGCTAGGTGATTTGCTGCTGTTTTTTATTTTATTTGTGTTATTGCATCTTCCAGGTTTGTAGAGATTTATTTATTCATCTGATGCTCAGTACTATTAAAACCTATGCAGAAATAGTAATTCTCCCCCCCCCCCAAAACATCTTCCTCGGTGAAGACATTCATTTAGTCTCTCCACCGTGGCCTTGCCCTCCCTAAGTACTCCCATGTACCCTTTATTGTCTAGTGGGCCAACTGATTCAGTTATCATTTTCTTGCTTTGAGTGTACCTCAATAAAATTTAATTGTGTTTTTGCCTCTGAGGCAAATTACTTTTCAAGTCTTTTTGCCTTCATTATTAGTGTTTTGCATCTGACTTACCATTCCTTACGTTGTTTCTTATTTTCTTTTTGTTCTTGCTTTCATTTTCTGAAGGATGTTTTAGTGCTAATAGCCTCCATCTCACATTTTAATTATGCTGTCCAGCCAACAACTGTTAGATGCCCACCTTCTGATGGTCCAATTTACAAAACATTTTGTTATATGGTGAAGGGTTGTTTTGAATTAGGACTGTATTTCTTTACCATATTAAAGTCACTTAATTTTCAGCATACCATAAATACTACTGCTGCTTTATAGACTCAGCTGTATTCTATGTAGCATTTCAACTGTTTCCTAGGGCAGAATATACTAAAGCAGGCTTTTCCGTAATTGAGGATGTAGCTACCCTTAAAAGGACTGTGAAAATGAATAGAAGAAATTATGGTAGAGACATGGGTAGTAGTTTGACAGTTCAATCTGTGATTTCAGGTGCTGAACCGGCTGACGTTTGCATCTACACTCTCTCATTTACGGCGGTTGAACTCTCCTATTGGTAGAGATGGTAAACTGGCAAAACCCCGGCAGCTGCACAATACCTTGTGGGGAATGATCTGCCCTGCCGAGACTCCAGAGGTAAGGAAGTAAGAGATGTGCATGTGTATCATGACTCTCTCTTAGTAAAGGGGGTGACACTTGTAGGACCTTAACTCTAAAGATTGGTTAACCATTCTAATATTTCTCTCTACGTGAAGTTCTTTTTAGGCTGGAATTTCATATGTTTAAAAGGCTAAACTCCCCTTCCACCCATACCCCCCACATCCCCACAACATATGTGTGTGTGTCCATTCCACAAAATCCATACAGGAGAAGTGGCTGAACAGGAGATGCTAATAAACTAAGTATCTGTCATACTGGGAGTGATTTGCTCTACTCCTTTGAATTAAAAGCCTGGTATACATAAAGCTGAATCCTCTTAAGAGATTACTGACCCCTTCACATGCTTTGATTTGGCATCTGTGTTTGGACTTTGATCACTGTGGTGCAAGCATCATTTGATCTTTATTTTGAAAGTATTTTACTCAAAAACATGTAGAACCCACCTAAATCAAAGCGTAGGAGTATTTGATATCTAAGTATGTTGTCTTTTAAAGTAAGCATCTGATTATTTTCATGGGAAGGGGTTTCAAAAATGTGCTTGCTGGTTTATGTGGGGAAGGTACATTTTCTGAGCAGGTGAGATGGTTCAGGAAGCGGAAGGTGACAAGTATTCTTGGAGATCTGGGAATGGGGAGCAATAGGAATGTCTCTTGGCTCCTGTCTGGAGCCTAAGAGTAAGGCCATTTCAGGCATGGAGGGAGATGAAAAGAATGATGGAGTAGGGAGTTGAATAAGAGGAGTGCAAAGTATACAACATACCCTGCCTCAGAGGCAGATTAGTCTGTTTACAAGAATAAATTACTTCGAAAGTAGCTTTCTTCTAGTAATTCTTATCTTTCAAATATACTTCAGTATATAGATCTTTTATATTTATCTTCTAATGTTAAGGGTTAGAGTGAAGACAGCAAATGCAGGAGATTAAATAAAGAGAGCTTTCTTATTGTTCCACCAGACCAATCGAGACACTTTGGTTTGCATTTTCCTGCCAGCAGATAGAGATTAAGAAATACTAGACTAGTGACATCACTCTAAGTATTCTGTGCAGCCTGTCACTAGCCAGTATTTATCAGCTTCCAGTAGATGGTAGGTGAAGCATTCTGTGCAAGGGGTTGGTGGGGAAGGGGACTGTAGTTTACTGATCAAAATTTGGCAGTTTCTTTCCCAGGTATTTAAAAATGCAGCAACAAAACAAAGGCAATGACGTAGAAACTTGAGTTTGGACCAGCTTGTTGCGCCTCTCAGCCGGGGGTGCTACACCCAGTGGTGCTGGAACCCTCCCCTCTCCTGTCACCCCCTGATTGGGTTGATTGGCCACCTGTGTCTCAGCCTCCTTCCTCTACTCAAGGGATGGAGCTCTTGAAAGCCTGGAGGAACTTTCAAATAGACACAAATTCCCTTCAAGGAGAACTAGGCTAAAAGAGTATAACAGTTACTCTATCTACATCATTGTGCCCAAGAAAGGAAGGTAAATTTTGGCCCATTTCAAATGGGTGCAAAAGGGCCTTGAAAGCCCCAAGTTTTTGCATGGAGCCTTTATGTATCTTAGTGTGGTTTATTGGAAAATTTCTAATGCCTTTTAACCTGTCATATCTGCATATTCCTGTTGAAAGAATCACCAGAGTTATGTTTTGCAATCCTAGTTTGCCATTTTCATTTTGTGCGATTCCCTTTGGGTTAGCCACTGCTTCTAGGATTTTTTCAAACATGGTTGTGGTAGTGGCGGCCTTGTGAAAAAAGAGGCTGTTGGTCCATCCATACTTGGATATCTGGCTTATAAGAGAGAAACTGTCAGGAGGCCATGGTTCAGGTCATCAGTTTTCTGGAAGATTGAAGCTGGATGGTCAGATTTTTACGTGTGAACCAGGCCTTTTCTTTTTCAGCCTTTAGGGAGGTAAAGGAAGGAAGTCTGGAAAGTCTCTATCTGTTGAATGTTGAGTTGTTATTGAAGAGGACAAGAATTTCAGTGGCCAGACAGGATTCATTTTGTTTGGGGGGCGCCAGAAGATGGGGAAAAAGCATCTAAAGCATTGGTGGCTCACTGGATTATGGAAGCTATAACTGCTGCTTATGTGTTAAGAGGGTGCCTTATTCTGGTGGTACATATAAAATAATGAGTGGAGTGGAACAGGTGGATGTGAAGCGTCTGTTCACACTTTCTAAAAATACTAGGACTAGGGGGCATGCGATGAAACTACAGTGTAGTAAATTAATTGCCGGAGAACATAGTGAAGGCGGTTAGCTTGGCAGAGTTTAAAAAGGGGTTGGACGGTTTCCTAAAGGACAAGTCCATAGACCGCTACTAAATGGACTTGGGGAAAAATCCACAATTTCAGGAATAACATGTATAAAATGTTTGTACGTTTGGGTAGCTTGCCAGGTGCTCTTGACCTGGATTGGCAGCTGTTGGGGACAGGATGCTGGGCTTGATGGACCTTTTGGTCTTTTCCCAGTATGGCATTACTTATGTACTGAAGGCTCATTTCAACTAGAGGGCAAACCTTCTCTTGGGCAGAACATTCTCTCATTCTGCTTATGGAAATCTGCAAGGGAGCCACTTGGTTGTTGCTCAGTTCGTTTATCAAGTATTACAGATTGGATGTATAGATGGATCAGGATGCAGATTTTGTACCTAGGTTTTTAAGTTCAGGCCTCTCTCATTTCTGCCCGTAAGATTCGGCTTTGATACTTCTCAAGCCTCTGGGCTGATCTGGTGGGATGATAGGAAGATGAAATTAGACCTTACCTGCTAATTTTATTTCCTTAAGTCCCTCCAGACCAGTCCAGGACCCACCCCTATTGGAAGAATTATCAGAAGGAACTATAAGTCGGAGTCAGCATGTGAATTTGGCCTTGTTCTAGTCCTAGTTGAGTTATAGTTGTCGATTGTTACTAGGGGATTAGCGTCTTTGACCTCCTTGTTCCTGCTTTATTGGAGTACTGGGTAGTGACAAGCTGTATAGGATACAGAGTGATACCACTTGTCTAATAGGTCTCCGTCTCATCTCCTGGCTGGATTGGTCTGGAGAGACTAAAAGAAAATTAGCAAGTAAGGTTTAATTTAATCTTATATGGGAAGCCCGGATACCAGTAAGATGGAGAAGACACTTATTTTTGCTTTTTAACTTTAACTTTAACCGTACACCATAGCCCCGCCCAGCACATCCCAGGATACACTGGGCAGGGCTGGGCGCCGCCATTTTGCGGCGTCACAGGAAGAGGAGGGAAGCAGGCTACCCTTCCTCCTCCAACCCACAAGGTAGGGGGGTAGGGGGGTCTGGACCACCAGGGACCCTTCGCTGGGGGACTGGGGGTGCTGGAGACCCACTGGACCTCCAGCCCCCTCTGTCACTGGGGGGGGGGGGGGGGGGGGGTTGGTTGGCCACCAGGGACTTTGTTGAGGGGAATTAGAGGGGGCTGGAGACCCACCGGATCTCCATCCCTCCCTGAACCTGGGGGGGGGGGGGGGCGGAGGTCTGCCGGACCTCCAGCCCCCGTTGCTGGTCAAGCCCTTCTTAGTGTTTGTGCCCTATAAACTGGAACCCCCCCCCCCCTCCCCCCCAGTGATTGTGTTCCTCTTTGCCTCTTGTCAAGTACTCCACCCTACAAGTTACTGGTTTATAGGGGCACATAGACCCTTATAAAGCCCAAAGTCTCAAAGGTCCTAGGTCAGTGGTTCCCAAACTTTCTCTGCTCAGGGCGCCGTTAGCATGTCATTAATTTTTTCACAATGTCCCTAAAGTCAAAAGAATAGCAATGCAGCTTCTTTTCTGCATTACTTAATAGTCACCTTCTACGCAGCTTTTCTGGGTCTTGGGACACCATTTATTCTGCTTGCACTTGGGCCGCTCCCTCACCCTTGGTCTGCCGAGAAACAAAGCCGGACCCTTCCCCACTCTGCTTCTCTACAGCCAACTGTCCACACACTAGTGGGGAAGGGAACAAGGATTCAAAGATACTGCACATTATAGGAACATTAATTTATGTAACACAAAAAGGTATTCTGGGGGAAGAAAGTTTTCATGAGGGATGCTCCTTTAATCTCCTGTGCATAGAAAGAGCGGCTTTGTACTTACTGCTGTCTGTTATCGGCTTGTTCAGCTGCTGCTGTGGCCTGGAGCAGGGCTCCCTCATTCTGTCTCCTGGTCCTGTGTGCAGGGAATTGGGTTATCACATGTTAATGCATCAACTCTTCTCTTTCACCAGCCATCGGTCAAGTCTTTCACAGGAAGTAGAACCAGATCCATGGCTGGCAGCCGAGCAGAGTTAATGTGTAACATGCGATAACCAGGGTCCCAGCATACAGGAGCAGGAGACCAATCAGTGTGTATTTTACTATGCATCTCCCTCCGCGGTACACAGTTTGGGAAACACTGTCCTAGGTATTAGCCCACAGACCAAATATTTAGAAAGTTGGAATCATGGGCAAAGTCTTGAAATGCAGAACCAGTAATAGGCTAAAGCACTGGTTCCTGACCAGTAACCTTACATAGACTTGGTGGGGAAGGACAGTAAACAACCTCCATTTTGAACCAAGGAACAAGTTTACAGTTTTCGCTTGGCTTGGCTGACGGTTTCCCAGTTGCCAGGAACTGTAGAACATTACAAAGGCAAGTAGTCTCTTTTTATGGTAACATAAAAATGAAAGAAATTCTCACTAGGAAAAACAAGGTCAGGGTCAGAATGAGGAATCGATGCCCATAAAACCCATTTCCACTACTGCTCCTAACATAAATTCATAATAAAATTAGAAATGTCTGTAGCACTTGGCGATGTTCTTGTAAAATGCCAATCTAATATCTTTCATGATAACACTTCTTTTTGGGGAAGTGGCAGAAATGAAAACTAGCTAAAAATTTAACAAAAACATAAGCAATAAGTAGATGCTGTTTTGTGTATTCTTAGGGTCATGCAGTAGGTCTTGTCAAGAACTTGGCTTTGATGGCTTACATTTCTGTTGGATCTCAACCATCCCCAATTCTGGAATTTTTAGAGGAATGGAGTATGGAAAATCTGGAAGAAATTTCTCCTGCAGCCATTGCTGAGTATGTATCAGTGCCACCATTGGCTTTTGATTGTCTTGTTTGTGGTAGCTGATTCCCCTTTTTCTAACTCTGATTTTTATGAGGTGTCTTCTGTTTGAAATAGTGCAACTAAAATCTTTGTGAATGGATGCTGGGTGGGAATACACAAGGATCCAGAACAGCTGATGAACACACTACGGAAGCTGCGACGACAGATGGACATCATTGTGTCTGAGGTGACTTACCTGTGCCCTTGAATTAGCTACTACTACTACTACTATTTAGCATTTCTATAGCGCTACAAGGCATACGCAGCGCTGCACAAACATAGAAGAAAGACAGTCCCTGCTCGAAGAGCTTACAATCTAATAGACAAAAAATAAAAAATAAATCAATTAATGTGAACGGGAAGGAAGAGAGGAGGGTAGGTGGAGGCGAGTGGTTACAAGTGGTTACGAGTCAAAAGCAATGTTAAAGAGGTGGGCTTTCAGTCTAGATTTAAAGGTGGCCAAGGATGGGGCAAGACGTAGGGGCTCAGGAAGTTTATTCCAGGCGTAGGGTGCAGCGAGACAGAAGGCGCGAAGTCTGGAGTTGGCAGTAGTGGAGAAGGGAACAGATAAGAAGGATTTATCCATGGAGCGGAGTGCACGGGAAGGGGTGTAGGGAAGGACGAGTGTGGAGAGATACTGGGGAGCAGCAGAGTGAATACATTTATAGGTTAGTAGAAGAAGTTTGAACAGGATGCGAAAACGGATAGGGAGCCAGTGAAGGGTCTTGAGGAGAGGGGTAGTATGAGTAAAGCGACCCTGGCGGAAGATGAGACGGGCAGCAGAGTTTTGAACCGACTGGAGAGGGGAGAGGTGACTAAGTGGGAGGCCAGCAAGAAGCAGATTGCAGTAGTCTAAACGAGAGGTGACAAGGGTGTGGATGAGGGTTTTGGTAGAGTGCTCGGAAAGAAAGGGGCGGATTTTACGGATGTTGTAAAGAAAGAAACGACAGGTCTTGGCGGTCTGCTGGATATGAGCAGAGAAGGAGAGAGAAGAGTCAAAGATGACCCCAAGGTTTCGAGCTGAGGAGACAGGGAGAATGAGAGAACCATCAACAGAAATAGAAAACGGGGGGAGCGGGGAGGTGGGTTTGGGGGGGAAAATGAGAAGCTCGGTTTTGGTCATATTTAATTTCAGGTGGCGTTGAGACATCCAGGCAGCAATGTCAGACAAGCACTTTCTACAATGAAATCACATTCTCCGAGGACAAGCAGGCTGCTTGTTCTCACTGATGGGTGACGTCCTCGGCAGCCCCCTCCATCGGAAAGTTTACTAGCAAAGGCCTTTGCTAGTCCTCGCGCGCCCATGCGCACCGCGCATGCGCGGCCGTCTTCCCGCACGAAACCGGCTCGAGCCGGCCAGTCTTCTTTCGTCCGCGCTCGGTACGGTCGTGTTACGCCGTTCGTGCCCCAGAGAGTCGACCTCGCGCGTCCTTTTCGACGTGTTTTTTCCTTGTTTTTCGTTGAAAAAGTTCGGGAAGCGCTCCGGAAGTGTTCTGGAAGACCCTTTCGGGTTTTCTGCCCTTCCCGTAATTTTCACAGCTTTTGCCCCGTAAGTTTTCTTTCGTTGTCGGGGTAGGCCTTGTTTGGCCTCGGTCGAGATTTTTCTCCCTTTAAATTTTGGTGCTTCAATTTTCGCCATTTCGGCCTTTGATTTCGCCGGCGTGATTTTTCCGCCCATGACATCGAAGCCTTCCAGCGGCTTCAAGAAGTGCACCCAGTGCGCCCAGGTAATCTCGCTCACTGATAGGCACTCTGCGTGTCTTCAGTGTCTAGGGGCCCAGCACCGCCCTCAGAACTGCAGTCTGTGTTCCCTGTTACAAAGGCGGACTCAGGTAGCGAGATTAGCCCAGTGGAACGTTTTGTTCTCGGGCTCTTCGTCGGCATCGGCACCGGAGGCATCGAGTGCATCGACGTCGTCAGCGTCCGGACCATCTTCCTTGGCTGCCGCTCCATCGACTGCATCGAGGCATAGGACCTCTGCATCGGCGCCGAGGCATCGGGCGACTGCATCGACGTCGGTGGTACCGAGACTTCGTCTGCTGATGTCGTCGGACGGAGGTGCATCGTCAGGAGTGCAGGTGAGGGCTGTCCATTCCCCTGCTGGTGGCGGTGAGCCTTCGGGTGGGTCTCCTCCTACCCTGAGGGCTCCTGCGGTACAGCCCCCCCGGGATCGACCCTCTTCGGTCTCGGCCCCGAGGAAGCGACGGATGGATTCTACGTCCTCCTCGTCGGTGCCGGGGAGCTCCGGTGACATGCTTCGGAAGAAGTCGAAGAAGCATCGACACCGGTCTCCTCCCCGTGTCGGCACCGAGAGCTCTGGGTCGCCGAGGGAGTCGGCACCCAGCAGGCATCGGCACCGAGAGGACCGCTCACCCTCTGTTCAGGAGGTGTCGATGCGCTCCACTCTGGACAGCCCGGAACAGCCTCCTCGCCCGGAACAGGTTCTGACGTCGACGCCTGCATCGACCTCTCAGCCTTTTTCTGCAGCCACTCTGAACGAGAGCCTCCGGGCCGTTCTCCCAGAGATTCTGGGAGAGCTGTTGCGCCCTACCCCTCCGGTACCGGCGGTGCTTGCGCCTCCGGTACCGTCGAGCGTGGCGCCGGCTGGTCCATCGCCCAGGTTGAGGTCCCCGACGTCGGTACCGTGTGCGGTGCCGACCGCGGCCACCTCCCAGGAAGGCTCCCCGACTACGTCGGCGGAGGGAGCTTCGCCGATGCGGGCGAGGGAGTCTACCTCTCGACGCCCCCATCGTGGACGTGGCTCCACGGAGTTGAGCCGGGCGAGGTTGCAGACACAGGTCCGTGAACTTGTGTCTGACACCGAGGGTGAGGCCTCGTGGGAGGACGAAGAAGACCCCAGATATTTCTCTGACGAGGAGTCTGGGGGTCTTCCTTCTGATCCCACTCCCTCTCCTGAAAGGCAGCTTTCTCCTCCTGAGAGTCTGTCTTTCGCTTCCTTTGTCCGGGAGATGTCTACGGCCATCCCCTTCCCGGTGGTTGTGGAGGACAAGCCCAGGGCTGAAATGTTTGAGCTCCTGGACTATCCTTCTCCACCTAAGGAAGCGTCCACTGTTCCCTTGCACCATGTCCTGAAAAAGACATTGCTTGCGAACTGGACCAAGCCATTAAGTAATCCCCACATTCCCAAGAAGATCGAGTCCCAGTACCGGATCCATGGGGACCCAGAGCTGATGCGCACTCAGTTGCCTCATGACTCTGGAGTTGTGGATTTGGCCCTAAAGAAGGCTAAGAGTTCTAGGGAGCATGCTTCGGCGCCCCCGGGCAAAGACCCTAGAACCTTAGACTCCTTTGGGAGGAAGGCCTACCATTCTTCTATGCTCGTGGCCAAGATCCAGTCCTACCAGCTCTACACGAGCATACACATGCGGAACAATGTGCGGCAGTTGGCGGGCTTGGTTGATGCTCTTCCCCCTGAGCAAGCCAAGCCTTTTCAGGAGGTGGTCAGGCAGCTGAAGGCGTGCAGAAAATTCCTGGCCAGAGGAGTTTGACACTTTTGATGTTGCGTCCAGGGCCGCTGCTCAAGGTGTGGTGATGCGCAGGCTCTCATGGCTGCGTGCCGCCGACCTGGAGAATAGAATCCAGCAGCGGATTGCGGACTCGCCTTGCCGTGCGGACAACATTTTTGGGGAAAAAGTCGAGCAGGTGGTAGAGTCTCTCCACCAGCGGGACACCGCATTCGACAAGTTCTCCCGCCGGCAGCCTTCAGCATCTACCTCTACAGGTAGAAGATTTTTCGGGGGAAGGAAGACTGGTCCCTATGCTTCTGGTAAGCGTAGGTACAATCCTCCTTCCCGACAGCCTGCGGCCCAGGCTAAGCCCCAGCGCGCTCGCTCTCGTCAGCAGCGTGCGCCTCAGCAAGGCCCCGCGGCTCCCCAGCAAAAGCAAGGGGCGAGCTTTTGACTGGCTCCAGCAGGGCATAGCCGACATCCAAGTGTCAGTGCCGGGCGACCTGCCGGTCGGGGGGAGGTTGATAGCTTTTCACCAAAGGTGGCCTCTCATAACCTCCGATCAGTGGGTTCTGCAAATAGTCCGGCAAGGATACACCCTCAATTTGGCCTCAAAACCTCCAAATTGTCCACCGGGAGCTCAGTCTTACAGCTTCCAGCACAAGCAGGTACTTGCAGAGGAACTCTCCGCCCTTCTCAGCGCCAATGCGGTCGAGCCCGTGCCATCCGGGCAGGAAGGGCTGGGATTCTATTCCAGGTACTTCCTTGTGGAAAAGAAAACAGGGGGGATGCGTCCCATCCTAGACCTAAGGGCCCTGAACAAATATCTCGTAAAAGAAAAGTTCAGGATGCTTTCCCTGGGCACCCTCCTCCCCATGATTCAGCAAAACGATTGGCTATGCTCTCTGGACTTGAAGGATGCCTACACTCACATCCCGATACTGCCAGCTCACAGACAGTATCTGCGATTTCAGCTGGGCACACGCCACTTCCAGTACTGTGTGCTACCCTTTGGGCTCGCCGCTGCGCCCAGGGTGTTCACAAAGTGCTTGGCTGTAGTAGCAGCGGCACTTCGCAGGCTGGGGGTGCACGTGTTCCCATATCTCGACAATTGGCTGGTGAAGAACACATCCGAGGCAGGAGCCCTGCAGTCCATGCAGATGACTATTCGCCTCCTGGAGCTACTGGGGTTTGTGATAAATTATCCAAAGTCCCATCTTCTCCCAGTGCAGAGACTCGAATTCATAGGAGCTCTGCTGGATTCTCGGACGGCTCGCGCCTATCTCCCAGAGACGAGAGCCACCAACTTGTTGTCCCTCGTCTCGCGGGTGCGAGCGTCCCAGCAGATCACAGCTCGGCAGATGTTGAGATTGCTGGGCCACATGGCCTCCACAGTTCATGTGACGCCCATGGCCCGTCTTCACATGAGATCTGCTCAATGGACCCTAGCCTCCCAGTGGTATCAGGCCGCTGGGGGTCTAGAGGACGTGATCCACCTGTCCACGAGTTTTCTCAAATCCCTATATTGGTGGACGATTTGCTCCAATTTGACTCTGGGACGTCCCTTCCAAATTCCTCAGCCACAAAAGGTGCTGACCACGGATGCGTCCCTCCTGGGATGGGGAGCTCATGTCGATGGGCTTCACACCCAAGGAAGCTGGTCCCTCCAGGAACGCGATCTGCAGATCAATCTCCTGGAGTTACGAGCGATCTGGAACGCTCTGAAGGCTTTCAGAGATCGGCTGTCCCACCAAATTATCCAAATTCAGACAGACAACCAGGTTGCCATGTACTATGTCAACAAGCAGGGGGGCACCGGATCTCGCCCCCTGTGTCAGGAAGCCGTCAGCATGTGGCTCTGGGCTCGCCGTCACGGCATGGGGCTCCAAGCCACATATCTGGCAGGCGTAAACAACAGTCTGGCCGACAGGTTGAGCAGGATTATGCAACCTCACGAGTGGTCGCTCAATTCCCGTGTGGTACGACAGATCTTCCAGGTGTGGGGCACCCCCTTGGTAGATCTCTTCGCATCTCGAGTGAACCACAAAGTCCCTCAGTTCTGTTCCAGGCTTCAGGCCCACGGCAGACTGGCATCGGATGCCTTCCTCCTGGACTGGGGGGAGGGCCTGCTGTATGCTTATCCTCCCATACCTCTGGTGGGGAAGACTTTGTTGAAACTCAAGCAAGACCGAGGCACCATGATTCTGATTGCTCCTTTTTGGCCGTGTCAGATCTGGTTCCCTCTTCTTCTGGAGTTGTCCTCCGAAGAACCGTGGAGATTGGAGTGTTTTCCGACCCTCATCACACAGGACGAAGGGGCACTTCTGCATCCCAGCCTCCAGTCGCTGGCTCTTACGGCCTGGATGTTGAGGGCGTAGACTTTGCCTCTTTGGGTCTGTCCGAGGGTGTCTCCCGCATCTTGCTTGCTTCCAGGAAAGATTCCACTAAGAGAAGTTACTTCTTCCATTGGAGGAGGTTTGCCGTCTGGTGTGACAGCAAGGCCCTAGATCCTCGCTCTTGTCCTACACAGACCCTGCTTGAATACCTTCTGCACTTGTCTGAGTCTGGTCTCAAGACCAACTCTGTAAGGGTTCACCTTAGTGCAATCAGTGCTTACCATTACCATGTGGAAGGTAAGCTGATCTCAGGACAGCCTTTAGTTGTTCGCTTCATGAGAGGCTTGCTTTTGTCAAAGCCCCCTGTCAAGCCTCCTACAGTGTCATGGGATCTCAATGTCGTTCTCACCCAGCTGATGAAACCTCCTTTTGAGCCACTGAACTCCTGCCATCTGAAGTACTTGACCTGGAAGATCATTTTCTTGGTGGCAGTTACTTCAGCTCGTAGAGTCAGTGAGCTTCAGGCCGTGGTAGCCCAGGCCCCTTACACCAAATTTCATCATAACAGAGTAGTCCTCCGCACTCACCCTAAGTTCTTGCCAAAGGTTGTGTCGGAGTTCCATCTGAACCAGTCAATTGTCTTGCCAACATTCTTTCCCCGTCCTCATTCCTGCCCTGCTGAACGTCAGCTGCACACATTGGACTGCAAGAGAGCATTGGCCTTCTACCTGGAGCGGACACAGCCCCACAGACAGTCCGCCCAATTGTTTGTTTCTTTTGATCCCAATAGGAGGGGAGTGGCTGTGGGGAAACGCACCATATCCAATTGGCTAGCAGATTGCATTTCCTTCACTTACGCCCAGGCGGGGCTGGCTCTTGAGGGTCATGTCACGGCTCATAATGTTAGAGCCATGGCTGCGTCGGTAGCCCACTTGAAGTCAGCCTCCATTGAAGAAATTTGCAAAGCTGCGACGTGGTCATCTGTCCACACATTCACATCTCATTACTGCCTGCAGCAGGATACCCGACGCGACAGTCGGTTCGGGCAGTCAGTTCTTCAGAACCTGTTTGGGCTTTAGGATCCAACTCCACCCCCCGAGGGCCCTGTTTGTTCTGTTCCAGGCTACACTCTCAGTTAGTTGGTAAATTTTTTAGGTCAATCTCAGTTATGTCCTCGCCGTTGCGAGGCCCAATTGACCATGGTTGTTGTTTTGAGTGAGCCTGGGGGCTAGGGATACCCCATCAGTGAGAACAAGCAGCCTGCTTGTCCTCGGAGAAAGCGAATGCTACATACCTGTAGAAGGTATTCTCCGAGGACAGCAGGCTGATTGTTCTCACAAACCCGCCCGCCTCCCCTTTGGAGTTGAGTCTTCCCTTGAAGTGTATTGTCTTGCTACATACTGGACTGGCCGGCTCGAGCCGGTTTCGGGCGGGAAGACGGCCGCGCATGCGCGGTGCGCATGGGCGCGCGAGGACTAGCAAAGGCCTTTGCTAGTAAACTTTCCGATGGAGGGGGCTGCCGAGGACGTCACCCATCAGTGAGAACAATCAGCCTGCTGTCCTCGGAGAATACCTTCTACAGGTATGTAGCATTCGCTTTCTAGTAGCAACAGTGCAGCAAAAAATTTCTCCTTAAGATTTCATCCATATATTTTGTCTGACAAAGCAAGGTGCTTGTACCCATTTCATATAAAGCTAAACAGGAATGTCCAAGCACCTATGATTTTGAAAGGGTTTACACATTTCTTAAAATTCATTTTTGAAAAGAATTCTGTTGATTTTAAGAGGATAACATATTTTATTGCCTTCCGTCTGTTTTGCTTGTTTATTCTAGGTCTCTATGATCAGAGACATCAGGGAGCGAGAGATTCGAATCTACACGGATGCAGGCCGCATCTGTAGGCCACTGCTCATTGTTGAAAAGCAAAAGTTGCTACTGAAGAAGAGACATATTGATCAATTAAAGGAGCGGGAGTATAATAACTACAGGTACCCATCTCTAATGCTTACGTTCAGAAAATTCAGTGTTACAAATGAAAAAATGGACACGCAAAATGTCTCCACCCAGGTATCTTTAACTAGAAATCCACAGAGTAGCCATAATATTTGAAGTTCTCACTTATCCAGAACAATGCAATAAATTTTTTTAAAATGTGCTTGTATTCTTTTAAGGACATAGTACAGACCAGAGTCTGTTTAATTATAGTCCAATTGATCTTATCATTGCACACAATTTTTTAACCAAACATGAAATCATGTCATCAAAACTTAGCTTGTTAGGATCTTTTTCGAGTCCCGACATGAACCATGTTTCGTATGTCAGCTGTTTCAAGGAACCCTTAAGATCGTAAAACTCTGGCTGCCTTATAACCCTGTTTGCTTCCTTCTCATGCTTGCAAAGGATCAATTGTCTTTGGTTAAGGATGCCAGCCCAGATTCATTGTGTCTCAGAGCTATATACTACAGAAACTGGAAGGGTATGGCAAGGAATGGGCCACATTCCCTGATTCTGGCACATGCACGAAGTACACAAACGGGGCATGCCAAATACTGGGCTAAAATGGTCTGTCTGAGTTTGGCAGATTATGGGGGAGAGACAGTGCAGGAACCCCCACACAGACTCAGAGAAACCTAAAAGAGCTTCTCTGAGCTGGAAGAGAGTTCTGGTTCCATTGGTGATGTCAGCATGAAGTATAGCGGTTTTCCCCTGCTGTCTGTAAAGAACTCCTATTACAAGTAAGCATCTTCGCTGTCTCTTGTAGACTGTTTCTTAAAATTATACAAGAAATTTGTTTTACAGTTCAATTTGGACTTCTTTATGGGAATTTGATATTGGACATTCTTAGAGGGGATCATAGTACTATCAGCAAAAACGTGATCTTTGAACTAGTAAATTATATTGGGAAAGATAATAAAGTATTTGAATGCATCTACAGTCTTATAGACCTTTGAACCACTGTACATACCATAATACATATTTTAGATCTGTTAGGCTTTTTGTGCATTTAATTCTAATGGAAATATTTGTATGCTTTGCCTATATTGGTATAAAGGGTCATATTGAAGCCCACAGTAAGCTCAATTTTGTATAGGTTATCTGGAAAGGAAATCCAAACTCAGCTATTCAAAATTTGCAAAGTGTTTTTACAAAAGGTACACCAAACGTTGAAGCCTAGTGTAAAATACGTGTAAACCCACAGTAAAAAAAAAAAAAAAAAAAGTGGCATCACTTAGGGTTTTGTATTTCACACGTGTGAACGCTGGAATTTCTGAAACTGAACTTAAACAGCAGGCCAGCTAAGAAGCCAAGCTCTAATTTAAAATTTTTAGCCATTTTGCAGTGTTTTAAACCTGAGGGATAAGCACTGGCCTAGGCCAAATGAGGAGTTATCTCGGTTACATTTGACTCCAAGTAGGTGAATGTTGACATTTGAGATGTTTGAAAATATTCATGTATTGCTATTATAAAACACTCAAACCATTTATATTTTCAAGGTCCTCTAAAACCACATCCCCTCTAAATCTGCATGCGTAGCCCCATACATACATCACTGGCACCTTTTTCTAAAATTGCTACTTCAAACATGTTTACCACTTTCATTGTTTTTAAATAAGTTTTTCAAATGTGTAAATGGCACCTCCACCTTTGTAAAATCACCTCCAGTGTCTTATTAGAGTTTTTATACTAAGTGCTTTTTGACTCCCACCTTTCTTAAACCATTAAGGTTTAACTGGTTTTATTGCCTGTTCTTTTTACAGTTTTGCTTGGTCTTCTCCCCTTCGAAACTGTTTTGCAATGAGACTTGGAAAGACATGTAAATTCTGTATCCATACTACAGTTTAATTCTGAGGAGCTATCCCAATAAAGGTTTTGCTTTCAAGCAGCACAGGGGCAGGCCTTTTTTTACCATCTCTAAATCCATAAAAAGCTGCAGGATTATTTTAATTTGTCGATGGGCTTCTCTATTTTCTTCAAGATCAATTGTTTCTTTACATTTAAGCTACAGAGGCAGTAGTTTGCCAGCCCGTAGAACAAGTTGTTTAATGTGGGACCAATATACATACTGTGGGGGGAAGCCCGGCTAACTCCCGCGGTCGGTGGTCATCCCGGATATTCAATGCTGGGCCGTTTCCGGTGACTGGCATTGAATAACCAGTTTATTTTTAGATGGTTTAAAGTTAACCATTTGTTGATATTCGAAGATAGATGCATAACTTTAAACCAGCAAAAGGTATATCAGCTATTTAAGCAGTTTAGATTAGCTGAATATGAATTGAATAATTGGGATAGCCAGCTATATCGTGCAATATAGCCGGTTATCTCCCATGCACTAACTGGTGATATTCAGCGGGGGATAACTGGCTATCCTTTGCTGAATATTGCTGGATTGCCGGTTAAGTGCCATTTAACCGACAAGGTGCTGTTTATGGCCAGTTAAATGATTTTGAATATCGGAGGGTGGGGGGGGGGGGGGGGGGGGGGTTCAGCAATGTATAGGTTAAACCTGCTCTCTGATCTGTAATGCTCCCCCCCCAACATTCTTTTAAAAGGAACACAAGTGAAGATTGTTGTTTTTGTTTTCTCCTTTTTTTTTTCTTTGGGTTCTTTCTACCATTTTTTAAACCCTACTTTGTGAAAGGAAGACGACTTAGGAGATAGTTTGTTCCCCTGTCCCAGTAACTTGTGTTTCGTTTTGGAGCCACACCAAATTTTTAATACATATCCAGAGGTTCAAAGGGATCCTGACTGACTGTATTGGGCTTGGATCCAAATGGGCTCATCAATGTGCATATGTTCCCATTGTGACAACTAGGCCACTACCTAGGGCACGCACAGACTGGGAGTCACTGCTCAGGGTGCAGCATGGAGGAAAAAGGCTTCCCTTCTCTCTTCCAGGCCTCTCAAAACACAACTTCCCTTCAAGGAGAATTAGGCTTAGAGCAGAATTCAAAGCAGGTAAAACAGTTCAGATCTGTGCCACATTTTTATTCCAGCCCTTCCAATTGGCTAAGCAAAGGGAATTGAGGAAATCAATGGGACACCATGATTTTCTCCCAGCACTATTACTCAGGCAAACATTCCATGCTCATAGCAATAGTAATCCAAAGTTAACTCATAGAATTCTCATTACAAGCAGGGTGTTTACCTTTAAAGCATTGTACAACCTCTGCTATGCAATGTCAGTTTGTAAATTCCTTTCCACATACCTGACACCAGTTCTTTAGCAGCACTACTCCTACAGTTCCCAACTCCAGTTCCTGGTTGGCATTATGTTCAAAATTCAGTTCAAACTGGTATTTCTTTCGAGATTCCTTTTAAACGGCTGCTGCCCATTGCACACCTCTACTCCGGCAGGGCTTTCCCAGAGCAGAGAGGAAGGCTCAGCTTCCACCCATTTCTCTTTCACGTCAGGGAGCCCTCCCACAAACCCAAACAACTCAACAACGACTCCCTTCAACAAAAAAACACAGTGTCCAAAAAAATTAAACCATGAGGCTGGTATCTTTTCATTAATTCACCATCAAAGTTCAGTTAATGTCCAGGGAGACAACATATTTCCAAAAATACCTTAGGCAGTAGCAAACAGGCTACCAAGGTCCAGGTTAGCTTCTGGTGTCTACCTGCAAGATGTATCCTGCTGCTTTACCTTTCTTTCTCCTGGATGGTTTCCTCTATTGCAGCTGCTCACGTAGGCTTTGCCCCACCCTCTCCCAGCTGACTCTACAGAACTAGGTCCAGAGAGTTTCTGTTTCTGATTGGGGCTCCTTGCAACTATACCTCACAGTACTCCCCATGATTCCTCTCCAGGGCTCAGTTTACTGTAGGTTTGGTAGGCTCTTTGCGCCTTCCCCCAGCTGTCAGAATTACACCTTCCATGTTCCCTGTGAGCAATCCTGTAAAAGAACCAAATGCGCAAAGCTACACATAGCATTTCCTGGCACTTAGCCAAATATCTCTAATTGTAACAGGGTTCAGATGACTGCCATTTAAGAATATCTAAACTCCAGTGTTTAGCTGGGATTTATATTACTTCTCTCTCCACCTATGGTTCCCCCAGGAAATAACCAATATCCAGGTATACCCAGGGTCACTGTATAGGTCCTCACTGCCTGGTGGCACCAGTGACACCACAAAGGTGTCTCACCATGTATAAGTTTCGTTAGAAATAGATAAGAGGCTTTTAAAAATTGAGTTAGTTAGTGTAATGTCACTTAAATGAGATTGTTCAAACATATACAGAATAAGAGAAGCTCAGACAAAGGTACATGTGAAGTTGCTTTGTGTGTGTTCAGTTGGCAGGATCTGGTGGCCAGCGGTGTGGTGGAATATATTGACACACTAGAGGAAGAGACAGTGATGTTAGCAATGACCCCAGATGACCTTCAGGAAAAGGGAGTGGCTTACTGCTCAACTTACACACACTGTGAGATTCACCCATCCATGATCTTGGGGGTGTGTGCATCTATCATTCCATTCCCAGATCACAACCAGGTGTGTAGATTATTTAATTCTCCTGCTTTCAAACTTGAGATCCAGGTTGTTTTGTATATCGGTGAGTTTGGAGATGGAACTTAATGTGTATTACTGTTACAAGGCTGACCCTGTGTAGCTCCTGGCAATGCAGTGTAGTGCCATAGATGTTTACCTAGGGGTCCTTTTACTAAGGTACGACAAAAAATGGCCTGCGCTGTTGTAGACGCGTGTATTGGATGTGCACAGGTCCATTTTTCAGCGTGCCTGCAAAAAAGCCCCCCCCCCCCCCCCCTTTTTTTTTTTTTTTTTGTTTGGGCTGAAAATGGACATGCAGCAAAATGAAAATTGGTGCGCATCCATTTTGGGCCTGAGACCTTACCGCCACCCATTCACTTAGTGGTAAGGTCTCGCGCGTTAACCGGGCGGTAATCAGTTTGCATACAATGAGGATTACCGCCCGGTTAGTGCCGCACGCTGGAAAATTTGCGGCAAGCTTACTGCACGTGCGTACAAAATGAAATTACCACCTGGGCCATGCAGTAGCCGGGTGGTAGTTCCGAATTGGCGCGTGTAGGTGCCTGCGCAGCTTATTAAAAGGCCCCATAGTTTGTGGCTGAGTAGTATTATAGATGACTGCAGCACAGGAGTATCTGACCTGTTCAGTCTGCTCAGTTATTTCTTTCCAACTTCTAAGCAGAAACACTTGTAGGATATCACTCCTTATCCAACTCAATAGTTAAAAAAGACCAACCCTGTATATTTATTTTTTTTTCCAAAGGGAATTTGGTTTAGTGATGCTTATTGCATTTCAGAACTTGTGTTTTGGTGGTAGTACATAGTGCTTTGACATTTTGTATGATGCTGCTGTCTTTTTCTTTGTTAGTCTCCTAGGAACACATATCAATCTGCTATGGGGAAACAGGCTATGGGGGTTTATATTACCAACTTCCATGTTCGTATGGACACCCTGGCCCATGTGTTGTATTACCCCCAGAAGCCACTTGTGACAACACGTTCCATGGAGTACCTTCGCTTCAGAGAGCTGCCTGCAGGTAAGACACAAATTCGTGAACTGTAGAAAAACCACTGCTGAATGTCTCTAGCTTTGTGCAAATTATTAGATGAAAGAACAACCTCCTAGCCCTTTAAAACCAGAACAGAATAGAAAAGAAAGTAAACTGAAAAGGTTAAAAATTTCTTATCTTGTTTTAGTAGACAGTACAGTTTATATAGAGAGAGTGGTTGACATGTAATCCTTTATTTTCAGGTATATGATTTCTCTTTGAATTGTAGGTTGTACAGTCATCCACAAAGAGCTGTCTTTAGTTTTTTGTAATGATAGCAATGCATTGTTGGTCTTGGAATAAAGACCACAAGGCCAGTATTCAAAAGATTCACCGAAGTACCTTTTGGGAGTCAGCTACACAGGTCTTTCTATTTCGGAATTCTCCCTGATTTCTTAAATTCTGTCTGGCCAGCTTGTTAGCTGGACAAAATGTATCCAGTGCTAGATGTGGAATTTTAGACATTCTTAAGAGCTCAGAGCAGAGCTTGGCAGCACTGAATATTCACCGTCCGCTAAACTAGGACAAGCAGAGGCTGTTCTAACATTAACCAGCTAACATTACCTGATTATATTTAGGTGCTGCTGAATATTCAGGGAAAGATGACCAAACATCTTTATCTGGATTGTGCTACTGAATGCTACCCATATTTAAAGCCAAAGTGGTTTATAGTTTTTTATAAATTAAAATAATCATGTAGCAGCTCAGTCAAATAACTCGGTGATAATGCTTTCTATTTTGAACAGGTTTTCCTTTCCACCTAATACAGATGCCCTTAGGGATAGTAATCTGTGGTGGAATAGCAGCTGCTTGTCTCTTTCCCCCCCCCCCCCCCCCCCCCCTTTTTTTTTTTTTTTTTTTTTTTTTTAAATTCTTGTCTCTCCTCCCTAGTTTTATTGGATATGAATGGCTGTTTTGTCCACATCTTCTTTCCTGTCACTCAGTGGTGTTCCTTTCTGCTATACGTTTTTAGCCTGTACACAGCCTTGACTTCATTGGAAAGGTGGTATAGGAAGTTCTTAACTATAAACTACAAAATGCCATGTGTTTGAACCAGGTTTATTGTCAAGGCCTAGCTGTTTCTTTGACCTTTTGGAAGCAGCATTCAAAGTCTCAGAATGAGAGGTGGGCATGTGTGTAGAGGGTTACAAAGGGAGCTGCTTTTTGCAGTCCTGGGTTGATGAGTGGTGCTGCAATGACCAGATCGTAAGTTTGATGAAAAGGAGTTAAAAAATGAGCGTATCTGGATATTTGCGAGTAGGTTTATGATACAGCTGTCCCAGTAGGTGCTGGTTCCAATTGAGCTGAAAGCCCACCGAAACAGAAAGACAACTACATATAACATTAATTTATGTAAAAACTTGCTATCTATGTTATGATGGTATCAGATTGCTTGCAGTATTCATAGTGGAGTACTGATTGGAACAGGACTCTATTCTGTAAATAAGAAACACATGAACATGAGTACACTGTGTTTTGTCTGCTCTTGTCTGCAGGTAATATTTGCTTCAATGTGTTTCAGGTATCAACTCAATTGTGGCGATTGCCTCTTACACTGGATATAATCAGGAAGACTCTATCATCATGAATCGTTCAGCTGTTGACAGAGGCTTTTTCAGGTCTGACTTGGGTGCATTGTAGTATACAATATAAAGGGGGAGAGGGAGGGGGGACCAGTTGGCTCATCTGGTCTATTCAGTTTTGTTTTTTTAATTTTTAGATTATTTAGTTTTCATAGAATAAAATAAAGTAACATCAAATCCCCCCCCAACCAAAAAGAAACTAAGATGTACAACATATTTGAGATCCAAAAACATTGATTTCAGAACAAGACCTAAAACTCAGTAGTAGCAGTCAAAAGCATAGATGTAGACCTTTGTATGGTTCCAAATTATTGAGCTTACTAACCCAAAAGTCTTATGAAGTGTCTTTCGAGCTGATCTACACCAGAATGTTCAAGTGTTATCCTGATTGTACCAATCCAAAAAAGGGTTTCCATCTTTTTTTTTTTTTTCCCATTACGTCCCGGTGTCCACATTGGAGAGAAGTTACTTTGCGTAGATAGTAAGCTTGCCAAAGTTTAGGTTTAATGGTCGACACTTGTACTGTTAGTGTTCTACCATCTAGCTATGTCCCTCAGAGAATAGCCAAACACAATAAGATTTTGACCTTGTCCTTTCAATTCCATCATGAATACAGTTCAGTAAAACGAACTTTGAGTCTGTGTAGTTAGAATTGTTGACAAAATACTAAGCCACTCCTTATTGGTAATATCTCCAACATCTTTTCCCCAGGAGTTAATAAAATTCAATGTAGAATTTCCATCACATATCAGTAAACCATATAACTTAGTAATAATTTTACTTTGCTATACCCTTTGTCCAAAATCTTTTCCTAAGAAGAAGGTTTGGCACTCAGTCATCCTTCTATGGGTTGAGACTGCAACCAGTGACAGACCTGGAGGTACAGATAAAACTCAGTACTTGGGAGTGTATATAAATCTCTTAGTTGCTTAAAAGAATTCAACGCACTCCCTGAAAACATTTGGGCCCAGATGCTCAAAACTCTGGCCCTGTTCGGAAACAACTTCCTATTGCTCAATGCTAATGAGATTCAAATATAGGAACACTGATAGCATTGAGCATTAGGGATTTTGGCAGGAGGATTGTGTTTGACGCATGCGCAGAGGAGTTCCATGGTAAGCTCGGCTCCCGTGCTCATGCGCCTGGCAATACTCAAACGTGAAGCACACATTGGCGTTTGTTTTCTGCGGGCTAAATATAAGCGGTTTTAGATTTATTTATTTATTTTAGCTTGGATGCTTATGTTTAAACAGTGGAACCAGATGCCAATGTGTGCTTTTACTTTTGGGTCTTCTATGACATGTGCATATTAGTTTCTCATGACCAGCGCTTAAGGGTCTACACAAGCTTTTTTTTCTGCTTTCAAAAGCAATCAAAACTGGCAGATTTTGAAGAAACAATCATGAAAAATCCTCTCTTTCAACATCTTAATGCCTGCTCTGACTTGGTGGTGGTTTTTGCAGTTTTGTTTTTGGGCGCTGTTTTCTAAGCATGAATCACTACATTTTGCTCTGAGCAGCATGCTGAAACTTCTCACACATGCTGGAGAAGTCCTAGCCTGCTGCTCAGAGCTGGAAACAAGGAGCTGGGAGCAGCAGCAGTCTATTTACTTTGTGTTTGTTGGGAAATTTTTTTTTTTTTTAATGGACCAAAAAACAAAACATCCAAAGCACAAAAAACATTGTTCAAAACAGTATATTTGAAAAAAGGACATATTTTCGTCAACAATGACTTCTTTTTTTCCTATTCGGATTTTGGATGTTTTGTGCAAAATATCCAAAATTGGACTTAAATGACTTATTGAAAATGCTCCTCTAAGTGTGGTAAAGTCTGCAGTTAATATGATGTCTTCAAAAAGGGATATTTGATACTCCACCCCACCCACTATTATTCCTTTTGATTGCTGAATTTGCCCTGATTTGAGTCGTCAGGGGTTCCACCACTAGGGCAAACGAGGGGCAGATAATGGACAACCCTGGCAGGTCTCCCTCATCAATTGGAATTTATCAGAATATCCTTCTTAAACTCCAATTTTAGCAACAGGGTTGGAGTAGAGAGCAGAGATCCACATGCTGAAATTTGGGCCAGACCTGCTTCTAACATGAATGGCAGTAAGGGAACTCCTTTTAGAATGTTTGGGCCAGTTTTGGGGTAATGAAGTTTGAGAATTTCTTATAAAATTTTGTGGACAGTCCATCCAATCCTGGAGTCTTTCCTAGTTTTAGAGTTGAGAGAGCTTTCTGAACTTCATCTACATCAGTTTTCTTATCAAGTTGTTGAGCATCTTTCTCCTTCAATTTCCTTAAATGAATCTGATTCAAGTATGCAGCGATCTCCTGAGGAATAGCTTGCACTTCTGAACTGTATAATTTCTTTATTTTATTTTGATTTTTACTATATCAATAAATATATTTTTTGGTTTATCTACGATCTGCTTTGTACAGTTTCCACTTTATAAAAAGTAAGAAAGCATTGTCTCAGCTGTTCTGGATCTCTAACATAATGTCCCTCGTCTTATAGACATTAACTGAGTTTGCTCTTGTTTAGCTTTAACTTGCTATGCTACCAGCTTGCTGGCTTTGTTGCCTTCTTCAAAATATTTTTGGTTAATCATATCTGTTATGTCGTACTTTCCCTGCCCACAGACTTTTCAACTGATCTTTCAGTTTAGATAATTTGATTTGCAACTGTTCATTGGGTTGTCTAAATAATTTCCGTTCACATTGTTCTATTTCTTGGTGTAGCTGCCTATCCTGCTGATATTACGTTGTTTGTGCTGTCTGCTAGCCAGGGGTGTGCTGGTAAATTTTTAACAGGCTCTTTCTCCGGACGTAGCCAGCTCTGCAGTTGGAAGGGCCAAGGGTGGCCGGGGGGGGGGGGGGGGGGGGAGAAACACTTGCCTCTCTCTCCTCCCTCCCTTCGTGCGGGCACGCTAGGCATACCTTTGCTGGCAGCCAATAAATGGACTGCCACCACTCCCAACGTCTTGCTCTGAGCAGCATGCTGAAACTTCTCACACATGCTGGAGAAGTCCTAGCCTGCTGCTCAGAGCTGGAAACAAGGAGCTGGGAGCAGCAGCAGTCTATTTACTTGGCTGGCAGGGCTCAGCATCCCCACCAGCAAAGTAAAAGAGAATTCAGCAGGGGGCCCAAGCCCACATTTTGGGAGCCAGTTGTTAAAGTAGCCATGGAGGGCCTTACTTTAACAACCGGCTCCCAAAATTCTTAAAAATTTAACAACCGGCTCTTGCGAGCCTGTGAGAGCCTGCTCCAGCACACCACTGCTGCTAGCCCATTTGATAAGGTGCCCTTTAATGAAGGCCTTAAAGCTGTCCCCATAACATACTGAATGAGGTGTCCTGATTACTATTAGAAAAATAGGCTGGTATCAGTTCTACAATTACTTTTATCCTCCAGAATACTCTTCAGGTCTCTAGAACTGTGATTTTCTTTTATCAAGCTTTCCCATCTTACAAGTGATCCGCACTGGAGCATGGTTAGACCACACTGTAGACTTGATTACTGAGCAAGACACACACAATGCAATATAGTTTTATCACAGAATAGTCTCTATGAAAATGATGTTTGTGAGGAGCTGAGTAGAAAGTATATTGGTGGGTTTTGAGGTTGAATTCTCTCACCTTTTCAAAAACGACTTGAGGGCTATCCGATCTTTTCTGTGATATTGTACTCATGTCCAATGTAGGGTGAAGTCATATTAAAATCTCCACCTATGATCTGATGTCCCACCCCCAGCTGCAATATACAGTTTTCCAATTCTAGATAAAATTTCCTCTGCTTCTCATTAGGTGCATACACGGACACTAAATTGTATAGGCAACCTTGTATAACATCATGAATAGCAACAAAACGTCCCATGGGGTCAACTATAGTTTCCTTTACCTGGGCTTGAGCTCCCTTTCATTTTGTATCTCGACACCCCTAACGTTTTTTATTTGGTTGAGAGGAGGAGGAGTGGAGGAGTGGCCTAGTGGTTAGGGTGGTGGACTTTGGTCCTGAGGAACTGAGTTCAATTCCCACTTCAGGCACAGGTAGCTCCTTGTGAGTCTGGGCAAGTCACTTAATCCTCCATTGCCCCATGTAAGCTGCATTGAGCCTGCCATGAGTGGGAAAGCGCGGGGTACAAATGTAACAAAAAAAAAAAATATGCAGTCGGAAAGCTGAGTGTGTAAGGTATCTCAGCTCTTCTCTTCAAATGAGTCCCCTACACTAAGCAAATTGTTTCAAAGAGTCTCTTTAACTTCTATAATAAGGCAATGATGCTTATATGGGGAGTTCAGGCCTTTAAGTGTCGCTATCTTAGTCAACCATATCTAAATTTCTAAAGTAAACACTTTACTCCATTGTGACCTCTAAAAGCTTGGCAAAGCTGCCTGCACAGGCATCTCCTTCCTGCTTGTGTTCTCTGCCATTTTGGAGGTGAATCCTTAGTAATTTTCGATTCTTGTTGGATATCCTCGCATGACCACAGCCCGAGTGATTTGATTAATTGTGATTGCAGATTTTCTAGTTGTAAGCCGGTGTTTTTCCTTGTGCCCCACACACCAGGTCAAAGTGAGATGACCCACCTGTATCTTATCTGTTCCTTACACAACTTTCCTGTAATGTCTCTCCATTTCTTCAGTGTTATGGATGATAAGTTGGTGTATTTCAATAGAATGAGTCCCAGAGGAAATGTATTCTGTTTGTTGTCTCCCTGATACATTAATGAATAGCTGTGGAAACACGCCACTATATCCTTTGATATATTGGGACATGTATTTCCAAGCCACTGATGATCCTGCCTTTTTTTTTTTTTACAGTAATGCAGAAGAAAGTTTCCAAATCATCTCTCCATAGTACTCTGGACTTTCTGGAATACCTCTAAAATGGAGGTTGCTCCTTCTGTGTCGATTCTCCAAATTTTCTATTTTATCTGACAAAGCCATTTCTTTAGTGAACTTAGCGGTTTTGAGATCTAACTCCAGCACACTGGTTGCCTGCTCCTCCAACCTGAGTTCGGGGTCCTCTAGCCTCTTTCCCAACTCTATCATGTCGGCCCGGAGCTCCGCTCCCAAAGCAGCTACATCTGCCCGCATTGCTACCATTTCAGACTTAATCTCTTTGAACCATCCCTGTAGTTCCTCAGATTTAAATTTAGTGAGGTCCACAAATGGTTCTTCTGCCACTTGGCTCATATTAGAAGAGCAGGCCCTTCTAAGTGAATTCTTGTAAGTCCGCTGATTTCTTTTTTGCCATCATATATAACTGAAGTTGTATAGAACTACAGTACACCCTGTTTTAGCCAATATAGTGATAGAAATTAGCCAGTGGATATTGATATCCTAGTGATGGCGTGGAGCCGTGGGCTTATGCTTCCATTCAGCCCAATGACATCACTTCCTCCTGGTCTGTCCAGTTTCATTCCTGGTGCAGCACCATTGAACCCAGTTGGTCTGTCATCTCACTTTGTAACTAAATATTCTCTGTGCTTTCCCCGTGTTTTCTTGAATTCTGTGTGGGTTTTCTTTTCCCCCATCTACTGGGAGGTTATACCATGCAGTTATCACTTAAGTGTGAAGAAATATTTTCAGGTGTTGCTCTTGAGTCAAGTGAAGTGGTGCCCCTGATACCTGGGATTGGTGGTGCCATGTACTGATGGAGATAACTGCAGACCTTACTTACCACTTGATATATGACCCTTAAAAACACACTTATACATCTACACCTTTACACCTACCTCTAAACTGCTGGAGATTTGGAGGACCGGTGACTGCTTCAAATATTTATATTTCTGATGTGTTTTCTTCAGGTCTGTTTTCTATCGTTCTTACAAAGAGCAAGAATCCAAGAAAGGATTTGACCAGGAGGAAGTTTTTGAGAAACCCACACGAGAAACGTGTCAGGGTAAGATACACAAAATTCACCTTCCATGATGCAGCTGTTTAGAGATTGCAGTGTCCTTGACAGCTAACTCACACGCTTGAAAAGCACAAACAGGTCTAGCTTTCAGCATATGCAAATAAACGTATTTCATAGACTTGCGATAAAAATCCTAGAAACTAGACCTGTTAGGAGTTCTTGAGGACCAGAGTTTGTCTTCACCTCTGTATCTTCTATAGCTGCTCTGAGCTCCCCATCAGGGTGTGAGATGATCACTGTCTCTGCCCTTGTTCCCTCTAGGGATGAGGCACGCAATCTATGACAAGCTTGATGATGATGGGTTGATTGCACCAGGGGTGCGTGTATCAGGAGATGATGTTATCATTGGTAAGACAGTGACGCTACCTGAAAATGAAGATGAGCTGGAGAGCATGAACAGGCGTTATACAAAGAGAGACTGTAGCACTTTCCTCCGCACCAGCGAGACGGGCATTGTGGACCAGGTCATGGTAACCCTTAACCAGGAAGGATACAAATTCTGCAAAATCAGAGTGAGTTCCCCACAATATGTTGCCTTTTAGTGGAGGAGTAGCCTAGTGGTTAGTGCAGCGGACTCTGATCCTGGGGAACTGGGTTCGATTCCTACTGCAGCTCCTTGTGACTCTGGGCAAATCACTTAACCCTCCATTGTCCCAGGTACAAATAAGTACCTGTATATAATATGTAAACTACTACTACTACTATTTAGCATTTCTATAGCGCTACAAGGCGTACGCAGCGCTGCACAAACATAGAGCTTACAATCTAATAGACAAAAAATAAAGTAATCAAATCAATTAATGTGTACAGGAAGGAGGAGAGGAGGGTAGGTGGAGGCGAGTGCTTTGAATGTAGTTCGAAAAACCACAGAAAGGCAATATACAAGTCCCAATCCCTTTCCCCCTTTTCTTCCTTGGGACACAAAATAAAGTAGGTACAAGTCTGACGTATTCAAGTTTTAATTTATGTGGTCTTTTACTAAAGCTTAGCTCAAGTTATCTGCAGCAGGGACCATTTTATTCCTATGGGCCCTGCTTCAGATAACTCAAGCTAAGCTTAAATAAAGGACCCCCCCCCCCCCCCAATTAATTTTTCCCATGGTTCTTTTGCTTCCAGGTGCGCTCTGTTCGAATCCCTCAGATTGGAGATAAATTTGCCAGTCGACATGGTCAGAAGGGTACATGTGGTATCCAGTACAGACAAGAGGTACTGTATCATCCTTTTGAGGAACTGTGGGGGTATTATGATTAATTATGCCTTGTAAATTAGTGACCCAAGTGGAAGATTTTGCTCATACATATGCAGAACTCTTGGAGGGAAGCTGGGGAGTGGCAGGGGGTGGGGAGAGAGGATTGTTTATACATTACTGCCTTATAACGAAGGTGGGGGGGAACCTAACAGCAGTTGCATAATATTTTGAATAAATTGCAGCTTGGGGGCTTGTGTTTATTATATAGCTATTTAGGTTGGTTTTTTTTTTTTTTTTGCATTAGGATATGCCTTTCACGTGTGAGGGGATTACACCAGACATTATCATCAACCCCCATGCCATCCCTTCTCGTATGACAATTGGTCACTTGATTGAATGTCTTCAAGGGAAGGTAAGTAGAAATGTTTTTATTGTATGTTCTTAATGAGCTTTGAAGGAGCATATCTTCACATTCACATATTTTATCATTGCTCAAGAAGCAGTATGAGAATGTTTCTAATAACTGTAGTCTTTAGATTCACCGCCACAGGAGGCACATAAGTGGTTCCTTGGGCATCCCCTGCAACCACTCTTAGGCCTTTCTGATGTTTAGTGAGTTTGTGTTTAGGCTTACGTACTACAGTAATAAACTTGAGTGTTTATCCCATTGTCTGCTCAGCTTGCTTCCTTCTCCCACTTTTTGGTTTGTTTTGTTTATCCCGTGGGTATTTCTCGTTCAATTACCTTTTGGTCCGTGAGTTGATATTTGAAAAAGGTTCCAGAGGGGATCTGGGAAATTATAGACTGGTGAGCCTGACGTCTGTGTCGGGGAAAATGGTAGAGACTATTATATAGAACAAACTTACAGAGCATATTCAAAAGCATGGATTAATGAGACAAAGCCAACACTGATTTAGTGAAGGGAAATCTTGCCTCAACAATCTATTACATTTCTTTGAAGGGGTAAACAAACATGTGGATAAAGGCGAGCTGGTTGATATTATATATCTGGATTTTCAAAAGGCGTTTGACAAAGTACCTCATGAAAGACTCCAGAAGAAATTGGAGAGTCATGGGATAGGAGGTAGTGTTCTATTGTGGATTAAGAACTGGTTAAAGGATAGAAAACAGAGAGTAGGGTTAAGTGGTCAGTATTCTCAATGGGGAAGGGTAGACAGTGGGGTTCCCCAAGGGTCTGTGCTGGGACCGCTGCTTTTTAACATATTTATAAATGATCTAGAGATGGGAGTAACTAGTGCGGTAATTAAATTTGCTGATGATACAAAGTTATTCAAAGTTGATAAATTGCGAGAAGATTGTGAAAAATTACAAGAGGACCTTGGGAGACTGGGCGTCTAAATGGCAGATGTTGTTTAATGTGAGCAAGTGCAAAGGTGATGCATGTGGGAAAGAGGAACCTGAAATATAGCTATGTAATGCATGGTTCCACGTTAGGCGTCACCGACCATGAAAGGGATCTCTGCGTCGTTGTTGATGATAAGTTGAAACCCTCTGCTCAGTGTGCAGCGGCAGCTAAGAAAGCAAATAGAATGTTAGGAATTATTAGGAAAGGAATGGAAAACACAAAGGCAGTATAACGTCCTCACTTTTATCTGTCCATGGTGTGACCACACCTCGAATATTGTGTTCAATTCTGGTCACTGCATCTTAAAAAAGATATAGTGGAATTAGAAAAGGTACAGAGAAGGGCGACAAAAATGATAAAGGGGATGGGACGACTTCCCTATGAGGAAAGGCTGAAGTGGCTAGGGCTCTTTAGCTTGGAGAAAAGATGGCTGAGCGGAGATATGATTGAGGTCTATAAAATAATGAGTGGAGTGGAACGGGTAGATGGGAATAGTTTGTTTACTCTTTCCAAAAATACTAGGACTAGGGAGCATGCGATGAAGGTACAAACTAGTAAATTTAATACAAATCAGAAAAAAATGTTCTTCACTCAATTTGTAATTAAACTCTGGAATTCATTGCCAGAGAATGTGGTAAAGGTGGTTAGCTTAAAGGTCTGGCTGGCTTCGTAAAGGAAAAGTCCGTAGACCATTATTAAGTTGACTTGGGGAAAATGCACTTCTGTTTATGGGATAAGCAGCATAAAATATATTGAACTTTTTTGGGACCTTGCCAGGTATTTGTGACCTGGATTGGCCACTATTGGAAACAGAATGCTGGGCTTGATGGACCTTTGGTCTGTCCCAGTGTGGTAATACTTATGTACTTATGAGTTTGTGTGTGAAATTTTTGACCTGGCAGATTCCTGGAGCTGAAATGGGATGGAATTCTGGTGCCAGGAACCTGCATTTGCAACTATTTGGAAATGTTTTCTTATACCTTTTTCCTTTTCCCCCACCCAACATAATGTAGTCTAGTAACTGTAGTGGCAGTCCTTGGTGAGGAGTTGTGCAATAGGGCTCCTTCTTGAACACTGCAATCATGGGCCTTGTTGCTGGCCACTAGAGATGGGGGTAGTTCTACAAGTTGCTGCTTAGATTAAAAGACATGTGTAAATACTGATGCTCTAGTCATTTTTGCAGGTATGTAAACACATCTGTGTGTAAATGAGCAGTTTCCAGCTGCACACTATTCTGTAAATACATTCCAGTGTTTGATAGCTTATACTTGGCTGGGAGTCATTCATGTGGGCTGTTTGTGTTGGACACAGATTTATGGTGCATAGGTTATAAAATGCTATAATCTGTACATGATAAATTAGTTTAAAGGTCCAAATAAGCCAGCGGGGATACTTAATACTCAAACAGAATCCCAGCTGTATCTGATGTTTTTCTTTTTCTGTTTCAAACTTAGTTCCAAACAGCACAGAAAAGGTTCATAACGTCTTTAAATATTTATTTTCACAAAACATACTAATTCCAATACTTACCCTTGACTTTTGAAAACATATCTCATTTCTGTAGAAAATACTTAAAAATACTCTAAGGTAACAATTCTTCAAATTCTTTTCACATTGCAGAGCACGGGCGCCCCCCACCAACATGCGGCATGTTTCGTAAGTGCTGCCTCGGGGTGTGATCCGCCAAACTACAAGATAAATCGCTAATCAAAAAAACTATCTGTGCCTAAAACTGACTACATATAACAACACACACATACCTTATACTTGAAGAATCGCACGTGCTGCATCAGTGCCTGCCTCATACTGTTGCCAACTCACCATTGCTGTGTGAATTTTAAATAAATCACATGACCTTTTGCACCAATGAAAATAAGAGTAATGACATTACAAGATGAATTTACATAGCTGCTGTCCAATTGGTTTCCAAATTCAGACCTCCTGGGGGGTCACAGTCCCTAGTGAAAAATCTACCATTGCTCTTTGTAATTAAGCAGACTATCTGTATCACCCCCCTCCCTTCCCATTTCTATCTTACCAATAATATGCCATCCGTTATCTGTCCAGTCATGATGTTTCTCCCACCAATGATTAGGAGCTGTCAGTGCGGCAGTGTTAATACCAGACTTAAGTTAATTCAGTCGTTTTATGGGTCTTCTAGATTTACCTGTGTAATTCAGTTGAGCATTGTATCAAATGCACAACATTGTTGCTATTACAATCGTATTATTTCTACAACAATGTTGCATGTAGTTCCAGCAACCTGCCAGTTCCCTCCAAAGTGAGCATTTACACTGTCTGTGGCAGGTGTAAACCTTTGTGCCTAAAGCTGGTATTCTATAGAAAAATATAGGTACATACTTTTCTTTACAGAGTAGGCGCCAAATAGGCTCAGGGTTACAGAATTACCCTCCAGGTGCTGCATTTGGGTCATGAGGAAGAGCTGTAAATGCTGTTGCTTCAGCTGACTTGCATAGAACCGGAGACCTTCCATTTGCAGTGCACAGCTTTAATGTTGGGATATTCCACTTATGTAACTTTATAATGCGGAGTTTGGTCCTGGGGAACTGAGGAACTGAGTTCAATTCCCACTTCAGGCAGCTCCTTGTGACTCTGGCCAAGTCACTTAACCCTCCATTGCCCCATGTAAGCCGCATTGAGCCTGCCATGAGTGGGAAAGTGCGGGGTACAAATGTAACAAAAAAAAAAAAAAAAAAAGCACTGGTAGGGAATGTGAACGGTATTTCCCCCAGTGGCTGTCTTTAAAAACACTTCCGGTGTGCTGGGACGATGATTTTGCTTGGAATATTGATTTAGATAAGTAATTTATCTTACATAAGATGGGCCAGGCTGAGTCAGGCCAAAAAAAAACCCAGTATCCTGTTTCAGACAGTGTTTGTTTATTGAAGACTTGATATACTACCTTTCACAATCAAAGTGGTGTACAAAAAAAAACCTAAAAAAGTATGAAAGAACGCCAGTATCAGTAGGACAGAGGAGATAATAGACAATGAGAACAGGGGAATGAAAGCTCAGACTTCAGAGAAGAATTCCAGAGAAAAGGAGCCAAACAGAGGCATACAGAGCCACGTGTAAAGCTAAGACGGGAACAGTGAACAGATTGTATAGGTAAGTGTTAGTCAAATACTGAATGAAGGTCGCAGGCAGGACAGTAGGGAGTGATGAGAGTAACGAAGTATGGAGGAGAACCCAAACAAGGCTTTAAAAGTAATGGTCAGGATTTTATGAATGATAATGATGCTCTTTCAGGAAAGGTGTTACATGATCATAGGGACATGCTTGTGAAAGAATATGGATGGCAGTGTTCTGTACAGTCTGCAATTTATGGAGAGACTAGTAAAAAAGGCCCGTTTCTGTTTTAAAGGAAACGGGCGCTAGCAAGGTTTTCCTCGGAGTGTGTATGTTTCAGAGAGTGTGTGTGAGAGTGACTGTGTGAGAGAGAGTGAATGTGTGAGTGTGTGTATGTGACAGAGAGAGAGAGTGAGACTGGGTGCGAATGTGTGTGTGAGAATGAGAGTATGTGCCAGGGCCCCCCCTCCCTCCCACTTCTAGGGTGGCCGCCCCCCCCCCCCCCAGTCTGCCTCCCAGTTGCAGGAGGGTCCCCCTCCCCCCCTTTTTCCCCAGTCGCAGGGTCCCCCCTCCTCCCCTCCCTCCCTCAATTTAAAAACGACAGTGTAAAACAGCAGCCCCTAGTTTTGCTTGTCTTTTAGTGTATACGAATGACGGCTGCGCAGGGGAGTGGAAACAAAGATTAACCAATGTGCTTCCTTGCTTACCTCCCCTCCCTCCCTTTCTCGCTTTTTCCCAGTTGCAGGGTCCCCCCCTCCCTCCCTCCCTCCCTCAATGTAAAAATGATAGTGTGAAGCAGCAGCTTCTAGTTTTGGTTGTTTTTTTTTGTGTATAGGAATGACGGCTGCGTAGGGGAGTGGAAACAGAGATCAACCAATGTGCTTCTTTGCTTACCTCGCCGTCTTGCCGCCCTCCCTCTTCCTCTCTGACGGTCGGACCCACTGCTTTTTCCCTCCCCCTTGTATTCCGATTCGCCAGTCTCCGCATCCATTCGGTCGACGTCTCGCCGCCCTCCCTCTTGGTCCTCTTCGACAGTCCGAATCTTTGGGAGGGAGGGCGGCAGCGTTTTTTTGAGGGCGGAGTCAAGTGTTGAACTGGGTGGGAGGGGTGTGAGGGCGGTTAGGTTACGCGGAGGGGCGTGAGGGGTAACGTCACAGAGTGTGGGAGGGGCGTGAGGTGGGACGTCACTGATGGTGCCTCGGAGACCACCGATCCACGGTCCCAGGCACAGAACGTTGGAGGTGAGAATTATATTATAGGAAGTGTCAGGGAGATCGGCATAGATGCCATTGCAGTAATCTAATTTCGTGGCAACCATTATAAAGTAGCACAACTATTGTCATTGAGAAGTGGACAAATGGAGTATACCAGACACAAAGAATGAAAACATTTCCTAACAGTAACAGAAATATGGGTGGAAAAAGTTAGTGCACTATCGAAATGAACCCTGAGGTAATTCATGGTGTCTACTAGGTGGATGCGAACGCCTTCGGTGACTGGTGTAGAAGGTGGTACAGAGCGGTGACCAGTGAGCCCGATTGCTGACATTTTTTGCTGGTTAATGTGGAGATGGTGGGAAGTAAGCCAAGAGGAAACCGCATTGAGACATCTTTGTAAAGAACTGAGATCAGGGAGGTAAGGATCCTGGGGGGGAAACTAAGATGATATTATCAGAGTAAATATAGCATTTCACATGAAATTCTTGGATCAAAGAAGCCAGAAGAGGATGGAGGAAAACATTGAAGAGCAGAGGAGACAGAACTGAACCTTGAAGAACTCCACAGTTAAGGGTCATTGGATCTGAAAGGGACGATGGGAGGGATATTTGAAAAGAAAGACCAGTGAGAAATGGATGAAACCAGAGAAGTACAGTACCCGAGAGACCTAGAGAAGACAAATGGACAACAGACAAGAGTAACTGACCAAATCAAAGGCCAAAGACAGATCTAATGAAACCAATAGAAGGGCCTTACCTTGTTAATAACAGTATGACAGTCATTCAGCAGAGATGCAATAATTGTTCCAGTAGAGTATCCTGGATGAAAACCGGACTGAGAGGGATGAAACATATTTGAATACACACGGTGATCTGAGAGCTGTCTATAAATACTGCGCTGTAAGAGTTTACTCAAAAAAAAAAAAAGTAGGTTCAAAACAGGGTGATAACTTCTCAGAAGAGCTGGATCAAGAGCCTGCTTTTTTAATAGCGGGCGAACAAGAGCAGCCTTCCACTGGGAGAGAATGCTCCCAGAGGTAAGGCTATAGAACGGGCCAGTGGGCTGAGACCATGAGCGTTAAGGGAGAGCCACTATGGTGGAACAGGATCTAGTCAGCTTAGAAAGATGTAGGATTTATCAAACTTGAGTTAAAGAAGGAATATTAAAATTTGACCAACTATGGCTGAGAGAAATAGAGAGTACTCGGAAGAGGGGGGGGGGGGGATGACACTCCCAGGGGAACAGGAGATAAGGGGAGAATGGGGGAGGCACTAGAAAGAGTCTGGGAGAGAGGAGTCGGGGGAAGTTGGGCCATAAGGCCTGGACTTTCAAATAGAAGAATGTGGAGAAATATTGTGCCGACAGAATCGTAGGGAAAGTGCCACTAGGAGCTGAAGTGGTCAGCCTGGACACTAGGGAGAACAATGGGCGAGGACTATTTGCCAATTTTGCAATCATATGAGAGTAGTGTTGAGACCGTACATTTGGAGTGTTATGAAGGTCTAGAGGGGTGCAGTGTCACAAGCAGAACTCCAGATTTGATTGGCCCACCTCACCTGCCATTTCAAAAGTCCACTCCATCACAAGTATTAATCCTTGTTACTCTTAGAACTAAGTGGTGGTTTTCCCAAGTCCTACATGGCCAGTAATGGTTTATTATCTTTCCTCCTTCAAACTCCTTGTAAAACCCAGCTATAATGCTTTGACTGCATCTGTGGTGACAAATTTCACAACTTAAATCATGTACTTTCTTTGATTTTTGAGTTATTTTCATGGAGTGTTCCCTTGTCCCAGTACTGTTTCAAATGGAAATATCGGTTTCCTATTTGTGTTTCACCCAACTTATAATTTTATAAACCTCTATCACAATCCCTTCTCAGCTGTCTCTTCTAAACTGAAGAGCTGTAAACTTTTAGCCTTTTGTCCACCAGTCCAGACATGTAGCTTTAGGCTGTCCCACCAGCACATGGAAACTAAGATCCACTGATCTGATGACTTTTCATCATATAAGGGTGCTGTGCAGTCTACAGCTTGCCAGAATTTCTCAGTCTCCATTAGATGGTAGACACATGCCCATGCAGTTGTGGAGGAATTAAAAAAAAAAAAAAAAAAACAAAGCAAAATTGAGGAACTGCAGGTAGAGGGTTTGGGCAGCAGAGGCCAGTTGAGCAGCCCAAGGGTGTCAAACCCAGTGGTACCAGGTCTCTCACCTCCACTCCCTGTGGGGCCAGCACTGGTTCCTGAGCCATAAGAGATCTGATTGCTGCAGCTTTTATACCTTTCCCCCCAATATTTGGGAGGGAGTTGGGGGTGATTTAAAGAACAAGAAAAAAAAATTTAAAAGAGAGAAAATGTAGGGGTCATTACTTGCCCACTCATTGCTGAACTTCCCGGATGAGTTGAACAAAGTAGAGGGAATGTCCTACAGAGAGAAACAATGCTGTAGAGAGGACATTATATGTTCCTATATTGTGTTTGGTTACATGACTTGTATTGGTTTATTGTCTATGAAGTCCTGCTGAGCAGGTGAATGGGTTTTCCTTATCTTGACTGTAATGTTAAGTAAGTCTTTGATAGATGACACATATGTAATACTGTAGTGAGAGATTAACTTTGCTTTATTCAACTAAGTGTGTTTTTGTAGGTATCAGCAAACAAAGGAGAAATAGGTGATGCTACACCGTTTAATGATGCTGTCAATGTGCAGAAGATTTCCAATTTGCTGTCTGATTATGGCTATCACCTGAGAGGGAATGAGGTATGTTTCTCAATGCACCTATCCTGTCATATTGTCTCAAGAACAGATTTAGATTGTAAGCCCTCCAGAGAAAGGGAGCACCTAGTGTACCTGAATATAACTCACCCTGAGCTACTACTGAAAAAGGTGTAAGCTAAATCCAAATGAGTGAATGAATAGGACAGCTGCGTTATGTCTTTTCTCTGCAATGCTTGTTCACATGGATTGCTTAAGCCATTTTTTGCTATGTAAAAAAAAGTTTTACATGTAAAAATGGCTCTTGTGAAATACCTGTATGGGTATGTGATATTATGTACCAAGATAGCACATAAATATATATGCACTGTAGAAGATTAAGAAGCTCATTTTCAAAAGAGAAAAACGTCCAAAAAGTGGCATAAATCTGCATTTGGACGTTTTTCTCACAAAAATGTCCAAATTGGTATTTTCAAAACCAATTTTTAGAGGTTTTTCTATGAAGTTCATCAGCAGCACATTCAAAACGCAAGGGGGGCGTGTCAGGCATATTAAGGGTGGGATCTGAGCGTTCCTAACACTTAATGGAACAAAACAAAACCGTCCAAGACTAAAACTAAGATGTTTTGAGCTAGATCTGTTTTTATAACGAATAAGACACAAAAAGGTGCCCTAAATGACAAGATGACCACTGGAGGGAATCAGGTGTGACTGCCCCTTACTCCCCAGTGGTCACTAATCCCCTCCGATCCCCCCAAAATGTGATTAAAAACATTACTTGCCAGCCTCAGATGTTATACTCAGGTCCATTAGAACAGCATGCAGGTCCCTGGAGTAGTCTAGTGTTGGGTGCAATGCACTGCAGACAGGTAGACCCAGGCCCATACCTCCCCCTACCTGTTACACTTGTGGAGGAAACTGTGAGCCCTCCAAAACTCATTAGAAACCCACTGTACCCACATATAGGTGCTCCCTTTACCCATAAAGGCTATCTATGGTGGTGGTAGTGGTGGTCAGTTGGGGGTAGTGGGTTTCAGATGGGTTTTGGGGGGCTCAGCATTCAAGATAAGGGAGCAATGGTGAGATGTGTACCTGGGTGTATTTTATGAAGTCCACTGCAGTGCCCCCCTAGGGTGCCCTATTGCTTTCCTGGGATGTCTTGGGGACCAGTCTACTAAAAATGCTGACTCCTCCTACATCCCTATGGCTTGATTTTGTGCATTTTGCACCTGGACGTTTTTTGTTTGAAAATGGACCAAAAAACAAATCGTCCAAATCACAAAACCTTGTTCAAAGCAGTATTTTTGAAAAAAAAAAAAAAAGACTTTTTCTTTTTTTGAAAATGACTTTCTTTCCTATTCAGATTTTGGATGCTTTGTCGGAATTTTAACACATGCATGTGTAATATAAAATAGCGTATATGCATATGTTATACCATCTTTGGAGCGTATGCAAATTTGTGAGAGCATTTGCATACTATCAGGGATAGTTCTAGGTGCCATCACATATAAATGATTATACTGGATATAAATTAAAAAAAAACTGAATTTAGGTGTGTTTTGGTTTGTATTTTATAAAGGCAACAAAGGTGCCTATGTTGCTGTTTATAACATAAGCAGTTTTTGGAACTTGGACACAGGCACTCTGTTAAAAAAATTAGCCCCCCCCCCCCCCCATCCCCCCATGTTAATTATCTTTACCGTCATAGGTTCTCTACAATGGATTCACTGGTCGCAAGATCACGTCACAGATTTTTGTTGGTCCTACTTATTACCAGCGTTTAAAGCATATGGTGGATGACAAAATTCATTCCCGTGCCCGGGGACCCCTACAGATTCTCAACAGGCAGCCCATGGAGGGCAGATCCCGGTAAGCAGTCTTCTCTCTGCCTGGTCATCTGTAAATGGCATAGCACTAGGAGAATGCAAATGGCTTGTAACTCTTAACCAAATAGTGGCACTCTATCATTTCGGGAAAATATCTACGTTTTCCTTCTATGTTTTCAAATTTCAAGCAAAATGAATGCGCTTTCCATAATCCCTAGGAATTGGTAAGTGAGCAGCTGTGTTCTCTGATACCTGGTTGAACAAGATTATATTGCTGGCAAAAATGCCAAATGTGATGATTAGCACAGGCGTTTTGGACTTTGATAAGGGTGAAAACCCAAACCCATTGAAAACTAGATTTTTGGATTCTGGTTTCCCTCTTTGATTTGGGACCTCTTTCTTTTCTTTTTTTTTTCTTTTTTGTCTAAGTATCTGGGCATCGTAATTGATTCAAAATTAACCTTTGAATAAATCTCCAATTTTGTGAAGAGGATTTTATACTTGCAAACAATTGAAGTAAGACATAGTTTTGATGAGCCTACTTTACATACATGCACTACTAATTACTAAACTAGATTGTGGAACTATAAGCTGTGCAGGGATAATACAGTCTGATGTTAAGCAACTTCAAATACTAGAAAACGCAACAATTGTCACTCCTTTATTTAAACAATATCACTGGCTTCCAATTCCCTATAGAATTTCAAGCTCCTGAAAATAGTATATAATGGTGCTCATTTTCAAAGCAGATGGACATCTCAAAAGGTCCAGAAACATTTTGGAAAGGCAGAATTAGGATTTTTACACTGCAGTGCATCTATATAGCAAGGGGGCATGTTTTGGGCAGGACAAGGGTGGGCCCAAAATTAGGACATCCAACAGCGATAAATGGAAGAAGAAAAAATATCCATGTCTAAAAAGGATGTTTTTATTTAGACCTGTTTCAATCACGTTCGGGGTACAAATAGGTGCTCTGATTTGAGCAGCTGACCACTCGAGGGATTAAGGCATGACCCAGTCCTCCAGTGGTTGCTGTCCCCTCCCCCCCCCCTCAACTGAAAGGGGATACCAGGCTCTATGATAGTATCAGGTATTATAGGCATTCTGAGCACAGGAAGCAGGTCTGAGGAGTAGCCTAGTGGACAGTAAACCAGGGGTCCCAGGTTCAATTCCCACGTCATCTCTTTGTTTTCTTTATATTGTGAGCCCTTCAGAAACGTACACATACACCTACTGTACCTTAATATTTGACGCCTCAAAGCTTGAAGACTATTAAATTAGTGTATTGTAGGTATTTCCCTGTCTCTGGAGGGCTCACCATTTAAAATAACAGAGTTGCAGTGAAATATGAACCTGGGTGTCCTGGTTTAAAGTTCACTGCACTGATCACTGGGCTGCCCCTGTGTTCTGTAGGGATGTCAGTGTGGTCATTTTCATACAAATGCCAGATGTCCCTGTTTTTTTTGACATTCATAATTTGGACATTTTATTTTGAAAAATGGCTGTTTATTTGGGACATTATCATGTATTTTCAAACACAAAACCCCGATATTTTTCCTGTTCAAAAAATGCTGAGATGGATGTTTTGTGTTGAACATTTTTGTGGCACTTAGATGTCATTTTGAAAATGCCTTTCAATGCGCACAATAAACAACCTCTTTACTTGTATTCTTTGGCTACTCGTATGCCAAACAGAATATTAAGATCATTGCAAGATTATAGAATGATCTTGCAGTATTCAAGCAGAGTAGCAAGAGACTGGACTTGAAAATGAGCCTTTCTTTGGTTAACACCTTATTTATGAAAATATCCCAAAGCAGGCTCTAAGAAGTTTAATATTTTGTTGAAAAAGACACATTTATTTACTAAGGCATTTGAGAATAGTTAAGTGAAAGAGGTAAAGACAGAGGAGACTTTAAGATGTGACAGTATGAATGAAATGGTCTTTTCTATCGTCGGTAGAGTTCTTATTTCATTTTATTAAACACATTTTTTTGTTAACTGTTTAGGTCTATATAAATGAGGTGGTATGTCAAGTATAATAAAATGTAAACATTTTGCATAGCTCAGCCATCCCACTTCCCTTCTCACAACTCATTTGTCTTTCCTCTCTTAAGAAGGCCTTTTCGTCCCCCTTTGCACTCCAACCATGATATGACAGGGTCAGTTGGCTATACTCCTTGTGTCTGCATCTGACACGTTACTTTGGTGGCATCTGCTTATGTAAAAGGGCAGCTATAAAGATTTAGCCAGGCACAGCAGCACATCCTGCATTGTTTGGCAGCTGGCAGAATATTCTCTGTGGCTGCCCTATAGTAGTTTTGCCTAACTCGGGTCAATTTTGTCAGACTGATGCAGTTCTGGTTTACTTTGGTGCATCTGTGGATTTGTAGTCCTGCCTTTCCTAGAGAAACTTGTACTATAAATTCATAGATATAATGAGACAAAACCAGAACTGGGCCAGCCTCATGCTTGACTCAGGTCTGCAGGTCAACGAAGAGATAGTCTTGTGCTCCATTGCTCACAGGAAAAATGTTTTCTGTGAATGAAATGTATGGCGCTTTTGAATAGTGCGCCCTTTCTCCTTCCCCACTTTCCCAACTTGCATAGCCTTAGATTCGCAAAAGAATAATGCAGAAATAATTTGCAGTTACTAATAAGCACTTTTGGTTGTCGTCATGTAGCATTTGTGTATTAATATTTATACATGATACATATGCAGAATTCTCTTCAAAGCCTGGGTTACAAATGCTGCAATATAACTGGTTTCTTGGATGTAATCTTATGAAACCCCAACTTCACACACACATGGAGTAGGCTGACACTTTGTTGTAAATAGATTTTGGTGAATATTCGTAGTAGACATCCTGAAGAGTGGAGCCTTTCCAGTGCTTTGTAGTTTTAAGTATCTGCTTTCTTTTTGTGTTCTGGTTACCCTGCCAACCTGATCAGTTTGTGGCCCATGAGCGTCATAGTTGACACCCACTTCCTCTGTCTTCTCATTTAGTGTGCTTTTGCATAGAGAGAAGACCAAGCTATAGAACTGCAGGACCCTCAGTTAATGTGTTCATGCATGGAGAGAAGAGAGAGCTAGAGAAGCTACAAGACCCTGAAATGAATTTGAGAGAGAATATTGTTGCAGTAGAGCTGAGAGCCTAAAAAGGGTGGATTCTGTGGGTGCAGGTTTCCAAATGCCATGATCCCTATCTACAAATTAATCTTGATACACTTTAGGGAATGGAGAGCACTGTGCTACATGTAAGGGATGGAGAGCAAATTTCAATGCAAATACAATTATGGATTTTTTTTTTTTTTTTTTTTGAGGTACAGACTGCATGGCATCAGGAACATAAGCTAGAAAAGTTGTAAATACTACCTTAGTTATGAGATGGGGTGTTAGATAGTAGTTTATCATGCTCGGTTAGGAATGATGGAGGAGTGGCCTAGTGGTTAGGGTGGTGGACTTTTGGTCCTGGGGAACTGAGGAACTGAGTTCGATTCCCACTTCAGGCACAGGCAGCTCCTTGTGACTCTGGGCAAGTCACTTAACCCTCCATTGCCCCAGGTACAAATAAGTACCTGTATACAATATGTAAGCCGCATTGAGCCTGCCATGAGTGGGAAAGCGCGGGGTACAAATGTAAGAAAAATAAATAACAGGAATACAGAAAGTATATGGGCTGCAGTAAACATCTCCTGCTACAGACATGTACAACTGCTGCAGCTTAGAATGTATGGAAGATTTGTCTTGACATTAATTATGGCTGGAGAACAGGGTTTGTTTATAGCATAATCCTGTAACTTCATCTTTTATATCATGGAGCCACCTCCTTGCCTGTTCAGAATACACATTCCTTTAAATCAGGAAAACATAGATCACTTTGGGTTAGAGCCAAATGCAGGTTCCACGCCCTGAGCTGAGTTCTTGTTCTTTTGGCTGAGAATGGGAATGTGTACAGTTGTATGGGGTAAAGATTAACACTGACCGCACTGAGGACACAATGAGGCAACAGTTATTCCCAAAACAGCAGGATTAAACAGTTCATTTAATATTAAAAAAATATATATAATGTCAGCTGGGCAGTATGGGCACTTTGTACTTGGATTGGCTGTGTGTCTTTTTATTTAGAAATGATATAAAATGATCTCAAATTGTCATGCTCTTGCTTCTCAGGGATGGTGGCCTGCGTTTTGGAGAAATGGAGCGAGACTGCCAAATTGCTCATGGTGCTGCCCAGTTTCTTAGGGAAAGACTGTTTGAAGCCTCAGATCCATACCAAGTTCATGTGTGCAATCTGTGTGGAATAATGGCAATAGCCAACACCAGAACACACACATACGAGTGCAGGGGATGTCGCAACAAAACACAGGTATGTATCTACTTTATCCTCCTCTCTTGTAGCCTGTGCCTGAGACTTAGTAGCATTCAGGGCGTGGAAATTAGCTTTGTGAGGAAAAAAAATGCACCTGTTTACAGTGTTGCTTATGAATAAAAGAAAGCAAAAATTTTGTCTGCTAGATGCAGATGGCTATGAGTAACTTAACTATCTCTGCTATTTTGTACCGCTGTGTGTGGAAGACTGTATGTAACTGAGAATTCATTTTTAAGCTTTGGTTGTCTAAATCCAGTCAGCATCATTATATGGACTTAGATAACAAGGTATAAATTTTTGTTTAAAATTATTTTCTTATTTCCGTGCCAGATCAGTCCACACAAGTAGCTTATGTCTCTTCCAGAGTAGATGAAACCAAAGGGGGGGGCTCAGAGCTGGGGACATTTGATAAAAATGATCATAACATGATCAGGTTTGATATAATCTCTGGAGTACGTATACACAAGAAATCCAATAGGTTAGACTTTAACTTTCAAAAAGGAGACTGATACAATGAGAATGTGTGTGTGTGGTGGTTTAAATAACCAGACTTAGAGGAGCAGCTGCATAGGTTAAAAATTTACATCAGGTGTGAATGCTATTCAAAAATAACATCCTGGAAGCCAAGCCTAGTCCAGATATTACATGTATTTAAAAAAAAATGGAAGGAAGGTCAAATGATAGCCAGCATGGTTAAAAAGTGAAAGAAGCTATTAAAACTAAAAGAAAATCCTTCAGAAAATGGAAAATAGGAAACGGCATAAGGAATGGAAAGTCAAAAGCAAAGCGCTGATAAAGAGGACAAAAAGACTTTGAAAAGAAGATTGCGTTGGAAGCAAAAAGCACATAGTAAAAACCTTAAACAAGAAGCTGGTAAAGAATCATTTGGACCATTAGGTGACCAGGGAGTAAAAGGGGCATTCAAGGAAGACAAGGCAATAGCAGAGAGCCTAAATAAATTATTTGTTTTGGTCTTCACTGAGGAAGGTGAGAGACATAACAATACCAGAAATGATATTCAGTGCTGATGAGTCGGAGAAACTGAAACAAAATTCTGTAAAACTGTAAGATATAATGGGGCAATTTGACAAATTGAACAGTAGCAAATCGCCTAGACCAGATGGTATACATCCTAGAGAACTAATAGAATTGAAAAGTGAACTTGCAGAATTATTGTTAGTAATGTATAATTTATGTTTAAAATCCAGCATGGTACTGGAAGATTGGAGGGTGGCCAATGTAATAGCAATTTTTTAAAAGGGTTCCAGAAGTGATATGGGAAATTATAGATGAATGAGCCATTTGTAAGTGCCAGGCAAAATGGTAGAGACTGTTGTAAAGAACAGAATTAGAGCATATACATAGACATGGATTAATGAGACAAAACCAACATGGATAGTCAACAACCTAGGAATTAAGTTCTCTTCCTCTTGCTTCCAGTATGACTGGGAGAAAGAGGTGATTCATGGCTATTCACTGTTCATTTCACCTGGCTTGGGAGCAGCAAACAGGTGGGTGAAATCCATGGAAGTTTAGCATCCAGCCAAAAGCAAAACTAGAGGGGTCATCCACTTTGACTTGTGGCCTGTGGAATAAGGCCTGGTCCGTGCTCCTTTATTAGTGGGATCAGCAGCAATGTTGCTGCCACTTTGCACCAAAAATACATAAATGAACCATGTCAGGCCTTTATCTCTCTCTTTTCCTCTAATAGACAAGTTCATGAAAGCTACATATCTATCCTCGGGCATGGCAGAGCATGTGCAGCTCCAGTTTTCTGAGTAAATATTTCAGCAGGTAACCTTATGCAAGTCAGACCTCCACTCCCCCTGGTAGGGAAGCAATGGTAGGAATATCCTACAGAACCATTGGCATGGGCAGCCATTCTCATCAGTTCTTGGTCACCCTTGTAGGTCACGATCATCTTGGATCATGCCAGAGTTAGCAAGTCCCAAAAAACTAGTGAAGCCCACTCCAGAGCACAGGAATTCTTTTGGCCAAGTTAGAATCTTTTTTTCCAGATGATGATGACAGGGCAGTGCCTTGCCTCTTTTGCACCCCTTCTCTAAGTGCTTCTGTGTGAACATGCAGGTTTGGAGAGACTACACCTTAGATGAAGGAGTCCTGAGTTATCATGGCTTCTGCCCAGTCTGTAGAGCTTGGGTATGTCCCACTGATCTGGACTCGTCTGGCATGAATGATTCCTTTCCCTTGAGTGCTGCCAGACCAGTCCAGAACCCATTCCCTTGGAAGCCATGGTGATCAATGGCTCTGTTTAAGAAAGCTAACAGTGGGAATGTTGTAGCCCACTCTGAAGATAGCTTGTGTAGACATACCCTCGGTGTATGATATTCTCATTCCTGGTCTAGTGACCATGAAATGAATTTTTTGACTGCCTCAGGCTTGACTTTGGAGGTGAATTGGAAACCCAAAAGATAATTGGAAACCCAAAAGATAACAATTGCCTTTTTTCCTCCAAGTTTTGATATAGGATACTGATGAGCTGACGGCCTCATGATCTCCCATAAGGGGAGTAAAGTCAGCTCAGAGCTTTGTTTTCTCTGGCTCCACCTGCTGGCAGGGGGGCATAATCCACTCATCTGAACTAGTCTGGCAGAACTCAAGGAAAGGAATTAACAGGTAAATCCAAACCTCACCATCTTATTTCAGGAGCCTGACTGAATAGGAGAATAAAGAAATCTGTATGTGATCAAGGGGATTTAGATTATAGTGGATTTAGTTTTGCATTTGCAATCTAGGACTAGGCAATGGGTCTGTATCTTGCATGTAAAGATATGTTGTCCGGTATTTTTTTTGTAAGTTGTTGTTGGCCCTGTGTCAATTTTCTATTGTAATCTCTACAATCAAGGGGTAGCTAACTGATATAATGATGATGGGTAACGATGATAATCAGATTATTTTGTCAACAGCTAGGACGTTTTCAATAATGCCATGAAATCTTTTATTAGTTTCTTCCTTACATGGTTACACAACTTGTTTAAGAAGGCTTTTTTTTTTTCTTAGTTTAACCAGTTGATTCACCAAAGCTCATTTACCAAGCACATTAACTTCAGAACTAAAAGTATTAGTATTGCATTAAATTTCAAGAAATTATATCAATTGTATTTTCCCTGTAAAGATTTGTTACATGTGAATATCCAGTTTTGATACACAGTGAATGTTATATCCGCCTGATATGTATAGAATGTAAAAATATTTGGGTCCACTTAAAAAGAACCCCAAAACAAAACATAATCAAAGCAACATCTATATACTATGTTCATTTTCATCTCTACCAGTCTTATCTTTTTTTCTAATTAAAACAGTAACTTCTTCCCACAGAATACAGAAAGTGGAGGTAATGGTGTCCTCACTTTCAGCTTGCCTCTTTATGTAGTGTCCAGGCACAGAGTGGGGAGGGAAGAGGAGCAATGTCCCATCTGGATATGAGATTATGGTGCTCATTTCAAACCACATAGACTTACAAAGTTACATGGAGGCATATTTTCAAAGCACTTAGCCTTCCAAAGTTCCATAGAAACCTATGGAACTTTGGGAGGCTAAGTGCTTTGAAAATGAGCCCGATAGTAACCTATGTGCTTTGAAGATGAGCCTCTATATGTAGTGAGGGCTTTTAGTGATATTTTGAAGGTGTACACCTGTGGAAGTGATTTTGTTGGTGTTGAGTTGTTATTTTTAGCTCCCTTTGTTGAGGTATTAGTTTATTTAAGGCTTTGAATTAGGGGGTTAAAAAACATTTTTGGACCAGCTGTTGCTTTGTTGCCTTAGCAGCACATTGTATATCCTGGGTGTAATTACAAATTTGCTGGTGTTGAGGGGGAGTTTGGCTTTATCATTTCTAGTTGGCATGCTTGATTTCAGTGAGGCATTTTAGGTATTTCTATGCAGCTTTGTATCCATATAAGGAGCTGTGCTCATCTTGATAAAATTGGACTCTGAGTTAACATTGATTTGTCTTTTTACTGCTTCAGGAAGTATTTTATAGTTTATAATTGGTCAGTTAAAGGCAAAGACAGCACATTTGGTCAACTGCTGCTTTTACTATAAAGAGCTATGCTGTACAATATAGCTCAGCGAGACCTTTAACAAATGATTTGGGATTAAGCTGGCCTGTTTTAAATCGCTTTTCTGTGAATTTCTGAATGGACTTGGAAGTTTCATGTCATGACTTCTGATTCATTGAGGCTGTGATGTCATAAATGGATCAATTGCAATCAATTGCAATAACTTGCTTCTAGGAGTTGAAGAATATTGCTGAAATATTTGGTTATAATATTGGTTATTACTGCTTTTCATGGACATATTTTGAAATACTGCCCAGAAGCAGGATATATCTTCCTTTTGAAAAGCCACTTAAGGAATAATGAGAATCTTTCAAGATATAGTTAAAATCTAATTACTGCATTTATCCATGTTTTCCAGATTGTGACTTTTTTTCTGTAGACTTAAGAAATTTTACAAGAGACATGTAACATAACAGTGTTAACTAGTAGCGTAGTGGCTGTAGATTGCAGGATAGTGTGACTAAAGTGAAAATGAAATGGCAGTACTGACGTATTTAGCTGGGATGTGTGTTAATGTGCATGAATTATCTGGCAGCAGTCTGCGCTAGAACAGTGATTCTCCAAATACCCAGGGCCAGACTGGTTTTCAGGATATTTATAATGAGTTACATGCATATTTATTGTACATAGCCTGAGAACCAGACTGAACTACGGGCTAATTGAGAAGTGAGCTAGAATCTCAGCTGAGGTCTTAGAACTGCTCTTGCCTTTGAAAGATATGCTGTGATTCAAGGCTTTTGCCAGGCTACAGAACAGAAATGGGGCATTGGGAAGGGGGGAGAAGGAGGAGGAAGAGGATAATTGTACTGAGGGCAGAAAAGGAAAAAGCAGTGGAAGAGGAGAGCAAATTGATGCTGTCAGGTCTTATGCTTTCTCCCAGACCAAAAGTGCATTTTCTTCATTCTTCCCTTTGTGGGAAAAAAAATTCTGTCCCTTGTGGTTTTCATACATTTTTGTAGCTGTCCAAAGAGTGCATTTATCCCAATATAATACCTTGTAATAATGGTTTTTGAAATATATTTCTTCACTTCATTTTCAATTAAATAAACATCACCTAGCAAGAATAAAAGTTAGAACTGAAGTTTTTGAAATAGTTCCTTCTCCTTCTTCAGTGGTTACTGTGGAGTAGGTTGTCTGCTTTCCAGCTGCATCATTTCTGAAATCGTACTCCTGCTGATTCTTAGTATCTGCTCACTTTCAGATTTCCTTGGTGAGAATGCCATATGCCTGTAAACTCCTGTTTCAAGAACTGATGTCCATGAGCATTGCACCACGTATGATGTCTTTTTAACATCGAAGGGGCTTTGCTACATACCCACTGTCCAACACCATCTCTGTCCTGCTTCTTTGGTATTCTGTTTTATTTATCTGTCAGCAAATGACAGTTTAAAAATGAATACGTTATGAGCACCCATATCTGTGCTAGGGTTCACATTTTAAAATTTGTTGTTGCTTCTGTTAATTGTTAGAAGTCAATGTTTAATGACCTGGTGGGGCAAGTGTTGCTCTGTGTAAATATGAATAAACTTTTGTAGACAAAGTTGTGTATCTGATTCATTTGTATGTGTTAACTATGTATAGTGTTTGGAAGCTAAATGGAGGACTAATTTTCTAGAAAAGTTTACATAAGTTGAAAAGAAGTGGGAATGCTTTTTTTCTTCAAAATCTAAAAGCTGCTTGTTCCAGAAAATGTTTACAGTTCTGTGTCTTGTGCTAAGAATAAAAAGAAAAAAAAAAAGTGGTTAGCTATCTTCAACATCAGTATTACTATTTTTTCAAAGAACATTGTGAATATTAGATTATTTGTTAAGTTTTCTTGTACTACTTGAGGATTGGTAGGCAGACTCACAAGCCTTGTTTCCCCCCACTCTCCCACTGCCCCTGGTCATCCCAGCCTAGTCAACACCCTGATCAGTGTGCAGCCAAGATCTGATGAGAAGATTGAACTAAGCATGGAACTATGAACTGAAATATGCTCACATTTCTTTTAGAAGCACCTCTCCCTCTTGAAACAGGTGTACATGACTGGTGCAGCACAAAATAATGACCACAGCAACAGCAAAGAGAACTCGTTATGCACATGAATTAAACCTTTTACCAATCCCATTGAGTCCTTCATTTAGGCAGAACATAAGCTACCTTGAATTTTGGCTGTGAAGGGGAAGGATTGAAAGGGGGATGGAATTTGATATACTGCCTTTCTGTGGTTACAATCAAGATTTGGTGTGAAGAGGTAGGAGGTGAAATTCAAGGATGGACAAACACAGGTGAAAACAGCCATGATTAAGGTATGAACTAGTACAAGGAAAGGAAAAAATGCCAATTATGACTTTACTGCTTCTTTCCACAGCACAACTAAAATTGAAACTATTTTAAAGTGCTGATAAACCCTTTTATAATTGTCACATGGAACAGGGTCTTTCATGGTTTTTGCTTTGCTTGCATATAGATAGATTAATGGACAAAGCCTTGACAATTGGTACTTTTCCTTCTTGCAAAACACCTTAAAATAAGCCAGAAGAACAAATTTTATAGGGGCGTAGCCACGGGTGGGCCTGAAGGGGCCCAGGCCCAGCCACTTTTGCTCCAGGCCTGCCCAGCCTCTTCTGCCCGCTGTCCCCGTCCGCGTGGTCTGCTCACTTTTACTGCCCTGAAGCGCTGTTCTCCCTCCAGCACCGGAGATTCCCATAGCCAGCCTTCTGCCAGCACGCGTCGTCGGGGCCTCTTCTCAGGCACATCCCACCTACTCTGCAACTTCCTGCATCCCACCTTTGCGGAAAATAGGAAGTTGCAGAGTAGGCAGGATGCGCCTGAGAAGAGGTTCTGACGACGCGCGCTGGCAGAAGTCTGGCTATGGGAATCGCCGGTGCTGGAGGGAGAACGGCGCTACAGGTCAGTAAAAATGACCAGAACTGTTGCGGGGGGGGGGGGGGGGGGGGGGGGGGGTAGCAGGTGGAAAGGAAATGCGGTGGCGGGCGGGCAGGTGGAGAGGAAATGCGAGGCCTGTGAATGTCATGTGAATGTGAACCACTTAGGGCTGCTGGGGATTGTCAAAGTTTGCATTCTGCACCTTTCTGCTATAAACCTTCAGTATCCAAGCCAGAATATAATTTAAATAATGAAAGACCGTATTTTACCTCTAAGGAAAATAGTCTGCACACACATGGTCGTCAGCTAATGAAAAACTAAAATCCACATATAGTGGTTGAATTTGTGGCAGCTTGATGCCATATTTGCACAGAGAGGCTAATTCCTAAGGAATGACTTAAATTCCTACAAAAACTTTTGTTTCAAAAGCATTTTGAACATTTATTTGGAACATTCTATTTACCATATAAACTATTGTACAAGATCATAACCACATTACTTACAATCACAGTATGAAAAAAGTACCCCCTCCCCCCAGAACTACCTTACAATCTCTGGTGGTTTAGTCATGGCAGCCATTTTGGCAGCAGAGCCAGAAGAGGCTGGAGTAAGAGAATTGCTCTTGCCACAACTACACCCCCTAGACAACCAAAGATTGTAAGGCTTAGGGGGCCTATCGGGGGGGGGGGGGGGGGGGGGGGGCAGAGCCCAACTTTTTGGCTTCTGCCAAAAAAACACATGGTCATTTTCAGCCAAAACTGAAAACATGGCCAAAAATTTAAATGACCTTTTGGCTGAAACTGATACCAGGTAGAAAGGATTTTGGCCTGGTTTTGGTGCCATAACCAAAATTCAGTTGGCCTCTAACGCACACTTAACCAACATCTAGAGAAAAAGGAGGTTAAGAAGCAGTGTCATACAGAAGAATGCAAATTAAATTCAGCTTTAAATTCAGTCAGTTGGTTAACTAAGGGGGTATATATTGGCATTAGATAACTTATTTCCTTAAATTACAAAATAATTTTTAAAATGTATACTCAGCTTCCTTTGTCTAATATTACATTTTGTTTAAATATCAGAAACCAGTCAGTGTGACAGAGATACAATAATAGGGGGTAAAAGCTTTCACATCACTGTAATGGCTGCTCCCCACAATACTACTTGTATCCCCATCTGCTTCCCAATGTGATAAATTTGTTGTGGCTTGGTTACAAAACAGGAGTTATTAGGGTACAACTGCTTGCATATATTTATGTAATAGGTGCTTCTTGATCCAGTATATCCAGTTCCTCTTGGCACTCACCCTGAAATTTCTGGAGTTCATAGTACCCTGAATAAGAAAGCTATTGACGGTGGACAGATACACACAGATTATCCACAAAAGCAGCTGAAGAACCCACAAGTAGATATATTGCTAATAGATTCAGGGCAGGAAACAGTATCATAAAATGATACTTAAAGTCTGGAAGCAAGTCTAGCTTTCTAGATGCCAGAGCTTGAAAGTAGTATTATTTACACTATGGGTACACAATCAAAATTGTTTAGGTTCCTATGGTGTTCATGGATTTGGTTTACTTGGATTTTTGCATTTTTTTAAAACTTTGTTATGCAGTGTTTCAATAGTGTACCTATTTGATATAGCATACATTTTTGAGAGTTTAGATTACCTAGCCTACTGCCAGAGCTTCCCCACTAAAGCTTGTTGGTCCTGCCATGTAAGGTCTTGGCTTTCAACTTCCTCTACCTTAGCGACTCTCTCCAAATCTCTGTCCTTTCTAGGTGTCTCAGCAGCTGCAGTCTATTGGGGGGTGTGATGGTATCTGTCATGTCATCTAACCTAAATAAAGCTCTCAACTCCTCTGGGGGGGATGGTCCAAACGTCCCCTGTTTGTGGCTTGGACTCTGGGGTGCTCTTACTAAGCACTAGTATGTGTTTACCATAACTTACTGTGGGGTACGCTTAGGCAGTCTTCATTAAGTTCTCTGTTATAGTGCGCACACCATGTGCTGAAAAATTATTTTTACTGTAGAAGGGACTTGTTGGGGGCACAGAGTGGGCACGTCTGCAGTAATAATTTTGCCAGGTACATTGCTGCATGCTGATAAGCGTGTGGGTAGCATGGGAGCCTTTACCACTGATAAAATAGGTGGTGGTAAGAGCTCAAATGCTAATCTTTAATGGTCATGCACTAATGGCTATTAATATAATTCAAAAATCAGCCATTTTGCTACTGCGCTAAAAATGGCCTTGGTGCTTGAGAGACCCGTGTAAGGGCCCACTAAGGCCGATTTTTAGTGCTGCTTTGTAAAGGGACCCCTGTGTGTGGGATCAAGTGTTTGTCTGTGAAGAAATGGCTCTTAGCTTTCCTCTTACCAATATTGACTCCAATAACTCAAGATGAAATTCAAGGAGTAGCCACATACACAGCCAGGCATGGTACCATCTTGGCTTGTCTCCCAGAAAGATGTTTCATTCAGTTAAAATATTTACAAGTGAAAGGGGGAGGAATGCATCCTAAACTGCCAGCAGTGGTTTAGAGACATGGAAATTAGCCTTTGGCCTTTATGAACAAAAAGAGCATCAGAATATTGAGATTCTGCCATATATTCATTAAATGACCTGGAAGTTGACACAAGATATCAGGAATAGATTACTTGCAAATTTTTTTTTTTTACCATAATTCCTTTGGTACTAGTGGATTATTCCCAGAAATCAGTTTAGTAGTCCCTTTTGTTTTAGCCTGAGAGGAATGATGGGTAAGAATTTTGTAACAGAAAAAAGTTTCATCTGTTTCTGAAATGTACACGCCTTATCTTGCCAGACCAGTCTAGATATGTGGGTTTATGTCTCCCTGTCAGAAGGGGAGACAGATCGCAGCTTTGCAATGCCATCATCACTACTTATTGTTGGCTGTGCCCATAGGATATACTCCAGTATTCTCTGCTTCCAGAAGATAGTGGCATGTGCTATGCTGGGTCTCGTAGGATTGAGGCTTTGTGTGGGTCTGCATGTGGAGTGACAAGCTAGCTCATCTTCCTAGGACAGCAGCCTATGGGCTAACTCTCCTAGTTGAGAGGACTTATGCAGCTCCCAGTGTAACAGTACAATACTGTGTGTCTTGGTCAAATGTGTCCCAGGGAAGCAATCTGCACATGGCTTCCCCCAGTTGATCCCCTGAGGTGTTTTGTTTTGGGCCAGTGGTTAGTTCTGGTTCCCAAACCTATCTTAGTGGTCCTGGGTGGGGAGGCTATTTCAGGTTGTGCCCAGTCTGTGGGACCTGGACTGCTTTGAATAGTAGCCTGTTTTCCTTGGGCCCCTTTGTGAGTGTGAGGCCCTTGTCTCCCCTATTCCAGAGTCCTGGTAGGTCTGTGGGCTCCAGTGCTGCCTCGTTACCTATGAAGTGTAGGGGACAATAAAGTTTATTTGGGGGGGGGGGGGGGGGGGAGGAAACCATAAAAGAACAAATGGAAAGCAAAGTGTGAATGGGGAAAGCATGTGGGCAGCCAATGCTCAGGAGGACGGTGGGAAAAGCCAGAGAGCAGGAGCTTTGAAGTTGACCAGGATGGAACCACAGTTAAGTAATGGGTGGCTCAGAGCACAGCGGTTGGTAACATAGTAGATGACGGCAGAAAAAGACCTGCATGGTCCATCCAGTCTGCCCAATGAGACAAACTCATATGTGCTACTTTTTGTGTACACCTTACCTTGATTTGTACCTGTCCTTTTCAGGACACAGACCATATAAGTCTGCCTAGCACTATCCCCGCCTCCCACCACCGCCTCTGGCACAGACCGTATAAGTCTGCCCAGCACCATCCCCGCCTCCCGCCACTGGCTCTGCCACCCAATCTCGCCTAAGCTCCTTAGGATCCATTCCTTCTGAACAGGATTCCTTTATGTTTATCCCATGCATGTTTGAATTCCGTTACTGTTTTCGTTTCCACCACCTCCCGTGGGAGGGCATTCCAAGCATCCACTACTCTCTCTGTGAAAAAATACTTCCTGACATTTTTCTTGAGTCTGCCCCCCTTCAATCTCATTTCATGTCCTCTCGTTCTTCCGCCTTCGCATCTCCGGAAAAGGTTCGTTTGCAGATTAATACCTTTACATGGGGGTGTGGAGTGCAGAGTTCACTCTGGTGCTGCTTGGACTTGATCCTTCAACTGAAGCATCTGTCAGCTTGTATGTTCTCCCAGGTGCAGAAGGGTTGTGGAGAGAAGTGAGAGACCCCCTTCCCAGAGGGTGATTGAGTTTCTGCAGGTGCCCCTATCAGTTTGGAAGTGCAAGTTGGCTTACTGGAGAGGGGTCACTGGGTCTTCCAGTATTAATAACTGAATGTGGGGGTTTCGGATGCAGTAGTAGGAGTTTGTCAGCGTGCCTGTTCCTCAGGGTTGTTTTTCCCTACTGGCTTTGTTTTAGTGATACATCAGGTTTTTGGCCAGTTGCAGCACTTGGGATCCAAAAATGTTACCATGATGCCAGGCATTTCAACACCTAGCATGGCCACGAGGGGCCTCTGGCTTCCAAGTACCCCAAGGCCTGGTGAGCTTCCCTGGACTAAACTTCAGATCTTCCATCATCAATCTCCTCATTTGATTCCTTGTAGCTGCCCTCCTGGAGGCCTTGCAAGCAAGCTCTCTTCAGATGGGAAGGGTTCAGCAGTGCTGCATCTTTATAGAAAGGAAGTAATTTCTCCCTTCATATGTCAGGTCCTGGAGGCACTCAAGATTTCAAAGCCAGTACGGGGAGTATTCCACTGATTGTGACTCCATTCTGGAAGGGGTCCAGAAACCAACTAGATCCACTTCACGAGGTGTTGTGAAGCACAATCTTGATGGAGTAGGAGATGCCTGAGGTGGGGACTCTGCCACACCATGATTCTTGGCAAACTATATCCACTCATGCCTGTGGACAGAGGGTGCTGTCTTTAAGGTTCATAAAGTTCCTGTGGCTGTTATTACACACAGAACTACCAACCCAAGGGAAGGGGGGGGGGGGGGGGGTGGCACTGAAAAACTCTCAAAATCTTGAAGCTGGCCTCTTTCTGTACATGGGCTATTCAGGCAATGGTTTGGTGGGGGAAGCAGCTTTGCTACACTGGATCCAGCAGTTCCTTGAGAGTTTGAAATGCTGTGCTTGGAATCGAAGATAGTTTCTAAGCAGACACCTTTTAAGATTTAATACAGCTTTTGGCCTGGTCAGTGGCTTCCCTAGTGATAATGCAAAAGCTTTTATGGCTGCAACACTAGGTGGCGTATGTGCCTTAGAGGACATATCTTAGCAAACTCTTGTATAAAAGCTGTCTATTCTTTGGTGAGGAGCAAGAGAAATTGCCAAAAGACTGGTCCTGAACATCCTTTAAACTCCTGTGGGGCCTCCAGAGCAAGCCAGTCATTTCTTGGTGCTTGGAAGCCCAAGCAGGTAGTGCCACTTCCCTAGGGGGCTCACCCTATGTAATGAGGATCTGTGGGTCTGATCTGAGATAATGCTGGTGGGTGGTGTCATGGTAGTGGCCGTGCCCCTGCATCCAGACTCACCTTTTTCCAGTGATCTGGCTCTGTGACTTCTCTGGACTGCCTTGTCCCTGCATTGATGCATCTACTGCCTACTATGCCTGCAATCCAAGCCTCACTATAGTTTATTCAAGCCTCATTCCAAGTTGTGACATCATCAGCAAGTCCTTTATTAAGCACCTGGGAAATCTCATGCTTTGCCTTTGCAAGAGGTCTCTTAATCTTGCCTTTGTTACGTGTTTAGATCATATCCCTGCTTGGCTTTGTTCCTGAAGGTCTGTTCTGTGTTTCTATAAGTCTTGTATTTCAATGCTCTGTTTCTGTGACTTGCTTTGAACCTTGTTCCTGAAAGCCAGGCTCTAGGGCCACACCCTGCCCTTGGTGTTTGTATCTGTTTGATTCTACCCTTGGCTCCTGCTTTTAGTCTAGCCTTGCTTTTGACTCTTGCTATAGTTAAGCTCTGTGTTTAAACCAATCTCTGTGTTTAGCCAAGCTCTATTTCCTGTGTGTGTAGTTCTTGTCTGTTTATTCTGAGAGTCTGTAGAAGCCAGCATCATCCCTGATTACTTCACTACTATGCAGCTGTGTCTGCTGCCTCTCTGTCTGCCTGGCCTTTCCCTTTCCAGCGGTGGGTGCTGGTAAGCACATTGCTTCTTTGTTTGTCTTCCTTTAGTCTGCTTAATCCTTTGCCTGCTATGTTTGCTTCCTGGCTCTTGAGCTCTGTTTCTGTTCTGTGTTTGAGCTAGTTCTGTCCCTGTTCTCTGCTAAGCCAAGTTCCTTTCAGTATCCTGTTCCAGCCAATCCAAGCCAGTTTGAGAATCCTGAATCCTGTTCCAGCCTTATTGTTTTGCTTTTGTTATTTTTGTTGCCTAGCTTCTACCATGTCCTGTCTGGATCCAGTCCTTGTCTTGGCCTTTTCTGAACCCAGTTTTAATCTACTTCTGTGTTTTGCCTTATCTTGCATTTCCTGGGTCCCAGTCCCAGTTTTAATCCAGTTCAGAGTTTTGCCTTGTCCTGTCTGGGTTCCAGTTCTGGCCCCTTTGCCTTCTTTTCCTTGCCTTATCTGGATCTGGTCCTTGATTTGTCCATCGTGTTTAGTTATCTCTGTCCTGACTTGTTGAGTCTGTTAGTTTATCTGATTCCTGCCTGTGCCACCCCAGATGATTTGTCTGCCAAAGCTCCAGCTTTGGCCCAAGGGCTCACTATTCCTGACAGTTGTGACAGGTGGCTACTTTCAGCAGTTTTAACAGGAGTGGACTCAAATTATCATAGACCAGTGGATCCTGAGAGTTCACTTCCCCGTTTCCAATGGCTTTATTATGCCCCCTTGTTCCTCCGGAGAAAAAAAGGGCAATGGTGCAAACTACCCTGGCCCTAGAGGCCATATTGCCAATTCCTCAAGCTAATATGCAGATGGTGTTTCATCAATGTGGGTCCCAAAGGATTGCTCCTTTTGACCCATCCTAGACCTCAAAGGAGTCAACAGATACCTTTTGAGTCTTTTGTTTACACATGGAGACTCTCAGGTCAATAGTGACGGTGATCAGGAGTAGAGAATTTGTTAATGGATTTGTCAGAGGCCTATTTTCTTATGTTCATCTGGTATACCAGGTTTAAGATTTTTGCATTTTGGGTAGATATTTCCAATTCAAGGATTTGCCATTTGGGCTGTCCATTTCAGTGTGGATCCTGTCCAACAATTCCATGATAGCATGCAGGGTAGACTCATAGCAGGTTGGTCAATCAGGAAGCCAATCTACTACTTTGCTGGATAGAATGGCATCTCGCCCCCTTACTGGCCTCCACCATAACTGGTGTGAACAGCATCCAAGCTGCCTTCCTCAGTTGGAAGTACTGGATCCCTGGGAATGGAAGTTGAGTCCAGCAGCTTTTCAACAGCTAGTGAATGTTTGGGGTTATGTGTACATGGACTTGATGGCAATGCATCACAACACCTAGTGTATCAGATTCTTCAGCAGGCTTAGAGAGTCAAGGTCTGAGGGCCTTGACAAGTTTCATCTAGCAATGGCCAAAAGGTTCTCTGCTCTTTGTTTCTGCCTTAGTACCTCATAAGCAGAATGCTCAAATGATTAGAAGATCAGCCCTTGGCTGGGGTTTTAGTGGTGCTAGATTGGCCAAGAAGATTGTGGTATGGAGACCTTATGAGGCACATAAAAGTAAAGCCTTGAGGGGAGGTCACATGATCAGGATTGCGAATGGGCGTGTGAGAGGCCCTCCTGCTGGTGCAGCCTATTTCAGCGATTAAACAGCTGATAAAAATATTTTGTAGTGACTAATTTCACTCACCGTAGTTGCAGCTACCAGGTATGTTGTCAAAATCATAAAAAAAAATTGATGGCACATGACTCGCTCTGCTAGTAAGTGAGTGAAACATGGCCCACTATCACAGGAGAAGCCCACACTTCAAATGGGCCTAGATTCATGCATGCTGTTTAATGAGGATTTAAAGCTGTTACATAATCTTATGCAGTAGAATTTAGAGACAACTGATATTGAAAGTGAAATTAACAATATGGCTCTTCAGTTGAAACAGTACAACGCTAGTTTAGAGCTCCTTGATGAGACAGCTTTACTCACTGAAAATGCACAACAGGAACTGTGTCATTCCATTACTAAATGAGAGAGCCTCAAAGCAGAGGTCGAAGATATGGCAAACCAAATGAGGAAAAAACAATATAAGGATTTTGGTACTTCCTGAGTGAATGGAGGGACAAGATATGACATCCTTTTTGTCCCCTCTTATTCCTAAATTGTTGGACATTCAATTTCAAATACTGTTAGAAATAGAAAGAGCTCACAGAGTCCCTTACAGATAAGATCCAAAACAATACCCCAGACCTATTGCGAGGAAGATTTTACGATTTTTTCATATCTTACAAATTTTTCAGCCAGCTAAAAGTAAGTCCACCTTAATTTTTGAAGACAAGATTTTATCTGTTCCGGATCTTGCTAAGGAATCGGCACACAAAAGGAATGCTTTTTTAGCCCTGCGGCCCAAACTGAAGAGCACTGGTGCTCAATTTGACTTCCTGTCTCCTGCAGTTATGTGTGTAACATATGTTGTTACTAAACATTTTTCTGACCCTTCTGTGCTCCAGCTTTTTTTTTTTTTATAATGAAAAATGCAACCATCATATATGATGCTTTTCATAGATGGTCTTATTTATTATGAGCTGTTTTTTTCTCTTTGTGATGTTTCTGCATATCAATGAGGTGGCTGTGCTGGCATACCTCTCCCGTGCCATTCTAAGACACATTAGAGAATTACACGGGGTCAAAGTTTGTCCCTGTCCCATCCCTGTAGCTTCTGTCTCCATCCCCGCAGGTTCTGTCTTCATCCCTGTGGGCCCTGTCTCCATCTCTGCCCCATCCCCATGGGCTCTGTCCTCATCTACAGAAGCCTCGAATACCTTATGATTTTATATTTAAAATTTTTTTTAAAGAATAAAAAGGAACAATATGCTGTGCAACTGTTGTTTATAAATCACAAACAGAAAACAATAATAATGAGCAACTATAACAACCTAACCCCCCCCCCCCCCCACCCTCTACCCTTCCAACCCCAACAATAGCTGACTTCTATTACCCCAAGGAATCCTAATCCACCCTGTTAAAATGTCTAGGGGTACAAAATAAACCCATTCTGTATGCCCTAGTGGGGGAGAAATATGCCCTATGAAGCACTGTTTTAATCTGTGGCTGAATAAGTCATCAACAATCTCAGGATTCAGTCTAGCTCTCCCGTCTTCCGCAGTCTTTCCTGCAATAGAAGATGTGCTGGTAGCAGGAATGTACAGGATCCCCCATGCAAATTATGCTAGATGTGGCCAGCATGTTTGCTTATTTTTCCAAAATTGCTCTATTTCTGACACTGGCATTCTTTTTGGCATAATACCTTTCATATCTTCTGATCTTCTTCTATTACTCAACCCTTTATACATCACAGAGCTAACTGGACACCATTAAAATCTCATTTCATAATTCAGACTACTCTAAGATGTGTTGGTCTTGCAAGAATGACATTGGAAATATTAGGCATTTAATACTTGAATGTTCTCATGTGCAATTGTACTAGAACTTGGTTTGGAATACCATTTGTAAGATTGTTTTCATTTAGATTTACAAATGTCATATAAAATAATTGTAATAAACGATACTGTTATAGATTGTTTTTATTCCCAGGAGGACAGAATCGTCTTTTCCACCTTCATTTCACTTGCCAACAAAATTTTAGTTAGTCATTGGAAGGATTTAAAATTAGTTGTATATGATAAATGGTGGAATTTATTGTTACAGGTTTATAAATATAAAGCTTAATTAGCCAAGTGACAAAATAGAATATTAAAATTCAGTAAAAAGTGGCATTCTTTACAATTATTCATAACTGGACTACCCGATGCCTTTTCTTTAATATTTTATGCTCTATTGAATAGCTTTAATGTGTGTCTATCAGTGAATTATTTTTATGATGTTTATCATATGATATTATTAGGATTCAGTTCATTATGATTTGCTTTAACTTTTGTTTTTTCTATATAAAATCTTTTAAATAAAGACTTAAAAAAAAAAAAAGAGTAAAGCCTCTTCATCTTCTATTGGCGTTGGGATCTGCTGTACCAGGGACCAATTCAGATAGATCCCTCTTGGCTCTCATTGTCTGGCTCTTGAAAGGGCTTTCCAGTGGTGATCTCTGTCCTTCTTAAATGTTGACAAAAACTCAATCTTCTAAGCTACATCTAGGAATGGCTCATGTTTGAAGAAACCTGTAGAGTTGAGGTGGTTCCCCCCCACCCCCCCCCCCCATCTAGGCAGATATTTCAACTATCCTCTCCTTTCTGCTGAAGGATGTCAAAGGCTTGGCCTTTACTTCATTGAAAGTGAAAGCAGCTGCCATTTCATGTTTTTGAAGCTGGGTTGGTGGCTGCCCACTTTTAAGCTCTGGAAGCTAGACGAACCCCTTTTCTGAAGGGGGTCAATCAGATCAGGCCTCCCCTCTGGGGCTCTGGTTACACACTGGGATCTCAATGTGGTTTTAAAGGCCTTGTTGCTCTGCTATTTGAACCACTATGGCTTTCTTCTTTGAAAGAGCTGGCACTTAACACAGCCTACTTTAGTGGCAATCTGTTCTGCTTGGTGTACATCAGAGATCCAGGCCTTGTGGTTTCAAGAACTAGCAGTTCTACACGAATACCTTATTTAGATCTACCAAATTCATAGATTCAGTAGAAGGTGGGTAAGACCATCACATGGAGGCCATTTGATATCCACTGTCAGCCTTAAATGAATACAATTGTCTGCACAGTAAGATACCCTACCATAGGTGATATGTTATAAAACTAGATAAACCAAGAGTCAGTGGCGTTCCTGTGGGGGCTGGCACCCGGGGCGGATCGCCAATGCGCCCCGCCCCCTGGGTGCAGCCCCCCCCCCCCCCGCCAGGTGCACTTCCTGTTCCGGGGCAGAGAAGAAGCATGGAACAACAGAGGACAGGCGCGCGCGGCACCCCCCCAGCGGTGTGCACTCGGGGCGGACCGCACCCACCGCCCCCCCCCCCCCTAGGAACGCCACTGCCAAGAGTTTCCTGAATGGATGGCTGTTTTTGTCCACTGCAATATGATGTACCTAGAATTCTTTTTGAACTGAAGTACTGCCAGTTTTTGTTCACTTAGAGAGGAAGCATGATAGGAATGTACATGGGAAACAAATTTGTGCCTTTTTAAGACTTTTCCTTGATTTTTAGACATTTTATTGGTATGGTTGCATACATTAATGTTAATAAAAACAATTGATGCATGTTAAATCAATATACCAATTGTTTTAAGGTATGCTAACAAACCAAATACACGCTAATGATTACATATCCCTAGAGGATGAGTACAATTGAGAGCTTTGCATAAAAAAACAACTCTTGTCCTGAAAAATAAAATGTAGATCTTCCTAAACAGCCAATCTTATATGAAATTCTGGTTCAAATACACTCTTATCCACTCATATTGACTCGCCACATGAGAGGAAAAAAAAAAAGACTTCAGTGACTGAATTGGCTTGACAATTGCCGACTAACCTAACAACTGACACATCCTTAGTCTAAAAAACTTCCCCTCAATTAAATTAAAGGTGAGACTTTTTAAAAAGTGACTTTTTTTCTTTTTATTCTTTACACTCTCAATATTATAGAGCTCAACGTTGTATCTGAATTAGAATTTCACATAAGAAGATTGACTTTTAAGCATGGGTGTGAAATTCACAAGTCTTTGCTAGGTTGTGGATCTTCCTAAATATGCATAAGTAGATCAGTAGGACATGGATGAGACACTGCCATCCCTAAAACGTTGTTCTGCCTGTATTTGTTACATTCCTTCAATTTCCAGTTACATTTATCGAAGACGGTCACCTTCATGCACCACCTCACCTTTTCTCATGGGTATTTCATGCACGGTATTAACGATGGTAATTTTTGCAGAAGCTGCAGCCTGTCCTCCAGAGTTAGTGGCCTGACACTCATACTCACCAGCATCCTCCTTTCTTAAGGGAGAGAGCTAAGCAAAAGAGGACAAAAAAAACCCCATAAGGTCACGTTTAAGTCCAGTGAACTGTTGTAAAAAAGATGTACAATGTGAGGGTAATGTTTTAACATGGTCCCAAGGTTTAGAGGTGGAGAAGGTACCTTACCTATTTGTAGTCTATTTCAGTGCTTTTCAACCCAGTCCTTGGGGCACACCCACCAAGCCAGGTTTTCAGGATAATCAGTGCATATTTTCTAGCGAAATAGGTGCCGGTACTCAAATGGCAGGCCACCCTTCAGGGGTGGTAGTGATCACTGAGGGACCCACCCCACAATAGCCAGGCCCCCTGCAACTAGTAACAAAATCTATGATAAGGCAGAATTGTTGTATAGAGCCTGAGCTCTTTCATTAAAACTTGGGGACCATGGGTCAATTTTAGCAGACAATGGAAAAGGTGCCGGTACTCAGTACCCCCTCAAAAAAAAGCCCTGTCTATAATGAATATGCATAAGAGAGATTTGCATGCACTGCCCCCTTGGTATGCAAATCTAGCTTATCTATACATGTTGTGGATATCCTGAAAACCTGACTGGTTGGTTGTGCCCCAAGGACTGGGCTGAGAACCACTGGTCTATTTTTGTAAGGATACATAGATGCCTCTGTCTTTTATAAAAATGTAAAACACTAGCACAAGTCCTGCAGAAACCGTATGTAGATTTTTGAAGGCCTGGAACAGGCATAAATAGCACTATGTAAAGAATGCCTCTATGTCAGGGGTTTTCATCCCAGTCCTCAGGATACACCTAGCTAGTCAGGTGTTTAGGATGTCCACAATGAATATAAATAATATAGATTGCATGTACTACCTTCAGTCTTTGCGAGTATATCTCATGTATATTCATTGTAGATAACCTGAAAACCTTACTGGCTGGGTATACCACGAGGACTGGGTTAAGAAGCACTCTTATGTGCATAAATTGTATCTCTGCCCACATTCCACCCAAACTCCTCCCCTGAATATTCTTTCCCTAATGTCATATGTACACATCTGTTTGCACCATACATATTTTTAAGTGTGAGGTAGTTTTATAAAAGCCCCTGTATCCAAGTCAAACAGCATTTTTAAGTGTAAAATGGTTTATGTGCGACAGATGATGTGCTTTGATCTTCATCTAGTACTACGTGGATTTGTAATTTTGCACTGTAGATTGTGGAACCACTGCCCCCCCCCCCCCCCCCCCCCCGTCGCACAAAGACAGTGATTACACAATGACATGAAGATAATGGACTGAAATGGGAAAGCTGAGGAGCAGTGGGTAGAATAACTAAAGTGGCAGAGATGACTCCTGCTGAAATTGAAAACATTAAAAGAGTCTGTCAGAGAAAATTTCCTTTCAGAGGCAAAAATGCAGACAAATGTGGTGCTAGAACATAGGAATTATTTTGGGAGTGGCCAGGGAGAGGGGATGAAAGAGGGACTAAGATGGCAGCCAGTTACTGGAGTTGGTGGTGACCGAAGATTTTCTTCTTTAGTTTTCATTATTAATCATCTTTAGCTTATTATGCATAATCATAAATGGAAAGTTTCATCTTATAGAACTGCCAGGTGCTGTAATGGGACTGCTAGGTTCTTGGGTTTCTACTTTATCTGGTTCAACACCCTAGATGGTTCTAGAAGGGGCACAGAAGATGAAGACTATCATCTTCGAGCACTGATGCAACCTTTAGTCCACTCTCCAGAAGGCAAACATTATAATTTCCAGAGTATAAGTGGCTGTCTATATGTGACTATCTCTGGGAAAAGGTGACTAAAATAGTGGATCCAAAATGTTGACAGTGGCCAGTTTTTCATGTCATAGCTCCATAAGCACTCTCAAAAAGTTACATCTTTGAATTTCTTTAACGAAGTTTTTCACATAAAAGGATAGGGGTTTGGATTGTTGTAGTACAAATTATTTGCTCTAACAGAATTCATTACAAATCTTTTTTGTTGTTATTGACTTTAGTCACCTTTTCACAGAGAAGGTCACATATCAATAATGTTCTTTTAGTATAGCTACAACCATTGTGCCTGGCACTGATGCCAGGTTAACTTGCAGAATGGGGCAGAAGTGGAATCATTGAAAGTAACAGTGTAGACCCAATTTGTTAAATAGAAGGAGAACCAATCCATTGCAAGGCCAGACAGACCAATCGACTGAAGGCGTACAAGTAACATGGAATGGCCAATCAAATCAAAGGTGGAGGAAAGATCTAAAGATAGGAGGAAAACCGATTTACCCTGATCAGTGCATGCAAACAGATCTCCTGCATGTTCACTGGAAAAATCCTGAACACCTGACTGGATTGTGGCCCTCAAGGACCGAGGTTGGACAAAACTGCTGTAGACCATTCTTTGTTTCACTAGATCCCTCCCCATGTTATCCATACCTTTTAGGATATCTACCCCATTGAAGATTTTGGTATTATCCACACAGAGGCAAACATTACCAGACTGCCCTTCCACAATATTGGTCACAGAAATGGTGCTGAAAGTTTCTCTGGAAGGCCCTATCCCACCATTTCCTGTAGATGGGAACCACAGGTAGAGTAGGCCCCCCTCCCCCCACGATAGCTTGAACTGGGATAACACTGGTGACTGGTGAGAATGCTCTTGCTTTGAGCCTCATTAGAGGTTAAATGTCCTGAACTCGGTGACTCACTTTAAAGAGGGTTAGAATGCTTTCTAAAATTTGGGTATCAATAAATTGACCTAAATCATATGAATCCAAAAGTTCTTATATTCATGCTTAATCCACATCAGTCACATGAGTAATGCTAATTTTTAACCATTTGTGCTTGATCATCAGAAGCGACATATTCCAAGTGCTAATGTATCCATGCACATAAAGTTGCTGTAATCTTCACTGGTCACTCTTTGTATTTAATTCTTTTTCAAAATAGTTTTTCTTTGTAAATAAAGAGAACACCTATCTTTAACAACCAGCGGACCTAGGCTGCTGGTTGTTAAAGATCAATGTCAAGCAAAAATGATTAAAAATTAGCTCACATGGCTGATGTTAATTAAGCATGAGTATAAGAACGTTTGGATTCATATGATTGAGGCTGAACTCAGTGACTGCAGAATGGAGCAGCTGGTAGTACAGAATTGAAGAACGGAGAAACAAAAGCTGCTGCTTTGGTACATCTGCTGCACTGGGGGGCTCATAGAACTATCCCCCTGAAAGGAACAACTGTTATAACTTAAAGAACAAATCTGCTTTCACCTTGGATAGCCTACGGAACTGTATGGCCTCTGTGGAATAGCTGTTTTTCTTGGTGTGGCTTTAACAATATTCATTCCAGGATGCAGTCTCAGGAATACGTCAGCCAATAGGGAGTGAGAATCGGGAAACTAGAACAGCTCTTCAGCCCATATCCACTCTGCACAGCTTTAAGATCTTTCAATTTGACAGTTTTAAATTTCCCTAAACCAGCTCTCTCTAATCCCTTAGCTCTCTTGAAGGTATTTGTAAGAGACAGGATTCTGGGTGAGCTCTTTCCCCTTATTAGCAGGATTGTTTTCTCCCTCTCTTCATCTCAGTCAGTTGAAGGTGGTAGGAGTGTAGGGGGAGAGGAGACTGAAAGGCCTAGTGATGGATTCTCCATTGATAGCCTGGATATCTTGAGAGGCCTTTTGGAATCTTCAAGTGGAGAGGAAGTAGAAAGGGCTACTCTCTTGGACTCCTTTATGTTCCTCCAGGACAGAGGCTCTGTTCTGAGACTGTATTTCAGGAAGCCACAGGCTTTATTTATGGGCCATAAAATTCAAATTTTTATGGATCTGTGTCATGAGACCCAGATCAAGAGGAAACAGTTTCTAGAAAATGCCTGAAGCTTTTCTCTTCGGACACTGCCGTTCTAGTTCAGTTTCTCTAATGTACACCCATAGGAATATATGGGCGTCTCTAGCATTTAGTGTGCGCTAATTTTTAGCACGCGCTAAAATGCTACCGCAGCTTAGTAGACAGGGCCCTCGATATTTGTTTCTGGGATAATAAACAGGTGATATGGTTTAGGGAGAACACAGGGTGGTGCTACTGCCTATTTGGGGTATAGTTATAGTGGGGGTAAAATCTCATGTATGTTTTCTATTTCTATTTTTTTAAATTTTCTTTGTGAAGACCATGTTGCAGGTTTTTCTTTCGGTCCTCCTTTCGGTGGACTTTAGAATATATGTCTGTTTTTTGTTTTGTTTTTTTGTTTGGTATGTTTTGAAGTATTACTGTTAAGTTTGCACTTGACATTAATTTGAAAATACAAAAAAAAGGTCACCATTACCCTTACTAGGATCATTAGAAATGTCTCTACCTTTATAGCTGGTAGAGCCATCCTGATCTCTACAAGTGAAATTAAAACCTAGACTTTATCCACAAACCCACAATCTCTCTTCTCTTCAAAATTCTAACTCAGCAGTCTTCCCGGCAAAGCAATGTTCAGCAACCTGCAGAGATTTTGCTTGCTCTCAGTTTTCCCTGAGGAAGTACATTTCACTAGCAATAAAATATATTAGTGGGTACTTACCAGCACCCATCCAGTCACCTCATGCTTCTCAGGACCCCCACGGGTCTGAATTGCCAGATTCTCACGGTCACCTGGTAGAAGTTCCATCTTTCGCACACCATGATGCCCCCTTATTACCTGAATTGAAAACATTTAGATATGGTGGGCTTGCTCTATAAGACATATTGATATTAATGTTGTAAAGTGATCCATCATGGTTGACCTTGTCTAAGACAACATCCCCAAGTAAAAGACAAAGCATTGAATGTGTTTAGGTTCAATTAGTCAAAAGTCAAGACTTATTGTTCCTATTTATTTTTGATATATTGCCTTTAACTTTAAAAAAGGCAACCCTTAAGGTGGATATCAACCAAACCAAAAGTATAGTATTCATCAATTACAACAATAAGGGGTCCTTTTACTAAGGTGCACTAACAGATTTAGTACACGCTAGATAAGATTCTTCTTCCTTCCTTCCTTATCCAGTCAGACGAGTATGGCTCTCGGTCACTCTGTGGATCAGTGTTCGCCATGCCTTCTGATCTCTCACAGCTTCTTTCAGTTCTACTATATTCATTCCAGTATCTTCCTCAATAGTATCTATCCAGCGAATTCTTGGGTGGCCTCTTTTTCTTTTGCCACTAACCATTCCAAGCATGATGTCTTTTTCAAGGGACTTGCTTCGCATGATGTGACCAAAATAGGAGAGCTTTTGTGTTGTGCTACCTTGGCCTCCAGCGAGAGTTTTGGTTTGATACATTCCAGAACTGCTTGGTTTGTTATTTTGACTGTCCATGGGATGCGTAACAGTCGTCTCTAGTACCATAATTCAAGTGCATCAATTTTTCACCTCTCTGCCTTTCTCAGCATCCAAGATTCACAGCTATATGTTGCTATTGGGAAGATGATTGCACTGACTAATCTACATTTGGTTGCTAATCATTAGCGTGTGCTAAATCCATTAGCGCACCTTAGTAAAAGGACCCCTAAATGTAGCCTGAATTAGTACCATCCGAATAAAATTAAAGGATAAATTAGATCTTGCCTGCTAATTTTCTTTCCTTGAGTCCCTCCAGACCAGTCCAGACACTTGCGTTATACCCCTCTGCCAGCAGGTGAAGACAGAGAAGTAGTGAGCTATGATATCATTAACTTAGAGCCCTGTGCAGCCCCCCCGATTAGCCAGTATTTTTCATAACATAGCAGAAAGAACTTATCATAAATCACTCTCAAGGACCTAGAATTCTTCAACAAATAAAAGACAAAATCTTAGAAATAGAATATTGGGTGTGATTTCTGATAACTGCCTTGTTTGAATGCACAAGCAAAAGCAATGAAGGTTTTTTTTTAGAGTGCTATAGATGTTGTGACATATTAGATTGAACTTTAAATCTGATGAGTTTAGAATGATTGCATAAACATTGGTGTTGGCTCACGTAGACTATTGTAACATTGTGTATTTGGGTTGTAAAGATGTAGTTTTAAAAAAATTAAAACATTACTAAATACTCCAGCCCGGTTAATTTATAAGGTATCAAAGTTCGACAGGGCCACACCATAGCTGATGCAATTGCACTGGTTACCGGTGCAAGCACGTATTGTTAAATTATGTTTTGTTTCTTTAAATTATTTATGGTGCTGCTACCCATTGCATGATTAGTCTCATTTATCTATTGGCAAGAAATGCATGTTCAGAGTCAAGGATTTTTTTTTTTTTTTAATACTTCATTACCTGGATCCAGCAAAGATAGTTTATAAGACATTTTTCTCAAACATGAACTGCCCTTTGAGATTAGAACTCAGGGCAATTATGCTGTATTTTGCAAACTGCTGAAGACCTTTTTAATTAGGAAGTATCTGGGTCATAAATTTAGAACTGGGTTGATGTGGACTTTTGCTTGCTATTGTATAATGCTCCTGCACTACTCGTTTGGTAATCGAGCCACGCACAGCAATGTGCCCGCGCTGCCCGATTACCACTGGGAATGCCTAATCCCCATCCCCTGTGCTAGAAAATAAAAATTATTTTCTAGCGCAGGAAACAAGTGTGTGGCAAACTCAGAACTATTACACCAGGGGCATAGCCAGACTTCGGCGGGGGGGGGGGGGGGGGGGGGGGTCCAGAGCCCGAGGTGAGGGGGCACATTTTAGCCCCCCCCAGTGCAGCCGACCCCCTCCGCCATTTTTAACCCTCCCCCCGCCATTTTTGATCCCTCCCGCCACCACCACCACCTTTGACCCCCCCCCAGCACCAATCCTTTCGACCCCCTCGTCCCGCTGCCTCCAACCCTCCCCCGTCGCCGCCATCGGGTACCTTTGCTGGCGGGGGTCCCCAACCCCCGCTAGCCGAAGTCTTCTATGGCGCGGCCGCGTTGCTGGTCTGCAAGGGAAGGCTTCTGTTTGTGTGAGTCTGACGTCCTGCACATATGTGCAGGACGTCAGACTCACACAAACAGAAGCCTGCCCTTGCAGATCAGCAACGCGGCCGCACCGAAGAGGACTGGCTGGTGGGGGTTGGGGACCCCCGCCAGCAAAGGTACCTGACGGCGACGACGGCAGAGGAGGGTTGGCAGCGGAGGGGGGGGGTCGAAGGGTTGGCGGCGGGGGGGCAGGACCAAATCTAGGGGGGCCCATGGCCCCACGGAGCTATGCCCCTGTACTGCATGGCACTGGGGCATGCCCAGCGGTAGCGGTGTTTTGTCGCATGGATAGCCGTACCACTGCTTTGGAAAAGGACTTCTATGGTTGGCATTTTAAGGCAATGCTGACCATGTAATATAAGGGGTTGGTATTCAAAGCAATTTATTTAACAGACCAGAAATGGCTCCTGGCCAGTTAGATCACCTGTTCGGGGCCAACCGCTAATTTTCAGCGGCACTTAACTGGTTAGTGATGCTGAAAATAACTGGTTAGTGCAAAACTGGAAATCAGCTATTTTGGGAGCATTCCAGAGGTGGAGTTGGCCAGTTAAGTGTCAATGTTCAGCACATAACTGGCCAGGTTAACTGTATAAATAAGACTGCATAAAAGTCAGTCTTATCTTTATTGCAGTAACTCAAAGCTGGTTAAATGCTGAATATCGCATTGGAGGTTCACTGCTGGTGCCCAGACATGCTGCACATGTGGCTTACAGGCCGTGTTCTTGCCCCTCTAAAATAAAATACTTCAGTTCTTTTATCCTTTGTGAACGTAAGCCCCTGATTCTGTAACTCGGCACCTAAATTTACATGTCAAGGACCAGATTCTGTATTTGGCACTGAAAAGATCAGCAAGGATGGAACACGTGCCTACGTGTGTTCTATGAACTGTGCCTAAAGTTAGGCGCAGTTTATAGCCGTCCACGTGACTAACTTTAGGCATGGAACGGGTTATTCTATAACACTGGGTCTAAATGCTAGGAATACCCACGACCTGACCATGTTCCTCCACAGCTATGCTCACTTTTGAGAGCTGCGCAGCAGTATTTATGCAAACTACTTTATAGAATACGCTCACTGAGTACTTCGCATAAATTCTAATTAGCGCCAATTGTTTGGTTGTTAACATCTAATTATTGGCACTGATTGGCTTATTAACCAATTGAGCTGCGTGTGCAAATCAGAATTTATTTATTTATTTAGATTTTTGCTCACACCTTTTTCAGTAGTATCTCAAGGTGAGTTACATTCAGGTATAGTAGATGTTTCTCTGTTCCAGGAGGGCTCACAATCTAAGTTTGTACCTGAGGCAATGGAGGGTTAAGTGACTTGCCCAAGATCACAAGGAGCAGCAGTGGGATTTGAACCGGCCACCTCTGGATTGCAAGACCAGTGCTCTAACCACTAGGCCACTCCACGCCCAGATTTGCATGCACAACTCTAGTCACAGTATATGGAATATGCAGGCAAATGCATGTATAATTTATAGAATACTAGCACTTATGCATGCGACCATTACAGTTATGTGCGTGTTAGTTGGGCGCTAAGTGGAATTTTACAACTTCAGTGCACAACTCGCCTAGGGCCAAATTCCGTAAATGGCGTCTAAAATCTAGACATGTCCAATTGACATGCCCAGTGCTATTCTATATAACGTACCTAAAGTTATAGAATAGCGCATAGGGCCAGGAAACGTGCCTACATTTAGGCGCGGCCATAAACGCCACCAGTGGCATTCCTAGGGGGGCTGACACCCGGGGCGGATCGTCGATGCGCCCCGCCCACGAGTGCAGCGCCCCCCCCACGGGTGCAGCGCCCCCCGGATGCAGCGTGAACCCCCCGGCGAAAGTACACCCCCCTGCGAAAGAACACCCTGCCCGGGTGCACACCGCCGCGGGGGGGGGGGTGCCGCACGCGCCTGTCCGTCGTTCGTTCCATGCTCCCTCTGCCCCGGAACAGGACCTGTTCCGGGGCAGAGGGAGCATTGAACGAACGACAGACAGGCGCGCGCAGCACCCCCCCGCGGCGTGCACCTGGGGCGGACTGCCCCACCGCCCCCCCTAGGAACGCCACTGTACTCCACTGAAAACCTGGCGTAAATACCCATGGCTAAATGCAGGTGCATTCTCCTGAATGCTAGAACAATTCATGCAAATTCAACTAATGTCCTGACACACACACACTCCTCCCATGGCCGCGCCCCCTTTTCAGTTACACACATTAGGATTTATGTGTGCCTTGTTTTAGAATACGCCTAAAAAAAAGCATGTGTAAATTCCAATTATTGCCAATTAGTGACGATAATTGGTTGTTATTGGCAATTATCATCACTGACTCATTACTCAATTGAGTAGCATCTGTAAACTGGCAGTGCGCACAATGTAACGCGCACTACTCTCCGTTCCTTATATAGAATCCAGCCCTTAGTGCAGAAATCAGTGCTTCCCAAACCTGGTCCTGGAGGCACCCCAGCCAGTCAGGTTTTCAGGATATCTACAATGAATATTCATGAGAGATTTGTAAGCAGTAGAGGTAGTGTATGCAAATCTCTCTCATGAATATTTATTGTGGATATCCTGAAAACCTAACTGGCTAGGGAGCCTCCAGGACCAGGTTTGAGAACCACTGGCATAAATGCAACGGGGCACGCCCAGGGAAGATACATTGACAGGGCATGGACGTGCTCAATATTTACCCAGACTACTGCAATTTACACACTAAAATGATGCATCTTGCTGTGCGCACTTACATTGTGTAAGTGGACATGCCCAGTGCCAAATCTGTGGCACCCAGTTATAGAATTGCCCCTTAAGTCTTTAGTTGAAGTATTAAAGCAACAGCATTGGAAAATGAAGCCCTGTATTCATTGAGAGGTTGGATGGCAGAACATGAGATCACCTGAACCCTACCACCTCTAACCATCAAAATATCCTATGCCTATAGGTGAACTGCATGCCACTGACCTTGTTCCAAGTGAGGATGGGGGTTGGGATTCCAATCACTTCACAGCTCAAATAAACTTGTGCTCCGCTTATATTCCACACATCCTTGGGGGGAGTCACGATGGAGGGTGCTGTGAAAAGAAGATATTTCCCCATCACTTAGAGATGAAGCTGCGTGTGGTAAAATCCAGCAGAGTAGACCAGCAGGCATGGAAGTCATCAGCTAAAAGTGTTATTTCGGGCTAGGAGTTTCACGGTCACATATTATGGCTCAACGAAAAGATAGGGAAGGCACTAAAAAATTCTCTTTTTTTTTTTCATTTCTCCTTTCCCAGGCCTTAAACTGCCCACAAATAGAACTGAGTTCTAAATCCATTTCTGCAGAACCAAAGTTTCTGTGACCAAGAAATAGAATTCTTCCCAACTTCAGTTACTAGATAAATAGCATTCCATACTCCATGTTTTACTTTTCCCTTTTTGGTCTGTGTGGGGGGTATTTTTTTAATACATAAATTGGTGCTTCTCAACCCGGTCCTCAAAGCACAGCCAGCCAAGTCAGGTTTTCAGTATCTTGTTTCCAACAGTGGCCAATCCAGGTCAGAAGAACCTGGCAAGATCCTCCAGAACAATAAAACAGAATTTATGCTGTTTATCCTAGAAATAAGAAGTGGATTTTCCTAAGTCCATCTTAATAATAGCTTATGGACTTTTCTTTTAGGAAATTATCCAAACCATTTTTAAATAACTTATGGGTCCTATCTCTAAGCTGTGGTAAAGAGTGACCTTAGCACGCCCTTGTGCAGCTTTTTCCCATGTACTAAGGCCATTTTTCTGCAGTCGTAAAGTGGCCTTTTCTATTTTTTTTTTTGTATTAATGGCCTTGCACTGTTGCCATTAGCTTGCGGCAATTAAATAAATTTAGCACGTGTGCATTTATTGACTCTTATGTTGTAGGTGGCAAGAGCTCATACGCTAGTTTGAGCCACATTCAGTACATGGTTCCCAAATTTGGGAGCAGGGAAATATCATCACTCAGTGCTTTGCTATAAAGGGCACTCCAGTCCGAGCACCCTTTATGAAATAGTGTGCAGTGCTGATTTCCGTGCCCAAGGACTTACGTCTGTTGAAACCAGGTATAAATCCTGGTACACAATTTGGGCGTGCATCCCTGAAATTCAGTAACATTGTGCGTAACTTATTGGAATGCTTCTGATCCGCCTATGCCCCTCCCATGGCCATGCCCCCTTTTAGGTTGCGCGTGAGATTTAGGCGTGATTCATTACAGAATTGCGTATAAGCGGTTGTGTGTACAACTCCAAATTAGAGCCAATTAACACCAATAAATGTTAGCAGTCAATTATTGGTTGTCAACAGCTCATTTACCACTTTAGTTGGGGGTGCAAATCTGGGTCGCACATAAATTTCAGCATGCAAATATGGGCACCCTTTATAGAATCTGGGGATCTGTGTGTGGTAATGTAGTTTGTTAACTGATTAGTGCAGGAATGCCCACTCTCCGCCCAAATCTGCCCCTCAAAAAAAAAAAAAAATTTTAAGCATGTGCACATTTAACAGTTAGCACAGGATGCCTGACTGTATACTGTGGTACACCATTTTAACCTGCATTGGGCATTGCGCTTCTCCATTACCTTCTCTGTGATAAACTGTTTTCTAGCGTTACTCCTAAGTCTACTGCCCTGAAACCTTAATTCATGTCCTCTTAGTTCTACCACCCCATTGTTTCTGGAAGATGTTTTTATATATACTAATTAATACCTTTCAAGATCTTGAGGAGATATGATATTGACATTTGTGTACTTGAAAGATATTAATACACATACAAACCCCTTCCAGAAACAACGGGGCAGTAAAAGTAGAGGACATGAACTGAGGTTGCAGGGTGGTACGCTTAGGAGTAACATCAGGAAATACTTCTTCACATAGAGGGTAGTGGATGTCCAGGAGAGGTGGTGAGGGAATTCATAAATGTGTAGGATAAACACAGGGGATCAAACATATAAATGGCAAGAGGCGTACTCACTCGCAAATACGCAGTAGAGACCCTCTCTGTCCCGCCCCCGCGTCAATACGTGATGACGGGGGCGTGACAGAGAGGGAACCTGCACACCTGCGAGTGAGGGAACCGCCGTCACCACCGCTCCCCCCCCAAGGGTTGCCGCCACCACTCCCCCCACCCACCTGGAGTCGCCGCCGCCACCCACCCTTCACCCGGCCCAGGTACCTGGCTTCATTATTCAAACCGCCGGAACGCAGCACACAGCTCATCTGAGCTGCCGTTGGCCTTCCTTACCTGCCTGTGTCCCGCCCTCGCCGACGTTACGTCACACGAGGGCGGAACACACGCAGAGAAGAAGGAAGGCCGACGGCAGCTCAGATGAGCTATGTGCTGCGTTCCGGTGGTTTGAATAGTGAAGCCAGGTACCCGGCCTGGGTGGGAGGGTGGCGGCAGCGACTCCAGGGGGGGCGACCCCGGGGGGGGGGCCTTTCAACCCCCCCCCTTCCTTTACTAGCCTGTTTTTACGGGCTCAACGGCTAGTACCTAAATAAAAAGAGGATGGAAACAGAACACGGCTGTTGACGTGTTATCTTGGGAAAGAATAGTGGGAACTGTGGACGATGCTGGTTGGAATTTTACAGTCTGTGTCCCACAAACTGCAAGAGACTGAAAGAAGAATCGGGAGCTCCAGCACTGGGGAAACTGAGACCAATGCAGTTAGACTTCCATGGTCTGTGTCTTGCAAATGGCAAAAGACTGAAAGAAGATTAGTCAAGTTTACCATGGTTGAACAAGTAGCGTAGGCAGACAATTTGGGGTGGGCCTGAGCCCAAAGTGGGTGGGCACAAAATTTTCTCTCTGCCCCTTCCTCCTTCCTTCCCCCATTCCCTGGCACCTCCCAACTCAAAATATACTTTAGCTCATGAGGATCCCCAAACTCTGTCAGCTGAAGACTTCCTCCGAAGACAGTCAGAACTCCTTTTCACCATGCTTGGCAGGCAGCAGCAGCAACTCCTTGAGCCACTGATGCTGGCATCCCACACATACTTAGTTATCAGTGGTTCAAGGATGTTGCCGCCATCTGCCAAGCTTAGTAGAAGGGAGTTCTGGTTGCCTTCAGAGGAGATCCTTAGCTGATGGAGATTGGGGATCCCCATCAGTTACTACAAGAGTAAGGACTAGTGTTAGACATGCTAGGGTCCAGAGCACAAAATAAAGGCCTTCCTCCCAATTCCCTCTCTTCCCTGCCTCCCCTCCAATCTTTCCACCTACCATTACAATCACACTGACAGACCCTCACCAAATAAAAATATGCAGACAAAAATTGAACTTGGAACCTTGGCATGTACTGCAACAGTAGAGAAATAAAGAGAAATGTTCTTTTCCTACTGAACACAATAAAATGACATCCGCTATGCACATTTCTCAAGCTAACATAGTTAATAAATTCAAATTAAACTGCCTTTTCTACCTTTGTTCTCTGGTCATTTAATTTTTCCATCATGTTGGTTCCAGTTTCTCTTTTCCAATTTCCCGTCTTTCTGTTAATTCTCCTTCAAGCAGCTGCTGTTCATTTGTCTTTTCTCCACTCCTGTTCCATTCCCTCACTACACTTGCCTCTGACATATTGATCTTTCCATTTTAGCTCTTTCCTCTCTTTTTTTCTTTCCTGCTCTCTGTCCACTCAAATTTCACACTCTAACCCCTTCCTTCTTTTTACTTTTCAGATACCTATCAGATTTCCATATCCATCTTTCATGCACTAGCGCTCCTATTCCCCATCTCACTCCTTCCCCAGCCTTCCATCTTCAATCTACTCCCCATTATCATACTTCTGACCATGTAATCACTATCATCTTATTCATTTCCTTACAAGCCCCCCTTGGCCTCTCCCACATGGGTCCACCATCCCAGTGTCTCCCTCCTTCCAACCCTTCTAGTCCAATATCTGTTACCTCTTTCTCGTCTTCCCACCCTCCACCCCCCTCCTAGCATCTTCCTTGTCCCTTCTCTCTTTCCTTTTGTCCCCACCCCCATGGGCCAGCATTTCTCCCTCTCTTAGTTCAGCATTTCTCCCTCACTCCCTTCTGCCCCAGGATCCAACATCTCCCTCCTTCTTCCCCCTTCCTGTGCAGCATCTCTCCTTCCTTCTCCTGTAACCTCATGTTCAACATCATTCCCTCCATTGCCCCTGGTACAAAATAAGTACCTGAATATATGTAAACCGCTTTGAATGTAGTTTCAAAAACCTCAGAAAGGTGGTATATCAAGTCCCATTTCCCTTTCCCTCTCATTTTCCTCTTCTCTCTCTCCCACCCTTGCATCCCAAATCTCTTTCCCCCTCGTAGCATCTCTCCATCTCTCCCTCCCCTTCACCACCATGTCAAACATTTTTCCCTCATCCCTCTCTCTCCTGTGCAGCATCTCTACCTCCATCCCAGGTCCAACATTTCTTATTCTCTTGTCTTTCACCCCTCCTGTGCAGCATCTCTCCTTCCCTCCCCACCCTACATCCAACAATTATCCCTCTCTCTCCTCCCCTCCTTGCAACATCTCTCCCTCCATGTTTAAAACTGATCCGTCTCTTCTACCTGCCCATGCATCTCTCCCTCCCCTCTCTTCCACTTCCCTGCCCAACAATTTTCCCTCTTTCCTACATTCCCTGTGCAGCATTATTTCTCCTCTCCCTCCTTTCCACTCCCATGCCCAACAGTTTTCCCTCTCTCCTACACCCCCAGCAGCATCTCTCTTCTCTCCCTCTCCTCCACTCCTCTCCCATGCCCAACAATTTTCCCTCTCTTACACCCCCTGTGTAGCATCTTTCTTCTCCTTCCCCTCCACTCCCATGTCCAACATTGTTCCCTCTCTCCAAACTCCCCTCCACTCCCATGCCCAAGCTGCCACAAAATTTTCCCTCTTCTTCGCCCCCCCCCCCCCCCCATGCAGCATTGGGAGCATCACAGCACCTTGCAAAGGGTTGCTGGCAGTGTGTAAGAATCACTGTGCTGCTGTGATCCTAGCTAGCTCCAGCATTGGCAAGGGTACACCACTGCTGGATGGGCCTGAGCCAGTGGTGTGCTGGAGCCGGCTCGCTCCGGCTCGCAAGATCCAGTTGTTAAATTTTGCCCGGACTTGCGAGCCGGTTGTTGGAAAGGGCGAGCCGGCTCTCCCTCCCTCTTCCCTCCGGCTCCGGTCCCTCACCGATCCTACCTTGACCATCGAATTCTTCGGGGCAGGCAGTGTTGCCTGCCCACTGCTATCACTGACTCTCCCCTGCTGCCTGTTTGTGCTTTAAAAATGGCCACCGAGACTTCTGTAAGTCTCGGCGGCCATTTTGAAGCGCGATCGGGCGGCGGACAGTCAGCGATGGCAGCGGGCAGGCAACACTGCCTGCCCCAAAGAATTTGATGGCCAAGGTAGGGTTGGTGAGGGACCGGATCTGGAGGGAGGAAGCAGGAGAATTTGCAGAACATGTCGGGAGGGGGTGGCAGGGGAGAGAAGGGAGCTGCTGGTGCATACAGGGCAGGGGAGAGGAGAGGAGGGTCACTGCTGGACATGGGTGGATCATGGAGGGCAGGAGAGGGTCACTGCTGGACATGGGTGGATGGAGGGCAGGGGAGATGAGGGTCTCTGGGTATGGGTGCATGCAGGGCAGGGGAGAGGAGGGTCACTGCTGGACATGGGTGGATGGAGGGCAGGGGAGTGAAGGGTCGCTGGACATGGATGCATGCAGGGCAGGGGAGAGGAGGGTCACTGCTGGACATGGGTGGATAGAGGGCAGAGGAAAGGAGGGTCACTGGGTATGGGTGCATGCAGGGGAGAGGAGGGTCGCTGGATATGGGTGCATGCAGGGCAGGGGGAGAGAAGGGTCGCTGGACATGGGTGCATGCAGGGCAGGGGGAGAGGAGGGGATAGAGAAGAAATGCTGGACATGGATGGAGGGGAGGGAAGAGTGAGGAAAGAGATGAGATAAGGGGGGGGGGGGTGTCGAGGTGGACCGGGGAGAGAGCCTGTTGTTAAAAGGAGGGTGCAGATGGTAAGATGTATCATCATTATTCCCCTATTTGTTCTCTCCTCTTCCTTTCTGCTCCCATGCAGGTTCCCTTCCATCTGACTCCTCCCATTTCTCTCTTTCCTTCCTGTTGCTTAGGTTCATGTTTATGCATGCTTTGGCTATACCGCATTTCCTAAAACAAGGTAGTTTACAAGAAACAAAAGAGAAAGGAATGCCAATAAAACAAAAGATAAAAGAGATACCATGACAGCCATCCCCATGACTCTCCCACCTCCATTAAAATTCAGCTCCATCTCCCCCCTTAAGATCCTTTGCATCGCCTCCTCCCTCACGTGGTAATCTTCACTGCCTCCTTAACTTTCTTTTCTATCTCTTCCTTCCATTTTCTCAGGTTCAGGGCCTCCAACAGGGGGGGGGGGGGGAGGAGGAGGAGGATGGGGGGTTGGGGGCAAAATTCCTTGGGCCTGGCCTCTAAGAGGGGGACGACCCCGGGCTTTGAGCCGGCAAGCTTCTTCCTGCCTGCTTCAAGGTCTGTCCTCTCCTACTCCTGCATGCTGCTCAGGACCCGGATGATTACATTAATGCAATATCTGGGTCCCAACTCCTGGCACATAGAAAGGTGTGGGGGCAGGCAGTGGCGGCAGCCTGGGGTGAGCACGCGTGGTTGTATCTCTCAGCAGCCCTGCCAAGGTTCCTCATCTCCCCCTCCTGTCCTTCATGTTTCTCAGTTTCTTAGGGCACAAAGACAAAGGAAGGGGAAAATAACATTGGTCTTTCAAACATGTGTGTGTTTTTAAATCAATCAGATGCCCCTATTCTAGGGATATGTTAGTAACCACCTGTCACGAAATGCCTAGCCACACACCTGGGGTTACCCCACGGCCACTTAGAGAGTATATCCCCAGCACAGCTTATGTCCGCCTGCATCTATCGCTTGTGCTCTACACTAGCACCCACCTCCCACTGACTGGGTCACAACCGCCTCTGGGCGAGTCTCCTGCTCTCCAATTATCCCCAGGGATTTTTAGGTTACTGGAGCTACACTCCCTGTGGTCCCAAGTTCCCAGAAACCACTCACAGACTCTACACACAAGCCATCAGGATTCTTTATCAGTCCAGACAACAGGGCAAACAAACAATTATGTTTAATCTCTTAAAAATATTGAACAGTGGAACAAAATAGTGCAATTGGCAAACTATAACAGATAACTGAAATATGGATCAGTTAGAAAACTAACTAAACATCTTCATACTTCCTAGAAAGTATCTGGAGAGATCAGGACATTATATAACTGTTCACCAGTTATCAAATATAACTGTTTTTTAAAGGGCTTCAGCAAAGAGCTCTCTATCTCTCTTCTCCCAGGCTGAAATTGAAGCAACAGCCAGCATCTGTGGGTAATTTCAAAACCCCAGGCCAATCAGAGCCCAGAACAGTCAAGTTTCAAATAAAAACTGGTTACATCGGTACAGGAACTTCCTATTACCTGTGTGCCAACTAAAAGAAAGAGAAGTCAGTTCTCTGTAACAGCTTTAAGCATAAACATGCACCATCTGCTGGCCAAACAGGAGAAGTACACTTCAAAACATAATCAATGCAAGAAAATATCCAATACATTTGACAGGCTTAAAACACATTGTTTCTTCACACCACCTTAAGAGAAAGGCCCTTCGGTGGAGGTGGTGGAGGCAAAAAACTAACATAGTTCAAGAAAGTCTAAGATATGCACAAAGGGCATCTAGCTGCTTGTCCAGCTAGAATAGGCTGTGGGACTGGTTTATTTTCATCAACAGGATTTAAAGACCTCTCTGATTAAGGACCATTTTGGGCCTATGGCTTAGTCATTACTCATTTTAATTATTCATTTATTTAGAGTGAGAGCCTGTTTGTGTCATAACATTTATATGGCTGATTTTGTGCTTTGCCTAGAAACTCATTTGGTCACAGTCTGATTCTCAAATTAATGTAAGAAACCATTGGCAGCTGTTCAAGCCAATCTGTTACAATGCATTTCTTGGTTACCAGATTCCTGTGGCAAGAAATAGAAAATTCAGCAACAAAGTTTCTGAAATGCTGCAGTGAAACCTGGTGTCACATTAGCCCACTTCAGTGAATTGAAATAAATGTTAACAAATGATAATCATCATCATTATAACACAATACTTTTTTTTATGGGGGCTAAGGTATATTACCAGAATACAGGTTTGTCAGGGAATGTGTTTTAATGGTAACGTGAAGAGAAAATTGGGAGGTTGATGCAGTGGTAGTTTTCTGCTGGATAAGGAAAGGTCAACAAGCTGGAACCTTTTTAAACTGCAGCAAGTTGGATTTTCATGATTTTGCAACAGTTCAAACCTCTGGAAACCTGGGAAAGGTGTCATATACTGAGAACACCATTTGGAGAGATCATGCGTCAACACTTCTTGGCTGTTGTGTAGGACGGTGATGATGCCAGACCCGCAAGCGGGAACGGAGGAGGGAGAGGGACTAAATGCTGCACAGGAAAGGAAGGGATGAGAGAAATGTAGCACAAAAAGGGAAGGGAGAGAGGCTAAATACACAGGAAAGGAAGGGGGGAAATGCTGCTTAGGGAAGGGAAGAAAGTGGGAAACATGCTGCACATGGACAGAAGAGATGGGAGGGGGGAAAGTACATGGAAGGGAAGGAAAAGGGGGGAAATGCTGTACATGGATGGAAGACAAGAGAGAGGGGGGACATGCTGCACATGAAGGGAAGAGAAGGGAGGGGAGAATTGTGCATAGATGGAAGGGAAGGAAAAAAAGGGAAATGAATACTGATAAAAGAGAAGGGAAGAGAGGGGGAAATGCAGTGAATGGATGGAAAGGAAGGAAAAGGAGGGGGGAAATACTGTGCATAGATCGAAAGGAAGAGAAGAGAGAGGGGGAAATGCTGCACATGGATAGAAGAGATGGGAAGTGGGAAAACTAGATAGTTTTGAGAAGGCGACAGAAAAATGGAAGAAAACTGAACTGAAAAGATGGATGTAGGCCTGGAAGTGAAGAGGAAAGGATGTGAGAAAAGAAATAACTAATGAACTGAAGGTCCTGCACACAGAGGAAGGGAAATTGAAGCAGAGTCTGGGAACAAGATTATTAGAAAAATAAAATCACCATACAACAAAAGTAGGAAAAATGATTTTATTTTCAGTTTAGTGACTGAATTATATCAGTTTTGAGAATTTACATCTACCAGCATAGGAACCAACTTTTCAAAATTATTGGGGGTGCTAAGCCTAGTGGAAATAACCCCTTTCTGGACACATACTGGCCAAATACTGGAGAGGCAGTGGAGCTAGCTGGCCATGGGGCACTATGAAAAGTTGGGTGCTCTCTGTCTCCCCCTGCTGGTTGATGGACGCAACCCATACATAATGGCTTCATCTGCTTGATGACAAGGAACAGACAATTATGGATTTAAGCTCCACCCCTGGCCCCACCCCTAACCCTGCCCCCTTTAGCCTCCCCAAACAGTTGGGCCACCGACCGCCTATGCTTATACGGTCTGTGCCAGAGCCGGTGGTGGGAGGCGGGGCGGGGATAGTGCTGGGCAGACTTATACGGTCCATGCCCTGAAAAAGACAGGTACAAATCAAGGTAAGGTATACACAAAAAATGGCACATGTGAGTTTGTCTTGTTGGGCAGACTGGATGGACCGTGCAGGTCTTTTTCTGCCGTCATCTACCTTGTTACTATACAATTAATTTTCTCAATATTGGGGGTGCTCAAGCACCCACAGAGCCGGCTCCTATGTCTGCCTGTGTTATTTTGCACTGTACAGGAGGAAATGCATTTCTTTCTATTTATCTGGTGTTGCACTGCATACAGAGTTTGGCATCTCAGGTTTCAGTTTAATTTTTGTCTGCATTAATACTTTTAATTTGTGGTCACTTATCCTGTATATGAACAGGGGCTAGCTGTGTTCTGCATATATGACCAAGGACAGGATGGGGTACTGTAGAAGAGTATGAGAGAGGAGATAAGTCCCAAGGGGTTGAGAAAGAGTGGAAATGGAGTTAATGTTGTGAAAGAGAGTCAATAGGAGATGGAGTAGAAGGTAAGAGACAGAACCTGGAGACAAGGGAAGAAAGGACAGACAGGGAAGGAGTAGAGGCAGCTGAGGGTAGATGAGGGCTGAGAGGGTGAGTACTAAGGATGGAAATGGGGGACTAGGGAGTGGATGAAAGATAGAGGGGGGATTAGCAGACTTGGCAAGGAGAAAGACAGAGTGGGAAATGGGATTGCTGGAGAGAAGATGAGAGGGAGATGAGAAAAGCAGGTAGGTAGATGAGAGATGAAAAGAAGGCAACTAAGCATTAGAGGATGAGAGAAAGGGAGAATGAGGGGTAAAAATTATATATGGGTGAATATAGAAGCAGAGAACAGAAACGTGAAAAGAGAAACATAAAAAAAAATAAAGATCCATACCAGATGGATGTAGAGAAGAAAAAGGATGAAGGACAAGAGGAGAGAGAAGAAATAGAAAGGCAAACCTGGAAAAAAATGTAGAAGATTGACACAAATAGTGGAACAGCCCAATTAGAAACGTAGCCAGACAACAAAGGTAGAAAAGAAAACAAATATTTTTATTTAATACTTTTTAAAGATTGTTATGTGTCTGCTTTGGTAAATGTACATCTTTTCTATTTTTGTATTTAGCAGAGTACAGGAGAAAATGCATTTCTGTTTTTGTTTAACCAGTATTTTCACTGCTTTTAGAGTTTGACTTACTTGGGGGTCTCCATTTCAGTTTTTGACTGCATGTTTTTGTGGTCCCCTGTTCTGCATCAGGTGAGGGTCTGTCTGTGTGCTGCATGTCTGACTGAGGTGAAGGATTCTGCTGAAATGTGTCTCTGTAGAACTGTGTAAAAGTCCAGCTTGTTTCAGTTTCCCAGTAGCAGGTTTACCGGTGCACTAGGTCCCAGTTTAATATTTATAACACTGTCTTTCATAGGTGCGTCAAGGCTGTTATGGTGTGGCAAGTTTTTTCCTGTATACGTTTTGAGTGTCTTTTTGCAGGGTTTTGTGTTATTTTACAAAGTGTCTGGCTCTGGGGCAAGAAAGGCAGCCTTTTTCAACCAAAATAAAAATGCTCAGGTCTAGTGGTCTCTGCATTCTAAAGAGTCACCATATAAACAAAAACCCATCTGCTTTAAAAAAAAGTGTATGGCATTGGAAAGAGCTTGTGCTGTCCATGAGGTAATAATCACAATTTGAATATTTTGATATGGCGTATTCTAAGAAGGAGAACTCTATTATTAGGGAATATGAAGTTTGTGATATAGAACAAGGGTTTATGTTGAGATTCTGACCAATCCTGTAGAGAACAGAGAACATTCCTATACAGAAGAATTTGTTGAATGACGCCATCAATTATCATGCTAATTTAAAAAAAAGGGGGGGGGGGGGAGAGGTATGATGTGTCAAAATGTCACTTTGAATTTAGTCATTTAAGTTGCTGAGACGCTCACAGAGGGTCCTGTGCTGGACTCATGATTCTTAAGGGAAATGTTCCTCCTGAAGAGAGTGTTCGAAATGCGGTCTCGCATCGAGGAACAAAAGAGAGAAGGTGTGAAGAGTTAGAAGGTGCTTAAAGTCTGGAAACAGTATGTAAATTCCAGGAAGCCCTTGACACACTGCACTGATTCACTCTGCTGAACTAACACTACTCCAAGAAGAGTGCTGGAGAGACTTTGTTGTGAACACTGTGCTCCTGCTTGATGCGATTTAGAAGATTTTTATGATTTAAAAGGACTATAATTTGAACCTTTAAGGACGATATCTAAGACACAAGTGGAAGATTTGAAATTGAGGAAACAACAATTGAGGAGCATGTACACAGATTATGGATATATAGAAATGTGCCCACACAAGGTTTATGTGAATGGGTGGTGAAGTGAAGGGTGTGACTGGGCAAGTTCCGGAACTTACACAGCATAAGTGGTTTTATGTGATATATGTATTGTAATAAAAGAAATTAAATATTTTAAAGGAAGAACGTTTTTTGTGATATAACTTTGAATTTCCCCCCATACCTGGTGCCACCCCAAATATTTCTGTCTAGAGATGCCACTGTAACAGGAGAAGCAGAAATTGAACAAGTAGGAAGAATAATACATGTTGAGCTGCCATTATAGGGGAGAAATTATTTACCATCAGATCAGCTGATTTTTACCGTGAGCTAAAAATACTAGTGTGGCTTTGTAAAAGGCCCCCTTAGTGATTTCCCAGCTTGGGATACCCTGGACCCCAGCGATCAAATCAAATCTTGTATACCGCTAATATCCCCTTTCCAGGGTTCTGTGCGGTTAACATTCCAGGTGAGACAAAAGCTGATAATGTTAGTGTGAGGTATGAGAACAATTAGAGACCATTGGTGTAATGCATGAGACCAAAAAACATTATAGGAAAGGATAATGGATGATACTAGGAGGTAGAAGTTAGTGGATTGTTATGAAGCAGTCTTTGGGAAGAGAAAGATTTTTAGCCTCTTCCTGAAGCTGAGGTAGCTGTTTTCTGTTCTGATGGCAATAGGTAGAGAGTTCCATATTTTAACTCCAAGTACAGAGAATACAGAGCTGAAAATCAAGCAGTTTTGAACCTGAGTCTTTCTGCTATGGGAAGCCAGATAATACAATCGCAAAAATAGAGAACCACTGAACAGACATTTGTCATCTTCTAGTTTAAAATGGCGCTATCCCTCTGAGATGTGCGAAACCAAAGGCTGAGGGGGGAGTGAGAGGAGGAGATGTAAGGACTGGCTGGTAGTGCAGTGGGAGGAGTACAAAGCACCAGTGCCCAGGAGCACAATTACCAAGGGGGAAGGAGATGTAAAGGGAAAAGAAGCTTTTTGGTCAGACACCAGTTGAAAAGCTGACTCAGCTAAGGGAAGGGCTTCTAGCAGCACAGGGCCTTGTGTGACTGCCCCTGTTGCCCCTGAGTGCCCTACAAGTCCAATTACCTAAACATTTTATAATTCATTTCCTTTTAGATGGGTTGCTTAAGTGACTGCTCACTGCAGCTCCCGTATGGAGGGTAATTTATAACAGGTTGCTTATGTATGAAGGTTAGGTTAGGTTATTTATTCTTGATATACACCATTACTGCAATTGAATATCACAGTGGTGTACAATTCAAACATGATAGGTACAATATCGATAGGAAATGACATCATGCAAACTACTTAAAAAAAAAAAAAAGGTAAAAACCAGCAGAAACAGGAGCTACAGTGAAGTCGTGATCTTTACACCTGCTTTGGACCAGGCTTAAATGTTAAGTGTGGAAAGTCCATATGTACAGTGGTGGAAATAAGTATTTGATCCCTTGCTGATTTTGTAAGTTTGCCCACTGACAAAGACATGAGCAGCCCATAATTGAAGGGTAGGTTATTGGTAACAGTGAGAGATAGCACATCACAAATTAAATCCGGAAAATCACATTGTGGAAAGTATATGAATTTATTTGCATTCTGCAGAGGGAAATAAGTATTTGATCCCCCACCAACCAGTAAGAGATCTGGCCCCTACAGACCAGGTAGATGCTCCAAATCAACTCGTTACCTGCATGACAGACAGCTGTCGGCAATGGTCACCTGTATGAAAGACACCTGTCCACAGACTCAGTGAATCAGTCAGACTCTAACCTCTACAAAATGGCCAAGAGCAAGGAGCTGTCTAAGGATGTCAGGGACAAGATCATACACCTGCACAAGGCTGGAATGGGCTACAAAACCATCAGTAAGACGCTGGGCGAGAAGGAGACAACTGTTGGTGCCATAGTAAGAAAATGGAAGAAGTACAAAATGACTGTCAATCGACAAAGATCTGGGGCTCCACGCAAAATCTCACCTCGTGGGGTATCCTTGATCATGAGGAAGGTTAGAAATCAGCCTACAACTACAAGGGGGGAACTTGTCAATGATCTCAAGGCAGCTGGGACCACTGTCACCACGAAAACCATTGGTAACACATTACGACATAACGGATTGCAATCCTGCAGTGCCCGCAAGGTCCCCCTGCTCCGGAAGGCACATGTGACGGCCCGTCTGAAGTTTGCCAGTGAACACCTGGATGATGCCGAGAGTGATTGGGAGAAGGTGCTGTGGTCAGATGAGACAAAAATTGAGCTCTTTGGCATGAACTCAACTCGCCGTGTTTGGAGGAAGAGAAATGCTGCCTATGACCCAAAGAACACCGTCCCCACTGTCAAGCATGGAGGTGGAAATGTTATGTTTTGGGGGTGTTTCTCTGCTAAGGGCACAGGACTACTTCACCGCATCAATGGGAGAATGGGTGGGGCCATGTACCGTACAATTCTGAGTGACAACCTCCTTCCCTCCGCCAGGGCCTTAAAAATGGGTCGTGGCTGGGTCTTCCAGCACGACAATGACCCAAAACATACAGCCAAGGCAACAAAGGAGTGGCTCAGGAAGAAGCACATTAGGGTCATGGAGTGGCCTAGCCAGTCACCAGACCTTAATCCCATTGAAAACTTATGGAGGGAGCTGAAGCTGCGAGTTGCCAAGCGACAGCCCAGAACTCTTAATGATTTAGAGATGATCTGCAAAGAGGAGTGGACCAAAATTCCTCCTGACATGTGTGCAAACCTCATCATCAACTACAGAAGACATCTGACCGCTGTGCTTGCCAACAAGGGTTTTGCCACCAAGTATTAGGTCTTGTTTGCCAGAGGGATTAAATACTTATTTCCCTCTGCAGAATGCAAATAAATTCATATACTTTCCACAATGTGATTTTTCGGATTTAATTTGTGATGTGCTATCTCTCACTGTTACCAATAACCTACCCTTCAATTATGGGCTGCTCATGTCTTTGTCAGTGGGCAAACTTACAAAATCAGCAAGGGATCAAATACTTATTTCCACCACTGTATGTGCATGTTTTATAAAATAAGAATGCAAATTGTGACTCCGCCTGCATGTTCCCAAACTCCTCCACTGAACACACCCGTACACACTCCTGTAGAAAAACTGCCTTCTTGTCAGTGTGTGTACTTTTACATATGCAACCCATGGAAAAATTTATAAAATCCCATTTAGGCATGAAAAATCCTTTATACAATTACCTTCAGAGTGAGGGGGTAAAGAGACCCAGGTACGTAAGTCCTCAATTCACCTCTTCCATTGATTGTAACTGTAAAGATCTCAGATGAAGCATACAAGAAACTTGCACAGAAATGCTGCACAGGCTTATCTAATGATAAGACTGTACTTTTGAGTTCACTTTTAAAACTAAGGGCCCTGTTTACTAAGCCACGCCAGAGGCGCGTCAGTACTTTTAGCGCACGCTGTGTAGGCGGCCACAGTATTCCTATGGGCGCCTACACAGCGCGCCCTAATTTTGTGCATTCGCTAAAAACCCTAGCGCACCTTAGTAAACAGGGTCCTAATTTAGGTATTGCATGTTTTTGTTTTGTTTTGTTTTTTTTAGCATGCCGACACTAGTCATGTACAGGAAAATGGCACAAGAGGATTGAGTATAAAACAAAAAGTGAGGAGAGTGGATGAGGATACCAAAAAATTTTTTTTATTCACATGAAAATTAAAAATTTAAAAACCTGATGTACATAAGAATGACCCGACACGGCTGTGTTTCGGCCCTAAGGCCTGCCTCAGGGGTCTTTATAACCAAAAGGATCCCCGGCCACTCAAACCAGCCTCTTCCCGTCCAGGTCGGAGAGGATTGAAACAGAAAGAGTTGGAATTACCAGAGCAAAATGTTTCATCATAAAGAAAGGACAGCAAAAATATTCCACCTCTCCTGCATCTGGCAAAAGGAAAGTATAGATATCCCCCAGTCACACCCAAATGGGGGAAATTAAATTACTTAGAAAGACAGGTAGGTGCGATATTTAATTCTAGCTGCTCTGATGCCCTTTTGCCTTGTGTGCTCACTGATTAAAGTTCACATTGCTTACCGTGCTGGCAAATGTTTTAAAGATCAGCCACTGGCAATAACAGAACAGCAAATATTAAGCTGTAAATTCTTCAAAGGTGAAAAGTTTTGATACAAAGAAACTTCCACTCCCTCCTGCTGCCCTCTCAAGGGGAAGCCAAGGCTGTGAAGAAGCTTTAGCTATGCCCCTGGCATTTGGATGGGAATATAAGTCAGACATTGCTGGAATGAGAAGATTAAAGTTTGGAGGAAAAAACATTGCATACTTTTCATAACTTGAGATTTATGTTCCACCACAGTAACATATTCCTTAAGAGGTTAAGATAGCCTGAATGGTCAGGTTGTCCAAGCTAAGGGCTATGTTTTAGTAAAGTGGTACAGAACAGATGTTTGAAATGGAATTTCCTGGGGTAGGGGGAGGCCCAGAGTTTCCAAATGCTCTTTTGTATTTCCAGCTCAACTGGAATCAGCATCTGCTGAAACTATGGCACCAGGAACACAAATACTTAAAGGGTCATGGATTTGACTCTGGGTACCAACTAAAAGCAATTATTACTACTACTACTATTACTACTATTTAGCATTTCTATAGCGCTACAAGGCATACGCAGCGCTGCACAAACATAGAAGAAAGACAGTCCCTGCTCAAAGAGCTTACAATCTAATAGACAAAAAATAAATAAAGTAAGCACATCAAATCAATTAATGTGAACGGGAAGGAAGAGAGGAGGGTAGGTGGAGGCGAGTGGTTACAAGTGGTTACGAGTCAAAAGCAATGTTAAAGAGGTGGGCTTTCAGTCTAGATTTAAAGGTGGCCAAGGATGGGGCAAGACGTAGGGGCTCAGGAAGTTTATTCCAGGCGTAGGGTGCAGCGAGACAGAAGGCGCGAAGTCTGGAGTTGGCAGTAGTGGAGAAGGGAACAGATAAGAAGGATTTATCCATGGAGCGGAGTGCACGGGAAGGGGTGTAGGGAAGGACGAGTGTGGAGAGATACTGGGGAGCAGCAGAGTGAATACATTTATAGGTCAGTAGAAGTTTGAACAGGATGCGAAAACGGATAGGGAGCCAGTGAAGGGTCTTGAGGAGAGGGGTAGTATGAGTAAAGCGACCCTGGCGGAAGATGAGACGGGCAGCAGAGTTTTGAACCGATTGGAGAGGGGAGAGGTGACTAAGTGGGAGGCCAGCAAAAAGCAGATTGCAGTAGTCTAAACGAGAGGTGACAAGGGTGTGGATGAGGGTTTTGGTAGAGTGCTCGGAAAGAAAGGGGTGGATTTTAAGGATGTTGTAAAGAAAGAAACGACAGGTCTTGGCGATCTGTTGGATATGAGCAGAGAAGGAGAGAGAAGAGTCAAAGATGACCCCAAGGTTTCGAGCTGAGGAGACAGGGAGAATGAGAGAGCCATCAACAGAAATAGAAAACAGGGGGAGCGGGGAGGTGGGTTTGGGGGGGAAAATGAGAAGCTCGGTTTTGGTCATATTTAATTTCAGGTGGCGTTGAGACATCCAGAAAGCAATGTCAGACAAGCACGCTGAAACTTTGGTTTGGATGCAAGGTGAGATATCAGGGGTAGAAAGGTAGATTTGGGAGTCATCAGCATAGAGATGGTAGGAAAAGCCATGGGATGAGATTAATGAACCAAAGGAAGAAGTGTAGATAGAAAAGAGGAGGGGACCAAGAACAGAACCCTGAGGTACGCCGACAGGCAGAGGGATAGAAGTAGAAGAGGATCCACCAGAATGAACACTAAAGGTGCGGAGGGAGAGGTAGGAAGAGAACCAGGAAAGGACAGAGCCCTGGAATCCAAGTGAGGATAGGGTATCGAGAAGTATGCTGTGATCGACAGTGTCAAAAGCAGCGGAAAGATCAAGAAGAATGAGGATGGAATATTGACCTCTGGATTTAGCCAGTAATAGGTCATTGGAGACTTTAGTAAGCGCAGTTTTGGTTGAGTGGAGAGGGCGAAAACCAGATTGTAGTGGGTCAAGGATAGCATGTGAGGAGAGAAAAACATTATATTATATGCAGGTACTGTCTCTGTTCCTAGTGGGCTCACAATCTAAGATTTGTACCTGGGGCAATGGAGGGTTAAGTGATTTGCCCAGAGTCACAAGGAACTGCAGCGGGAATTGAACCCAGTTCCCCAGGTTCTCAGGCTACTGTAGTAACCATTAGGCTACTCCTCCACACTGTTTACTTTAAAAATATTCTTTTCTACAGTTGTAATGCTAGGAGAGAGGCATTTCTTCTACAATACAGTGGATGCAGTAAAAAGGGAAAAATAATTTCTCACAAAAACTTGAGCTAATATCGGTTAAGAACCAAGAATGATGAAAAAAATGTCATTTAAGTCTTTCATTCCTCCCCCGTCTGAATCTCGGCCAATACATAAAAATGAACAGGAAGACACATAAACAACATTTGTATTCTTGTGCATGTTTCCCAGGCTCTTGAAATGTCCATAATAGGTACTTAACATAGAAATAGTCTCTTCTTAGCGATATCTGATACTGTCTTCTAAAAATAACTAGCATCTGGGGACTTGCTTACCACTGTTGCAAATTAAAAAATGAGCAGGAGAAGAAAACAGAGTATCTCATTCTGGGAATTTCAGGTAGTTTAGGTCATACTGACTTGACATGCAAATTACTGACTGAGCAAAGAGTGTGATGCCTCAGACTAGGCTAAGAAACACAGATTTTATTGAAACGAAATGGTGGGAGCATCACACCAGTACTTTACTGATAAGACCCAACACCGTCCGTGTTTCAGCAAAACCACCTGCGTCAGGGGTCTGGTGGCAGTCTGAAACTTCAATTGTTATCAGTCAACAAAGAGATACAATCTTGCAAAAATCTCAAAAACACACAAAGATGCCAGTGGGAACACAGTACTGCTCCAAAATTGCTTCCCACACAAGTCTGGGCTGCCATGGACCGACCAGCAGAGTAAAGCTTGCTTCTGTTTGTGTGTTTTTTGGACTTTCTCTCCTACATATTCTAGTTCTGTGGGGCCAGATATTCAAAACGGCTTAACCAGGCAGCAAAGGCATATGCCCAGTTAAACCCCACTGGCTGCTTTAACAATTCCTTACACACTGTCCCGTACTGTCCAGTCGTTAGATGATAAAAGATTGGTTATACCCTGTTTCCCCGAAAGTAAGACATCCCCCGAAAATAAGACCTAGTAGAGGTTTTCCTGAATTGGTAGATATAAGGCCTCCCCCGAAAGTAAGACCTAGCAAATTTTTGTTTGAAAGCAGGGCCCCCCGAGAGCTGGACAAGGCCGCCCCCGGGCCGCCCCCCCCCCACCCGAGGTCGCCGGGCCCCCCCTCCACCCACCCTCCGTCGCTCCCAGAACTAACCTTAAACGCCTCCTTTCACCTTCGCAGCAGCAGTGCAGATCTCTCCTTCCTTCCGTGCCCCGCCCTCGCGGACGTTACGTCAGGCAAGGGCGGGACATGGAAGGAAGGAGTGGCCTGCCCTGCTGCTGCTTAGGTGAAAGAAGGCATTTAAGGTTAGTTCCGGGAGCAACGTCGGGCGGGCGGGCGGGCCAACCCCGATCCAACCCCGATGTTTTCCCGAAAAATAAGACAGCCCCTGAAAATAAGACCTAGCACACTTTTGGGGGCAAAAATTAATATAAGACAGTGTCTTATTTTCGGGGAAACACGGTACCACCTCTATCAAAGCCTAGATGGGAATCCACACATGCTTCAGCTTTCTATTTTCTGTCACTTCCTCAACACCTCCGGCTGCAGAAATCCTACCCTCTCTTTCGGACGGACCTAACAAACCTATTTCTTCCAAATAGTAATAAAACAAAACATAGAAAAGAAGATGATACCTTTTTTATTGGACTAACTCAGGGGTCCTTTTATTAAGGTGCGCTGAAAAATGGGCTGTGCTAATGTATGTGCATGTTTTGGGAACACTCAGATCCATTTTTCAGCGTGCCTGTAAAAAAAAGCCTTTTTAAAATTTTTTGCTGAAAATGGATTTGCAGCAAAATAAAAATTGGTGCGCGTCGATTTTGGGTCTGAGACCTTATCGCCAGCCACTGACTTAATGGTAAGGTCTCACGCGGTAACCGTGCGGTAATCATCTATGCACATAGAATGATGATCACCACCCGGTTCCCGCCATGCGCAGGAAAATAACAATTATTTTCCGTAGCGCATAGCGGGCACACGTAAAAAACAAAATTACCGCCCGGGCCTCACGGTAGCCGGGTGGTAACTCCAAATTGACGCACGTTGGGCAGGCATAGGCACCTTCATTCCTTAGTAAAAGGGCCCCATGATACATTTTTTGATTAGCTTTCAAAGGTAACCCTTCTTCAGATCAGAAATAAGCACGTTGACAAATATAAATATATATAAGTGAAACCCAAAAGCTTTCCAATGACAGTTTTACACTTGCTTATTTCTGCTCTAAAGAAGAAGGGTTACCTTTGAAAGCTAATAAAAAAATGTATTAAGTCAGTCCAATAAAAAAGGTATCATCTTATTTTCTTTTCTCTGTTTTATTTCTATTTATTACCTTTAAAAGTGGACTAACATGGCGACCACATCACTTTACTTCCAAATAGTATTTAGCTCTCCTTGATTCCCACTTTACCACCTTTTGCATCAGGTTGTGCAGCAGGAGGAATATACCAATTGGATTTAGTTGTACTATGATTATTTAGATTTTGATTGCATGGATATCCCTTTGCATGAATGGAGTGTATAGTATCTGTTTGGTAAGTCTGATGGTGTTTTTTTTATATTGTATTTAGAGTGTTTGGTTGTTCTTTGTATGGATGCAGTGTATGATATCTGTCCTGTAATTATTACGACGTTCCTTTCTTATTGCACCAGCTTTTTAATATATTGTATCGTAAACCATTTTGACTTGCTTGGCAAATAGAGACGGTATAGAAAAACCAATAAATGATAAACTGAGCTGGCCCTCCGCCAACATTCAGAGGCACTTAATGGGGCAGTGCCATCATTGAGTATCAGCTCTGACTACTGTGGCACTTTCTGATTAGTGTCAGGGCGGTCTGTGGGCAGAGCTTGGGCAAAGCCAGTAGTTAACCAGTTAATGGTGATATTCAGTCCACTAACCCAGGGGTAGGCAACTCCGGTCCTCGAGAGCCGCAGGCAGGTCAGGTTTTCAGGATATCCACAATGAATATGCAGGAGATAGATTTGCAAGCACCGCCTCCATGGTATGCAAATCTATCTCCTGCATATTCATTGTGGATATCCTGAAAACCTGACCTGCCTGCAGCTCTCGAGGACCGGAGTTGCCTACCCCTGCACTAATCGATTAAAGGGTCCGTTTACTAAGGTGCACTGAAAAATGGCCTGCGCTGGTGTAGACGCGTGTATTGGACATGACCAGGTCCATTTTTCAGCGCACCTGCAAAAAAGGCCTTTTTTTGCCGAAAATGGACATGTGGCAAAATAAAAATCAGTGCACGTCCATTTTAGGCCTGAGACCTTAGCGGTAAGGTCTCATGCATTAACCAGGCAGTAATTGTCAGTGCATGTTCACTGCTGACTACCACCCGGTTAGCGCCATACGGTAGAAAATAAAAAATACTTTCTGCCGTGTGTCCGTCAAAAATAGAATTACCACCCAGGCACGCAGTAGCCATGCAGTAGTCCCAAATTGGATGTGCATAGGCACCTAAGTAAGCTGATAAAAATTTGAAAGCAGTTCAGGCTGCCTTTATTACAGACAAGCAAAAAAGCCCATTTCGGAACAAATGAAACAGGCTCTAGAAAGGCTGTCGTCTAAGCGTTTTCTTGTCTCTCTCCGCTGCCCTCCCCTCCATGTCGAGCGATTCTCCCCTCTCCTCTATGTCCAGCGATTCTCCCCTGCCTTCCCTGTACAACAATTCTCCTCTCCCCTCCCTGTCCAGCGATTCTGCCCTCCACTCCATGCCTGTGGTTGCAGCGGCGGCAGGCATGGCTCACCTCCAGCCTTCCCTCTCAGTGTCCCGCCCTCCTCTGTCATTTCGTCTTTCCGCGAGGGTGGGACACAGAGGGAAGGGAACGCTGAAGGCGAGCTGACGTAAGCTCATTAGCATACGGTTACAAACCCAGCGAGCCATCCAGCCAGGGACGCAGATTGACCAATTATGATATAACTCATTTTCGAAGGAGAAATGAAACTCTGGAAAGTTATGCTAGAAGTGATCATTTGTGCTTTTTGAACTTTCCTGTTTCAAGTTTGGTTACCCCAAGAGAGATATTAAAGAAATATATAAGGAGAACCTTGAAAGTCCCAGAGGACAAGATACCATCGTTTACTCATGTTTATCATCTACCTGTCTCAAAATCTGAGAAGTCTGATGACCCACAAGCTATGGAGGCCCCCTTGCATGTCTCTGCTACACTAGGGACATCGGAGAGTAAATCCTCGGTTAGTTCCACTTTGATTGTCACAGTAGCTTTGTGTCCGGACAAGCAATGGTTGTTACATTTTTTTTTAGTCATAGGACAGGAACTCTTTCATGGACAAAAAATTAGAATATTCCCAATGTCTCTTTGTGAAATGCAGAACCGCAGGCGGAAATTTATGATGTTGGAAACCAGGAGTGACTCAGTTGGGTGCCACTGTTTTCCTTAAATATCCATGTAAAGGTATTGTCCACTATCATGTTTGTAAGTATGTATTTTTTGGGCCTGCCCAAATCGCTGCTTTCATTGCGACTAAATGGATTGCTGCTTCGCCTTCAGCTGTTAGTGAAGGAACATAATTTGATTTGTTAATATATACAGGTCTTAGATGTCAGGTCCATTTTTACTTTGTCCTTTGATTTGTTTAATGCCTCCTATTCTTAAATCTTGGATTCTCATAATTGCAGACTGTTTTGCATTTCTCCAAATATATGTATTTTTTTGTGGTATTATGCATGTTAAATTACTTTTCTGTACAAGTTATTATAGCTTGGTTAATGATTTAAAAATCTTACAAAAACAAAAATAAAAGAACAGCAAAAAGACAACCCTAAATTATTGGCCAAGATAACTGCGAACCTGTCTGTTAACTTCCGGGTGACCACTGTAACCCAGGTATTCAATACTACTGCCCGGACAAGGCCTGGCACTGAATATGTAAGCGGCTTAAAAACCACTAACCATTGTACACTGAATATTGACCCCCTTGTTCCTAGACCTGTTCCATATTTGGGTTACCAGTGGATGCAAACATAGATTACATATATTCATGGCAAATATCCTAAAAAATCGGATTGGCTGTGGGGTGGAAAAGACAAATGTGGAAACCACCAACCTAGATGGACCTTTATCAAGGCATTAGAAAACAAAGCTTGAACACCTGAGGCACGTTTGAATTTTTAAAATGGCACTTTAAGAAATGAGAGTGTTTTGCAATGTTTACCAGGGGCAGCGGAACACCTTTTTGTTTGGGGGTACCCAAGCTCCGCCCCCAGCTCCACCCTAGATCCCGCCCCAAGGTAATACCACTGATGCTCTCTCCTCTCCAGCCTTCCCCCATGCTTTCTTTAAACAGCAAGCTTATCAGAAAAGGATTTTTTAAATAATTCACCCAGCACTTCAGAGTCCACAAAAATATAGCTAACAATATTTAAATGAACTTCTTTTGCTGATTTTAAAATTTCTTTGTAAAATCCTTTCTTTTCTTAGAAAGTACATAAATTGTACCTAATATATCTGAATGTATCTTATCTTGAGGTACTACTGAGAAAAGTGTAAGTTAAATCCAAAACCAAAACCAAGTACCAGATATATCGTGAATCAATACAAAGTCCTACAAAAGTCACTCAAGATCTATAAGGCAAGGCTATAATCTCTCTGTCCCTCCCTCTCCTCTACCTTCTCCTCCAGGTGCAACACTTCTCTTTCTCCATTTCCTCCCTCTGTCCTCCCCCCCTGGGCTGGGTATCCCCCCTTCTCTCTCAACCCTTCTTCTCTAGCAGTTCCTCCTCTCTCAAACCTCTCCCCTGCTCACAGTCCGGCAGCTGGCCTCTCTCTTAACCGCCCCCTTAAGTCCAGCAGCTTTCCTCTCTCTCACTCACCCCCCCCCCCCCCCGAATTCTGCAACTCTTTTCTCTCTCAACCTCCCCCCCCCAGCCCTTGCAATTCAGCAGCTCCTCTTCTTTCAACAATCCAGGTCCAGCAGCTTCCTCCTCTCTCACCCTAACCTGGTAGCTTTCCTCTTTACGACCCCCTCCAATCTGGCAGTTCTCCTCTCAACCCCCCCAGCACCTGCGATGCATCAGCTCCCCCTCTCTCTACCCCCACTAGCCCATGTGATGCAGCCACTCCCCCTCTTTCAAACACCTCAGGCCCTGTGATTAAGCACCTCACCCTATCTCAAACACCCCCCAACTAACAGCTTCCCTGTCTCTCATCCCCTCCAGTCCAGCAGCTGTTCTCTTTCTCATTCCCTTCTCTGACCCTGTGATCCAACATCTCCCCATCTCTAACCCCCCCCCCCCCCCAGAGTCTGGCAGCTTCACTCTCCCCCCAATCTGACAGAGGCCCCTCTCTCACCCCCCCCCCCCCCACACAGTCTTGGCAGTTTCCCCCCAGCTTCAATAATCATTCCAGTTGGGCATCTACTTCTTGCAATTCAGGAGCACCTCCCCTCCCAAGCCCCTGCGGTCCAGCAGCTCCCTGCCCTGCCATGGTCTACCTTTAAATAAGCACCTCTCTTCTCTAGCAGTGGCCGGCAGTGTTAGCAACATACTTAAGGCTGCCTGTGCCATGCCTGGAAGAGTTTCCACTTTTCTGTGTTCATCCCCTGTGGAAACAGGAAATTACATCAGAGGGTGTGGAATGCGGCAAACTGAAAGCTCCTCCAGGATGGCACAGGCAGCCTTAAAGTACTACTAATGCTGCCGGCCACCAGTACAGAAGAGAGGCGCTTAATTAAAAGTAGACCGGGGCAGGGAGCTACTGGATTGCGGGGGCTTGGGAGGGAAGGTGCTGCCAAATCAAAGGAAGGGGATGCCCGACTGGGCTGATATTGAAGCTTGGGCAAGGAGACAGCTCAATTGTTGGGGGTGATGTGGCTTCTATGGATCCCCCCGTTCTGACGCCTATGAAGTATACTATTTAAGTTTCAGTAATACCAACCCATTTTTTTTTTGGGGTGATTTGGGAAGCTATGAATTCCCTTTTCTCCAGGTCCCCTTTATTTTCTTATACCACTGACAGTAGACTTTACCTTGTAAACCTCTTACACTGACCCATAACTTTAATTTACAACATATGGGCTTACTAAACTGCTTTAGGCGTTTAGAGGCTCATTATTGAAACAGAAAAACATTCAAAAAGTGGTACAAAGTGGCAGATGGATATTTTTTTTTTTGCCAAAACATCCAAATCACTATTTTTGAAACCCATTTTAAAGATATTTTTCTCTGCAGTTCATCTGTAGTGCATCCAAATCACAAGGGGGTGTGCTGGGAATGGAATTTGGGAATTCCCAGAACTTGGACGCTTTTCTGCCATAATGAAACAAAGCAAAAATGTCCAGGGCTAAAAGTTAGATAATTTGCTCTAGACTTGGTACAATCACGACTAACTCAGAAAAAGATGCCCTAAATGACCAGTTGACCACTGGATGGTTTAAAGCATGACCCCCTTATTCCCCCAGTGGTCACTAAATCCATCCCACCCTCCAAAGGTGTAGATGAAACAGTATATACCAGCCTCTATGACAGGACTGACCATAACACCTGAAACTATTAGAGCAGCAAGCAACTCCCTGGAATAGCATAGTGGTCAGCGCAGTGAACTGTAGAGAAGGGGGACCCCGGACCATATCCCACTCTAACTGGAACACATGATGGAAAGTGTGAGCCCTCCAAACCAGGGGCATAGCCAGACCTCACGGTGGGAGGGGTCAGAGCCTGAGGTTGGGGGCACATTTTGAGTGCCGCCTGGCCCCCTCACAAATACCTTTGCTGGCGGGGGTCCCCAACCCACGCCAGCCGAAGCCTTCTTCAGTGCACCCGCGTTCGCTGCCTGCCCCTGCTCTTCTTTCTTCTTGCTCCTCCTGTGCACGCTGACACTCAGCGTCAGCGTGCACAGGAGGAGCAAGAAGAAAGAAGAGCAGGGGTCAGGCAGCGAACGTGGCTGCGCCGGAGACCGCTGAGCGTCAGCGTGCACAAGAGGAGCAAGAAGAGCAGGGGGCAGGCAGCAAACGTGGCTGCGCCGGAGACCGCTGAGCATCAGCGTGCACAAGAGGAGCAAGAAGACCAGGGGGCAGGCAGCAAACGTGGCTGCGCCGGAGACCGCTTAGCGTCAGCGTGCACAAGAGGAGAAAGAAGAAGAGCAGGGGGCAGGTAGTGAATGCGGCTGTGCTGGAGACCGTGCCGAAGAAGGCTTTGGCTGGCGGGGGTTGGGGACCCCCGCCAGCCAAACCAGGGGCCCGGATGAAATTTGCGGGGGTCCAGGCCCCCATGGCCCCTCATAGCTACGCCCCTGCTCCAAACCCCACCAAAAACCTACTTTACCCGCATATAAGTGAGACTTGCAGCCATAAGGGCTATTTTAGGGGTGTACACTTGGGTACAATAGGTGTTTAGTGTATTTTGAAGGGCTCAACCTACAATATAAGGAGGTAACAGTGAGATGTGTACCTGAGACCTTTCATGTGAAGTCCACCACAGTGCTCCCTAGGGTGCCCCAGTTCTCTGCTGGGATGTCTGTGTGGCCAGTGTACTAAGAATGTTGCCCCTCCCCACCATACCTCCCAATGGCTTCCAATGGCTCATTTTTGTGAGTTTTTCCCTTGGACTTTTTTTTTTTAAGTCACAAAAAAATGCACTGAGCACAAAAAGTCTAGGAAATGACCATTTTTGAAATAAAGAGAGACATTTTTCTGGTTCCAAAATCGCTATGTTTGCCACTTGATTTTTACATGTTTTCAGCAAAACCTCCAAAATCAGATTTAGACGTCATAATGAAAATGCTCCTCTAAATGAGTCAAAATTCTTCATGTACATTAACTCCCATGCTAAACACTCAAGGTAAAATGTTATTCATTTATTTTTATTTATTTGTTACATTTGTATCCCACATTTCCCCACCTATTTGCAGGCTCAATGTGGCTTACATAGTACAGTAGAGGCAATCGCCAATACCGGTATGAACAAATACAAAGTGAGGTTATGGCAGAGTAATGATCAGTGTGATAGACACATTGGGGGTCATAAGGAGGAAGAGTTGGGTTATGTCCAGTACAAACTTTTATATTGTTGTGTTGCAGGGTTAAGGCATTTAGGTTGGATCGTTAGGGTATGCCTTTTCGAACAGGTTAGTCTTTAGGAGTTTCCGGAAGTTTAGGTGGTCGTATGTTGTTTTCACGGCGATTGGTAGTGCGTTCCATAGTTGTGTGCTTATATAAGAGAAGCTGGATGCATAGGTTGATTTGTATTTGAGTCCTTTGCAGCTTGGGTGGTGGAGATTTAGGTATATTCGTGTTGATCTTGTTGTGTTTCTGGTTGGTAGGTCTATGAGGTCTGTCATGTATCCCGGGGCATTACCGTACATGATTTTATGAACCAGGGTGCAGATTTTGAACACAATACGTTCGTTGATTGGGAGCCAGTGTTTTTCACGTAGAGGTCTGGCGCTTTCAAATCTTGTTTTTCCGAATATAAGCCTGGCTGCTGTGTTTTGAGCAGTTTGGAGTTTCTTTATTTGTTCTTTACATCCCACATAGATCCCATTACAGAAATCTTGATGGCTTAGTACCATGGATTGTACCAAGTTGCGAAATATTTCCCTCGGGGAAAAAAGGTTTCACTCGTTTGAGCTTCCACATTGAGTGAAACATTAACATTTTCTTTGTTGTAGCTTTCACTTGGCTCTCTAGTGAGAGTTCGGTCGATTGTAACTCTGATAATTTTCAGGCTGTCTGAGATAGGGAGGGTGTAATCTGGGGTGGTTACGTTGGTGGGTTTGGTTGTATTATATTGGGATGAGAGGATGAGAAGTGTGTTTTTTCTGCGTTAAGTTTTAGTTGAAATGCATTCGCCCATGAGTTCATGATGTTCAAGCTGAGTTTGATTTCTTTGGTGATTTCTGTTAGATCATTTTTGTAAGGAATGTACAATGTGACGTTGTCAGCATATATGAAAGGGTTAAGGCCTTGATTGGATAGGGACTTGGCTAGTGGGGTCATCATTAGGTTGAAAAGGAGCAGCGATAGTAGCGATCCTAGAGGTACTCCACAGTCTGCTTTCCATGGTGATGATATGGTCGATTTCAATTTCACTTGATATGTTCTAGTCATTAGGAAGCCCATGATCCAGTTAAGTACACTTCCACCAATCCCGAAGTATTCTAGGATGTTTAGTAGTATGTTTTGGTTTACCATGTCGAACGCACTAGACATGTCGACTTGTAGGAGAAGTACGCTTTTGCCTGTTGCACTTTCTTGTTTGAATTTGGCTAGGAGGGTAATTAGTACTGTTTCGGTGCTGTGGTTGGAGCAGAATCCTGATTTTGATTCATGTAATATTGTGAATTTGTTTATGTAGTCAGTGAGTTGTTTGGTTACCACGCTTTCCATCAGTTTGACTACTACTAATATTTATCATTTCTAAAGATAAGTAGTAGTAGTTTGACTACCAGTGGGATTGAAGCTACTGGGCAGTAGTTGGTGATATCGTCTGTTTTTTTTCTCTTGGTATCTTCTGGTATTGGTTTAAGTAGGATGTTGCCATTTTCCTTAGGGAAGAGACCATGTTGAAGCATGTAGTTTAAATGGGATGTGAGGTCTGCTATGAAGCAGTGGGGAGCAGATTTTAATAGGTAACTGGGGCAGATATCCAATTTACAATGAGTCTTAGAGAACCTATTAAGTGCTTGGTTGAATGTTTTAGCAGTGAGGGGAGCGAAGCTTGTCCAGAGTCTGTCCACTGGGTATTCAATGGGGGTTGGGTCCAGACACTCGAAGTTTTCAATGCCAGTGATGTTTTGAGGTAGCGTGTTACGTAGGTTTACAATTTTTTTGTTGAAGTATTTGGCAAGTTTGTCTGCAGGTGGGATGTCTGTGTTGGTTGCGGTGACCAAGGTGATGTCTATTAGTTTGTTCACGAGTTGGTATAATTTTTTCGTGTCTTTGTAGTCAGGCCCTATTTTGGTTTTGTAGTATAACCTTTTGGCTTGTCTTGTTGCATATTTGTATTTTCTTTGAGTTTGTTTCCATGCATTGAGTGTTTGTGTATCTTTTGTTTTTTTCCATGCTTGTTCGAGTTTCCTGGATTGTGTTTTTAGTTTTTTCAGTTCTTCATTGTACCATGGTATCGAGTTATGCCTACGTGAGGTTCTAGTTTGTAAGGGTGCTATTTCGTCTAGTATGTTTTTACATCTTATATCCCAGTCTGAGAGATAGTGTGTAGAGTTCGTTTGTGCTGTCCAATCATTATTGTATATCTGCTTCCAGAATGTTTCCAAATCTATTTGGCCTCTTGTGCTGTAGGTTGTGCGTTCTTGTGTATGGTGTGAACCCTTTTTCCACCAAAGTAGGGATAGGTTTAGTTTGTAGTGGTCTGACCATGGTGTGTTTATCCATTTGATATCTGATATTATTAGGTTCTGGTCTGAGGACAGTTTGTGAGAGATAAGGTCGAGTGTGTGCCCTTTGACATGGGTTGCCTGAGTGTGTGGCCATTTGAGGTCCCATAAATGGAGGAATTCCTTGCATTCGCGTGCATTAGTAGAGTTTGGGTCTTCTAGGTGGAGGCTGATGTCTCCCAGTACTAGTATGTTGGGGTAGTCTGTAAAACAAGACACAGTTCAGGTGGTCCTGCAGGGTTGTGTGGTTAATTATAATGGAGGCGATTTCAAGTTGCGGTGATATGGACTCGGCAGTGGTTACGATAGTGAAGTGTGATCAGTGGATCAGTGCTATGCCTCTGCCTCTCTTTTCCTTTCTGGTCCTGTGAGTGATGATGTAATCCCGGGGGGGGGGGGGGGGGGGCAAAGGTCTAGGATTATAGGGTCCTTTTGGTCATGGATCCAGGTTTCACAGATGAAAAGCAGGTCGAGGTTTTCTGATATAATCCAATCTGTTATTATTGCTCTTTTATTTACTACTGATCTGGCATTGCTATAACCCACTTGAATTTTTTGGTAAGGCTCATCTATCTTCGGTGTTACGTGGATTTTTCTCAGTTGTCGATTTTTTGTTGGTGTGGGTTTGCTATGACCTTTCTTTCCCTTGTGTTGAGATTGTCCGCATGTAGGTGTTCCTCCTTTGTTTTGGTGGTAGTCCGTTTGGTGAGGTGTGGTGTGTCTGGTCAGACTTTGGTGGTTATGTAGTATGGGTATGATGTTGTATTCAGCGAGTGGGGTGGTTAGTGTTAGGTGAATCAAGGATAAGGAGTAGATTGTTAGGATCAGTTTGCCGGTGTTCATTTTGGGATCAATTCGCTCAAGACTGCTGGTATGTCGTGTTAGATGGGTACTCACAGATGTTCGTAAGGATTGCCCCAGGGTGCAGAGGCTCCTTAGTTGTGTCAATGGTTGGGGGTAGGGATCTCCCTTGGGCACTAAGGTTCCTTAATTTTGAGGGCTGAGTCACTGGTCGGAGGTGGGGTTCCAGTGAATCGGCCTCAGTGGAGGGTTAAGGACGTCCAGGCAGGCAGGTACTGGGGCCCCGTCTTCATCCAGAGAGTGCGTGGGCTTCCCACTCCGCAGTCGCCGTGATCGGTGTGGGATCGTTGTGGTCTTCGCTGTTCCGCATGGTCGCGGTGGGTGGTCGGCTGCTTAATGCTCCCTCACCTCCCAGTGCGCAGGGGCGTCTTCTGCGGCCGCAGATGTCGGGGCAGGGGAGTGGGTGGAGGATCGAGTCCACTTAGGCAGCGCCGTGGCCACGAGGCAGGGCTGGAGCCGCGATCGAGCCCCAGCGCCAGACCGCTCGCATCAGCGATCCTCGGTATGCCCTGGAGATGTCCCGCTCAGCGGCTCCGTTACTGCCAGGTAGACCGTGCGGTCCCATTCATGCACGGACGTGCGGTCCCGCTCACGTCTGCGTCTGGCTAGCAACCGGGGTCACTGAAGCAGTGGCTCCATGACCATCTTGTTGGCGGCCATGTTACATACTGTGACTCCAAGGCCAATATTGTCCATTGGTGCCGGGCAATGGGGAGAGCCACCCTCCACTCTGCCTTAGGAGCATTCTGGGGTCTGCACAGGTGAGTCTCCAGCCCCCCAATATCCCTCAGATGTTCCTGGTAGCCCAGTGGGCCGTGGGTCAATCCCCCCCCACAGGGTGGTCTAGCGGCCCTTCCCCACCCCCTACTTTAAGTTGGAGGGAGGTGGCCTCCCTTCTCTTCCATCGGTGCCGCCTACAAAATGGTGGCTCCCAGCCCTGCCCAGCGTTGGGTGCCGCCATTTTGCAGGCGGCGCCAGTGGAAGAGGACGGAGGGGAGGTAACGAATGCATTATGCAACACAGAGAACTTTCTTTATGACAAACTGCCATGCACCGTGCATGCAGTAACTTAAAGAAACAGAAGAATTTAAATTGGGCATGCCTCAGTTTTTGGATCAGTTAGGGCGAGAGTGGGCAACCTCAGTCCGAGGGCCACAACCCAGTTGGGATTTCAATATTTCCACAATGAATATGCATGAGATCTATTTGCATACAATGGAAGCAGTGCATGCAAATCAATCTCATGCATATTCATTGTGGAAACCTTGAAAACCTGACTGGGTTGTGGCCCTCGAGGACCATGATTACCCACACCCGCCCTAACTGATCCAAAAACTGAGGCATGCCCAATTTAAATTCTTTTCTTTCTTTACGTTATTGCATGCACGGTGCATTGCAGTTTGTCAAAAAGAAAGATCTCTGTGTTGCATAATGCATACGTTACTTGCAGACATTAATAAACTCTTAATCCTGAGAGGGTCCTCTGGTGCAGCATTGCCTAAATATTTAACAATTTTGAAGGGCTTGTAGTTTTACAACTGAAACATTGATAAGATGTAAGAGACAAGCATTTAGATGTGGAAAATGGACTAATGTAACCTGTAAAAATATGACTGGATTAAAATCATGATGGAACGCTGCTGGCCAGCCAGCCCGCAGCTACTTCAGCCCTCCCATCCCAGAAAGCACGCTAAAGCAACCTCCCCCAGGTCATTACTGCACTACTAACAGTTTTATTATTGTGCACAGGGCTGTAAAGCTGCTGGCTGATGCAGATTTGAGAACATCCTTAATTCACAGCTGTAGCATCCCGGAAATCATAAAAACAAGAGATTTTGCCTAAGTGTTTCTCAGAATTACCAGCTGTTCCTCCGCATTAAGAACACACAGTTTTTCAGCAGCAGCACAAGAAATACACTTTCAGTTTTTTTTTGGTTTTAGAGGAATTATCTCTCTCCCTCCTCCTGGTCCCTCCCCTCCCCAACCGCCTCAGAAGGGATTTTAATAGTGTTTGTCTTCCCCCTGCAAGATACTCAACAGCTTTTGAAAGCAGACACCTGTGACCCAGGAATGGTTCACCTGTGAGGCCTGAGCCTCCAAAATGTCTGTAAAGCAGCTCCCTGCAGGAGGTAATGCCAGAAGAGCCACACACACTGCACTCTGCCAAGTCACACAGAGTAAAACTGCTTTTCTAATGAAATTTTACTCACAGGTAATAACAAAATGCTAAGAAGCTTTAAGCATTAGTGGACTTGGAACAAATTAATAATAATAATAAAAAAAAACCCATCACAAAGTAGCACCTTGCAGACGGATATTAAGCACATTATTTATCATAACACCCGAGGGACGGAGAAGCTAGTGACTGCAAATGGGGACAGATTTGGCTAGAGGTATTTAGCAATAGGAGTGAAAAACAAAACTGTCCAATAATGTGGCATAGCATTCACTTTGAGAATATTTAGCATTTTTACTGCTCCATTGGATGTATGCAGCTCTATAAAATGATAGTAAGTATTCAGGTATAACTAATTCTTCCCAGACGAGTATCAGGGTGCATTACTTTTATTACGTTTGTAGGGAGGTCAGGGCCAGGATCAGTTTACACTGGACGGCTGACTGGCACACTAATTGACTCCCTTAGCACTCTCCTTTCACTAACTACTACTACTACTACTACTTATCATTTCTATAGCGCTACTAGATGTACGCAGCGCTGTACACTTGAACATGAAGAGACAGTCCCTGCTCGACAGAGCTTACAATCTAATTAGGACAGACAAACAGGACAAACAAGAGATAAGGGGATATTAAAGTGAGGATGATAAAATAAGGGTTCTGAACAAGTGAAGAAGGGTTAGGAGTTACTACTACTACTATTACTACTATTTAGCATTTCTATAGCGCTACAAGGCATACCCAGCGTTGCACAAACATAGAAGAAAGACAGTCCCTGCTCAATGAGCTTACAATCTAATAGACAAAAAATAAATAAAGTAAGCAAATCAAATCAATTAATGTGAACGGGAAGGAAGAGAGGAGGGTAGGTGGAGGCGAGTGGTTACAAGTGGTTACGAGACAAAAGCAATGTTAAAGAGGTGGGCTTTCAGTCTAGATTTAAAGGTGGCCAAGGATGGGGCAAGACGTAGGGGCTCAGGAAGTTTATTCCAGGCGTAGGGTGCAGCGAGACAGAAGGCGCAAAGTCTGGAGTTGGCAGTAGTGGAGAAGGGAACAGATAAGAAGGATTTATCCATGGAGCGGAGTGCACGGGAAGGGGTGTAGGGAAGGACGAGTGTGAAGAGATACTGGGGAGCAGCAGAGTGAGTACATTTATAGGTTAGTAGAAGAAGTTTGAACAGGATGCGAAAACGGATAGGGAGCCAGTGAAGGGTCTTGAGGAGAGGGGTAGTATGAGTAAAGCGACCCTGGCGGAAGATGAGATGGGCAGCAGAGTTTTGAACCGACTGGAGAGGGGAGAGGTGACTAAGTGGGAGGCCAGCAAGAAGCAGATTGCAGTAGTCTAGACGAGAGGTGACAAGGGTGTGGATGAGGGTTTTGGTAGAGTGCTCGGAAAGAGAGGGGCGGATTTTACGGATGTTGTAAAGAAAGAAACGACAGGTCTTGGCGGTCTGCTGGATATGAGCAGAGAAGGAGAGAGAAGAGTCAAAGATGACCCCAAGGTTTCGAGCTGAGGAGACAGGGAGAATGAGAGTTAAAAGCAGCATCAAAAAGGTGGGCTTTTAGCTTAGATTTGAAGACGGTCAGAGATGGAGCTTGACATACCGGCTCAGGAAGTCTATTCCAGGCATATGGTGTAGCAAGATAAAAGGAGTCTGGAGTTAGCAGTGAAGGAGAAGGCTGCAGATAAGAGAGATTTACCCAGAGAACGGAGTTCCCGGGGAAGAATGTAGGGAGAGATGAGAGTGGAGAGGTACTGAGGAGCTGCAGAATGAATGCACTAAGGGGAAAGAGGCAGGGATTTGATATACTGCCTTTCTGTGGTTATAATCAAAGTGGTTTCCATATTATATATAGGTACTTATTTTGTACTGGGGCAATGGAGGGTTAAGGGGCCCTTTTACAAAGGTGCGTAAGCCTTTACGGGCATCCAGTATGTGCCAAATCAGCATTACCGCCTGGCTACCGCGTGCCCCGGGTGGTATTTCTGAATTTGGCTTGCATCAAAAGCACGTGGTAGAAAATATTTTCTACTTTTTACACCGAGTGGTGCTTACCCAGCGGTAAATGGCAGTGTACGTGCACTGCATGCCTACCGCCTGGGTAGCGCGTGAGACCTTACTGCTAAGTTAATGGGTGGTGGTAAGGACTCAGGCTGAAAATGGACGCGCGCTGGTTTTTATTTTGATGTATGTCCATTTTCTGGCACCTTAAAAAAAGGCCCTTTTTTCAGCACAAGGCAAAGACTGGCTAGGCACGTGCCCAAAAGACGCACTCACATTGCTGCAGGCCACTTTTTGCCGCGGCTTAGTTAAAGGGCCCTTAAGTGACTTGTCCAGAGTCACAAGGTGCTGCAGTGGGAATCCCAGTTCCCCTCACTGCACTGACCGCTAGGCTACTCCTCCAATCCCTTAGAGCAGACCAGACATTACAGTTCTGAACCAATGGATTACTTAATCATGGTTAATGAAGAGCTCGCTGAGCTTTTAGGTAGCTCTTGTAGATAAGAACATAAGAATAGCCATACTGGGTCAGACCAATGGTCCATCTAGCCCAGTATCCTGTTTCCAACAGTGGCTAATCCAGATCACAAGTACCTGGCAGAAACCCAAATAGTAGCAACATTCCCTATGTCTATTTCAATAGCAAACTATGGATTTTTCCACCAGGAACTTTCCAAACCTTTTATAAACCAATATTTATTTATTTTATTGCATTTGTATCCCACATTTTCCCACCTTTTTGCGGGCTCAGTGTGGCTTACAGTACATTATGTTTGGTGGAAATACAATATGTTACAATTCAGGTTATGGATTACATTGAGGAATTAAACGTGGCAAAATCAAAATCAATAAGGAATAAATCAATTGAAAAGAACATTGGGACATTGGAAGGGAACAACAGGAAATTAAGGGCGTTTTCTGTGAGTAGAGGTGTGAGTGTGGTGAGATTAGGGGTTGAGGGTTATAAGTGGATATGTTGATGTATTAATGAGCAGTGAGTGTGAGCTTTAGGTGTTTTGGTTCTTTCCGTAGATTTTATCAAAAAGATGTGTCTTCAATGACTTACGGAAGTTGGTTTGTTCATAGATCGTTTTCAAGTTCCGCGGCAGTTTGTTCCAGAACTGCATGCTCATGTAAGAAAAGGTTGATGCGTGCAGCTTCTTGTATTTCAGGCCCTTGCAGTTAGGGAAGTGGAGGTTGAGGAAGGTTCGGGATGATCTTCTAGCGTTTCTGGGTGGTAAGTCAATTAGCTCAGACATGTAGGTTGGGGCTTCGCCGTGGATGATTTTGTGGACTAATGTGCATATTTTGAAGGTAATACGTTCCTTGAGTGGAAGCCAGTGTAGCTTCTTTCGTAAGGGTTCAGCACTTTCATACTTTGGTAATCCGAAGATGAGTCTGGCTGCTGTATTCTGGGCTGTTTGGAGTTTCCTCAGGATGTGTTCTTTGCAGCCTGCATACAGTGAGTTACAGTAATCCAGATGGCTGAGTACGAGGGATTGAACTAGGTTGCGGAAGACGGATCTTGGGAAGAATGGTCTTATTCTTTTCAGTTTCCACATGTTGTAAAACATTTTTTTGGTTGTGTTGTTTGCATGGGTTTCGAGTGTTAGGTGGCGGTCGATAGTTGTCCCGTTCCGGGCCCTTACCTGGCGGTCCGCGGGCCGAAAAGCGCGAGGCTGGGGCGCCCGTGGGATGCAGGGCAGCGGGGGAAGGCTGCCACGGGGATCGCCGCGACTGCAGGCTGCTCCGAGGCCGGCGATCCAGAAGAGCAAGCGCTGGCCTCGGAGAAGGAAATCCACCGGCCAAGATGGCGGCGCCGGCGTCCTCCTCGCTACAGCGGGACCAGCAAGGAGGCTCCGCCCACTTGCGCCGGATTGGCGCATCCGCGTAGGAACTCCGCCCATCGGACGGGAGGACCAATCCGGGCCCCCGCTGCCGGCCTGGGCGAAGAGGATTGGTTCCAGCGGTTCCCCAGCCAGGACGAGCGGGGGATTTAAACGGGAACACGGAAGGAGTCCAGTGCTTCCGTTTTGTTGTTTGAAGCCACATTCCAAGCCTGTGTTTGTTCCTCGTGCCAGCTAGCCGTCCTGCTAGCTATTTCCAGTGATGACTGTGTTTGTTCCTTGTGCCAGCTAGCCGTCCTGCTAGCTATTTCCAGTGATGACTGTGTTTGTTCCTCGTGCCAGCTAGCCGTCCTGCTAGCTATTTCCAGTGAAGACTGTGTTTGTTCCTCGTGTCAGCTAGCCGTCCTGCTAGCTATTTCCAGTGACGACTGTGTTTGTTCCTCGTGCCAGCTAGCCGTCCTGCTAGCTATTTCCAGTGAAGACTGTGTTTGTTCCTCGTGTCAACTAGCCGTCCTGCTAGCTATTTCCAGTGACGACTGTGTTTGTTCCTCATGCCAGCTAGCCATCCTGCTGGCTATTGCCAATAAAGACTGTGTCCGTTCCCCGTGCTCAGCTAGCCGCCCGGCTAAGCCACGCTCACCAAGGACTCTGTACCCACATCCAGCCAGGCCAGCCGTCACCCCGCGGTTCCAGCAGTCCTGCTGGCCGCCCGCAGCTGAGGGCTCAACCCTCGGTGAACGGCGGTCGCCGCGGGTGAAGATTCGGGGTGCTCGGTGATTTCCTGGCCCTAGTGGGGCTCGGGAAGACTCGAGAGCTCACCAATACCGGAGTGACATCAGAGCCGCGACAGAAACGGAAGCCATGAGCTCGCCGACGCAACCTGATCTACGGGACCTGGCCAAGGTTCTCCAGCAGCAACAGGAACAGCTCAATGCCCTGTCTGGGGCGCTCCAGAATGTATGTTCTCAGCTTTCCACGCTTCAGGTACAGAACCAGGCCGCTGCGGTCCAAGGGGTCGCAGCGGCTCCCCGTATGGGAGGGTTCCGCGTGGGACCTCGGTTCCCTGAACCAGCACGATACGATGGGACCCCGGGAGGTTGTCGGGGGTTCCTCAACCAGTGTAACCTGGCCTTCCGGATGCAACCGGAGGCCTTTGCTTCGGACCAAAGTAAGGTGGGCTACATTATGGGCCTTTGTGAAGGAAAAGCCCAGGACTGGGTGGCCCCCCTGAACGAACAACATGACCCCATTTTGGATGATTATAGCGAATTTCAGCGCCGGTTCCGGATGGTGTTCGACCTTCCGGGAAGACCTTCCTCCGTGGCATCGGAACTGCTCCGGATTCATCAGGGAGAAGGTACGGTGGCCGATTATGCCATCCGGTTCCGTACCTTAGCCACGGAGCTGCGTTGGAATCCGGAGTCCTTGATGGCCATTTTTATGGAGGGATTACAAGAACGAATCAAGGATGAATTGGCGGGACGGGAGATTCCCGGACAATTGGAGGCCCTCATATCACTCTGTATACGGGTGGACACCCGATTCCAGGAGCGAGCCAGAGCCCGGGCGGAGCGGCAGAAGTGGGCACGAGGGACCTCCCGGACGAGCAAAGGGCCGTCCTCTCGCCAGGGGAACCGGGACACTACGGAGCCCGGGGAGGAGCCGATGGTGATGGGCCGGCAACGGTTGACTCCCGCCGAAAGACAGCAACGACAGTCAAACGGACTGTGCTTCTATTGTGGGAAGGCTGGGCATTTCCTCCGGACTTGTTCCATCCGGCCGGGAAATGCGCTCCCCAAGGCACCCTGAGGGGAGGGTTCTTGGGGCACTCCGCTCCCCTACCAGACACCCTGATCATCCTACCGGTGACCTTACGGTGGCAGGAAGCCACGGTTCAGACCCGAGCCCTGGTGGACTCGGGGTCAGGGGGCAATTTTATTGGGCTCGAACTGCTGCAGCAAATGGGCTGGCCCACGCTCCCCCGGAGGCCGATGCTGCGGATAACCTCCATCCAAGGAACTACCCTTCCCCAGCCGGTCACTGAGATCACTCCAATGTTGGGACTGCAAGTGGGGGAGAACCATCGGGAGGAAGCCGAATTCTTAGTATTATCCCGGACCATCCACCCTGTGGTTCTGGGACTGCCATGGTTACGATACCACAACCCGGTTATCGACTGGGCCGGGGGAAGAATTCAAGCGTGGGGTAATTCCTGTCAAGAGACCTGTTGTAAGGGTCGGGCTGGCAGCTGTCCGGCCTTAAATACGTTGCCCGAGGAGGGACCGGGTGAACTGGGCTCCTTGCCTATGGATTATAGAGACTTTGCAGATGTGTTTAATCCCAAGGAGGCGGAGGTACTACCGCCGCATAGGTCTTTTGACTGTGCTATCAATTTGAAGACGGATACGGTACCCCCACGGGGCCGACTGTACAAACTGTCCCGAGGAGAGTTCAAGGCAATGCGAGAATACATCCATGAGAACCTACGGAAAGGGTTCATTCAGCCGTCTACATCCCCAGCCGGGGCAGGGTTCTTTTTCGTTACCAAGAAGGATGGGTCGCTGAGACCTTGCATTGACTATCGGGGATTAAATGCCATCACCGTGAAGGATCGGTTCCCGCTGCCGCTCATTCCCGAGCTCTTGGACAGACTGCAAGGAGCTCAGATCTTCACGAAGTTAGATTTGCGGGGGGCCTACAATCTAGTACGAATCCGGTCCGGGGACGAATGGAAAACGGCTTTCAACACCCACGAGGGACATTTTGAATATCGGGTGATGCCGTTCGGTCTCTGCAATGCCCCTGCGGTGTTTCAACGCCTTATCAATTGTGTACTAGAGGATTTGCTAAATTCCACGGTGATTGTATATCTGGACGACATCCTAGTTTACTCTAAGGACCCCCTGGAGCATCCGGGCCATGTTCGTGCAGTACTGCACCGCCTACGTCAAGCCCATCTATTTGCTAAGCTGAGTAAGTGCGCTTTCCATCAGCGATCCTTACCCTTTTTAGGGCATATCCTGCTTCCAGGGGGGTTACAGATGGAGCCAGACAAGCTCCAAGCCATTCGAGAGTGGCCTCAACCGAAGGGCCTGAAGGCCTTACAACGATTCCTGGGCTTCGCCAATTACTATCGCCAATTTATTCCCCAGTACTCCCGGTTGACAACCCCGTTGACGGCACTCACCCACAAGAACGCGAGGGTCAGGGATTGGCCGCCAGAGGCGCAAGCGGCTTTTCATCGGGTAAAAGAGGCTTTTGAGTCCGCGTCCATTCTGTTGACCCCCGACCCTGAGAAACCTTTCATTGTAGAGGTGGACGCGTCCGCCCTAGGGGCCGGGGCGGTCATTTCTCAAATCAACCCCGAAGGCCGGCGCCAACCGTGCTCCTTCTTTTCACGTAAATTCTCCCCAGCCGAGCGGAATTATACGGTAGGGGATAGAGAACTCTTGGCTTTGAAACTAGCACTGCAGGAGTGGAGACACTTGCTGGAAGGAGCGGAACACCGGTTCACGGTCATCACTGATCATAAGAACCTCCTATACCTCCAAGAGGCTCAACGGTTGAATCCCCGACAGGCTCGGTGGTCATTATTCTTTGCCAGGTTTCATTTTCAATTAGTGTTCCGGGCGGCCTCCCAGAATACCCTGGCAGATGCGCTCTCCCGGGCCTTCGAGGTACCAGAGGAGACTAAGGAGACTCATCCGATGTTAGACCCCGCTTGTCTCAGTGCGGCCACAGGGGAGGTTGCACCGATCCAGAAATTCGTGGCGGCCGCCGATCGGAAAGAGGTTCTGCAATGGGGGCACTCGTCTAGATGGGCAGGGCACTTCGGGTACCAAAAGACACTCCGATTCATCACACGACATTATCGATGGCCACAGATGAGACGAGACATCCTCCAGTTTGTTACCTCGTGCCCGGTATGTGCCCGAACCAAGCCAGTAGGAGGACCCCCCGTGGGAGACCTACAGCCACTGCCCGTGCCGACCAGTCCCTGGTCGGAGATATCCATGGACTTTATCACTGACTTATCTCGCTCCCAGGGTCATACCGTGATCTGGGTTGTGATAGATCGGTTCTCTAAAATGGCTCACTTTGTTCCATTCGCGAACCTCCCGTCGGCCGCCTCTCTAGCTCAAGCCTTCATTCACCACATTTTTCGACTACATGGACTACCCACTCGGATCATCAGTGACCGAGGACCCCAATTTACCTCCCGCTTCTGGAGAACTTTGTGCACGGCCTTGGGGGTGGAGAACCATTTCTCATCCGCCTACCATCCTCAAACCAACGGCATGGTTGAGAGGATTAATCAAACCTTGAAAGGATTCTTACGAGCTTTTGTCAACCAACGACAAGATAACTGGGTTTCTCTACTTCCCTGGGCCGAGTTCGCCTATAACCAAAGTGACCACTCGTCCTCAGGGCAGTCCCCGTTCTTCCTGGTATATGGACGACATCCTCGGCTTCCAGGGCCGTTCCCGGCTACCGCCATAACCCCGGCGGGGGACCAAGTCGTGGCCGACCTACAAAAGGTCTGGAAGATGGCTAGGGAACAATTACAGAAGACCGCGACCAAGGACAAGATCTTTGCTGACCGCCATCGGCGGCCCGCTCCCGTGCTCCAACCAGGACAGAAGGTGTGGTTAAGCACGAAACATCTGAGATTCCGAGGTTCTTCCCGAAGATTGAGACCTCGATATGCGGGACCATATGCAATCCAAGAACGAATTGGGCCAGTAACGTATCGGTTGCGGTTACCCGGCACCCTACGAGTGCATAACGCCTTCCATATCTCGTTATTGAAGCGGTTCCGGGGGTCCGGGTGGCACCCGCCCCCGGCCCAAGAAGAAGATCTCCAGGTGGCCCCGGACCCGGAGTACGAGGTAGGAGAAATTCTCGACTCAAAGTGGCGGCGGGGAAGACTGCATTATTTGTTATCATGGAAATCTTTTGGCCCCGAAGACAATTCCTGGGAACCCGTGGCTAATGTTCATGCCCCAGAATTGGTCAAAGCCTTCCACGCCCGATATCCGTCCAAACCCGGGCCCCGGGAGAAGGGGTCATCCGGGGAAGATACTGTCCCGTTCCGGGCCCTTACCTGGCGGTCCGCGGGCCGAAGCGCGAGGCTGGGGCGCCCGTGGGATGCGGGGCAGCGGGGGAAGGCTGCCACGGGGATCGCCGCGACTGCAGGCTGCTCCGAGGCCGGCGATCCAGAAGAGCAAGCGCCGGCCTCGGAGAAGGAAATCCGCCGGCCAAGATGGCGGCGCCGGCGTCGTCGTCCTCCTCGCTACAGCGGGACCAGCGAGGAGGCTCCGCCCACTTGCGCCAGATTGGCGCATCCGCGTAACTCCGCCCATCGGACGGGAGGACCAATCCGGGGCCCCGCTGCCGGCCTGGGCGAAGAGGATTGGTTCCAGCGGTTCCCCAGCCAGGACGAGCGGGGGATTTAAACGGGAACACGGAAGGAGTCCAGTGCTTCCGTTTTGTTGTTTGAAGCCACATTCCAAGCCTGTGTTTGTTCCTCGTGCCAGCTAGCCGTCCTGCTAGCTATTTCCAGTAAAGACTGTGTTTGTTCCTCGTGCCAGCTAGCCGTCCTGCTAGCTATTTCCAGTGAAGACTGTGTTTGTTCCTCGTGTCAACTAGCCGTCCTGCTAGCTATTTCCAGTGACGACTGTGTTTGTTCCTCGTGCCAGCTAGCCGTCCTGCTAGCTATTTCCAGTGAAGACTGTGTTTGTTCCTCGTGTCAACTAGCTGTCCTGCTAGCTATTTCCAGTGACGACTGTGTTTGTTCCTCATGCCAGCTAGCCATCCTGCTGGCTATTGCCAATAAAGACTGTGTCCGTTCCCCGTGCTCAGCTAGCCGCCCGGCTAAGCCACGCTCACCAAGGACTCTGTACCCACATCCAGCCAGGCCAGCCGTCACCCCGCGGTTCCAGCAGTCCTGCTGGCCGCCCGCAGCTGAGGGCTCAACCCTCGGTGAACGGCGGTCGCCGCGGGTGAAGATTCGGGGTGCTCGGTGATTTCCTGGCCCTAGTGGGGCTCGGGAAGACTCGAGAGCTCACCAATACCGGAGTGACATCAGAGCCGCGACAATAGTAACTCCAAGGATTTTTAGCGTTTCTGAGATTGAAAGGTTTAGGTTGGGTGCAGTTATAGCGGTAAATTTATCCGTGTTATATTGGGAAGTGAGTATCAGGCATTGAGTTTTTTCTGCATTTAGTTTCAAACGAAATGCATCTGCCCAGGTGTTCATGATATGTAGACTTTGGTTGATCTCCTTGAGGATTTCTTTGGTGTCTTTTTTGAAAGGGATGTATATTGTTACATCATCGGCGTAGATATATGGATTGAGGTTATGGTTTGATAGGAGTTTTGCCAAGGGGGTCATCAGTAGGTTGAAGATGGTTGGTGAGAGAGGTGATCCTTGAGGTACTCCACATTCAGGTGTCCATGCGGCAGACGTGGCTGAGTTTGATGTGACTTGGTAAGAACGTTGGGTTAGGAACCCCTTGAACCAGTTTAAGACATTTCCTCCTATGCCAAAATATTCAAGTATGTGTAGTAGGATTCCGTGGTCTACCATGTCGAAGGCACTAGACATGTCAAATTGTAGGAGGAGTATATTGTTGCCGGTTGCAATCAGTTGTTTGAATTTAGTCATGAGGGTAATTAGTACTGTTTCTGTGCTATGATTCGATCGGAATCCTGATTGGGCATCATGCAGTATTGAATATTTGTTTAAATAGTTAGTGAGTTGTTTAGTTACTATTCCTTACCACATCCTCAGAGCTTAACTATTCGTTGAGTGAAAATATATTCATTCCCTCCTATTTGTTTTAGAAGTATTCCCATGTAACTTCATTGAGTGCCCCTAGTCTTTGTACTTCTTGAAAGAGTAAAAAAATCAATTCACTTTTAACTATTCTACACCACTCAGCATTTTGTAGACCCTAATCACATCTCCCCTTACCTGTCTCTTTTCCAAACTGAGAGCCCTAACCTCTTTAGCCTTTCCTCATATGAGAGCAGTTCCATCCCCTATATCAGTATTGCTGCTCTTCTTTGAACCTTTTCTAATTCCGCTACATCTTTTTTGAGACCAGAACTGAATGTAGTATTCAAGGTGAGGGGCATTATGGTATTCTTGGTATTGTTTACCATCCCTTTCCTAATAATTCCTACCATCCTGTTTGCTTTTTTGGTTGCTGCTGCATACTGGGCAGAAGGTTTTAGCGTATTGTCTACAACACCGTCTAGATTTTTTTCTTGGGTGCTGACTCCTAAGGTGGACCCTCGCATCAGGTAACTATGATTTGGATTATTCTTCCCAATGTGCATCACTTTGCATTTGACTGATGATTATTGTGAGCTTGCATTACTGACAGTTGTGGCTGCATGCATTAAGCTCTTGTGACTCAGGTCTTTTTTATTTCTCCACTTGTTTATTGTTTCACACTGGAAGAGAGTGGAAGTGTATAGTGAATTTTGGTAACTGAAATCACTCATTATTATACTGTTGCCCAATTTGCCAGCTATTCTAATTTCTGTAAACATTGCTTTATCTGTCTGTTCGCTCTGTCCTGGCGGAAGGTAGTGCAGCCCTACTATTATTATTATTATTATTTATTGCATTTGTACCCCACATTATCCCACCTTTTTGCAGGCTCAATGTGGCTTACAGAGTGTTGTTATGATGCAGTCATTATATGATTTTAAATACATAAGCTGAAAGTAGATGAATTAGATACAAGGTGCTAGAAGGTGTTGTGCAAGGCGTTTTTGATGCATCTAAGTGATTTGAGGAATAAATTATTAAGGATGTCTTTCGTAGGTTTTGTTGAAGAGCTATGTCTTCAAAGATTTGCGAAAGCTGGTTAGATTGTCCATATTTTTCAGGGTCATGGGTAGTGCGTTCCAGATCTGTGTGCTTTTATACGCAAAAGTAGTAGCGTAAGACTGTTTGTATTTAATTCCTTTGCAGCTGGGGAAGTTTAGATTGAGGAATTTGCGGGCCGATCTTTTGGCGTTTCTAGGTGGTAGGTCCACTAGGTTTAACATGTAAAGTGGGGCATCTGCGTGGATGATTTTGTGGACGGTTGTGCAGATATTGAACTCAATTCGTTCCTTTAGTGGTAGCCAATGTAGTTTCTCTCTTGGAGGTTTCGCCCTTTCATATTTAGTTTTTCCAAAGATGAGTCTGGCTGCAGTGTTCTGGGCTGTTTGGAGTTTTTTAATGGTCTGTTCTTTACAGCCTTAGCACATGGAATTTCTATGCATAAGGATTCTATGCTGCTGTTTCATGTAGAATGCTTATTTTGTTTGACTCAATTCTCTCTGTGGCTTTTTCTGAAGGTAATTCCTACGTTGGGGAGGGGAGAGGAAAGACTAAGCAAAACAGAGGAATTCAATAAGTGGCTTGAGTCTTGGTGTAAAGAAGAAGGTTTTAGATACATAGGAGAATGGGGTAATACATGGAAAAATAACAGGCTGTACTGTAATGATGGGCTACATCTTTCTGTGATGGGAAAAAGGATCCTTGGAGAGAAATTCAGACAGTATGTTTCTAGACATTTAAACTAGAGGGTGGGGGATGACAAAAGGAAACAGGGGATTTCGGCAAGTCACCCCCCAGAATAAACATGATGGCAGAAGGAAAGGTCATGTAAATATAAAAAAACACCCAAACTCACTATGTGCACAAATGCTCGTAGTCTAAGTAAAAATGTTCAAGCCTTGTAAGCCCTAATGTTTGAAGAAAACTTTGATATTGTTGCTATTACGGAGACGTGGTTCAACGAGTCTCATGAATGCGATGTGACCGTACTGGGGTATAATCTTTTTAGGAAGGATAGAGAGGGCCAAAGAGGTGGAGGAGTGGCTCTATATGTGAGAGACAATATCAGAGCAGCTGAAAGATAGGACTGCTATTCAGGCAGTCTGATTTGGCCGCTAAACTCAGCAAGTGAGCACTGAATACTGCTAATCATCTCGCGACACAGCCAGTTAACTTTTTGGCACTGACCATTATCTCACACTGAATATTAGCGGTTAGGTGCTGAAATGCTATTTAACTGGTCAGTGGCCATTTCCAGCTGGTTAAACAGTGCTGAATATTGTCCAGAAGGTGCGCTGATACCGGGTTACGTAAGCATTCTATAATGGAATCTGGGCACGCAAATGCTGTTACAGAACAGGCTCTCACCAAACATCCTCAGAGCGCCACTTACAGATGTAACCTTTTAAGGCCTTGTACGGAACAACTTTGCCACAATCTTACGGTTGACTCCTCTCATAAGGGATGATAGATGTCAAAAGCAGGAAGCACGCATCTCTCCTGGCAGTGTTTCCTTAATTTCTTTGCCTTCTGCCAGTGGCGTACCTAGGTTGGCTGTCACCCAGGGCGGGTTGCTGCTAAGCCCACCCCGGTGTATCACACTTCCTCAGTGTACCACCTTCTCTCCCCCTGAAGCATATCACCCCCCCACCCCATCCAAGTGCATCAACCTCACCACCTGGGAGTGCGCAGAGCAGTCGCGTAGCTGTCAGCACTGCAGGTCCCCTGCCCTGAAACAGGAAGTAACATCAGAGGGAGCAGGGAACTAGCAAAGCTGACAGCAGCACGACTGCTCCGTGCACCCCCTTGCTGCCTGCATCTGGGGCGGACCGCCCCCACCACCCCACTCTTGGTACGCTACTGCCTTCTGCACAGGTAATTCTGGAGGCTATGATGACTTCCCATTCTAAGCACCGACCTGGAACCAAGTCAGCATTTTGATAGCTTGTTAGGTCTTGAGCGCCCAAGCTTTTCCAGACCACACTGACCGTAAAGTCACACACATTCTACAATGTAGTATATTAAAAGGAAGAGAAAAAAAAAAAGAGAAAACCAGCACTGTACTTTTCCAAAATTATTTTTCACAGTTAGAAAATTGGTGGCCAGCCAATTCTCCTGTTTTGGGAGTTGGAAAAGATACATATCTTCAACTAATTACACAATACCTTCAATCTGGTAATATAATTACTCCTCCGAGTCCCTCCTCAGGCTGCAGTGCTTCCCAGGCAGTGAAGCAGGCATTTATCCTAGGAGATGCAAATTCATTTTACTGAATCCAGGCAAAAGGCTGCACGCACATGCATTATTTATTTTTCTCTTGTTCATTTTAGTAGGCGAGTGGGATGTTTAAAGCTTCATCACATAACACCACTGTTGATAAAGCCCAAAAACAAAATCCTTCAGAGCAAGGGCAAAGAATGCAAAAGAAGTTTCTCAGAGCAGAGCTTCTGCCACTGCCAGACCACTGTCCCTGCAAGCTTTCTATGCCTCATCATCAGTTTAATGATGTATGTGGGAAGACTACAGCTTCCTCTGATACATAGTCCATCAAATATTTGACTTGCTGGTACATGGAGACAGGAATGAAAACAAATGGTTGGAATAACATGACCCTTTTCTCCTAAAATATGAAAGATATGTATCAGTTTCCCTATGCATGTCCTTGGTGCTCTCTAAGAGCTAGGCAGGCAGGAAGTTTATGTTTAAACTACTTATTAAAAACATTTGCAATTGTGCAGTATCTCCACTTCATATGCACGTGTACATTTCATGTATCAGTGACTGAGAAGTGAACAGAAGTAACCTCAGTTTAAATTGATATTGGGGGGAAGGGAATTCTATAAATGGCACTGAAAAATGGCTGATGGAAAGGATCGGTGCTAAGCACTAAGATATAAAGAGCACATACCCTTTATAAAATAGCTCAGTGGTTCCCAACCTGGTCCTGGAGGCACCCCAGCCAGTCAGGTTTTCAGGATACCCACAATGAATATTCACGAGAGATTTGCATGCACTGCCTCCACTGTTTGCAAGTCTCTGTCATGAATATGTGGTATACTGGGCAAATCACCCATAAAATTATATATAGCGCAACATTTAAGCAATCTGCGCTTGCAGCAGCAAGATGCCCCCCTTGCATCACACTGGATTTAAGTGGGACATTTAGTCCAGGATTTAAGATTTGTGGTTTTAGGCCAGATTGTATGCACAAGGGGTGGCAACATTCCTTTGATAATGTCCAGAAAAGAACAACGTTTAATTTTCACTGGGAACATGGTAGTACCTCATGGTCTCAATAAGGAAGTGGATTGGTTGAGTGTGTAGGGAGATTGAGTCACATGTTATTTAAACTGCTGAACGTCCGGCAGGCTCCACACGCATGTGCTGGCATCTTTTGGTACACCCGTCCTGCAGTATGTGAGCCTGAGATGGAGTTTTTGACTGTCTGATGGTCTATGAAGTATTATAAGGTATGTTCTATAGGTGTATAATATTTTTTGTGTATTTAGTGGGTTTAATGTGGGATTAGGGACTTTGTGGTAATTGTAGTTTTGTATGTAGGCATCCGACTCCTGATAACACCATTTGGAGCGAAACACAGACCGTGTTGGGTTCGGTTATGTATTTGGTGGTTCAAGTCTTAGCATTGTATTTTGTCCTTCTATGGATTGATGTAGCACATTGGCGCTCTACTGCATACACAATTTTCTTTTGGGACTCTTTATATATTTTTTGAATATGACTGCTCAACTGAAGATGATATTTGAAGGAGCATGTCTAGTGATGTGTGACCATTTCTGATGTAATCTCAGTGGTGTGCATCACCAAGGACTTCTTGGTAAAAGAATTACTGGATGACCGCTGAGATCAGTACACTTTATTATAGAGACTGAGCTGGACATATGTTCTTGTTTTACAGCAGGGTTGCAGTCATTATTTGTTATGATATGAGTATATGCAACAGATTTTTCTGTCATGTTTACAGCATTACTAAAAGCTGGAGTTTTAATATTTGATATTGATTTAGTATAAGTTTTTGAACTATAGTGTTTGAATATTGCATAGTTGCTACATTTATCTGTTTGATGATTACAATTATGTTGTAATTTATTCACCCGTTGATGTGAAATATGAATATTTATTGTGGAGATCATGAAAACCTGACTGGCTGGGGAGCCTGAAGGACCAGGCTTAGGAACCACTGGAATAGTTTCCGTGCCTAACTCTGGATACCAGACTCATGCCTGTAGAAAACCTGGTATAAATCCTTGCGCCCAAGCTGAATGCGGAAAATCATTATTCTATAACACTGCATGCAACTTTTTGGAATGCTCCTGACCCGCCCACACTCCTTCCATGGCCACGCCCACAGTTAACTTATCCGGTTAAGTGCTAAATATCGCACTTGACCCGATAAGGGACAGTTGGCCACACAAACTCACATATTTAATGTCAGTGCCTGGGCATAGCCCAGCATTTGGACATTACTCTAGCAGTGACCAAAACAATGCTGACCATCAGTGACAGAATATTTACCCCACTGCATTGCTCATTTGATAACCACATTTCTTCTCAGTTGCTGAATCATTAATTTCTCTAGGAAACAGCTTACAGCTCATATATAAGATGGGATGCATCACCTCTTTGAACATCTGGGTCAGCCTCGTTTGATGTGTTGCCCAGAAGAAAGAATGCCTTACTATATCCCTGTCTGATGCTCAAAGCTGATTCACAGTGCAGATCTGAGTTGCTTCAAGGCTCCATCTCTTTGGGGAGAGGTCCATTTCCCCACGTTTGGGCTGTATATCTTGGTAACTTGGTTAAGTGGGGGTTGCTTTCTCTGAGAACTGGGGCACGACTGACCAGACACCCATTGTAGAGTGCTGAGGTGATCATGAGGAGAAACAGCTCTATTGCTGCTGGATCAACACTGGTAGCATTTTAAAAAGCTCACCTGACTGCAGTACTAGAAGTACAGAGCTGCCCAGGTGCATGTGTTGGAGCATTGAGTTGATTAGAAGAGGAAACTGAACATCACAGTCCTGTTGCTGTGTTAGTCTACAAGAGGTGCTCAACAACACCAGAAGTGACATCACTGAGAGTGACACCAGTAGTGTCTTAAAAAGCTCACCTGACTTTGCTATGGGCATGTGCCCAAAGAGGTATGCCCCTCTGGAGCACCCTGAACCTCATTAGAGCATCACTGGAAGGTAGAAGATTGGGTTATTGGGTGCCATCAAGTGGTGAGTGACCTTGCCTCTATTTTAAGATAGGGAAGAAGAAAGGGAAGGTGAAGGACATTCCTGAACTCAAAAGATTAGAAATTCATAGACCAAAGGACTCATATGTATTGTCTGGAATTCTGCCAACGTTTGAACGAATTCCTTCATTGCCTGGACAGGTCTGGAGAAAAGCATAATTTTGTGGTAGACAATGTCTTCTTCAGTTCAGTACCTTACTCACCATCCCTATTTCCAGCTTCATTTCAGGTCTAGTTTGATATGGAAGGGGGATTAAGGATTTATTATGTATAAAATATTCATAGTCCATTCAATAGCATATACATAAAATAAGCAACATAAAAACACATACTAAACAACCATTACATGAAATCAAAATCGCTCCAGAGGATACAGATGGACTATCTGCTAAACTAGGGCATAGCCAGATACCCAATTTTCGATGGGCTTGACCCCAAGGTGGGCGGGCATGACAACCCCACCACCAGCCTGGCATTTCTTCCTCCCCTCCCTTGCAGGTGACTGGGTCTGTCAACTCTGCTCCCTCAACCCCCTCGGTTCAAAGCCTTCAGTTCTTCAATGAAAGTAAGAAGCAACTCATACCCGCTGTTCACGTTGATCCGAGCTTCCCTCTGACCTGGTCTCGCCTATGTGGAAAAAGTCAGTTGTGATTGAGCAGCGGGTATAAGTTGCTGCTCACTGCTGGCAAACTACTGAAGGCTTTAAACGGTACTGGTGGGGGGGGGGGGGGTGAGGGTTGTGGGATTAGAGCTGAGATGCTGGAATGCCTGCAGGGGAAGTGAGGGAGATATGCCTGGAGTCTTCAACTGGAAGGGTTTGAGGATCCTCGCCAGCCATATCATAGCTGTGATGCTGCTGGGTGGGACTGGGCCCATGATTCTGATTGCGATCTCATTCTTTGCCCGTAAGCTTATTTATGTGGGTAAAACTACTAGGAAGATCAAAACAAGGATGATTGAGCACATAAGCAACATCAGGAGAGGTAATATGATGGCACCCCTAGTACAACATTGCCATGACTTCTCCCATAGCTTTGCAGATCTTAGTTTCTTTGTATTTAAAGGCACCCTGGCGGGGAGGAGACATTACTACTACTACTTATTTTTATAGCGATACTAGACGTACACAGCGCTGTACATTTGAACATGAAGAGACAGTCCCTGCTCGACAGAGCTTACAATCTAATTAGGACAAACAGGACACATAAGGGAATTACTAAAGTGGGGATGATAAAGTAAGGGTACTGAACAAGTGAGTAAGGGTTAGGAGTTAAAAGCAGCATCAAAAAGGTGGGCTTTTACCTACATTTGTGGATCTTGCTCAGTATGTAATGTCAACATGAAAACTAATGTTGTCCACATTCCATCATCCAATAAAAGTATTCATCTCAAAGAGTTTTCAAATTGCAAAACCAAAAATGTCATCTATGTAGCAATCTGTCCATGCGGGTTAGCATATATAGGTAAAACCAAGAGACAATTTAGTATAAGAATCATTGAACATAAAAGTGCTTTAAAAAGGAATGCACTTGAAAAACCATTGGTAGCACATTCAAAGAATCTAGGACACCGATTTGAAGAATTACGCTTTTGTGTCATATTTGTCTACAAGAGCAGTTGGCGTGGAGGATCGGCTGATAACTTTCTCTTGAAAAGAGAACAGCAATTTATTTTTGAATTACAGACCTTATATCCAGATGGTCTAAATATGGAAACAGATCTATCTGTATTTCTTTGAATCTGAGATACACATACACCCATATCTAATATGTTTTATGTTTTTCATATTTTTAATATATATATTTTTTTAATCATTTTTTACTCATTTATTATTTATCAATTTTTGATTTACTTTTTACTTTTTATTATTTTTTAATTTATTATTCATTAACTTGCAATAAACTTAATTTCATATATTAGTGTATTATAATACTTCCTTATTTATTTTAAATATTTTACTTGCTGTCTTATATATAAGACCATGAATATAGTTATCTTTTTGCTCAGAGCGAGGATTTTATTTTTACAAACATATTGCATTCTTCATTTTTAATCATTATTATTTTTTATTTCTTCAATCTTATATTCACATGCTTTTGACTGGTTGTCACATTATTACTGCATTTAATTCACACCATTTTTAAGTTGTGTCTCATTTAAATAATTGATTAACTTATGACTTATCCAATCTGACACATGTTCCACCTCCACACACTTTACACAAATCATTTTAACACCATTTGGCACTTTAAAGCAATCACAGGTTTGAGGTGTTGATTTAGAATTTAAACAGGAAATGAGGTATAAAAGGAAGTCCTTTTACTTCAAACGTTTTTTCCAGCTTTGATAACAGACTACTTGCTGGAGATTTGGAAACACAACAGTAAGTAAAGCTTTTTAAGACCATATATCATTTTTTAAGACACTGACATTAGTAACTTGAAAGCTTAACAATGGTGTTTTATATAACAGCAATCGGAAGAAGAGGAAAAAATGCCCGTTTCTGAGCGCAATGAAACGGGCGCTAGCAAGGGGCCCCCTCCCTCCGTCCCTCCGAGCTACTTGCCTTGTTCGGGGTTGGCATTCGCCTCGCGTTTCGGCCCTCCGAGTGTTATAGCTCCGCCCTCGACGTCATGACATTTTGACGCGAGGGCGGTGCAGACCGTCCCTCAGAGCTACTTGCGTTGTTCGGAGTTCGCGTTCGCCTCGCATTTCGGGCCTCCGAGTGTTATAGCTCCGCCCTTGACGTCATGACGTTTTGACGCGAGGGCGGTGCAGACACTCCAGGGCACACTGGATATCTCGGGCGCCTCAACTTCCGTGGAGGCTTCAGAACGTTGGGGTTGCCTTTTATAGAGAGAGATTAACTTATAAATGTTTGAAATCTTGTTCAAATGCTGTCAGTAAATAAGAATATATCTTTACAAGATCAGTGCGTTATGAGACCTTAAGGTTCATCGAGGGTAACTTTAATTTATGTTAGCTTTGATGCATACTTGATTAAATACTGATTTTAAGTAAGTATGATACCAGGTCCTTGTTATTCGAATTTGAATTATACAGCATAGGAGTTTGAGGTATCAGTGCAAATTTATGTTATCTCATAAATATGCATTTGATGACAATAAACTGCATGGGGGTAGCACCGCAGTTTATATTAGTGGTTTGGAAGCTTATATTTGCCGATTTACATACTAATAAGTACATATTAAATAACAACCAAGTACATATGACACCAGTTTTTTGGAATTTAAATTACATTTTCTTATAAAAGTTGTTTTACAGACCTGTATGTCACCATTTTTTCATTCATTTTTATTTTTTTATTATTTAATTATTTTTTATTCTTATTTTTTAATAATTTTGTCATTTAGGGACACGCTGTTTGTGCTGGTTTTTTGCATTTCCTTTTTCCTTGTCCTGATATGCAATTTGCAAGTAAGTATTACACACATAGTAAACATAGTAGATGACGGCAGAAAAAGACCTGCACGGTCCATCCAGTCTGCCCAAGAAGATAAATTCATATGTGCTACTTTTTTATTTGTACTGTCCTCTTCAGACCGTATAAGTCTGGCCAGCCCTATCCCCGCCTCCCAACCACCAACCCCGCCTCCCAACCACCAGCTCTGACACAGACCCTATAAGTCTGCCCAGCACTATCCCTGCCTCCCAACTACCAGTCCCGCCTCCCACCACCAGCTCTGGCACAGACCGTATAAGTCTGCCCAGCACTATCCCCGCTGCCCAACCACCAGCCCCAGCACAGACCGTATAAGTCTGCCCAGCACTAGCCCCGCTTCCCAACCACCAGCTCTGCTACCCATTCTAGGCTAAGCTCCTGAGGATCCCTTCCTTCCCTCCCACTCTAATTATATCTTCATTTATATTTTTTATTAACAATGTTTTGCTTTTTGATTTTGTTGTTTGGTTATTATTTTAATTCACCATTTATTCATGCATTGTTTAATTATTCATTTTTTCCATCATTCATTTTTTATCATTTTAATTATTATATTATTTTTTCATATTAGTATTTTTTCACATTTTTCATTTTTTAGTTTATCTAATGATACAAAACATATTTATATATTTATATTTTCATATATATTTTTTTCTGTTTTTTTAGTTGTTCTTATTCGTAGAGATACAGACTAGGTATGTGTTCTTTCCTTTTATCATTTGATCAATTGACAATTTTAATGTACAATATTTTGAAAAGATGTTTGATAGTCATTTTTATATGTTTGCACCTGTGCCCTTTCTTTGCTCCTAATATATATATATATAATGTTATATTTTCCTATGTTAATGTCTTATTCATTTGATTATTATAATTATATATTTATAAATATTTTATAGGTTTTTATCCATTTTTTTAAATTGAAAGTGACTCTCATTGTTAATTCATATCTATGTTTTACATGTACATTTTATAATTCATGTTTTACATATTTTATATTTGTTTTAATTTGTAATTTTTAATATTAAATATCATTGATTTGTTTCTATAATGTTTAGATTCTATCTATATAAATAAATCCCACCTTGAACGTTCTGAAGCTCCCTCCAACTGTGGCAGTGAGGCAGTGAAATCCTGAACTGCTGTAGTCCTCCTGGCTATTCGGACTACTCACCACTGCCGTCAGCCACGCCCCATCTGCGACCTACGCCACGCCCCAACTGGACATAAAAAGCACCACGAACGTTCTGAACCACACTCTGAGGCTTCAAAAGTTTGTATGTTCGAAGCTCTGTAACCACTTTTAACCACAGTACATCTGTGCGCCGCCATGATCTGAACGAGCGTCACAGCTGCAACACCAATAGGAATACAAGGGAGGAGCGTCTGAGGCGAAGGCGTCAGTCGCCGTTGCCACGCAACGGACGCATCATGCACCTATCAAACAACTCAAACAAAAGAAGGGGCAGACCTACGGCTCACTCAATACGTGCGCCTCCATCGTTGCCATGCACCTATCAAACAACTCAAAGAAAAGAAGGGACGGACCTAACACGCGAACGGCTCACTCAATACGTGCGCCTCCATCGTTGCCAAGCAACGGAATGCAACGACGGATGATGGACCTATCACAACAAAGGAGGAGCATTAAACGCAAAAGGGGTCACTCCTTCTCTGGGTAACACGAGCCCAACAACGCTGCAAAAACAACGAGCTGCAATGGGGTCTCATGTCACACACACACACAGCGCTTTCAACTCATTTAAGCTGACTGCAGTCATTCCCCTTCTCTCTCAGTGGGCCGTCCAACTGCCTGGACTTACCGCCGCACCCCCCCCCCCACCTCAGGTCAACGCTCCTCCTCCCCCCCCCCCTCCCGACGTGGAGGCAGGCATCGCTTTCAACTAATTCACCTGACTGAAGTCCTGCTGAGTGTAAAAGAAGCACAGAAGAGCAGAGGGCAGGCTCGCCTTCAGTGTTCCCCTGCTTTCTCAGCGCCCCGCCCTCATTTTCTGTTTACTGTTGGCCGGGACGCTGACAGAGCAGGGGAACACTGAAGGCGCCTGCCCTCTGCTCTTCTGTGCTTCTTTTACACTCAGCAGGACTTCAGTCAGGTGAATTAGTTGAAAGCGATGCCTGCCTCCACCTCGGGGGGAGGAGGAGTGTCGACCTCGGGGGTGGGGGAGGAGCGTCGACGACTTCCACAAAACTTGATAGCAAACTTTAATAAGGACAGCCGGATTATTTTTTTACAGGGGGGGGGGGGTGCTCTTATTACACCTTCTGTTATAATTATACAAAACAGCACAGTAAGATATCAGCTTTTTAAACTAGGGCATACTACATGGTGAAATTGGCACCAAGCAAACCTTTTAATTTCAATTGGTATGCCCATACTGTTCTCATACAGCTATTACTTAAGGTTCATTTAACAGCATGTGCAGCTGGTAAAAACCTGTTAATGATTTCTATCAAGCAACTTTATGAACCATATCATTGTGGAGGAGAAGGTTCTTACTGTTAGCAACACCCTAACAACATTACCATTGGATTTCAGTTCTTGCCATGGCAAGCACAATATTATGTAACCCCTCCGCCAGTTTTACTTTACCATGGAAGCACCGCATAGTACACACACACACACAAACAGCTACACTCAAAGTGACACATGCATGACTAATTATTCTTTCCACAAAGGTTAACTTTCATTTTCTTTCTTTCACTGTTTTGCACATAATGGGAACACTATGATGACAGATCAAGGCTGTAACGAGCCTCCAGCCATGATCTACTTCTTGCTCCAATACACTAGAAAGGAATATTTAATCCAATGGCTGAAAGGAGCAGTTGCCCAGGGACCACTGTTATATCTAAAGGCCTCTTTAACTAGGGGGGGGGGGGGGCTGCCACACACTCTCATTCTTTCTCACACACACACTCTCACACAGACAGCCTCACTCTGTCACTCACACTTTCACTCTGTCTCTCTGTCTCACACACTCACTCTCACACACACACTCTCTCAAATATACACACTAAGGAAAATACCTTGCTAGCGCCCGTTTCATTGCTCTCAGAAACGGGCCTTCTTTACTAGTAATTTAATATGTTTGTTTATTATAGCCCCTGACACAGCCCTTTTGTGGGCGAAACACGGCCTGTGTCGGTCAACTGTCTTAAATACGGCATCTTCAATAAAATACTGATCTGCTTGCTCATTTTCCACGTATGGATTTCGCAGATTGTTTGCCTTGCTGTTTTCTAGGATCCCACACTATGAAATTCCCTACCGCCAATTTTAGACAGATTTACCACTCTTTAAAAATGAACTTAAACTTTCCTTTTTCAAGATGCTTATTCTTAGCTTTTCTGGATGAGGTAGTCTATGCCTGGTGAACTAATTTTCCCTCCCTTCTCTTTCCTTTTTATATTGTAGGTCTTCCCTTTCTCCTTTTGTCTCCTGTTTTGTTCTTGTAAGTGTTCTTCTTCTCCCTATACTTTTTTAGATTGTTCGCCACCCAGATGGATGTCCTGTAGGGCAAGATAGTAATTTTTCAATAAATTTGAAACTCAAACTTGACTACCTCCATTGTATGCAAATCTATCTCATGAATATTCCAACTGGCTAGATGTGTCCTGAGGACTAGATTGAGAACCCCTGCTTTCAGCCCTCCTAGGGAGGTCCTAATCTTGAGATTTGGGGACCCTTTTACTAGGCCGCGTAAGTGTCTACCTGCGCCCAACGCGTGCCAAAATCAACTTATTGCCCGACCATCGTGTGGCTCTTGCGGTAATTTCATTTTTGGTGCGCGTCTGATATGTGTGTCTGAAAAATAATTTTTATTTTCTGGTCCGCGTATCGGATGCATGCCAAGTGCCATCTAACGCGCGTAGGTCCTTACTACCCAAATTCTTTACCACTAGGTCTATGGCTGGTGGTAAGGTCAGAGACCCAAAATGGACGCGCGCACATCCATTTTCGGGGGAAAAAAAGAGGCCTTTTTTTACGGGCGCGCTAAAAAATGGATTGGCGCGCGCCCAAAACCCGCCACTTTTCAGTGCACCTTTGTAAAAGGATCCCTTGGTGATTAGTTGCAAGAATAGAAAGCACATTATTGTCTCAGCTCTGCTCATTTTCCAGGGAAATCAAGGCTCAATTGTTAGCAGTTTATTCCAGGTCTGAGGAGAGTATAATAACATCCAACCCCAGGAACAGCAGTACGTTTGCATTAGAACTGTGCACTAACACTGATGGCTTCTTTTACCAAACCGCACTAGGGATTCCCGCGTGGCAATGCCAACAAAGTCCATTCAAAGTGAATGGGCTTTGTTGGCATTGCTGTGATGGTAATCGAAGGGGCCCTTAACGCAAAGCTTCCTAACACAAGCTTAACATAAAACTTTAGCTCCTGATTTTTAAGGATTAAAAACTCTGCTGCTTTATAAATATGTGTTAAGAAAGTAATATGTTGCAGTTTTCCCTTGTGTAGAAATGTCTTGGTGTGATTATTGCTGTTTATGATAATTCTGGCTAGATTTTGTTATATCTTAGATTTTTGCCAATTATGATAATTCTCACAAAATTTTTGTTACATCCTAGGGGGCCCTTTTACTAAGGTGCACTGAAACATGGGCTGCGCTAGTGTAGGCGCATGTTTTGGGCGCGCACAGATCCATTTTTCAGCACGCCTGTAAAAAAAGACCTTTTTTTAAAAAATTTTGACGAAAATGGACGTGCGGCAAAATAAAACTTGGCACGCGTCCATTTGGGTCTGAGACCTTACCGCCAGCCATTGACTTAGCGGTAAGGTCTCATGCGTTAACCATGCGGTAATTGTCAATGCTCGTAGAATGATGATTAATGCCTGGTTTATGCTGCGTGCCAGAAAATAAAAATAATTTTCTAGCGCACGTAGAGGACATGCATCAAAAATGAAATTACCGCAAGGGCCACACAGTAGATGGGCGGTAACTCAAAACTGACGCATGTTGGGCGCGCGTAGGTGCCTATCCAGCTCATGTTCGAAAGTGATCGCCGGCCATCTTCCGACACCAATCGGGAGATGGCCAGCGATCTCCTGAACCCGGCAAAATCGGTATAATCGAAAGTTGATTTTGGCGGGTTCAACTGCTTTCCGCCACGGAGCCGGCGAAACATCAAGGGGGCGTGACGGTATGGTAGTGAAGGCGGGACAGGGGTGTGCTCATGAGATGGCCGACTTCGCCCGATAATGAAAAAAAAAAAAAAAGCCAGGCTTGACAAGCATTTCGCCGGCTTTACTTGATCCCTTTTTTTTTCACGACCAAGCTTCAAAAAGGAGCCCCAACTGACCAAATGACCACCGGAGGGAATCGGGGATGACCTCCCCTTACTCCCCCAGTGGTTACCAACCCCCTCCCACCCAAAAAAAAACAAAAAAAAAAAAAACATTTTTGCCAGCCTCAAATGTCATACCCAGCTCCCTGATAGCAGTATGCAAGTACCTGGAGCAGTTTATAGTGGGTACAGTGCACTTCAGACAAGTGGATCCAGGCCCATCCCCCCCTATCTGTTACACTTGTGGTGGTAAATGGGAGCCCTCCAAAACCCACCCAAAACCCACTGTACTCACATGTAGGTGCCCCCCTTCACTCCTTAGGGCTATGGTAATGGTGTAGAGTTGTGGGGAGTGGGATTTGGGGGGCTAAACAACCAAGGGAAGGGAGCTATGTACCTGGGAGCTATTTTTTTTTTAATTTTTAGAAGTGCCCCCTAGGGTGCCCAGTTGGTGTCCTGGAATGTGAGGTGGGCCAGTGCACTACAAATGCTGGCGCCTCCCACGACCAAATGCCTTGGATTTGGCCGGGAATGAGATCGCCGGCATTATTTTCCATTATGGCTGAAAACTGATGCCGGCCATCTCAAACCCGGTGAACTCTGACATTTGGCCGGGCCCAACCTTATTAGCGAAGAATAAGATGGACGGCCATCTTTTTCAAAAATACGGTTGGCTCCGCCCGCTTGTGGCGCCGGCCCCAGAGTTGGCCGCCCATAGAAATGGCTGGCGCAGTTCAATTATGCCCCTCCACGTGGCTTAGTAAAAGAGCCCCTACATTTTTTAAAATCTAGTATCTTAGTTGTAATCTGCTATGAACTATATTACTGGTATTAGCGGGCCATAAATGAGTTAACTTTACTGTAATTGATTACAATAATAGCATGTAAATTACCTCTGCATTAAAAAGTGTAAGCTGTCAGAAAAAGCAGCATAAGAACATAAGATTAGCCATAATGGTCCATCCAGCCCAGTATCCTGCTTCCAACAGTGACCAATCCAGGTCCCAAGTATCTGGCAGAAACCCAAATAGTAGCAACATTCCCTATGTCTATTTCAATAGCAAACTATGGATTTTTCCACCAGGAACTTTCCAAACCTTTTATAAACCGATATGCTAACCACTGTTACCACTAATCCCAGGACAAGCAGTGGCTTCTCCTATCCTGCTTATAATCGAACGAGAAAAACGCCCAAGTTCCGACCTAAATCGGGAGATGGACGTTTATCTCACAAAAACGAATAACACGGTATAATCGAAAGCCGAACTTGGACGTTTTCAACTGCACTTCATTGCGGAAGCGTACAAAGTTGACGGGGGCGTGTCGGAGGCATGGTGAAGGCGGGACTGGGGCATGGTTATCACCCGAACAGAGATGGGCGCCTTTTGCCGATAATGAAAAAAAAAAAGTATGCGTTTGTAGCTAGAATTTAGGGCACTTTTCTTGGACCCTGTTTTTTCACGAATAAGGCCCCAAAAAGTGCCCTCAATGACCAGAATACCACCAGAGGGAATCGGGGATGACCTCCCCTGACTCCCCCAGTAGTCACTAACCCCCTCCCACCACAAAAAAATGATGTTTCACAACTTTTTATTTTCACCCTCAAATGTCATACCCACCTCCCTGGCAGCAGTATGCAGGTCCCTGGAGCAGTTGTTAGGGGGTGCAGTGGACTTCAGGCAGGTGGACCCAGGCCCATCCCCCCCGCTACCTGTTACAATTGTGCTGCTTAATGCTTAGTCGTCCAACCCCCCCAAACCCACTGTACCCACATGTAGGTGCCCCCCTTCACTCCTTAGGGCTATAGTAATGGTGTAGACTTGTGGGCAGTGGGTTTTGAGGGGGATTTGGGGGGCTCAACACACAAGGGAAGGGTGCTATGCACTTGGGAGCTCTTTTACCTTTTTTTTTGTTTTTGTAAAAGTGCCCCCTAGGGTGCCCGGTTGGTGTCCTGGCATGTGAGGGGGACTAGTGCACTACGAATCCTGGCCCCTCCCACGAACAAATGCCTTGGATTTAATCGTTTTTTGAGCTGGGCGCTTTCATTTTCCATTATCGCTGAAAAGCAAAAACGCCCAGCTCACAAATTGTTGAATAAAACATGGACGTCTATTTTTTGTAAAAAAAATACGGTTCGGTCCGCCCCTTCACGGACCCGTTCTCGGAGATAAACGCCCATGGAGATAGACGTTTTCGTTCGATTATGCCCCTCCATGTCTACCTCAATAACAGACTATGGCCTTTTATTCCAGGAATTTGTCCAAACCTTTTTGAAACCCAGATACACTAATCACCGTTACCACATCCTTTGGCAATGAGTTCTGGAGAATAAATATTCTTTGAGTGAAAAAATATTCCCTCCTATTTGTTTTAAAAGTATTTCTATGCAATTTAATTGAGTGTCTCCTGGTCTTTGTACTTTTTGAATGAGTGAAAAATTGATTCATTTCCACCCGCTCCATACCACTCAAGATTTTCTACACCTCAATCACATCCCCCCTCAGCACCGAACAGCTGGGATTGGCTCATGACCTGATGAATGCTACATTCCCTCCCCCCACCCAAAATCCCCTGAAAAAAATCCATAGTGGTCTATAGCCCTCCCCAATCCCCTTGACACACATTAAATGCTAACATGCCTATACATTTATATGGGCGCGTTAGTATTTAACGTGCGTAAATCATTTACAATCATTAAAAACGCTAACGCTTCTATAGCACACCTTAGTAAACATAGGCGTTAACTGGCTATATATTAACCAGCTCCACAAGCCCAGAATTTCAGTGCCTCCTGAGGTAGGTACTTTCAGCTAAAACACGGTGCCGTGTTGAGTCCTTAATCTCACTCAGAACAAAAAAAATCCATGGCTGTGTAATGGAGCTGAACCCCTTCAGTGGTCATCCTTCAACCCCCTTGTATTATGATCAATCCATTATGGCTGTGTTAATATATGCAAAAAAAACAAAGATAAAGCAACTTAGCCGCAGTTATATAAAGAGAGTAGCAGAGGAAGGATCTGATTTGCAGTCTTCTCCCAACCCTTAATTCAAAGTTTAGAGGTCCTTTTACTAAGCAATGGTAAAAAGTGGCCTTTGCATACCCTTATGCATATCTTTCTCGTGCGCTAAGGCCATTTTACCGCAGCCATAAAAATGTCTTTTTCTATCTTTTTGCATTAATGGCCATGCGCTAATGTTGCCATTAGCACACTGCGAGAATAGAGTGGGAAACGGATCTTGGTTCTTCACAAACAAACTGTGGAATGTCAAGGAATTACATAAGCACACTTTATTGTTGGGATTAAGGACTCGACATGGCACCGTGTTTTTGCTGAAAGTACCTAAATCAGGAGGCACTGAAATTCTGGGAATGTGGAGCTGGTTAACACGTGGAGGGGCATAATTGAAAGGGACGCCCAAGTTTTGCTGAGGACATCCTCGCAAAACGTCCCGGTGGAGGAGCTGGGAAACCCGTATTATGAAACAAGATGGACGTCCATCTTTCATTTCGATAATATGGTCGGGGATGCCCAAATCTTGAAATTGAGGTCGTCCTTAGAGATGGTCATCCCTAGACTTGGTCGTTTCTGATTTTTGGCGATAATAGAAATCAAGGACGCCCATCTCAGAAACGACCAAATGCAAGCCATTTGGTCATGGGAGGAGCCAGCATTCGTAGTGCACTGGTCACCCTGACATGTCAGGACACCAACCGGGCACCCTAGGGGGCAGTGCAGTGGACTTCAGAAATTGCTCTCAGGAACATAGCTCCCTTACCTTGTGTGCTGAGCCCCCCAAAACCCACTACCCACCACTGTGCACCATTACCATAGCCCTTACGGGTGAAGGGGGGCACCTACATGTGGGTACAATGGGTTTGTGGTGGGTCTTGGAGGGCTCACATTTACCACCACAAGTGTAACAGGTAGGGGGGATGGGCCTGGGTCCGCCTGCCTGAAGTGCACTGCACCCACTAAAACTGCTCCAAGGACCTGCATACTGCTGTCATGGACCTGAGTATGAGGCTGGCACAAAATATTTTTAAAGATACTTTTTGAGGGTGGGAGAGGGCCTTGCCTAGGGTCTCTGGCGCCCCCTGCAGACTATCAGTTGGCGCCCCCCCCCCCCCCCCCCCGTGAAAATGATCGCTCACCACTTGCCACACTGACAGGAATTGTCACCAATATTCTTAGAAACAAGTTGCTATACATTGCAAAATAAGATAGCAGATGTAAATTCTCAAAGTGGACATATTCCAAACAGTAAAATGAAAATAAAATGATTTTTTTCTAGCTTTGTTGTCTGGTGACTTTCTTTTTCTGATCATGCTGGCCCAGTATCTGATTCTGCTGCTATCTGTCGTCTTAACTCCGTTTCCAGAGCTTCCTTTCCATTTATTTCTTTACTTTCCTCCTTTCTTCTTCATTTCTTGCTCTATATCTCCTGCCCCCTCCATTCATCCCTATCCAGCAATTCCCCTCTCTCCCTGAGTCCTGCAATCCATATCCATCCATGCCCATCTGTCCCCTGCCCCCTCCATTCATCTCTATCCAGCAATTCCCCTCTCTCCCTGAGTCCTGCAATCCATATCCATCCATGCCCATCTGACCCCTGCCCCCTCCATTCATCCCTATCCAGCAATTCCCCTCTCTCCCTGAGTCCTGCAATCCATATCCATCCATGCCCATCTGTCCCCTGCCCCCTCCATTCATCTCTATCCAGCAATTCCCCTCTCTCCCTGAGTCCTGCAATCCATATCCATCCATGCCCACCTGTCCCCTGCCCCCTCCATTCATCCCTATCCAGCAATTCCCCTCTCTCCCTGAGTCCTGCAATCCATATCCATCCATGCCCATCTATCCCCTGCCCCCTCCATTCATCTCTATCCAGCAATTCCCCTCTCTCCCTGAGCCCTGCAATCCATATCCATCCATGCCCATCTGTCCTCTGCCCCCTCCATTCATCCCTATCCAGCAATTCCCCTCTCTCCCTGAGCCCTGCAAAGGCTGCAATCCATATCCATCCATGCCCATCTGTCCCCTGCCCCCTCCATTCATCTCTATCCAGCAATTCCCCTCTCTCCCATCCATGCTCCTCTCCCCCTCCCATCCATGCTCCTCTCTCTCCCCTGCCCTTTCGCTCCCATGTCCCAACTGCCCGCTGGCGCCCTCTTCTCCCCTCCCCCAAGATCTCTTTCCTTTTTTTTTCTTTTAAATTTACCTCCGTCCAGCAGCGCAGCGTCAGAGAAGGAGGCGGCGCTCCCGACGTCTCTAGCCAGCCTTCCCTTCGCTCAGTGTCCCGCCTTCTTCTGACGTCATTTCCTTGACGTCAGAAGAAGGTGGAACACTGAGCGAAGGGAAGGCTGGCTAGAGACGTCGGGCGCGCTGCCTCCTTCACTGACCCTGTGCTGCCGGACGGAGGTAAATTTAAAAGGAAAAAAAAGGAAAGGGATCTTGGGGGGGGGGGAGAAGAGGGCGGGCAGTTGGGACATAGAAGCGGGAGGGCGAGGTAAGCACGGTGCGGCGGCGCCCCCCAGAGGACGGCACCCCCCCTGCTGTGCTTACCTCGCTTACCGTGTTGGCACGGCCCTGGGTGGGAGGGGGTTAGTGACCACTGGGGGAGTAAGGGAGGTGATCCCCGATTCTCTCCGGTGGTCATCTGGTCAGTTCGGCACCTTTTTGTGGCTTGGTCGTAAGAAAAACAGGACCAGGTAAAGTCATCCAAGTGCTCGTCAGGGATGCCCTTTTTTTTCCATTATAGGTCGAGGATGCCCATGTGTCAGGCACGCCCAAGTCCCGCCCTTGCTATGCCTCCGACACGCCCCCATGAACTTTGGTCATCCCCGCAACGGAAAGCAGTTGGGGATGCCCAACATCGGCTTTCAATTATGCCGATTTGGGCGACCCTGTGAGAAGGATGCCCATCTTCCAATTTGTGTCGAAAGATGGGCGTCCTTCTCTTTCGAAAATAAGCCTGATAGTCACTTAACGCCTACGTTTACTAAGGTGCGCAATAGGCGCGTTAGCGTTTTTAATGATCGTAAATGGTTTACGCTCGTTAAACGCTAACGCGCCACTATAAATGTAGAGGCGTGTTAGCATTTAACGCACCTTTAAAGGTACATTAACACGCCAATATAAATGTATAGGCGTGTTAGCACTTAACGCACCTTAACTTTAAAGGTACCTTAATGCGCCAATATAAATGTATAGGCGTGTTAGCATTTAACGCACCTTAACTTTAAAGGTGTGTTAGAAAAGCTAATGCACCTTAGTAAACATACCCCTAAGTGTGATATGCAGTACTTAACCAGCTATGGGTTACCGCAAGGTAGGACTGACTTTTATATGGTCCTATTTATGCAGTTAACGTGGCTGGTTAAGTTCTGAATATCCTTGAAACAGAACTTAACTGACCAAGTGCTGACTCCACCTCTGGATCACCCTCAAAATAGCCGTTTTTCAGTTCAGTGCTAACTGGTTTTTAGTGGTACTAACTAAAATTAGCAGTTAACCCGAACCGGTGATTTAACCACCATCAAGAAGGAGGTATGAAAAATTCACTATAGGAAAATGCAATACAAAATACAGCAATAAATCCCATATGGAAAAATACTCAAAATATTGTTAGTCCCTTTGAGAACATATGAGAACATTCTCAAAAAAATTAACAATGCTCGCATATGTTCTCAAAGGGACTGTCATAGACCAACTAGTCTTAACTTACAACCAACAGCATCTAATCATTGCATATTTTTAAATACTTTTTTATGTGCCACCGCATATTTTATGCTTTACAGTTGAAGCGTAAAATATTTTGCTTATTTGAAATGCAGTCTTTCAGGTCCCAACAAGAAACCATTCAAGGGTCAAAGATGTTCATTTCAATACTGGAGATCCTTGACCCTTGACTAGCTCAAGGCGTCTTTTTTTCAGTTAGTATTCAAGGGTCAAGGATGTCCAGTATTGAAATGAACAGTTGGGTTTCTTGTTGGGACCCTTGAAACAGTAATTTCCGAAATGTGGTTCATATCGGGACCCAAAAGACTGCATTTCAAATAAGCAAAGCAAAGTATTTTACGCTTTAACTGTAAAGCACAAAATATGAGGTGGCACATTAAAGAAAGTATAAAGAAATGTGCAATAATTACATACTGGTGGATGTAAGTTAAGACGTCGTCTATGACAGTCCTTTGAGAACATAGGAGTACATTTTCAAAAAAATGTTACAGCTTTGTCAGGTGATTTAACCCAGCCAGGAGCTGTTTCTTACTTGAAGGTTGACCTCCAAATTTTTAAAAAGTAATAATTAGTAATACAGGTGCAAATTTACAAGCAGGTTTGCATCCTAGGATCAATACTTCTTAGTTAATTACAGAAGGAACTTGGGATGGAAGATTGCCTATTTTACTTACAGAAACAGTAACCTATATTCTTAGCACAGGACATCAGTCTCATAATTCCAGGAAGCCCTTCCTCCTTGACCCGCAGCAGCAGCCAGCCAGCTGTGGTCTTTTATTATAGCAACTCTGCTCAGCAGGCAGTAGAAGCCTTTTAGTAATCCTGCAGGATGTCCTAAGGAAGAACTGAATAGCCATAACAGGAAATCTTTTTTTTTTTTTAAGCGACAGGACTAAAAGCAACAGCAATCCCCACCCAGACATGGGCACTCTGGAAGGTGACTTAGATCTGTGTTAAAAAGTAATCTAACAGGATGTCCTCTGGGGATCATCATCACCCAGCACGTGGCCTCCCACCCCTGGGGTTCTCTCACCTCTCTTGCAGGGGCCCTTGCTGAGCTGGCGGATGCCGCTCTTCTCCCGCAGGTTGGCCGCTCTCAGCGCGCAGCCGCTCGGGTAGGTGATTCCGTCGCTGCCGCACACGGGCTGCCGGCTCTTGCACACGCACACGCTGCCCCTTCCGCTCCGCAGGCACTCGCTGCCCGCCGCGCAGCGCGCTCCCGCGACCCCGCACGCCTCGCCCTCCCCCGCGGCGCACAGCGCGCAGCAGCCGCAGGAGTCGAGCACCGCGCCAAGCTTGCATCCTCCCGCCGGCAGAGGCGCGCATAAGGCGCGCAAGCACTGCCCGCAGGCTTTTGGCCGCGGATCCTTGGCCGCCCAGCCCGAGACCCAGAGCAGTGCGGGCAGCAGCAGCAGGGAGTAGCAGAGGCGCTTCATGACGAGAGGAGGAGGAGAAAAGGAGATGATGCTGGGCGAAACTTATCCTGCAATATGAGGCTAATCTTGCACCCGAGCTCCTTAATATAGCTCCTGTCCTGTCCCACAGCCACATCCCACCCAGCCCCTCCCCGATCCAGACAACCACTGCACTGAAAAACTCCTCTAGCCTGCTGGCTGGATGCTTGAAAACGAAACCAGGCACAGAAAGAAGAACCCAAATCATTCGCAAGGGAAGCGGGATTGGCGTGTGAATTCGGACTTTCAACCGAGTTTTTACGGTTTGACACATGAGTGATCTTCGCCCATCCCTGTAGTTTTCTGCCGAGTTTTGTGCACGTCTTGGCTGCACTGAAATAAAGAGTAATACAATAGAACATTCTGTCGGTGCGGAAAGTTACTTCTCTGCTCTGTTTCATTGATTTACTAATATCATCTCTTAGGGTGGCGAGGAAGGCAATCCGCTTCGATTTTTTAAGGCGAGTCAGGAGAAATCTGCTCAATTTAACACTTTTTTTTCCAGGAAAGAGGAGCAGTGGTGTTGGGATTTAAGGGGCCAATCACCTCTCTATTCAAAGTATTGTAACTTTGGAAGGGGAGAGTTAAACTTCTGAGAGGTCTTCCGTGACAAATTTCACATTTTAGTTTATTGATTCCCTCTTTATGCATATTTATTGTGGGAATCCTGAAAACCTCACATTCCTTCACCTTCAGTTTAGAGTACCAGAACAAATATCATTCAAAAACTGATCTAGTTTATATTTCATATGTGTTTGCCTTTTGCACGTCTTGGTTAGTTTCCATTAATTTGATCTTTGCATACTTTGGACAAGAAGCCCAGCAATAAACTCTGTGGAGTATTTTCACTCAAAGGTGCTAAAATTTGTTGGCAAGGGGTGGCTTAGTACTCAAAAGCAGCATGCGCCAACAGCAAAATTAGGGGTCCTTTTACTAAGTGGCAGTAAACAGGTGTGCTCAGGTGCTCTGTGGTAGTTCAGGCACGTGCGCACGCTTCCCTGGTGATAACAAATACAGCGCTGGGGGCATATTTTGGGGGCAGAGAGTAGGCATAGAAACATGACGGCAGATAAAGGCCATATGACCCATCCAGTCTGCCCATCCTCTGTAACCCCTAATTCTTCATGTTCCTAAACGATCCCACATGTTTATCCCATGCCTTTTTAAACTCTGGAACAGTCCTTGACTCTACCACCTCCACCAGGTGGCCATTCCACGCCTCCACCACCCTTTCTGTGAAATAATACTTCCTTAGGTTACTCCTAAGCCTATTCCCTCAACTTTGTCATATGCCCCCTCATTTCAGAGCTCTCCTTCATTTGAAAAAGGCTCTCTTCCTGTACATAAATGCCCTTGAGATATTTAAATGTTTCTATCATGTCTCCTCTCTCCCTCCTCTCTTCCAGCGTGTACATGTTGAGGTTCATAAGCATGCCCAGCGCTAATTGGTTAGCTACATTGCTGCACACCATCTGATTAGCACATGGTTAACACATGAGCCCTTTTTGCTTACTAAATGGGTAATGGTAAGGACTCACATGCTAATGGGCAAGTGCTATTTTGGAAATTAGTGCCTGACCAATAATAGAAAAAATGGAAATGCAGCCATTTTACAGCCTCACTAAAACTGGCCTCAGCGGCCCCTTTTAGGGCAGCTAAGTAAAAGTGCACCTGTGTGCGAGGGCATCCCCAGCATGTTGGTTGTTCAGTCACACGCTAACATTACAATTAGGGTGCAAACCATTAGCGTCCAGTTGGCATGGAGTCACTTACCCCCCCCCACATTCTATATAGCGTGACTTAAGTTCTGTGTGCAAGTCCAGTTGTATTCTGGATTTGCACATGCAACTTGATTAAGCCAATCAGCGCAGATAATTGCCACTTAACAAGCAATTATTGACACATTGGCATTAATTAGAATTTATGTGCAGAACTGTCTAATCATATTCTATGTAAAACAAAATAGTGAGGAGAAACCAAGGAGGATACCAAAAAACTTTATTGGATTTTTAAAAAACGACCCGACACGGCCGTGTTTCGGCCCTAAGGCCTGCCTCAGGGGTCTTGATCAATCTTCAGGTGTTGCAGTGTGATATTTTACACCAATGTGAATTAATGCACAATTTTAGGAAAGTCAAAAAGTTCTTTGATCTCTTCTATGAAAATGGCATGTTGTTGAAGAAACTAAATAAAGTTTTTTGGTATCCTCCTTAGTTTCTCCTCATTATTTTGTTTTACATCTCACGGCATCGTGAGGTTTTTTTTACCTCCTTTTTTTTGCTTACTAAGCATATTCTATAACATGATACGTGTAAATTCTTAGTCGCATAATTGAAAAGGGGGTGTGGTCATGGGCATGGAATGGGGTGCATCGTGGGTATTTCTAAAATCTATGCACATGATTATAGAATACAACTGGTCCGCATGTAATTTAGGCGTCAGCGTTTACACCAGTTTTTACTTGGTGTAACTGTCCGCCACTAAATTTAGTTGGGTGGACTGGTGCTTGGTGTATTTATAAACTATGCAGAAATGTAGGGTTATTCTATTCAGTACGCCCCTTCTCTCTATTGCGGCCCGCCTCTCTGACTTAACTTCCTGTTTCCTCAGAGGCGGGCCGCAGTAGAGAGAAGGGGCCGGGACCAGTGGTAGGGCAGCCTGTGGGAATCGCTGCCGCTGCCTTCGCCTTTTCAAAAACAAGAAAAGAAAAGGTAAATTCAGGGAAGAGGTTTGGGAAGGAAGGGGGAGAAGCTAGATTGTGCCGGGGGGGGGGGGGGGCGGCGCGGAGGAGGAGGAGCTGGGGCAGCAGCTCATTCCTCGGCTCAGGCTGCAGATTGTGTTGGGCCACCCCTGTCCACACCATCTTTGGAGTTGCATGCTAGGAAAAATTAGAGTGCATATTATAGATTACCACGCAGGGTAGATCTGTGCATAATTCCGAATAACCGTGCTATGTATCGATTATTAGCACCAATTAGGCCAATTATTTTACATGTGGATCTGTGATCAAGGCCCAGAATTGTGCTCCCAACCTTGGCTGACCTCTACAGAATTCGGGAGTTTCCACAGCTTAGTAAAAGGTCCCCCTCTTTGGTTATATGTGAGGCAATAATCAACCTACAAAGAGTTTTCAGCACTGATTTTGCCACACATCTGAGCTGGACTGACATCAAAGGACAGAAGAAAAGATTTCTCATGCAAAGACTTTCTGAATCTTAAATTATTTCTACTGTACGCTTGCAGTTTGAGCAGTCCTCAACTGATATTAACATTTTATTATGAGGGTCAGTTTAGGAGAATGGGGACACACTTTCACTCCTATTTTTATTCATAGAATTGGACAAACTTCAGAGGAAATGCATGTCTTTTTTTTTTTTTAAACGTAGAATAATAGCAGGGAAAGAGAACTGAGTCTGAGGAGATGTTTAAAGCCTAATTGTATCAAATAAATATCTGCAGCTGATAAATGAAGGCATTTACCTCAGCTTCCCAGTTTCTTGGTAAGTTTCAGCCGGGAATGCCATAGTCTGTGCTGCTACTGAATCTAGAGGTCAATGCAGAAAGTTGTGTTTTAGGGCTGGTGAGTGTAGCTTTCTACAGAAATTTCCTGTGGAGATGAAGTGATCAATGAACATAAACCACCAGATTGTATAAAAGTTGCCCAAAGACAGGCACAGATCCAAGATACCCGTGCAAACTAATTAGCCAATTTTGTGCTAACAGTTATTGGGATTAATTGGCTTCCGTTTGGCTTTCTGTGCATCTGCCCTAGTCACTATTCTATAACATCCACGCTTAACTTTCATAGTGGCCAACTCAAAGGGGGTGTGGCCATGGGAGGGAAATGAATGAGTCAAGGGTGTTCCAAGAAATTAGGTGCCATGTTATAGAATCCCTTCATTTGCCTGCCAAACCGCCATCAGTTGGATGCGAGGATTTACACCAGGTTTCAGCACGTGTACTTCCTTGTGCCCAAATGAGAATTCTCCCCCTTTCTATCCTTTTTAATTTGATTATTGTAAACTTCTTACATATATTTTTATAGACAAAATTGAAATGTGAAACATCGATTAGTAGAGTAGAGAGACGGCAGATATTGCACAGAGACAGTCACAATTTAGTCTGTATGGGGCCACAGATGTGCCAGATGTTTACAAGGGAAGTGGATCTAACACACACCAACATCAAGGCTGAGAAAACACTGGCCCACAGAAAGATATTGTTGGAACATTTAATTTGGAGGTAGCCAACAGTTCTTCATGTTTAAAACTGTACTAATATCTTATAAAAGGCTCATTTAAAACAAAATCAGATACACGTGGAGGGGCATAATCGAACGCGAACGCCTATCTCCATGGACGTCTATCTCCGAGAACGGGTACGTGAAGGGGCGGGACAAACCGTATTTTCGAAAAAAATGGGCGTCCATCTTTTTTCCGATAATACGGTTTGTGCCAGCCAAATGCATCGGATTTGTGCGGATTTGAGCTGGGCGGTTTCGCTTTTCAGCGATAATGAAAACCGAAGGCGCCCAGCTCAAAAATGAACAAATCCAAGGCATTGGGTCATGGGAGGGGCCAGGATTTGTAGACATGCCAGGACACCAACCGGGCACTCTAGGGGGCACTTGTAACAATTAAAAAAAAAGTTAACTACCTTTGAAGTCCATAGCTCCCTTCCCTTGGGTGCTGAGCCCCCCAAATCCCCCCAAAACCCACTGCCCACAACTGTACACCATTACCATAGCACTTATGGCTGAAGGGGGGCACCTAGATGTGGGTACAGTGGGTTTTGGGGGCGGTTTGGAGCGCTCCCATTTACCACCACAAGTGTGACAGGGGGGGATGGGCCTGGGTCCACCTGCCTGAAGTGCACTGCACCCACTAACAACTGCTCCAGGGACCTGCATACTGCTGTGATGGAGCTGGGTATGACATTTGAGGCTGTACAGGCTGAAAAAAAGTTTTTAAAGTTTTTTTTTTTGGGTGGGAGGGGGTTAGTGACCACTGGAGGAGTCAGGGGTGGTCATCCCCGATTCCCTCCGGTGGTCATCTGGTCATTTAGGGCACTTTTTTGGGAGTTGTTCGTGAAAAAAACAGGGTCCAAAAAAAGTGACCCAAATTCGCGCTAAAAACGCCTTTTTTCGATTATCGGCCGAGGATGCCCATCTCTCCTCGGCCGATAACCACGCCCCAGGCCCGCCTTCACCACGCCTCCGACACGCCCCCGTCAACTTTGGCCGTTTCCGCGACAGATTGCAGTTGAAGACGCCCAAAATCAGCTTTCAATTATACCGATTTGGGCGCCCACGGGAGAAAGATGCCCATTTCCCGATTTGGGTCGAAATATGGGCGTCTTTCTCTTTCGAAAATAAGCAGGAGAGTGTGCTAAAGAAACATGCATATTTGGCATGATAAACAACAGAAATCACAAATTGCCACTTTCAAAAAAAGTTCAAACAATGTCATACTTAATTATATCAAAGAAAATTATTAATGTGAAAGGGTAAGATCTCAGTTCTTTTAGAGATGGGAATAACTAGTGAGGTAATCAAATTTGCTGATGACACAAAGTTATTCAAAGTTGTTAAATCGCAAGGGGATTGTGAAAAATTGCAAGAGGACCTTATGAGACTGGGTATCTAAATGGCAGATGAAGTTTAATGTGAGCAAGTACAAAGTGATGCATGTGGGAAAGAGGAGCTTGAGCTATAGATACATGATGCAAGTTTCCACATTAGGAATCAACGCCCAGGAAAAGGATCTAGGGTTCAATGTTTTTATTATATGTAGAAGAACAAAAAGATTGCATCAAAATGATAAGAATAAAATCAACAATATTCAAATAACTGTGGCGAGTTTGTGTTCTTGTAACCCTCCATCAGAATATAGGTGTGAACAGCATGTTACAACCATAACAAACCCCTCAAACCGTACCCCCTTCCCCCCTTCCCTCCCAACTCAGTAGAAGATCCCATGGTCTTATGGGCATATTAGCTACAAATTCAAATAATTGAGAATGAGACTGCATGCTTGTGAAGGAAGTTGCTGAATATAATCCCCCATATAGTCCAGAAACATTTTTAACGTTTAGCTGTGAGACAAGCATTCTGAGATTCCATTACCATCAGTGTGTAAAAAGGATTCCTCTAATGCCAAAAGGTAGGTAAGTGTTCCAACACCAAATGTTGCAATAGACGCCTTTTGCCAATGATACGTGCTTTATAAACTAATATCCATGGGAATTTAGTAAGGGAGCCACAACATTCCATTTTGCCAAAAAGAACATATGTGCCATAAGTGTGGCTGTATGGTAAGGGGGGGGGGGGGGGGGGAGGCTGGGTGGACATTTCTGTTGAGGAACAGAAATGCCCATCCAGCTTCTCCCCCCTTTACCATACAGCCCCACAGCACAGAGTTGTGTAAATAATAGGTACGTTGTCTAGCACTAGTGATCTGCCAAGTACAAACTTGTAGATAACCATGGGTAGTGCATAGATGATGTTTGCTTTCTGATCACCAGACACCCTTACCCACAACCAAACCACATTGGTGAGGGCGAGGAAGGAGCTACAAACAGCTGGGTCATCTTTTCACATTTAATGTATCAGCAATGGTATATAGTGCTGAGGAGAAAAGGGGAAACAACGGTAAAAGCGTTAGATGGATGTTTACTTCCTCGCAATTGCAATGTAATACATCAGGTACAGAAGGGCACAGGCTAGGGGAATTATATAGGCACCAGGCAGTAGCCACCTGCAGGTAATTTAGAATAGGAACTGTAACCAAAACCTCTCTTCCTCACCATGACTTAAGGGCTCAAAGCCATGGTAGGCATGCACCTGTGGCCACCTTGAAAATGGTTTGCAGGATAGAATTTAGAAATGTTGTTGTTCCATGGAGGATTGCAGGACTGTGTTGAATAATGTGGAAAAGACATTCAGTGCATATATGCTTCCCCACCTCCCCACCCCCAGCAACCTTGAGAATGGTTGGGCACGTCATGAAAGGGGACTGGGATTCACCACATAAAGAAGGATGGATCCTAGCGGGGAGACAAATGAGGTGCAAAGCGGGAGAAAAACTACCAGCTGTGGATACCTGTGAACCTGCTGAAAATAGAGGTAAGATTTGAATGCAGAGAACATACAGAGAATGGGGAGCCCTTGACCATGGGTGATGCATACATCCATTTTCAGGGCCACTTCCCTGCCTCTCCCCCACCCCATAGGCAGCCCCAACTGAGTGTGTCCAATACAGAAGGTGCGCTCAATGATGGCACGGGTGGTCCGATGTCTACTGTTGTAGTTCTCTGACCCTGTTTGTGGGCGCACAATGGGGGTCATGAGCTAACTCCGCTGTGGGTAGCCTCTGTCACCTTTGGGGAGAAGCAGGATGAGAAAGATGAGTGTGTATTGTTTGGAGTGGGTACCTTGTGGAGGTGGAGGGGGGGGGGAAGAATAGTGGGTTGTGGAGGGTTGCCCGGTGGAGGAAGTATAGTTTGGACAGATCCATGTGGCACTTACCTAGGAGCCATCCGCCGGTGATCTCCCCTCGGTCAAACCTGCGGAAGATTCCTGAGTGCTGCAATATGTAGGCATCATGGGTGGAACCTGGGTATCGGGCACACACACATCTAGAATCTCCCCCTGGGCATCACACAACTTGCATATTGAGTGAGTGGAATGCTTTCCTGTTCCTATAAGTGGCCTCTCGTGCCCGGGGGAGGGTCTGAGTGTGACATGTGCAATCAATGGCGCCTATGGCTGAGGGGAAGCGAGCTACGGTGTAGAAGTCAGCCATGTTGTTCAGCAGGGCCTGGGGGGTAGGGGGTGGAAGGTGATGTACTCAGAGGTGTGGGTAAGGAAGGCATCAAGGAACTGAGTAAGGCAGAAATGGAAGCCTGGGTGAGACTTGTGTTCACAGGACAGACTGGAAATTCCCAGTGGCCAGAAAAGATAAAGAAGCAGTAGTCTTTAGGTGCACAGGGATGGGGTTGTTCCTACGGGTCCTGGGCTGCAGGAGGGGTTTGAGCTGGTCACAAAGGTGCTGAATGGCAGCCCTATCAAAGCGGTACCTAGTGAGACACTGCAGGTCATTGAGGTCTAGGAAACTGCTACGGGGCCTGAAAACTCTGGGGCGTGAGTCCCTCCTGTGGTGCCTCCCCTCTTCCTCCAACATGTAAGCCACCTGTGCATTTAGTGCCTCCATTTCCCCACACTACAGGTGCAATGCAGTGACACCAGTGCTCACCTCTCCCTACCAACTTGGTGAAACAGCAGCAATAAACAGAAGCTGACACTCACTCTCCCACCACCGACAAACAATGCGGTCACACACAGCAGAGCCACACTGCAAGCACTCTCTGACCCAGTACAAACTCTCCTGCCACACCCTCTAGCAACTCACTCTCCAAGCAGTCTTCACAAACACGCTGCAGCAGTACACAGGACAAAGAGACAAACAGAGACTACAAACAGGTAAGGGAATGAAATATGAACTTGGGGACAGTGAATGGAGAGGGATAGGGGGAGGAGATGGGGAGATAGAGGAAGGAGTAGTGGTGTCTGGGTTTGGGGGCTAGAAGGGGTAGGGAAAGCTGAAAAGGTAAAAACACAATTGAGGCAGGTGAGGGTGAAAACGTTCCGACTACGGCGCACAGACAAAAGTAAAAGGTACTCAACAAACTCAGCTTTCTCTGCAAACAATGCTCTCGCCACTCTCCAAAATCACTAATGGGTCTAAAGATAACTTCCCCCTTACCCTGGTCGCGTTTATTTCAAGTCTAACTAAGGACGCCCATGTTCCCAACCATGCAAAACCATTTCTCTAACCTTTATACTCTGGGAGCGAGCATCTAGTAACGTCACCCATAACACGCCCCATGTGGGGACGACCATAGATGGCCTAGTGGTTAGGGTGGTGGACTTTGGTCCTGAGGAACTGAGTTCGATTCCGGCACAGGCAGCTCCTTGTGACTCTGGACAAGTCACTTAACCCTCCATTGCCTACCGCATTGAGCCTGCCATGAGTGAGAAAGCACGGGGTACAAATGTAATAAAAATAAATAAAATACTGCAATGTAATACAAAAACATTATGATATTCATAGGATATGTGCTCATAGAAATTGAGGGACCATCATGTATCACAAGGATTCACTTAAATCCCCAAATCATTGCACATATCACCGCGCGTATCACTCAAGACCAAATAATCACTTTGTTCAAAAATCTCTCAAGCAGGTGTACTTATCTGAAAATAATAAAAGACCTGGGCAAACCTATCATTCTTTTGAGATAAGTACATTTATAAGTGTCACCTGCTTTAGCACTTGTGCTGTACCCTGGTTCAGGGGCGTAGCCAGACACCCAATTTTGGGTGGACTTGGCCCAAGAATGGGTGGGCAGAAGAACTCCACCCTGTCCCACCAGTGATATGGTCTCTCCCTCTCGCCTGCATGCCATATGGTCTCTCATACATCTCCCCTCCCCGCATACCTTTTAAATAGCAGGTTTTTACTGGCAGCAAGCAGCAACTAATACACACTGCTCATCCTGTGGGAATACATCAGAGGGAAGGCTGTGGGGCTGGTGCAAGAAGTATGTATCAGTCGCTTGTCACTGCAGGCGAAGATCTGTTTTTTTACAAGGTTTGTAGGAGGAGGGACAGTTGTTTGGGAGTTTTGGCTGGTGGGGCTTGGGGATCCCTGCCAATCACATCATAAGTGTGCTGCTACTGCGTGGGCCTGGGCCCACCCAGGCCCACCCTTGGCTACGCCACTGCCCTGGTTTTGTATGCTAACCCCCAGGTTTTATAAATGGCGATTAAAGTTGTGTATGCAAATGTGTATGCATAGCCGATTTGCATGTGCAACTTAATTGTTTAACAAGCTAATCAGTGCCAATCATTGGCCAATAACAAGCAATTATCGATGCTAAGGGACCTGTTTACTAAGGTGTGCTAATGTTTTTAGCATGCGCTAATAATTAGAGCGCGCTAATGTTCCAGTGGGTGTCTCTAGTGTTAGCGTATTACAGCTTGGCTAAGTAAACAGGGCCCTAATTGACACTAGGCATATTCTGTAAAGTGGGCCGTGTAAATTAAAATGTGTGGATCACAAAAGAGGGTGTGGCCATGGGAGGGGCATGGGTGGTTTGGGGGCATTCCTGAAAATTATGTGCACTGTTAGATTATCGCTGGGGTTTACTAGTGCCAACACAGCCCATTCACTTTCAATGGGCTGTGTCAGCAATGCCGCGCAGAAGCCGCTAGCGTGGCTTAGTAAACAGACTCCTATGTCCGATCTTAACCTAAATAAGACATGGTTTTAGCTGACATAAATGACTGTTCCTAAATTTTAGTCATGGGATGGCCGCTACATGTGTTCTATAAACCGTGCCTAACTTTAGACGAGGTTTATAGAATACCACTAAGTGTGGGGTTTTTTCAGTGCCAAAATATACCATCTGGCCCTAACTGTGTGTTAATGGTTTAATGCCCTTTAGTAAAATGTTCTATTGCAAAGACTTCTGGTGATCGAGTAACATAAATGCCGCTGCCATGATTTTTAATTTTGGCGGCAGAAGTGTATGGCATGAAAGCATGAAGTAAGCCCGAGTCAAGTTTTTTATGATGTCTCTGTCCACCAGTTTCTATACAGAATGATGTTCATTGTTTTTTGCAGGTATCTACTGGCTCAGATCCCTTGAGAAAGCGACAGCGAAACGGGTGCCTGTTGGGATCAGCTGAGCTTTCAGTTAAGTGTTACTGCATTTGATAGCTTTATGTCAATTGCTGGTCATTCTGTTATGGTTTTTCAGAGTGTTAATAATGTATTTTGAAGACAGATAAATGAAAAGATACACTATCTATATATATAAAAGGCACCTCCAATGTTCCTGAAGCCTCAAGCCGGAAACTTGAGGCGCCAGAGATATCCGGTTTGGCCTGCAGTCAGTGTAGCTCCGCCCTCACGTCAAAACGCGATGACGTAGAGGGCGGGGTGGGCCTGCAGTCACTGTACCTCCACCCTCCCATCAAAATGCGATGACGTAGAGGGTGGGGCGGGGAAGGCACAATGCACGAGTTCCACAGATTCAGTGACAGCAGCGGGGAGTCCCACACATTCAGTGACAGCTGCGGGGAGAGCGCTGCGAACTTTATCACAAACTCGCAACCAAATGACTGAGGGATGGAGGGAGGGAGAGGGGGGTGTGGAAATCGGAAGGGAGGGACGGAGGGGGGGGGTCTGGAACTCGGTAGGGAGGGAGGGAGGGAGGGAGGATGGTGGTGGTGGGGGATTACCTTGCTAGCGCCCTTTTCATTTTTATCCGAAACGGGTATTTCTCACTAGTAATTGATAAAACAAAAAAGTGTAACAAGTTACAAAGCACTGATTTAGGTAGGAGGGGTTTTTTTTTTGGTCAATGATTATTTTAGTCACAAGTGGGATTTATTTATGCTTTGGTGTTGCTATATGGCAGCATATCCCAGTGACAAATGAAACCTTTTTCCCCCATTAAAACACTTTTGTGTGAACACATGGAGGGGCATAATCGAATGGGGCGCCCAAGTTTTCCTGAGGGCGTCCTCGCAGGATGTCCCCGTGAAGGGGCAGGGAAACCTGTATTATCGAAACAAGATGGGTGGCCATCTTTCGTTTCGATAATACGGTCGGGGACGCCCAAATCTCCACATTTAGGTCAACCTTAGAGATGGTCGTCCCCGGTTTTCGGCGATAATGGAAACCGAGGATGCCCATCTCAGAAACTACCAAATCCAAGCCCTTTGGTCATGGGAGGAGCCAGAATTCATAGTGCACTGGTCCTCCTGACATGACAGGACACCAACCGGGCACCCTAGGGGGCACTGCAGTGGACTTCAGAAAAAGCTCCTGGGTGCATAGATCCCTTACCTTGTGTGCTGAGCCCCCCAAAACTCCCCGAAAACCCACTCCCCACAACTGTACACCACTACCATAGCCCTTAGGGATGAAGGGGGGCACCTACATGTGAGTACAGTGTGTTTATGGTGGGTTTTGGAGGGCTCACATTTACCACCACAAGTTTAACAGGTAGTGGGGGTATGGGCCTGGGTCTGCCTGCCTGAAGTGCACTGCAGTACCCACTAAAACTGCTTCAGAGACCTGCATACTGCTGTCATGGAGCTGGGTATGATATTTGAGGCTGGCATATTTAAAAATTTTTTTTAGGGTGGGAAGAGGTTAGTGACCACTGGGGGAATAGGGGGAGGTCATCTCCGATTCCTTCTGGTGGTCATCTGGTCATTTAGGGCACATTTTTGTGGCTTGGTCGTAAAGAAAAAAGGACCAAGTAAAGTCGTCCAAGTGTTCTTCAGGGACGCCCTTCTTTTTTCCATTATCAGCTGAGGACGCCCATGTGTTAAGCATGCCCCAGGCCCGCCTTCGCTACGCTTCTGACATGCCCCCAAGAACTTTGGTCATCCCCGCGACGGAAAGCAGTTGAGGGCGCCCAAAATCGGCTTTCAATTATGCCGATTTGGGCGACCCTGGGAGAAGGACGCCCATCTCCCGATTTGTGTCAAAAGATGGGTGCCCTTCTCTTTCGAAAATGAGCCCATAAGCCTACTTTTTGTTGAGTTTATCAGTTTGACAGTAAACTAGAGTGCCATTATATATTATCTTCAGTAAAATGCCTTCTGTATAATTACAGATTTTCTCTTTATCTTTCAAATAATATATATTCTTAACATTTTTGTTCAATAGATGGCAGCACAAGGAAGCTAAAACTCAATTATCTCAGTAAACAAGTAAATGTGGTGGATTTTCTTTCTTGTACAGTAGCTGTGAATCAACCAACTCAGCCTTAGAAGTGTTGTAGCAATGCCAATAGCAAGTTTAAATATCTACCCTTGCAAATGTTAACCTTGTAGAGTGCTTAGCTTTTAACTTCAGGAAGAATTATATTAATTGATTCAAACAAACTTGAATATCATCCATCCATGTCGCTCTATTTTAGTCTCTGTCCACCTTTCCTCTATTGCACATAGGGTGAAATCCTGTCCTTGAGTGCAACCAACAGGTCTTGTTTTCAGAATAGCCAAAATGATGAATATTAAGCTGGTTATTAGATCAGGTGTAGGTAAATATATTTTATGAATCTTCATTGTGGATACTATGACAAATAGGATGGCATTTGATGTAATGTTCTTTTTTTAAAAGCCAATGACCTGACACAGATCGTGTTTTGGCCTGAGTGCCTGCGTCAGGGGTCATAAGTACATAAGTATTGCTATACTGGGACAGACCAAAGGTCCATCAAGCTCAGCATCCTGTTCCCAACAGTGGGCAATCCAGGTCACAAATACCTGGCAAGATCCCCCAAAAAGTACACCTGAGTAACTTTTGCTGAGCTGGCGCTGAAAAGACTACAGGGTGGGGGGGATGTCCTTGAGACAGCCCGTGTTTGGGCGAAACGTGCATGTCGGGCAGTTGAACCCCTGGGTCCGACAAAAGCAAGCTTGAAAAAGATAAGTCTAAAGTATTGTTTCAATTACAGAGGAGGCTATTTATAATGAACCTGTGAAGATGTTGATGTTATATGTATCGCTAAAGATTGAAATTGGTAGCGATCAACATCACTGAGGTTCTTGGGAAATTTATATGATATGATCTGTGAATATAAAGTCGTGAAAATTCTGATCTGGTGTGAAAAGAAGTTCTATTAAGTGCTGATTGAATTTTGGACTGGATATCAAGAATTTGTAATGTAATAACAGCCAAGCATTTTTTTTTGTTTTTGTTCTTTTTCAGTACTGTTTTGCTGTGCACGGTGCCCTGAAGCAACTTAGAGAAACACTGGTCACTGTAGTTGATTTATATGATATATTCACCTCTTGTGGAGTCTCTACTAATTTTGATTTGTACTGTGGCAGCCAGGCATTTTTGTGGCATTCAAGAATCAGATTTCATCCTCTGTTGTTCTATTGTCTAGCCTTCATATACATCTTTCTCATTTAAGGATGAAATACACAGTTTTGTACATTAAGGTTAAGTTTTTTTTTAATATAAGAAAATATACATTGAATAACAGATTTTAATGTAGGAAATAGTAATATCTGGGACAAAAAAGTATCACCTGCATTCAGACCACACAAATAAATGTGACCCTAACTTGGGGCTCATAAAATGCAACCGGTTCTGCTAGTATTGTATTGTATTTATTTCTTTTATTTATCTGTAATTATGTTCTGCATAATTTAACATGTAGCTAACCTTAGCAGATTACAATTAACATAAAACTATTGACAACAAAATTCAAAAACAATATCATTTAAAGAACATATATAAAACAATGTAGTATATAATATAAAAACTTACATGGGCAATAAAAGCAGCAATAAAACAGAACATTATTCAAAAGTGTGAGCGTGCAAGTTTGATTTAGGCTTTTCCAGAAAGTTTGTGAGTGCTTTATACTTACCAACATTGCAGCGTTTTTCAAAGTGAAAGCACAAGTGCAATTTACCTTTGATGCTTGTCATTCGTTCGTCAGTTGCACCTGCTTTTCTGAGGGTAAAGCCCTCTGACTCAACCACCATTGTGGGGTCAAATTTTATAAATAGACATATATATTGTTTTGACTCTGATCTTGTGAGGACTTAACTGTTAGGAGTATAGACTGTCAAGGAAGGTCATTGCAGGTACTGGGAGTGAATTTGGTTTCACTTAAGGTGGTATAGAGGGGCATTTTCGAAAGAAACATCTATGTTTGGATTTGGACGTCCTTGTAAAACGTTTAAATCCGGAGGCGGGGAAAAGCATATTTTTGAAAAAAGATGGACGTCCATCTTTCGTTTCGAAAATACCATAGATGTCCTTAGATTTGGACGTCCCTAGACATGGACGTCTTTTACGTACAGCGATTTTCTAAACCAAAGATGTCCAGGTCAAAAACGTCCACATGCAAGCCATTTGGACGTGGGAGGAGCCAGCATTTGTAGTGCACTGGTCCCCCTGACATACCAGAACACCAACTGGGCACCCTAGGGGGCACTGCAGTGGACTTCATAAATTGCTCCCAGGTACACAGCTCCCTTACCTTGTGTGCTGAGCCCCCCAACCCCCCACCCCAAAACCCACTACCCACAACTGTACACCACTACCATAGCCCTTATGGGTGAAGGGCGGCACCTATATGTGGGTACAGTGTGTTTGTGGTGGGTTTTGGAGGGCTCACTGTTTCCTCCACAAATGTAACAGGTGGGGGGGGGGGGATGGGCCTGGGTCCGCCTGTCTGAAGTGCACTGCAGTACCCACTAAAACTGCTCCCGGGACCTTCATACGCTGTCATGGACCTGAGTATGACATCTGAGGCTGGCATAGAGGCTGGCACGAAATATTTTTAAAGATGTTTTTTGAGGGTGGGAGGGGGTTAATGACCACTAGGGGAGTAACGGGAGCTCATCCCCGATTCCCTTCGGTGGTCATCTGGTCATTTTGGGCACTTTTTTGTGCCTTATTTGTAAAAAACAATCACAATGGCTTCCTTCTCTGTATAAATCACTGTGGAGCTTCAAACAACTCACATTAAAATATTATGTTTGCTCCCACAGTCCCTCAGTTCTTAAATTCTCAAATCCAACCCTTCATTTCAATAATTTTTATCTCTTAGTGTCCTCAGTTGTGCACATTACCAAGATTACTGAATGGCAATGGTTCCTGCACACCTTTCTTCATCGGTACACTTTATCCACCCTTTTTTAAAACTTATTTAGCACTATTCTTCACTTTTATATTTTTTAATTATCAATACTCATCTTTGAAAAATACATCAAGCTCAGGGGTTGATGTTACTGCCCAACATGCATGTTTCGCCCTTAACAGGGCTGCTTCAAGGACTGCCCCCTACAAAAAATCATACACAAAAATTAACTTCAACGATATGGTGACAGAGACATATATTTAACTGCTCACATCACCCCACCGTTCTAAAGCCTCTCACTCACCCTTTGCCATTTAGCGCCAGCTCTGCTCTACAGTTAAAGGATCTTCCCCTTGCAAAGATGGCCACAGGGTCTCTCTAACCCCTTATTGTAATCTATCAAACCTGAGGTCAGCTCTCTTCTTCCCAGCTCCTAACAGGGTAAAGCTGCTGAAATTTACCACCACCTATATAAGAGATGCCCACTCCAATTCTGCATTCAAGCCCAAAGGTGTCACTGACTGTAAAGTAAATATATACCACTGCGCCTTAAAATTTAAAACTTTATTATTTGATCCACCCTCCATCCTTTCATCTACATGCTCCAGCACCCTCCACCTCATATCTGCCACCTGATGACCCTTCTCCATCCAGTGCTCCACTAAAGGAGCCTGGGTATTATTAGTAACAATTCAGGATTTATGTTCCGTTAACCTAATTTTAATAGGACGTGCACTTCTCCCCACATATATCATTTTACAGGGGCATTCAATCGCATACACCACATTCCTGGTTTCATAGTCCACCCTATCTCGAGCACGTATTCTCTTGCCATTTGGAGCATTCCATTCAGACCCAATTATTGCCAATTGACACCACTGGCATCTTCCACACATACTCTGGTGTCCATTATCATCTCTTTTTCGTGGCTCATAGAATCTATTGGACATTAGCCACTCTCCAATAGTTTTGCCTCTAGTGAAGGATATCAAGGGAGGGTCCTGGAAGCATGGATACAGCTGCACCACATGCCAGTGCGTCTTTATCACTTGAACCATCTTCTGGGACATATTCGTATATGGAAGTACACATGTCAGAAGTTCTTGTTCCACCCCAGTCTTCTCCTGCAGCAACAATGGTCTCTGAGCAAACCGTGCTCGCAGATAAGCTTTTTTTATCTCAGACTTGGGATAGCCTCTATCCAAGAATCTGCTCTTCAACTCTTGAGAATGTCTCTTAAATTCTTGCAAACGTGAGCACAAACGACGTGCCCTCAAAAACTGACTAACATGCAAACTGCATTTCAGTTTATATGGGTGACAGCTATCAAACTGAAGCAATGTATTCCTACTTATCGGCTTTCTATGTAAAAAAAACACGTCCGAGTAAAAACGTCCAAGTTTTACTTTAGGACATCCCTGCTTTTTTGGATTATGGCTCAAAGACGTCCAAGTCTTAGGCACGCCCAAGTCATGCCTTCACCGTGCCTCCGACACGCCCCCCTTGAAATTTGGACGTCTTTGTGATGTTCTTCAGTTGGAGATGTCCAAAATCGGGTTTCGATTATATCGATTTGGACGTCTCTGGGAGATGGACGTCCATGTTCCAATTTATGTCGAAAGATGGACGTCCATCTCTTTCGAAAATGAGCCTGATAGTCATGTATTTCATTAAAATTAAACAGGAAAAGTGTGCACTTCTCCTTAATGTTACAAGGCTTTTGGAGTAGAGCAGAAATTTAGAAAGGATGTCCAGCTCAGAATATGGACGTCCATGTCTCATGTCTTTTAGAACAGGATCTGCTGACATACAGTCTGTCCTAAAATAAAGAGAACGGGACACCTAAGTTCTGGCTATGTCTGGAATGGACATCTATTTTATAAACAGAAACATCCAAACTATGAATGAGATAAAACAAGGGACATGGACTTCTGTGTGGCAGCAGAGGATTATCAATTTTATAAAATGGCCACACAGGCACCTACCTACCTGAAGGAATAGTACAATGGTTAGAGCAGCCTGCAAAGAACCAGTGCAGAGCACCAAAGGTTGCTAGCTCAAGTCCCACGACTATCATGTTTTGCAATTTTTGTTTTTCTTTTGTGAGCCCTTCAGGCAGGGCCGCAGAGAGACACAGCCGAGCTTGGGGCAGAACCAGACCGCCGTGTTCCACCCCCCCACTTGCCCCGATCCTCACCCCCTTACTTTTCTGTCTCTGCCTCCAAGGGGAGGGGGGACCGGCACCGACAAGCCTCTTCCTACCTGCTTGATGCCATAGTCTGTCCTCTCCTGTTCCTGCTTCTGTCTGTGCTGTGAGTCGGGACCCAGATGATTGCATTAATGCGATATCGCACTAATGCAATCATCCGGGTACCGGGTGGCATGCAGAAACAGGAGAGGAAAGACCCGGAAGCAGGGAGGCAGGAAGAAGCTTGCCGACGTGGGCCCTCCTTTAGAAGCTGGGCCTGGGGAATTTTGCCCCCCTACCCCTCCTCTCAGCTGCTCTGCCTTCAGGAACAGGAAAATACCCACTGTGGCTTCCCTTACTCCATTCAGTGGAGAACTGCTCAATTGGAGCCCCTTTCTGAAACGCAGACATGCCAAGTACCAAGGCTAAATATGGATATCTACTTTTTGAACATGGATATCCCTTCCCTTCTGCAATCAGAGTTGGACATCCATCTTTAGGCCCCTCCTTAGTCCAGCCCAAAACACAGCCAGAAAGAACACACCCCTTTGCCATATGGATGCACTGCAGTTTTAGACGTCTATTCTGGCTTTATAAAATTGGTATTTGGACATCCATGCAATTTGAATGTCTAAATGCTGATTTTCAGAGATCCAAAACACAATTAGAGCTTCTAACATAAGCATCATATTACAGAACATCCAGTCAGAATGTTCACCTCTGAATCCCCCCCCCCTCCCAACACACATCAGAAGTGAAACTTCAAGGGACTTGTAGTAGTGGCGTAGCTATGGGGGGCCTGGGCCTCCTCAAATTTCCTCTGGGCCCCTGGTTTTGCTGGCAGTGGTCCCCAACCCCCGCCAGCTGAAGCCTTCTTCAGCACCGGTCTCCGGCGCTGCTGCGTTGCCTGCCCTGCTCTCTATTCCCCTTCACATACGTAAAATATAACCAATTATAAAATTAAAATCCAGAGCCTTGTCCAAAGGCACATATAAAGGGGTATACAAAGGGGGAGCGTGCCCCTTTGCCATGCCCCTTTAGTGTGATGCCTGAAGTCCCCAGCATCTCTTATATCTCCTGGAATGATGTCATCATTACTTTGGTGTGTGTGTGTGTTTGCTTATGCATATGTATAAAAGCACCTTACACATTTTAGAACTTGTGCTACTTCATAAAGGAACTCTGAAGTTAGAAATTTATAGACAGAGGGGTGATGCTTACTGTGGGAATACTCTTTTTATTGACATTTTTAAAAATAACGTGATTTTTAATTATTTTTCTTGCAGTCTCAAAGCCACAATTCCTGTGTGTTGTTTAAATGTATTGGAGAGAGATACCAAAATAAAATAAGCTACCATCCATCACACATTTTGAAAAAAACATGTATAAGAGGCAGCTGAGTTGAATCTGCTATTTAAAGGCAAGATACAGCAAGAGAAGAAAAAAAAAGAACCCCAAGTGAACACCAACTTCAACCTTAGGGGTCCTTTGACTAACTACTACTACTACTACTACTACTACTACTTATCATTTCTAAAGCGCTACTAGATGTACGCAGCACTGTACATTTGAACATGAAGAGACAGTCCCTGCTCGACAGAGCTTACAATCTAATTAGGACAAACAGGACAAACAAGAGATAAGGGAATATTAAGCTGTATAAGCATCTATGCGTGCCCAATGTGCGGCCAAATGGAGTTACTGCCTGCCTATCACGTGGCTCTTGCAGTAATTTCATTTCTGGTGCGCGTCCACTACACGCATCTGAAAAATATTTTGTACTTTCTGGCACACATAATGGACACATGCCAAGTGGTATTTGGCGCGCGTAGGTCATTACCACCCGGTTACCGTGTGAGTGGTTTACTGCCAGGTCAATAGCTGGTGGTAAGGTCTCAGACCCAAAATGGACGCGTGGCAATTTTCATTTACATTTAAAAAAGACCTTTTTTACAGGCGCGCTAAAAAATGGATCGGCAAGCACCCAAAACCCGCACCTACACTACCGCAAGCCATTTTTTAGCGTGCCTTTGTAAAAGGACACATTAATTTGGCTGTGCAAAGGACAGCTCTGGCAGGACTATACCTGAAGAATGGGGTGCTCTGTCTGAACTACTGTTTGCAATGCTGATAGGACTACAGGGCATTATAAATTAGAGAAAGAAAATCAAATTCACAACAGATGCAAAGATTTCACTCCGAGGTGTTTACTTCCTTCAAACTGTCAGTTGATTATATTCATGATAGGAAAAACACCACTGGTATTAAAAACAAAACAACATCAAACTCCCCCCACCCCCACATAAACAATTACTTCCTGTCCTGGGGAAGGTGTATACTTATATATTGCCTCCATCAGCTGAAGTAATCTTGGTTCATCCAAAAGTTTGTATGGAAATAGTTTTCTTGAACAGAGAATTTGAGAGAAAATCTTAGAACCGGACCGGTGTCTCCAGTAACATGCTAGACTGCACAGGGAGAAATCTAACTAGATGGCAAAAGAGATGTTGAAGCCTCTGTAAATTAGTGGTGAGAATGAGAATAGTGTGTCCAATTTTTGAGGCCATTTCTCCCAAACGATAGAGACAGAGTAGAGGCAGCCCATAGGAGTTTTGCTCAGATGATGAAATGTCTGCATCACATGCCCAAAGGGGTGAAACCTAAGGACTTAATGGGCCCTTTTACTAAGCCGTGTAGGTGCCTACGCACAGCTAACGCACGCCAATTCAGAACTACTGCCCGGCTACCGTGTGGCCAGGGCAGTAATTTCATTTTTTACGCGCGTCCAGCACAGTCCTCCCGCACTTGTTTGACAGGTCTGGGCTATCAAAAGCCCAAACCTGTCAAACATGGGCTGGAGGTCCATGGGACCACCAGACCCCAACTACCCCTGCCCCGAGCAAGGCAAAACGGGGGCTGGAGGTCTGCTGGACCTCCGGTCCCCTTGACGATTCCCCCCCCCCCAGGTTCAGGGAGGGCTGGAGATCCGGTGGGTCTCCAGCTCCCCCTAACTCCCCTTAGCATTTACAAAAAAAGTCCCTGGTGGCCCAGTGGGCGACCAACCCCCCCCCCCCCCCCCCCGACACAGTTCAGGGAGGGCTGGAGATCTGGTGGGTCTCCAGCCCCCCCAACACCCCAGCATTGGCAAGGATCCCTGGTGGTCCTTATATGGTGTGAAGCCCCGCCCAGCGTATCCCAGGATACACTGGGCAGGGCTGGGTGCTGCCATTTTGCGACGTCGAATGAAGAGGAGGGAGACAGGCTACCTCCCTCCTCCAACCCAAAGTGGGGGGAGGAGGGGAGGAAGGGTGGGTAGGTAGGTGGGGGATTCACACTGGACCACCAGGGATCCTTGCCAATGCTGGGGTGTTGGGGGGGCTGGAGATCCACCAGATCTCCAGCCCTCCCTGAACTGTGTCGGGGGGGGGGGGGGGGGTTGGTCGCCCACTGGGCCACCAGGGACTTTTTTTTTTTGAAATGCTGAGGGGAGTTAGGGGGAACTGGAGACCCACCGGATCTCCAGCCCTGAACTGTGTTGGGGGGTCGGGGAGGTCCCCCGGATCTCCAGTCCCCATTTTGCCTTGCTCGGGGCAGGGTTAGTTGGGGTCTGGTTGTCCCATGGACCTCCAGCCCCTGTGTTGACAGGTTTGGGCTTTTGACAGCCCAGACCTGTCAAACAAGTTTGGGAGGATTGTGCTGAGTGCATACTCAGGCACAATTCTCCCGCACTTCTACCCCATGATTAGAGAGAATTGCATGCTTACATTTGCATGCAATTATCTCTGATCATAGGTCTAATAACCCCCTGCGATGTTCCAGCGCTATTTTTAGAGCGCTGTTTGGAACAGCACGGGGCTTTTGATCATCTGTCTGATGGTGAGGAAGGGGATGGAGAAAGCTTACATTTTGAAACTCTTCCTTGATTTCCATCTATCACCCTCTATTTCCCTCTTTCTGCTCTATCCATCCAACATCTTTCACACACCCTTCCATCTAGCATCTGTTCTCTCTTTCCCTCTCTCCCCCTTTCTGAACAGCATTTGTTTTCTCTCCCTCCCACTCAGCATTCCTGACTGCTTCTCTCTCTCTCCCTTCATCAAGCAACTCCCCTTTACTCCCTTCCATTCAGCATATCATCGCTCCCTCTTTCCCACTTTTCATTCATCGTCTCCTCTCCTTCCATCCAGCACTTTCCCCTTTTTCTCTTCCTCCTCCTTTCATCTCTTTCCTTTCCAACCAGCATTTCTCCTCTTTCTCTTCCCAACCTGCATCTCTTCTCTCTCCCATCCTTCATCAAACATCTGCCCTCCCTTCTATCCAGCATCTTCTGTCTCCCTCCTATTAATTGTGAAGCGCTGCATACAACTGGTAGCGCTATAGAGATGATTTATAGTAGTAGTAGATCTCCTGTATCTCTCTCTCTGCCCTTTCTAAACAGCATCTGTTTTATTTCCTCTCCAATCCAGCATCTTTTCTTTCTTTCTTTCTTTCTTTCTTTCTTTCTTTCTTTCTTTCTTTCTTTCTTTCTTTCTTTCTTTCTTTCTTTCTTTCTTTCTTTTCCTCCTTCACCTCTCTCTACCCCCTTTCATCTGGCATCTCCTCTTTCTCTCTTTCTGCCTTAAGATTTTTTGTTGGTTTACGTAGGGTGGATCGTGTAACACCTGCTTTACAGGACTTGCACTGGCTCCATGTCAAATTTCTTTCACGATTTAAGATTTTGTATATGGCTTTTAAATCTTTACATCTGGAACGTGAGTTTATTTATCCTATTCCCCCTTATATCCCCAGCCTTGAACAGGAATTGCTAACTGTCCCTCCAGTGTGATATTTTAGAAAGCAGTTCCCCTACTCTCGTGCTTTTTCATATTTTTCTCCCAAGTTGTGCAATTTATTTCCTCTGTTGTTGTGATAGGAAATGGATTGTCTTTCTGTTTGCAAACAATTAAAAACATACTTGAGACTGTATATACAGTAGAATGCCGATTATCCAAACGCTGATCATCTGGATTTCCAATTATCCAGACCCATTACCTGCCAATTCCTTCCCAGCCAATCTTCGCGGTCCATGCAGAGAAAAGCCCTGCTTTTTCCTTTTCCGGTCCTTTCCTGACTCATACGCAGCAGAAAAAAGCCCTTTCTGCCTTGCTGTTGTGGAGATGCGGCAGAGGAATCAGTCTTGCTATTGCTGCTTGGAAATGGAAAAAAAGCAAAAAAGGCATGTTTTGTCATTACAAGAGAAAATTGATATTGTGGAGAAATTAAGAAAAGGAGTGTCGGGGAAAAATTTGACAGAACAATATGGTGAAGGAACATTAACAATATCTGACATAAAAAGACAAAATGATGCTATTGTAAACAGTATGTACAAGAAATTCAGCACTGCACTATACTTTATTTTTAAAAACAGTACTTTTTGATTAGAACTACTGTATTTTACACTTCTTTCTGCAAACATATTGATGAAAAGAAAACTAATGTTTAATATGCAATGCTGCAATCTTGCTTTATTTATAGAAATTTGATATGTCCAATTATCCAGATTTATGATAATTTATGGTTTAATTGCCCAGATGATCTTATTTATGCGTAATCTATAACCAACATAGACTTACACCAATAGGCAGCCTACTAGAAATTAATAAATGAAATGAAATGAAATTAACCTCCCCCCTCCCCCGCAATGTGCAAGCAATTCCTTCTAATGCTCAGCTTTCTCCTGTTCTCTCCCTCCCTCTGAAATCCCAAGGCTTCTGTCTTCAGGATTGGAAAATAGCAGTAGGAGAAGGAAGAGGAGGAGAGGAACGGTCTTTCTGGCTCTTGTGCCTTTGCCAATCTTTACTGAACATTAGCTTTGCTGCCTTGAAGTTTCACTCGCATATATGTGCAGCATGCGGGTCAGACTATGATGTGATGAAGTAACCATTCAGATGAGGACCATAAAAGTTGCAGGAGCCAGGGTAGGCAACTCTCTTCCATCTCCTGATATGTTCACAGTCCTGCTAATAGTGTGTGTGGGAAGAGGGGGGATTCAGGATTTCAGAGGGAGTCTCAGGTCTTGACTGTCAATGGGAGCTGAATTTTATTTCTTTATTTCTTAGGATTTATTTACCGCCTTTTTGAAGGAATTTGCTCAAGGCGGTGTACAGTAAGAATAAATCAAACATGAGCAATAGACAATTACAGCACTACAAATATTCAAATAACAATTCAAAGTATGGCATAGTATACGACTTACAATGCCAGCAATGAATTTGAAGGACTCAGAGAAGTTTGGGTGGTGGGAGAGAATGGAGGTCTCTGAGGGGAGGAGGCAGAAAACTTCCCTTTTCCCTGCACTGGGATCACTGATAGCCCAAGGTACACAGGCCTGTATCTCCAGGCTGATTTGTGCAGGTATAATTGTACATGTTAAAAAGACCGCATTCACCTTAATGGAGCTATTTTAATATGGCAGCAATACGCATCTCATTAGTGTGCTGATGTTCTTCACCCGCAAAGAGACAATAAGAGGTAATGCTTTCAAATTTAGGTGAACCTTTAATATTGGCTAATGCCTATACAGTAGATGATTTTCAGAACACAGAAGCAGCCAGTTTTTTTTTCATCTGTTTCTTCATCAGTTGTAACGAGGATTGCTATTTCTGATTTTGATGTTGGAGAATTTGCTGCAGCAGCTACTGGGTTGACAGACTCCTGTGGATATAGCAGCTGCTCCACCATTCATTTTAGGACTCCTTCCAAAGCCATCTCTGCATTTGCAAGCAAAGAAAGCCCAAACTGCAGAATGCATGCAGTCACCCGGGGTATCGGGCTATATTTCGATCACTAAATTACAAGACGTCACAAGGCAGGTACTCAGAGCACAAGCACCCATTTCACTTTCACAATAACACTGAAGAAAAATTACTTATTTCTAAAATTGAAGTTTTTAAAAAAAATTCTCAGGTAGTGTCTATATAATGTCCATTTATTTTTTTAATGGTTTTGGCAACATTTTTCAGTAGGTTGTTACCTGAATGTACATTGTTTTGATTGCTTTTGGGCTTGCAAATGGTATATAAAAATTAAACCTCCTGTTTGCTAAGCTGCGCTACTGGCTGTCACGTGGCAATGCTGACACAGCCCATTCGAAGTGAATGGGCTATGTTGGCATTAGTGCACAGCAGCCACAAGTGTGGCTTAGTAAACGGGGGGGGGGGGGGGGGGGGGTAAAATAAAATAAAAAATATAAATAATTGTGTTTAATCTTATTTTTCCTGTTTTTATAATAATTTATCTGTATTCATGTCACTAGGAGCCCTTTTACTAAGCAGCACTAAAACATGGCCAGCGTTATCCCCAGTGTGGGTCTCTCCCAAATTCTGAGGCCACTTTTAGGACCCTGTTTACAAAGGCATGATAGTGTTTTTACTGTGTGCTAAAAATTAGCATATGCTGTGTAGACGCCCATAGGAATATTATAGGCGTCTACACCGTTATCACGCGCTAAAACCGCTAGCATTTCTTTGTAAACAGGACCCTCAGGGGTCCTTTTATGAAGCTGTGGCTAAAGGGGGCCTGCACTGGCATTGGCACATGTTTTTGATGCAGCAGGTAAAAGGCAGGTTAAAAAAAAAAAGAAATGGAATGTGGCAAGTGAAGCACTTGCCGCACACGCATTTCAGGGGGGAGCACTTAAGAACATACATAAGAACATAAGAGTAGCCATACTGGGTCAGACCAATGGTCTATCTAACCCAGTATCTTGTTTTCCAAACAGTGGCCAAGCCAGGTCACAAGTACCTGGCAGAAACCCAAATCATGGCAACACTCCATACTAGAAATCCCAGGGCAAGCAGTTGCCTCCCATGTCTGCCTCAATAGCAGACTATGGACTTTTCCTCCAGGAATTTGTCCAGACCTTTTTTAAACCCAGATACGCTAACCGCTGTTACCACATCCTCCGGCAAAGAGTTCCAGAGCTTAACTATTTGTTCTGTGAAAAAATATTTCCTCCTATTTGTTTTAAAAGTATTTCCATGTATCTTCCTCGAGTGTCCCCTAGTCTTTGTACTTTTGGAATGAGTAAAAAAATCTATTTACTTCTACCTGTTCTACACCACTCAGGAGTTTGTAGACCTCAATCATATCTCCCCTCATCTGTCTCTTTTCCAAGCTGAAGGGCCCTAACCTTTTTAGCTTTTCCTCATATGAGAGGAGCTCCATCCCCTTTATCATTTTGGTTGCTCTTCTTTGAACCTCTTCTAATTCCGCTGTATCTTTTTTCAGATACAGCGACCAGAACTGAATGCAATATTCAAGGTACGGACGCACCATGGAGCGATACAAAGGCATTATAGTATTTTCAGTCTTATTCACCATCCCTTTCCTAATAATTCCTCTTGTTTGCTTTTTTGGCCGCTGTCGCAAACAAACAGGTGGCGGTAAGGGCTGTTGCACTACCCCAATTACTGCAGGGTACACACTGGTGCTACAAAAATAAAAATTGTAGTGCCGGAAATGGCACGCGCTTGGGGTGGGAACTACCTCCGGGTTGCTGCGGTAGCTCAGCTGTACTTCCCTTTAATAGTAAACCTGCATTGGACTTACTACCGCTTTGTACAATGGACCCATTTTCCATTTTTCCTATTAATGGCCAAACGCTAATTTCTCCATGAGCGTGTGGTCATTAGTGCATGAGCCCTTACCCCCACCTAGTTTGTAGGTTCACATGCTAACCACATACTAATTGGTTAGCGCACAGTGATGTACTGCGCTAATTGACTAGTGGAGAACATGCCTACTGTCTACCCCCAGTGCTAAAAAAAGAAATTCTATTTTTTAGTGCATAGGAAGTGCATACTGATAAGTACATAAGTATTGCCATACTGGGAAAGACCAAAGGTCCATCAAGCCCAGCATCCTGTTTCCAACAGTGGCCAATCCAGGTCACAAATACCTGGCAAGATCCCAAAAAAGTACAAAACATTTTATACTGCTTACCCCAGCAATAGTGGATTTTCCCCAAGTCCATTTAATAATAATCTATGGACTTTTCCTTTAGGAAGCCGTCCAAACCTTTTAAAAACTCCGCTAAGCTAACCGCCTTTACCACATTCTCTGGGAACGAATTCCAGAGTTTAATTACACGTTGAGTGAAGAAAAAAATCCCAAAACTATTGCGGGATTCCTGAGCACGCTTCACGGTAGTGCTTTTTAATCTGCGGTAGGCATGTGTTAGTGCTTACTGCAGCTTAGCAAAAGAACCCCTTATGCTAAACATATTTACTTCGGTTGCTTTGTATGCTGCTCAAAATTGTAGATGAGTGATATATGAGCATTTTTTAATCAATCAACCAATCCATAAATAAACTAACTTCCTAATACTATAAAAGTTGGCAAGAATGGAGCACACAAATTTGGGCATGTGTCCATTTTGTGCATTCAATTTAATTGAATAACAAGCTAATTAGTGCCAATAATTGGCTTTTTAACAAGCACTCATTGGCACTAATTAGATTTAATTGGAACTTATGTGTGTAAATTTAAGCGCAGGATCCACATCTACATTTTGGGGGATACTCTATATATGGCCCCTAAAAATATCAGTGTGGAAATCAGTGCCAACTAAGCGTATTCTATAAGCGGCACTTAAGATTTAGGCATGGTATATAGAATATGCTTAGTTGATATATCAGCGCCTAAAACTATGCACCTCCATTTACAGCAATGAAAAAGTGGCATAAATCCCAGCGTGTAGATTTAAGTGCACTTTCTATAACTACACATGTAAATTTCAGAACGCCCACAAAATGCCCATTTTCCCACCCATAACCATGCCCCCCCTTTTGCCTGTGTGTGTTAGAATTTAGGCGCAATACATTACAGAATGTAATGTAGTGAGCTGTGCATGTAAATTCTAATTATTGCCAATTAGTGCTCATTATTGCTTGCTAAGTGCTGTTATCAATACTGATTAGCTTGTTAAGCCAATTAAGTTATGCGTGTTGTTAAAGAATACACTTTGATTTTAGCCCTGATCTCTGGTGCGCTATATAGAATCCATGGGTTTATATGTGAGTAATTAAAAAAAGGGGCATGAAATGGGAGGATCATGGGTGGAATGGGGGTGTTCGTAGTACTTACGCATGTTGTTATAGAATACGGGGGACACGCGCCTAATTTAGGTGCATACATTTGCACCACATTTTAGTTGGTGCAAATGTCCATGCCTAAAGTTAGGCGTGAGTCCCGGGTGTGTTATTCTATAAACCAGACCTAACTTTAAGCATGGCTTATAGAATAGTGCTTTTTTGGTGCTAATTTTTTCACCGCCATATATAGAATTCACTCCTTATTGTACAGTCAGGTAGGTACTTTCACTTGCCTGGGCAACAACTATTTCTTAGGGGTCCTTTCACTATGCTTCAGTAAACTCTAGCGTGCGCTTACTGTAACTTGAACCACAAGGCATGCTGTGGTGTACCACAGTAATTTTGCACTCTCCCCTGGATTCTATATAACAAGCCTAGAACCCTGCAGGGTTCCATGCATAAATCTAGGCATATAACTACGTGTATAGATTAAGCGTTTTAACAGGCTGTTAAGCGTTGTTAACAGCTCTTAACAAGCAATAATTAGCACTAATTGGCAAAAATTAGAATTTACACGCGTACATTGCTAAGCGTCTTCTGTAATGTAGTACACCTAAATTCTAATGTGTGCAGGGCATGCTTACGGGTGTGGAAATGGGCATTTTGTGGGTGTTCCAAAATCTACGTGTGTTGTTATAAAATATGGGCCAGTGTACGTAAATCTATGCACAGGGATTTATGCCAGCTTTTCGTTGGCGTAAATGGACACGCATAGGTTCAATCACATGAGCTATGCCTAAGAGTATTCAAAATACCACATGTGGATTTATGTGCAGTATTTAGAATATGCTTAGGTGTACTTGCCCAGTGAATGTAATTTTATGCACCATATATAGAATCGGGCCCTCTGCTTGCACAGACCACATACTAAAAAATTCTTTATTTTTTTTGCAAGGAGGGAATGTGTCTGGGGATGGAGAGTGGGAATTTCTACATTAATCTGTTGATTAGCACGTGGTTAGCATGTGAGCCCATAATACATACAAAACAGGTCGTGGTAAGGGCTCCTGCACTAATTATTTTTTAATGGCCACACACTAATGGCAACATTAGCGCATAACCAAATAGTCAAAAATCAATTAGAAAGCAAAAGATGCCCCAATAAACAAAATTGTCTTATTAATCTTTTGCTAATGAGAAAAAACTTCAACATGTAAAGAATTTTCAAATGTTAAAACAAATGAAATCTCAACTGCTGAGGAAAGTCAGCAAACGCTGTCTATTCTCAAGTGGCTTCCTATCACAGTTTTCTTAAAAATTTTTTTGGCAAAAAACAGCAATAAAAATCTCCCAGTAACTGCCAAAAAACCAAGTGTATATGTGGAAGGCCTCTCAATTAGCAATCCCTAAAAGCCAAGGCTATAAAGTCGAAAAAGACCAAAATAAATTTTACAAAGCCAAAAAAAATAGTCACTTATCTAACCACATATTGTCTTCACAACCTTCAGTTCACCAGACAAAATAACTCTCAAAACTGCTGTGTCTTAGTAGAATTTCCTCGACAAGGAATCAGGATTTATTTTTTATTTATTTTATTGCATTTGTACCCTACATTTTCCCACCTCTTTGCAGGAGCAATGTGGCTTACAATACATCATGAGTAGTGGAAATACATGGTAAAATAGACATTTAGTATTACATAAGGATCTTGGGTAACATGATAATGATAAAGGATGATAATGGTTTAACAAGCAAGTATCATAAGGCAATACTGGATATCCGTGTATGAGTTCACATTTGTTGATCATTGTGGTATGCCTTGATAAAGAGATGGGTCTTCAATAGTTTGCAGAAGTTAGTTAGTTCATAGATCGTTTTTAAGTTGCGCGGCAGCGCGTTCCAGAATTGTGTGCTCAAGCAGGAGAAGGTTGACGCATGTGTTAGTTTGTATTTTAGACCTTTACAGTTGGGGAAGTGAAGATTGAGGAATGTGCGGGATGATTTTTTAGCGTTCCTGGGTGGTAAGTCTATCAGGTCTGACATGTAGGCTGGGGCATCTCCGTGAATGATTTTGTGAACTAGGGTACAATTTTGAACGTGATGCGTTCTTTAAGTGGGAGCCAATGTAGCTTTTCTCGTAGAGGCTTAGCACTTTCATATTTTCTTTTGCCGAATATGAGTCTAGCTGCAGTGTTCTGGGCTGTCTGAAGTTTCTTGATTATTTGTTCTTTGCAGCCAGCATAAAGTGCGTTGCAGTAGTCTAAGTGGCTGAGTATCATTGATTGTACCAGGCCTCAAAAGACGGTCCTTGGGAAGAAAGGTCTTACTCTTTTTAATTTCCACATTGACTGGAACATCTTCTTGGTTGTGTTTTTCACATGATTCTCAAGTGTTAGGTGTCAATCAATGGTGACTCCAAGAATTTTTAGGGTGTCTGAGATTGGAAGATTCAATTTAGGTGTGTTAATGGTGGTGAATTTGTTCGTGTTATGTTGAGAGGTGAGTATTAGGCATTGGGTTTTTTCTGCATTGAGTTTCAGCTGAAATGCATCCACCCATGAATGCATGATCTGTAGACTTTGGTTGATGTTGTTAGAAATTTCCTTTAAGTCTTGTTTAAATGGGATGTAGATCGTTACATCGTCTGCGTATATGTATGGGTTGAGGTTTTGATTTGATAGTAGTTTTGTCAGGGGTATCAAAGTTCAAGGGGGCGTGTCGGCAGTGTACAGAAGACAGGATGGGGGCGTGGTTAACAGATGGGCATCCTCGGCCGATAATGGAAAAAAGAAGGGCGTCCCTGATGAGCATTTGGCCGTCTTTACTTGGTCCATTTTTTTCACGACTAAGCATCAAAAAGTTGTCCGAACTGACCAGATGACCACCGGAGGGAATTGGGGATGACCTCCCCTGACTTCCCCAGTGGTCACTAACCACCTCCCACCCCGAAAAAAACTTCAAAAACTTTTGTCTTTTTTTTTTAGAGTATGTTCTTCGCTATGCCTCTGTCCCTGCAACGGCAATTGAGGACGTCCAAAATGTGGATGTTTCTGTGAGAAGGACATCCATGCCTTTGCTATGTCTCTGACACCCTCATTATTTGGATTTTGGATCACAAATAGCAGCAGTGAGATTTGAACCAGCCACCTCTGGATCGCTCTAACCACTAGGCCACTCCTCCACTCCATGCTACTCCCTTGAAATTTGGCCAGCCCTGTGTGTGGGGGGGGGGGCAGTATGCAGGTCCCTGGGGGGGGGGGAGGTATGTGTGTGTCAGCAGAGGCATAATGAAGGCATGGACGTCCTTCTTTCAAACATTTTGAACATCCTCAACTGCCTTCCACAGGGATGGCCAAATTTCAACGGAGTGGAGTGGAGTAGAGTAGAGTGGAGTGGAGGAGTGGCCTAGTGATTAGAGCACTGGTCTTGCAATCTAGAGGTAGTCAGTTCAAATCCTACTGCTGCTACTTGTGATCCAAATAAATAAATAAAGAGAGTGGCAAAGGCATGGACATCCTTCTTGCAGAAATATCCACATTTTGGACCTCAGAATGGTACAACTCATTCTTAGGAGGAAACTGCAGGAAGTGCATCTGTTGTTTGGGATCTGCCAGGGGATTTCCAGTGACCTGGATTAGCCCCTCTTGGAGACAGGATGCTGGGCTTGATGGTCTGATCCAGCATATCAAATCTCATGTTCTTCAAAGCCCAAACACAAAGAGGAAACCAGCACCTCCACAAACAGTCACCAGTCAAGCGAGAGGGCGGAAGTAGTCAGTCACCAGGATGATCTAAAATAGTATAGAACAATCTTTTTATTGGTAGCTGTAACATGCACAGTTCCAGACATACACAGTTGCAAGTGAAGCTATACATAGCTAGACTCAACACAGGCTGTGTTTCAACTTCCCAGCATTCCTCAGGAATCCTCTGCAATTTCAGATTGTGAGTGAGAGACGTGAAAATAGCAATAAATGTCACAGAAAAACGTAGGCAACTTCTTAGACCCTAATTATCAGATTTAGAGCGATGGTAAAATGTAACAACATGTAAAGAAAGTGTTTAAGTCATAGGAGAAAAACCTGCAGCGTCACTGATGGCGTTCTTCTGTTCTTACCTCCTGAAAATGCTCTTTCAGTAAATTTTCAGCCATATTCATTATCTTTATTGCCACAATTCAGAAGGAAATGAATATAAAATTGAAACAGTTCTTCATTTATGAATCATCTTATACTGTCAAATTATTGCAGAAAACAAAATGAAGAAACCATATGCTGTAAAACCACTTAAAACCTGCAACAAATTCGGATGGTTTACATTTTAACATTTAATCATTGCAACAGCATCTATAGCAAGCACTGTCATACAGATACATAATAGCTGAGATTATCTGCATTTTGTACAGTTCAGAGACTAGGATGCTCTTGCTTTACAGACCCAATAAAGAAATGTTAAAAAAAGACGTATTTGTGGTCATGTTCACCCAGTTCTGAAAGAGGAAAATTAGTTTTCCGAGGCACTTTGTGCAACAATATAATGGCAACTCTTTGTCAATTCATGGTCATTGATTCAAAAGTTAGACTCATGAAACTGGAAAACTGATTAGGTAGATTACTGAAGTGCAAAGTCAAAATGTATTTTCATGAAGTGCTCTGCATGTCCTTGTGGTCTTAATAAGGGAACAGACTAATCTGTAATCCCTTAAATCTAACAATATACAGTATCTGCTTTAGATGTTGCTTTAGGTTAAAATAATTGATAAGCGCTCCTGAAAAGAAAATCTCAGAGTTGGTGATCTGTAAGAATAGCTCATGACATCCATTAGTATAAATTTATGTCACAGAAAATTAGACTATGATGTGGAAGAAAGTAAAGAAGCAAGCAGAGCAAAAGTTTTTATAGTTGCAAAAAATATACTTATTTTAAAACAAATACATGAAATTATAACCAGAGTTCCAACATAACCATGTTTCACTCTGACATAGGCTACATCGGGGTAAATTGGTAGACAGAACAGCAAACTCTATAAACTTGCATATCTAATTTAATACTTACTCCCAGATTCTATATATGGTACCCAAAGTTGCACACCAAAATTTGGGTCCACGCCCAAGTTGTGCATACAACTTGATTAATGTGCCCTTAACTAGCAACAATTAGGTATGAACAATCAATGGTCTCAGTTAATTGGCATTAATTAGGATTTATGCACACAACTGGCTGTGTGCTATTCTATAAAACTCAGTGCATAACTCTCATAACATGTACCTCATGAGAGACTCCTGAGAAAATTAAGGAATCATGGGACAGGAGGCAATGTCCTTCTGTGGAATAAGAATTGGTTATTGGACAGAAAACAGAGGGTAGGATAAAATGGCCATGTCTCTCAATGAAGGAGGGTAAATAGTGGACTGCCACAAGGATCTGTACTGGGGCCGGTGCTATTTAACATATTTATAAATGATCTGGAAATTGGAATGATGAGTGAGGTGATTAAATTTGCAGATGACATAAAAGTATTCAAAGTTATCAAGACGCATGTAGATTGTGAAAAATTGCAGGAATACCTTAGGAAACTGGAAGACCGGGCATCCAAAATGGAAGATGAAATTTAATGTGGACAAATGCAAAATGATGCACATTGGGAAGAATAATCCGAATTACAGTTATCTGAAGCTAGGGTCCACTTTAGGAGTCAGCACTCAAGAAAAAAATCTAGGTGTCATTGCAGACAGTACACTGAAATCTTCCGCCTAGTGCAGTGGCCAAAAAAAGCAAGCAGGATGCTAGGAATTATAAAGCAAGGGATGCAAATAAGACCAAAAATATTATAATGCCTTTGTATCACTCAATGGTGTGATCTCATCTTAACTATTGTGTTCAATTCTGGTAACACAAAAAAGATATAGCAGAATTAGAAAAGGTTCAGAGAAGAGCTCCCATATGAGGAAAGACTAAAGAAGTTAACACTTTTTAGTTTAGAAAAGAGACGGCTAAATACCTCTCGCCTTCGACGCCTTCGTGGCCACACCTCTCCTACTCTCTTCCGCTCTCTTTTACTCCTTCTCTTACTCTCAGCCGGTGACATCAATCCCGATACTGGCCCTCCTCACCAACTATTATCCCAACTCTACAGATCTCACCGCGACCTCTCTAACCTCATCTCTATTCCCCTACTCCCCTCCTCTTCTCTGCCCTTCTCTTGCGCCCTATGGAATGCCCGCTCTATCTGTAACAAACTCCCCTATATCCAGGACCTCTTTATCTCGTGTCACCTCCATTTGCTCGCCATAACAGAAACCTGGCTCTGCCCTGATGACTCTGCTTCAGTCGCAGCCCTCTGCCATGGCGGTTATCTTTTTTCACATACTCCTCGCCCTGCTGGTCGTGGGGGCGGTGTTGGACTACTTCTCTCTCCCTCCTCCAGATTTCAACCCCTTCTTCCACCTCAATCTCACTGTTTTTCCTCCTTTGAAGTCCACTCTATCCGCCTTTTCTCTCCTCTGCCTTTTCGAATAGCGGTCATTTATCGTTCCCCTGATAAGTCCCTTTCATCCTTTCTCAGTGACTTTGATGCCTGGCTTGCCTTCTTCCATGATCCTTCCTCCCCCTCTCTCATCCTTGGTGACTTTAATATTCCTGCTAATGATCCTTCCAACTCTTATATTTCCAAGTTACTCGCTTTAACATCCTCCTTTAATCTCCAACTATGCTCCACCTCCCCCACTAATCAAAATGGTCACTGTCTTGATCTCATCTTCTCCTCCAACTGTTCACCCTCTAGTTTCCTTGCCTCTGATCTTCCCCTCTCTGATCACCATCTTATAACTTTCACACTTAAATCTCCTCCCTCCCAGTCCCGTCCTATCTTATCTAATTTATCTAGGAATCTTCACGATATTGACCCTTCATCTCTATCCTCCCATGTTTCAAACCTCCTCTCTACTGTGGCACCATCCACGTCTGTCAACGAGGCTGATCCTTCTTACAACAATACTCTATCCTATGCCTTAGACACTCTTGCACCTTTGATGACCCGCCCTATAAGGCGTACAAAACCCCAACCTTGGCTGACTTCTAATATCCGCTACCTACGTTCCTGTACCCACTCTGCCGAATGCCTCTGGCGGAAATCTCGGGCCCTTGCTGATTTCTTACACTTTAAGTTCAAGATGACCTCCTTCCAATCTGCTCTTTTACGTGCCAAACAGGATTATTATATCCAACTGACCAACTCTCTTAGCTCTAACCCTCGACTTCTCGTCACCACATTGAACTCTCTCCTCAAGGTGCCCCTCCCCCAACTCCCCCTTCATTATCTCCTCAGACCCTTGCTGAATTCTTTCACGACAAGGTTCAAAAGATAAACCTTGAATTCTCTACCTCGCCACCTCTCCCTCCACTAGTCCGTTCCCCTCTCTCTCCTTCCCCTCATTCCTTTTCCTCCTTTCCTGAAGTTACTATAGAGGAAACTACACTTCTCCTTTCTTCCTCAAAATGTACCACCTGTTCCTCTGATCCCATTCCCACCCACCTTCTTAATGCTATCTCACCTGCTCTTATTCTTTTTATCTGTCACATTCTCAACCTCTCACTTTCCACTGCAACTGTCCCTACTGCCTTTAAACATGCTGTGGTCACACCTCTCCTTAAGAAGCCTTCACTCGACCCTACTTGTCCCTCTAATTACCGACCCATCTCCCTCCTCCCTTTTCTCTCCAAATTACTTGAATGTGCTGTTCACCACCGCTGCCTTGATTTTCTCTCCTCACATGCTATTCTTGACCCACTACAATCTGGTTTTCGCCCTCTCCACTCAACCGAAACTGCACTTACAAAGGCTCCAATGACCTATTACTGGCTAAATCCAGAGGTCTCTATTCCATCCTCATTCTTCTTGATCTTTCCGCTTCTTTTGACACTGTTGATCACAGCATACTCCTTGATACCCTGTCCTCACTTGGATGCCAGGGCTCTGTCCTTTCCTGGTTCTCTTCCTACCTCTCCCTCCGCACCTTTAGTGTTCACTCTGGTGGATCCTCTTCTACTTGTATCCCTCTGCCTGTTGGCGAACCTCAGGGTTCTGTTCTTGGTCCCCTACTCTTTTCTATCTACACTTCTTCCCTTGGTTCATTAATCTCATCCCATGGCGTTTCCTACCATCTCTATGCTGATGACTCCCAAATCTACCTTTCTACCCCTGATATCTCACTTTGCATCCAAACCAAAGTTTCAGCCTGCTTGTCTGACATTGCTGTCTGGATGTCTCAATGCCACCTGAAATTAAACATGACCAAAACCGAGCTTCTCATTTTTCCCCCCAAACCCACCTCCCCACTTCCCCCGTTTTCTATTTCTGTTGATGGCTCCCTCATTTTCCCTGTCTCCTCAGCTCGAAACCTTGGGGTCATCTTTGACTCTTCTCTCTCCTTCTCTGCTCATATCCAGCAGATCGCCAAGACCTGTCGTTTCTTTCTTTACAACATCCGTAAAATCCGCCCCTTTCTTTCCGAGCACTCTACCAAAACCCAGGGCCGTGCCGATGCGGTAAGCGAGGTAAGCGCCGCAGGGGGGCGCCCACCTCTGGAGGGCGCCGCCGCGGTGCTTACCCTCGCCCCACGCCGCAAAAGCCTTTAAATATTTCACCTGGGTCGCAGCAGCGTCAGTGAAAGCGCTGCCGACCAGCAAGGGCGGGGCGGTGGGGGCGGTCCGCCCCGAGTGTCATAAAAAAGGGGGGTGCCGCCGCTCCCGCTGCTCTTCTTCCTGGCAGCCCCTCCCCCGCACCAGCCCTTTAAAAATAAATTGCCGACGCGAATAGCGAGCGCAGCACCTCGTGTACAAGTAAAAGAAGCGGATCCGATCATCTCATTGGGCCTTCCCTCACTGTCCCGCCCTCCTCTGACGCAACTTCCTATTTCCTCTAGGGCGGGACAGTGAAGGAAGGCCCAATGAGATGATCGGATCCGCTTCTTTTACTTGCACACGAGGTGCTGCGCTCCCTATCGCGTCGGCAATTTATTTTTAAAGACCGGGTGGCAGGGAGAAGACGAGGCAGGGTGAGGGTGGGGGACAGATGGGGTGAAGGTGAGGGGGACTCGGATAGCAGAAGGGACTGGGTGGGAGCCAGATGGGGTGAGGGGGACTCGGATGGGCAGAAGGGACTGGGTGGGAGACAGATGGGGTGAGGGTGGGGGGCACTTGGATAGCAGAAGGGACTGGGTGGGAGCCAGATGGGGTGAGGGGGACTCGGATGGGCAGAAGGGACTGGGAGGGAGCCAGATGGGGTGAGGGGGACTCGGATGGGCAGAAGGGACTGGGTGGGAGACAGATGATAGGGTGAGGGTGGGGGGCACTTGGATAGCAGAAGGGACTGGGTGGGACACAGATGGGGTGAGGGGGACTCGGATGGGCAGAAGGGACTGGGTGGGAGACAGATGGGGTGAGGGTGGGGGGCACTTGGATAGCAGAAGGGACTAGGTGGGAGACAGATGGGTGAGGGGGACTCGGATGGGCAGAAGGGACTGGGTGGGAGACAGATGGGGTGAGGGTGGGGGGCACTTGGATAGCAGAAGGGACTGGATGGGAGCCAGATGGGATGAGGGGGACTCGGATGGGCAGAAGGGACTGGGTGGGAGACAGATGGGGTGAGGGTGGGGGGCATTTGGATAGCAGAAGGGACTGGGTGGGAGACAGATGAGGTGAGGGGGACTCGGATGGGCAGAAGGGACTGGGTGGGAGACAGGGTGAGGGTGGGGGGCACTTGGATAGCAGAAGGGACTGGGTGGGAGCCAGATGGGGTGAGGGGGACTCGGATGGGCAGAAGGGACTGGGTGGGAGACAGATGGGGTGAGGGGTGGGGGTGGGGGGCCACATGGATAGCAGAAGGGACTGGGTGGGAGACAAATGGGGTGAGGGTGGGGGCACTTGGATAGCAGAAGGGACTGGGTGGGAGCCAGATGGGGTGAGGGGGACTCGGATGGGCAGAAGGGACTGGGTGGGAGCCAGATGGGGTGAGGGGGACTCGGATGGGCAGAAGGGACTGGGTGGGAGACAGATGGGGTGAGGGTGGGGGGCACTTGGATAGCAGAAGGGACTGGGTGGGAGAAAGATGGGGTGAGGGGGACTCGGATGGGCAGAAGGGACTGGGTGGGAGACAGATGGGGTGAGGGTGGGGGGCACTTGGATAGCAGAAGGGACTGGGTGGGAGCCAGATGGGGTGAGGGGGACTCGGATGGGCAGAAGGGACTGGGTGGGAGACAGATGGGGTGAGGGTGGGGGGCATTTGGATAGCAGAAGGGACTGGGTGGGAGAAAGATGGGGTGAGGGGGACTCGGATGGGCAGAAGGGACTGGGTGGGAGCCAGATGGGGTGAGGGGGACTCGGATGGGCAGAAGGGACTGGGTGGGAAACAGATGATAGGGTGAGGGTGGGGGGCACTTGGATAGCAGAAGGGACTGGGTGGGAGCCAGATGGGGTGAGGGGGACTCGGATGGGCAGAAGGGACTGGGTGGGAGACAGATGGGGTGAGGGTGGGGGCACTTGGATAGCAGAAGGGACTAGGTGGGAGACAGATGGGGTGAGGGGGACTCGGATGGGCAGAAGGGACTGGGTGGGAGACAGATGGGGTGAGGGTGGGGGGCACTTGGATAGCAGAAGGGACTGGGTGGGAGCCAGATGGGGTGAGGGGGACTCGGATGGGCAGAAGGGACTGGGTGGGAGACAGATGGGGTGAGGGTGGGGGGCATTTGGATAGCAGAAGGGACTGGGTGGGAGACAGATGAGGTGAGGGGGACTCGGATGGGCAGAAGGGACTGGGTGGGAGACAGGGTGAGGGTGGGGGGCACTTGGATAGCAGAAGGGACTGGGTGGGAGCCAGATGGGGTGAGGGGGGACTCGGATGGGCAGAAGGGACTGGGTGGGAGACAGATGGGGTGAGGGTGGGGGTGGGGGTGGGGGGGCACATGGATAGCAGAAGGGACTGGGTGGGAGACAAATGGGGTGAGGGTGGGGGCACTTGGATAGCAGAAGGGACTGGGTGGGAGACAGATGGGGTGAGGGGGACTCAGATGGGCAGAAGGGACTGGGTGGGAGACAGATGGGGTGAGGGTGGGGGCACTTGGATAGCAGAAGGGACTGGGTGGGAGACAGATGGGGTGAGGGGGACTTGGATGGGCAGAAGGGACTGGGTGGGAGACAGATGGGAGAAGGGGCATGGATCTGGAACTGGGGTCTGAAAAGTGAGCAGGAGGGAGAATGGGGTCATGCCTGGGGCAGAGGTGGATGGGAGAATCAATGGATCTGGAACTAGGGGCAGCCGCAGGTGGGAACTGGGAGCTGAAAAGAGGGGGCATTGAGAGAGGGGGGATAGATCCTGGATGGAATGGGGAGTGAGAGGGAGGGCAGACCCTGACTGGATGGGAGGGGGAAAGAGAAAGGGCAAATGGTGAATCGAAGGAGCAGAGAGAAAGGGCAGACAGTGGATAGAAGGGAGTGAAAGAGCAGACAGTGGATGGAAGGGGCAGAGATAGAGGGCAAATGCTGGAGGGAAAGGAGAGAGAGAGGGCAGATGGTGGATGGAAGGGGGAGAGAGAGATGGCAGACTGGGGCAGATGGTGGATGGAAGGGGCAGAAATAGAGGGCAGATGTGGATGGAAGGCACATTAGAGAGGGCAGACACTGGATGGCAGAGCGAAGACAGATGCTGGATGGAAGGAAGACGGTGAAAAGAAGATGAGGAAAGCAGAAACCAAAGACAACAAACTGTAAATATATATTTTATTATTTTGCTTTAGGATATAGTATTTTAGCTGTGTTAATAAATGTTTATAAATAGAACATGTAAATAAGGTAATCTTTTATTGGACTAATTTTAATACATTTTGACTTAACTTTCAGAGAACAAAACCCCCTTCCTCAGATCAGGATAGGATACTGTAACAGCACTATACTGTATTGACCTGAGGAAGGAGATTTTGGCCTCTGGAAGTTAAATGTATTAGTCCAATAAAATGGTATTATTTTATTTTCTGTATTTGTTTTATTTCTATTTGTTAATTTGTAAAGTGGTGATTGGTATTTGTTAGTTTTTTCAAATTTACATCTGCTGTCTTTATATTTTGCACAGTACTAGGAGACATTTTCTGTTTCTGTGGCGTTGCATTGTATGCAGAGTCTGGCATTGGGGGTTCAGTTTAATTTTTGTCTAAATAGAAAGTTTATGATTACTTATTCTATAGTGGATTAGGGTGTATCTGTGTTTGTGAAAAAGACATGGCTTTCAGTTGGCATTGACTGTGCAGGATCGACGATCTGTACTATTCTGTCTGGTTTCGTTTTACAATAGGTGAATTGATGTTCTAGTGCTCACTGTAGTGCTTAAGATGCTTTCCTTTTCCTTGTGTGACTCATAGAAACGACTGCTTATGGTATGGTAAAATTGCTCTATAGGTCGTGTTTTGTATTCTCGGTATGCCTAGTACTGGATTTGGGGGGGGGGGGGGTGTTAAAAAAAATGACCGGCCCCGGGTGTCAACTACCCTAGCTACGCCACTGCTGCCGACGTCTCCCTTCCCTTGCACTCGTTGGTTCCCTCAGTGTCCCGCCTTCTTCTGACGTCAGAAGAAGGCGGACACTGAGGGAACCAAGAGCGCAAAGGGAAGGGAGATGTCGGCAGCGCTCCGCTTTCACTGACGCTGCTGCGACCAGAAATAAAAGATTTAAAGGCCCCAGGGCGCGGAGGGAAGGGCAGAGAGGCATGGATGGGAGGGCAGAGAGGCATCGATGGGAGGGCAGGGCCCAGGGAGAGGACAAATTGCTGGAAGGGGAGGGGAGAGAGGATTGCTGACTATGGATGGAGGAGGGAAGGGCAGAGAGGGATAAGGATGGACATGGGGGCCCAGGGAGAGGACAAATTGCTGGAAATGGAGGGGAGGGGAGAGAGGAGGATTGCTGGCTATGGATGGAGGAGGGAAGGGCAGAGAGGGACAAGAATGGACATGGATGGGAGGGCAGGACCCAGGGAGAGAGGAGAAATTGCTGGAAATGGATATAGAGCAAGAAATGAAGAAGAAAGGAGAAAAGTAAAGAAATAAATGGAAAGGAAGCCCTGGAAATGGAGTTAAGAGGACAGATAGCAGCAGAATCAGATACTGGACCAGCATGATTGAAAAAAGAAAGTCACCAGACAACAAAGGTAGAAAAAAAATCATTTTATTTTCATTTTAGCATTTGGAATATGTCCACTTTGAGAATTTACATCTGCTATCTTATTTTGCAATGTATACCAATTTGTTTCTAAGAATATTGCTGACAATTCCTTTCAGTGTGGCAAGTGGTGAGCGATCATTTTCATGGGGGGGGGGGCGTGATCATTTTCACGGGGGGGGGGGGGCGCCAATTGATAGTCTGCAGGGGGGCGCCAGAGACCCTAGGCACGGCCCTGCCAAAACCCTCATCCACACCCTTGTCACCTCTCGTTTAGACTACTGCAATCTGCTTCTTGCTGGCCTCCCACTTAGTCACCTCTCCCCTCTCCAATCGGTTCAAAACTCTGCTGCCCATCTCGTCTTCCGCCAGGGTTGCTTTACTCATACTACCCCTCTCCTGAAGTCGCTTCACTGGCTCCCTATCCGTTTTCGCATCCTGTTCAAACTTCTTCTACTAACCTATAAATGTACTCACTCTGCTGCTCCCCAGTATCTCTCCACACTCGTCCTTCCCTACACCCCTTCCCGTGCACTCCGCTCCATAAATAAATCCTTCTTATCTGTTCCCTTCTCCACTACTGCCAACTCCAGACTTTGCGCCTTCTGTCTCGCTGCACCCTACGCCTGGAATAAACTTCCTGAGCCCCTACGTCTTGCCCCATCCTTGGCCACCTTTAAATCTAGACTGAAAGCCCACCTCTTTAACATTGCTTTTGACTCGTAACCACTTGTAACCACTCGCCTCCACCTACCCTCCTCTCCTCCTTCCTGAACACATTAATTGATTTGATTTGCTTACTTTATTTTTTGTCTATTAGATTGTAAGCTCTTTGAGCATGGACTGTCTTTCTTCTATGTTTGTGCAGCGCTGCGTACGCCTTGTAGCGCTACAGAAATGCTAAATAGTAGTAGTAGTAGGAGGAGGTGGGGGGGGGGGGGGTTGATTGAGGTCTACAAAATCCTGAGTGGTGTGGAGCGGGTGGAGGTGAATTAATTTTTCATTCATTCAAAAAGTACAAAGACTAGGAGACACTCGAGGAAGATACATGGAAGGTAGTGACAGCAGCTGGCCTTGCTGAGTTTAAAGAGGGTCTGGATAGATTCCTGAAGGAAAAGTCCATTGATCGTTATTCAATTTTGGGTTTTTGCCAGGTTCTTGGGGCCTGGATTGGCCGCTGTCGGAGACAGAGTGTTGGGCTTGATGGACCTTTGGTCTTTTCCCAGCGTGGCGGTGCTTATGTGCTTTTAAAACAAATAGTTAAGCTCTGGAACTCTTTGCCGGAGGATGTAGTAACAGCGGTTAGCGTATCTGGGCTTAAAAAAAGGTTTGGACAAGTTCCTGGAGGAAAGTTCCATAGTTTTCTATTGAGATGGGCATGGGGAAGCTACTGCTTGCCGTGGGATTGGTAGCATGGAATGTTGCTACTATTTGGGTTTCTGCCAGGTATTTGTGGCCTGGCTTGGCCACTGTTGAAAACAGGATACTGGGCTAGGTGCACCATTGGGCTGACTCAGTATGGCTATTCTTATGTTCTTATGTATCTGAAAAGGGGGCATGGTCAGGGGGCATTCTGAAAAGTTGCATGCAGAATTATGGAATAATGCCTAACTGTGCCTAACTTGGGTGCTGGCTTTTCCTTCCGACTTTTAAAGGCTCACACACAGTTTGTGGAGTACTTATCCATTGTAGTTTAATTGGTATCTTCTACTCCTGTCCTTTTTTGGTGTTGTAGGTATACTATAGTTCACCTGGCCAGGATGAAGAAACAGACCGGGAAATATTAACAGAAATTAGGAAAGCTAACGAAGGCCCCATGTACTAATGTGCAAAATGACTTTGTGCATTTTGCATGACTAGTAGCTCAAAACACCTGGAAATGTACAAAAACATCAAAGTTGAGTCATTTTGTGCTATTTTTCAGGTGAAGTGTACTTTTGCAAACTCAGTGGGCCTTTTACTAAGCTGCAGTAATAGCATTAGTGTATACTAATGATTTTCATGTGCTAAATGCTAGAGATGCCTATATATTCCTATGCTTTAAAGTTTAAGTCCATGCTGAGACGCCACGGCCATTTTTTTCTTATGCAGGAGTATATGGACCATGCAATGGTGAGTGTTACTGGAATCTATTATGATAGTAAGAATACAAGGAGAGGGATCTATTATTATGGATACTATGATAGTTCTGGGACTGTTCTTGCCTTTTCAGAGAGCTTTTTCCCTGAGGAAGTTTTTTCGAAACCTGGCCAAGTTGGCGGAGATTCTCCTGTTGTCAAAAGTTGCTGCCGTTTTATAAAGATAAGTGCTGCTGCTTTATTATGCACGTGTTGGACAAATGTTTTACATTGAAAATGCTCATTTAGAAAATTGAGGGTGATCTTATGACGATTTGCGCCACAACCGTTTTTTCTCAAAAGAAGAGGCCCCTTAGATTCAAAACTATATAAAGAGGAAAGGTCCCACTGAACTTTCTTTCTGAGAAGTTCTGAGAGAAGAGGACATTTCTCTGGTAAGTGAACACTACTTTGCTTTGTGCTTTGGGAACTTAAAGATTGGGGTTTAAAGGAGGAATTGTAGGTTAGTGTTAGGCAAAATCTACTATAATAAAATGCACCCTCAACGTTCTGAGGACACTGACGTCACTGAAGTCACTCACACACCGGTTCGTGGTTTCATGGTGGTGAAGCCACAACATCTTCATGCCCCGCCCTCGCGTCACACGTCATGACGTCGAGGGCGGAACACAAAAACAAATTAACGCACAGGGAGCAGTACCCTACTCTTCCCCTTCCAACAAATCCCTGTTGCCGCCGATGTGCACATGAACGCGGCCCCTTTCGCCACATAGCCCCGCCCCTTACAACTTACCGCCCCGCCCACGGTAGCACACTCTTTACCTCACCAACCTCCCTCCCCCCCTGTCATCTCCCCTCCCCTTATGCGTGTCTCCCTGGTGGTCTAGAGGTACCTGTTCCGTCGGCCCAGGAAACAAAGAGCCCCCTCTTTCCTCCCGTAGCGGTGCCTTCCTTGCAGCATCATGTGGGACAGTGGGAGTCCGGCTCTCGGCGTTTGAAAATGGCCACCGAGAGTTCAAGCTGCCTCGCGAGACTTCAACTCTTGGCGGCCATTTTGAAACGCCGAGAGCCGCACTCCCACACGATGCAAGCTACCACCACCGCTACGGGCAGGAAAGAGGGGGCTCTTTCTTTCCTGTCCCGACAGAACAGGTACCGTAAGGGGAGGGGAAGGGAGTCCCGTGCCCGCTAGCAACCGTTTCATCGGCGCCAGAAACGGGCCATTTTTACTAGTAAAAATATAAAAAGCAAATTTTAACAACTAATCTCCATAGTCTTTTCCACTTAGTTTTAAAAGCTTTGTATCACAGCATTAACAGATAGAATCTAACAGGCACTGCAGGATCTAAATGAAAGATGGCCGCCCATCTTTTTCGATAATATGGTCGGGCCCGCCTCTTTGTGGCACCGGCCAAATAGATGGCCGCCCATGTAGATGGCCGGCGCCATTTGATTATGCCCCTCCATGTAGACTATACTTATATCCAAGTCCCCACATACATATAACATACGGTCTATTAATTGGAATTCTTTTATATATTCCTATGGGCATCTCTAGGGTTTAGTGCATGCTACAAATGCTACCGCAGCTTAGTAAAAGATCCCCTCACTTCGCAAAAGTACACTTTGTAATAGTAAACTATCACATGATTTATTTATTTAAAATTTTTACAGCCCGCTCTATCTTTCCATTTTAGGTGGGTTATAAATTTAGAACATAAATGTTGCTATACTGGATCAGACCAAAGGTCCATCAAGCCCAATATCTTGTTTACAACAGTGACCAATCCATGTCAAAAGTACCTGGCAAGATCCTAAAAGAGTAAAAACAGATTTTACGCTGCTTATCCTAAGCAGTGAATTCTCTCGTCTATTTTAATAATGGCTTGTGGATTTTACCTGAAGAATTTTTAAACCCTACTAAGCTAACTAATTCTTGGGCAACGAATTCCAGAATTTAATTACACATCATGTGAAGTAATATTTTCTCCAATTTGTTTAAAATTTACTAGTTAGTAGCCTCTTTGCATGCTCCCTAGTCCTTGTATTTTTGGAACGAGTAAACAAGCAATTCATGTCTACTTGTTCCACTCCACTCAATATTTTATTGACCTCTATTATATCTCCCCTCAGCCATAGGCGCCCCATACAGGGGCGTAGCTACGGGTGGGCCTGGGTGGGCCCAGGCCCGCCCAAACGACGACGACTGGAACGGCGACTTTTACCCGAAGTCACAGTGACGAACGGGCAGGCAGCGCTGCGGTAGTAAAAGCAACAAGGAGACTGGTTCGACTCTCCGTCCTTCACTTCCCTCCCTCTGTGTCCTGCCCGAAAGGAAATGACGTCAGAGGAAGGCGGGACGCAGAGGGAGGGAAGTGAAGGACGGAGAGTCGAACCAGTCAACTTGTTGCTTTTACTACCGCAGCGCTGCCTGCCCATTCATCGCTGCGACTTCGGGAGTAGACTGGAACGGAAGTTGGCTTGGAGATGCTGTGAAGGGGGAGGGGGGACACGCTGGATAGAAGGGGGAAGGGGATGGACAGAAACAGGATGGGCAGGGGAGAGAGGAGAATTGCTGGACAACAGGGATGGATGGAGGGGAAAGGGGAGAGGAAATTTGCTGGAGATGGATGGATGGAGGAGAGGGCAGGGGAGAATGGAGAGTTGCTGGACATGGAGCGGAGGGCAGGGGAAAGAAGAAAATTGCTGGACATGAATGGATGGAGCAGAAAGGGGAGAGAGGAAATTTGCTGGAGATGGATGGCTGGAGGAGAGGGCAGGGGAGAATGGAGAGTTGCTGGACATGGAGCAGAGGGCAGGGGAAAGAAGAAAATTGCTGGACATGAATGGATGGAGCGGAAAGGGGAGAGAGGAAATTTGCTGGAGATGGATGGATGGAGGAGAGGGCAGGGGAGAATGGAGAGTTGCTGGACATGGAGCGGAGGGCAGGGGAAAGAAGAAAATTGCTGGACATGAATGGATGGAGCAGAAAGGGGAGAGAGGAAATTTGCTGGAGATGGATGGCTGGAGGAGAGGGCAGGGAGAATGGAGAGTTGCTGGACATGGAGCAGAGGGCAGGGGAAAGAAGAAATTGCTGGACATGAATGGATGGAGCGGAAAGGGGAGAGAGGAAATTTGCTGGAGATGGATGGATGGAGGAGAGGGCAGGGGAGAATGGAGAGTTGCTGGACATGGAGCGGAGGGCAGGGGAAAGAAGAAAATTGCTGGACATGAATGGATGGAGCGGAAAGGGGAGAGAGGAAATTTGCTGAAGATGGCTGGCTGGAGGAGAGGGCAGGGGAGAATGGAGAGTTGCTGGACGAATGGATGGAGGGAGGGAGGGAGGGGAGAGAAGACAGGAAGGAGGTGCACATGGATAGAGGGGATGGAAGAGAGGAGAAATGCTGGACATGGATGGAGGGGAGGGAAGACAGTGGAAGTAGATGCACATGGATGGAGGGGAGTGAGGAGGAATGCTGGATATGGATGGAGGGGAAACTGCTGAGTTTAAGGGCTGGTTTGGAACACGTTGAGGGCAGATACTGAAACTCGAGGAAGGATAGGGGCAGGGCTACAGATGGTAGACAGGACGCATAAGGACACAGGAGTATGGTGGACATGGTGAGTGAAAAAAATATCAAATGGAAAGAAGACACTGCGTAAAACAGAAGACACTGGGACCAAAGCGAATAGATCAGACAACAAAGGTAGAAAAAAGTATTTTATTCAGAATTTATTAATTTGAATATGTCATCTTTTGGAAATGTGCATCTGTGATATTTTGCATGTAAGTTTAAATTTTTCTGGTATTGCTGCATGCTGAGTCTGACTTCTTGAGTTAACTTTCCAGTTCAGTATTTTGCCTTCATATTTTTTGATTTCTAGTTCCTTGTGTCATGTCTGTTGTGTCATGTGTTTTTCAAGTGTGATCAAGGTACAGTATTCTGCTAGCATGTAGTATTCGCAGCCCTTTTTGTTTTGCTTTTTTTCACGAGGTAGTGTATTGGTGTTTTAGAGCCTAGTGTAATTACAGTTCTGCCTTTTCAAGCATAAGGTTGTAGCTCATCCTGTCCTTGGAATTAGTGCTGTTATGGTTTTAAAGATATGAGTGTGTTTTTACACAAGTTTGTGTATAGCATTTTGCAGTGCAGAGATTGTGGGATAATGTAATTATATTTAAAAATATCAATTTTTCCATTAAGTATGTATGTGGTTACACTGATGCAGGGCAGCTGTTGGGCAGACTACTTAGAAATCCATCATCAAGTGAATTCTTAGGCATTATTTTGTAGGATCCCAAGAGGCACTACTCATACTTATATAGACAGTGCGTGCCCACCCATATTAGCTCTGGGCCCACCCAAAATCTCAGGTCTGGCTACGCCACTGGCCCCATATAAGAGGCTTGGGGAGGCTAAGCCTCCCCAGCCCAACCGTGACCTTCCCCTGCTGCCCCCACAAGCGCAGGGCTCCTTCCCTCCTGACTCAGCTCCCCAACTGGCAGCCCTCCTCCTCTTCGTTCCTGCCCTCCCCCCCCTGCGCGCGCGTATGCGTGTGTGTTTTACTTTCCATGGCAGTGACGTCAGTGAGGAAGAAGGCACTGTGGGTTCACCTCCGGCTCCAGCTTCTCCCTTCCCTCTTCACACAGTGTCTCGCGATGATGCATTTCCTGTTTCCATGAGGGCAGGACACTTTGTGAAGAGGGAAGGGAGAAGCTGGAGGCAAGCCTGCAGTGCCTTCTTCTTTACTGATGTCGCTGTCACGGACAGTTAAACGCATGGGGGGGGGGAGGAAGGAACGGAGAGGAGGGCTGTCGGGGAGCTGAGGGAGGGCAGGGAGAATCACTGGACATGGAGGGGAGGGCAGGGGAGAGAAGAGATCACTGGACATGGAGGGGAGGGGAGGGCAGGGGAGAGAAGAGATCACTGGACATGGAGGGGAGGGGAGGGCAGGGGGAGAGAAGAGATCACTGGACATGGAGAGAAGGGGAGGGCAGGGGGAGAGAAGAGATTGCTGGAGGGGAGTGCATGGGGAGAGAACAGATCGCTGGACCTGGAGAGAAGGGGAGGGCAGGGGGAGAGAAGAGATTGCTGGAGAGGAGGGGAGGGCAGGGGGAGAGAAGAGATCGCTGGAGAGGAGGGGAGGGCAGGGGAGAGAGGAGAATTGCTGGCCATGGATGGATGGAGGGGAGGGCAGAGGAGAGGAGAATTGCTGGACATGGATGGAGGGCAGGGGAGAGAGGAAATTTGCTGGATATGGATGGATGGAGGAGAGGGCAGGGGAGAATGAAGAGTTGTTGGACATGGATGGAGGGGAGGGAAGTCAGGAAGGAGATGCACACGGATGGAGGGGAGGGAAGGGAGGAGAAATGCTGGACATGGATGGAGTGGAGGGCAGGGAAGAGAGGAGAAATGTTGGACAAGGATGGAGGGAAGGAAAGACAAAGGAAGGAGATGCACATGGATGGAGTGGAAGGGAAAGAGGAGAAATGCTGGTCATGGATGGAGGGAAGGGAAGACAGAGGAAGTAGATGCACATGGATGGAGGGGAGGGAGAAATGCTGGATATGGATGGAGGGAAACTTGCTGAATTTAAGGGCTGGATTGGAACACTTTGAGGGCAGATGTTGAAACTGGAGAAAGGATAGGGACAGGGCTACAAATGGTAGACAGGACGCATAAGGACACAGAAGGATGGTGGACATGTTGAGAGAAAAAATATCAAATGGAAAGAAGACTGCATAAAACAGAAGACACTGGGACCAAAGCTAATAGAAAAACTAAATGCTCAGACAGCAAAGGTAGAAAACATTTTTTTATTCAGAATTTATTAATTGGAATAAGTCAGCTTTTGGAAATGTACATCTGTGATATTTTGCATGCAAGTTTCAATTTTTCTAGTATTGCTGCATGCTGAGTCTGACTTCTTGAGGTAACTTTCCAGTTCAGTATTTTGCCTTCATATTTTGCCTTCATATCTGTTGTGTCATGTGTTTTTCATGTGTGATCAAGATGCAGTATTCTGCTAGCGTGTAGTATTTGCAGCCCTTTTTTTTTTTGTTTCACTAGGTTGTGTACTGGTGTTTTAGAGCCCGGTGTAATTATAGTGCTGCCTTTCCATGCATAAGGTTGTAGCTCGTCCTGTCCTTAGTGCTGTTATGGTTTGCTAAGGTTATGAGTGTGTTTTTGCACAAGTTTGTGTATAGTGTTTTGCAGTGGAGAGATTGTGTGTTGGCCTTTCTGAGGTGGCACCAAAACATCAGAAAGGGTGTAGAGCCTAAATCATGACACACTACCTCTTGAAGGATCTACATATGGTCGTTAATAAAAGGAGCTCATTGTGAACCCTATCCATCCTAAAAGGGGGTGTTTTGTGGCTCTACATGAGAATTGTGATATTATGATCCCTTGTTTCATATTGTTGATGGCCTGCATTTTCCGTATGGGTGGTATATTGGTGTATTAGGGTCTGCCCAGTGTAATATTTATGGTACAGTAAGGTTCTGAGTGTGTTTTTGCACAAAGTTGTACATAGTGCTTTGCAGTTGAGCGATTGTGGTTAGTATATGCTTTGAGCAACCACTTTATTCTTTGACATATGATACATATCTAATATCTAAATTTAATAAAAGGTATTAATTGTGACTATTTTATTTTTACTTATTTTTTTTTCTGTGTGTTGTCAGACAATTATGGTTGTAAGCTCTGCCCCTAGCCCTGCCCCTAACCCCACCCCCTTTAGCCTCCCCAAACAGTTGGGCCACCGACTGCCTATGCCCTCAGCCATCTCCTCTCCGAGCTGAAGAGCCCTAGACTCTTTATCCTTTCCTCATAGGGAAGTCATCCTATTTCCTTTATCATTTTTCTTGCCCTTCTCTGTACCTTCTCTAATTCTGCAATATCATTTTTGAAATGTGGTGGCCAGTATTTGAGGTGCGGTCGCAACCTGGAGTGATACAAAGGCATTATAATATTCTCAGTTCTGTTCTCTATTCCTTTCTTAATAATTCCTAACATTCTATTTGCTTTCTTAGCCGCTGCTGCACACTGAGCAGAGGATTTCAACATATGATCAATGACGATACCTACATCCTTTTCCTGGACAGTGACTCCTAATGTAGAGCCTTACATCACATAGCTATATTTTGGGTTCCTCTTCCTACATGGATCACTTTGCACTTGCTCACATTAAAAGTCATCTGCCATTTGGATGCCCAGTCTCATAGCCTTGTGAGATCCTCTTGCAATTTTTCACAATCCTTTTGTGATTTAACAACTTTGAACAACTTTTATTTATTTTATGTATTTATTAGGATTTATTTACTGCCTTTTTGAAAGAATTCACTTGGCAGTGTACAATAAGAATAAATCAAACATAAGCAACAGACATTTACAGCAGTAAAAATATTCAAATAACAATATAAAGTATGGCATAGAGGGGCATAATCGAACAGAAACGCCTATCTCCATGGGCGTTTATCTCCGAGAACGGGTCCGTGAAGGGGCGGACCGAATCGTATTTTCGAAAAAAACATGGACGTTTATCTTTTTTTGAGCTGGGCGTTTTTGTTTTTCAGCGATAATGGAAACCGAAAACGCCCAGCACAAAATCGAATAACTCCAAGACATTTATTCGTGGGAGGGGCCAGGATTCGTACTGCACCGGTCCACCTCACATGCCAGGACACCAACCGGGCACCCTAGGGGGCACTTTTACCAAAAAAAAAAAAAAAGGTAAAACAGCTCCTAGGTGCATAGCACCCTTCCCTTGGGTGTTGAGCCCCCCAAATCCCCCTCAAAACCCACTGCCCAGAAGTCTACACCATTACTATAGCCCTAAGGGGTGAAGGGGGGCACCTACACGTGGGTACAGTGGGTTTGGGGGGCGGTTTGGAGGGCTCCCATTTACCAGCACAAGTGTAACAGGTGGGGGGGGGGGGGATGAGCCTGGGTCCACCTGCCTGAAGTCCACTGCTCCAGTGACCTGCATACTGCTGCCAGGAAGGTGGGTATGACATTTGAGGGTGAAAATAAAAAGTTGTGAAACGGCATATTTTGTGGTGGGAGGGGGTTTGTGACCACTGGGGGAGTCAGGGGAGGTCATCCCCGATTCCCTCCAGTGGTCATCTGGTCATTTAGGGCACTTTTTGGGGCCTTATTCGTGGAAAAACAGGGTCCAGGAAAAGTGCCCTAAATTCTCGCTAAAAACGCATATTTTTGTTCCATTATCGGCGAAAGGCGCCCATCTCTGATCGGCAGATAACCACGCCCCAGTTCCGCCTTCACCACGCCTTCGACACGCCCCCATCAACTTTGTCCGCATCCGCGACGGAGTGCGGTTGAAAACGTCCAAATTCGGCTTTCGATTATACCGCTTTATTCGTTTTTGTGAGATAAACGTCTATCTCCCGATTTGGGTCACAATATAGGCGTTTTTCTATTTCGATTATAAGCAGGATAGTATACTACTTACAATGTCAACACAATATGTAGTAGAACATTTTAATAGACAGCGTAGGGTATCATTAGCAAATTTAATCACATGTATACCCTGGAGGAAAGGAGAAACAGGGGTGATATGATACAGACGTTCAAATATTTGAAAGGTATTAATGCGCAAACGAACCTTTTCCGGAGATGGGAGGGCGATAGAACGAGAGGACATGATATGAGACTGAAGGGGGGCAGACTCAAGAAAAATGTCAGGAAGTATTTTTTCACGGAGAGAGTGGTAGATACTTGGAATGCCCTCCCGTGGGAGGTGGTGGAGATGAAAATGGTAGCGGAATTCAAGCATGCGTGGGATAAACATAAAGGAATCCTATGCAGAAGGAATGGATCCTCAGAAGCTTAGCCGAGATTGGGAGGCGGGGCTGGTGTTTGGGTGGTGGGGCTAGTTCTGGGCAGTGGCGTAGCCAGACCTGACATTTTGGATGGGCCTAGAGCTAATATGGGTGGGCACTATGTATATAGGTATGAGTCGTGTTTCATGGGATAGTCTAAATAATGCCTTAGCGTGCACTTGATGACAAAATTATCTGCCCAACAGATGTCCTGCATCAACATAAACCAAATACATACTTTATGGAACACAGAAAATTTTAAATAAAGGAATATACTGAAATTAAATTGAATTAAAATGAAACTCTCCTTTCACTGGGGCATATGGAATCACATCTTCACTTCATCTCTTTTGTACAAATGGATTATTCCATTTTGAACATGTTTGAGGGACAAGTGGTTTTCATAAGTCAAAATAATAAAAACATTTTCTTTCATGCAGATCTCTCATTTGTTTAAACATAACTACATGGGCTATAAGCCCCTAATGCAGTCCATTGGTTTTCTTATATTTTGTCCTTGTGATGACTTATACTGTGCTAAAACTTGAAATGCAGTGAGACAGAATAATAGAGTTGTTCCTCCTTGGTTAATTTTAGGCAAGAAGCTAAGAAATTATTTACTCTGGTCTTACAACAAGGACATCCCATCAAGTTATGAATCATCATTTGGAAAACATAAGTGTCATTCAACTCCAACTGTTTTACTGCTGCTTTCCCTTAGCCATCATTATTCCTGGGACTCATCTATATACAAACACAGAGCTGGGAGACAAAGATTAACCCCCCCCCCCAAAAAAAAAAAAAATATATATATATATATGCCTTTCACAACCAAACAGACTTTACAGAACTGGAAAATGTTGGCACACACTCAGACTGATCCTTGACTTCTATATGATGGTAGCTCTGCCTCATCACCCAATATTAAATAGCAGCAATAAACAATATTAAGTGCACCTTTATAATATACAGTGGTGGAAATAAGTATTTGATCCCTTGCTGATTTTGTAAGTTTGCCCACTGACAAAGACATGAGCAGCCCATAATTGAAGGGTAGGTTATTGGTAACAGTGAGAGATAGCACATCACAAATTAAATCCGGAAAATCACATTGTGGAAAGTATATGAATTTATTTGCATTCTGCAGAGGGAAATAAGTATTTAATCCCTCTGGCAAACAAGACCTAATACTTGGTGGCAAAACCCTTGTTGGCAAGCACAGCGGTCAGACGTCTTCTGTAGTTGATGATGAGGTTTGCACACATGTCAGGAGGAATTTTGGTCCACTCCTCTTTGCAGATCATCTCTAAATCATTAAGAGTTCTGGGCTGTCGCTTGGCAACTCGCAGCTTCAGCTCCCTCCATAAGTTTTCAATGGGATTAAGGTCTGGTGACTGGCTAGGCCACTCCATGACCCTAATGTGCTTCTTCCTGAGCCACTCCTTTGTTGCCTTGGCTGTATGTTTTGGGTCATTGTCGTGCTGGAAGACCCAGCCACGACCCATTTTTAAGGCCCTGGCGGAGGGAAGGAGGTTGTCACTCAGAATTGTACGGTACATGGCCCCATCCATTCTCCCATTGATGCGGTGAAGTAGTCCTGTGCCCTTAGCAGAGAAACACCCCCAAAACATAACATTTCCACCTCCATGCTTGACAGTGGGGACGGTGTTCTTTGGGTCATAGGCAGCATTTCTCTTCCTCCAAACATGGCGAGTTGAGTTCATGCCAAGGAGCTCAATTTTTGTCTCATCTGACCACAGCACCTTCTCCCAATCACTCTCGGCATCATCCAGGTGTTCACTGGCAAACTTCAGACGGGCCGTCACATGTGCCTTCCGGAGCAGGGGGACCTTGCGGGCACTGCAGGATTGCAATCCGTTATGTCGTAATGTGTTACCAATGGTTTTCGTGGTGACAGTGGTCCCAGCTGCCTTGAGATCATTGACAAGTTCCCCCCCTTGTAGTTGTAGGCTGATTTCTAACCTTCCTCATGATCAAGGATACCCCACGAGGTGAGATTTTGCGTGGAGCCCCAGATCTTTGTCGATTGACAGTCATTTTGTACTTCTTCCATTTTCTTACTATGGCACCAACAGTTGTCTCCTTCTCGCCCAGCATCTTACTGATGGTTTTGTAGCCCATTCCAGCCTTGTGCAGGTGTATGATCTTGTCCCTGACATCCTTAGACAGCTCCTTGCTCTTGGCCATTTTGTAGAGGTTAGAGTCTGACTGATTCACTGAGTCTGTGGACAGGTGTCTTTCATACAGGTGACCATTGCCGACAGCTGTCTGTCATGCAGGTAACGAGTTGATTTGGAGCATCTACCTGGTCTGTAGGGGCCAGATCTCTTACTGGTTGGTGGGGGATCAAATACTTATTTCCCTCTGCAGAATGCAAATAAATTCATATACTTTCCACAATGTGATTTTCCGGATTTAATTTGTGATGTGCTATCTCTCACTGTTACCAATAACCTACCCTTCAATTATGGGCTGCTCATGTCTTTGTCAGTGGGCAAACTTACAAAATCAGCAAGGGATCAAATACTTATTTCCACCACTGTATCACTGCACCCCACATAACAAAAGGAGCAAGTTCCCACAAACCATCCCCCTCACTTGATCCAGACATAGGAAAAAAATTAAAAGATTTCAAATGCTCCCATGTATTTAATGGCTGATAAATGCCTTTAGAAACCACAGTGATAACTCAATAGCCAAAACAGATGGAAAATAACCACATTTTTAGAGAAAAGCTGAAGCTCACACTCGCTTCACTGGTAGCAGAACACAGTTCACAAACGCACTTTCATTGTTTTTTTTTAATGGATAAATAGAAGGGTTTTTATTTTTGTAAGTTTCAAGATCGCCCCTTTATAATGTGGTTAAACTGCAACACATACCTGTAGCGTGTTACCTTCGCATTTGTAAACTGAGAGAACTGGTAGGAAAGCTTTTAGGCGAGTATTGACCCGATAACTACAGAAAAACACAAAAGGCTTTGAATATTTCCCTCCTTCGCTCGCTCGCTTGCTCGCTCACCTGCACATTGGCAGCGCGTCCCTTGCAGCTTCAGGCTTCCTCGCAGTAGGATGGAGTTTGGGGCCAGAAAGTAACACTCTCCCTTGCTCCTTCCCTGCTCTGCCACCTCGATCGGGTTCACCCGTCCTGCAAGAGAGGGTCTGTACCTTAGGATGGCGGCTTCGTCTCCCCTGTACTCATGCTGCGGACGTGGAGAACGGAACGGTACAGTGCGGTGCGGAGCCGAACCTCTCTCCCCCTCCCCGCCCCCCTTCGATGCTTGACTCCTGAATAACAACAGGAAACAAAGCAAGGCAGTAGGAGGTGCTTCACTGCTTTCTGCAGATTTACTGCCTGTAGCTGTGCAGGATTGCTGGCAGCTGATTGGTGGTCAATGAGACTGGGCGGGCTTGAGCCAAATATGGGCGGGCCTGGGCCCACCCAGGCCCACCTGTAGCTATGCCCCTGGTTCTGGGCAAGACTTCTACGGTCTGTGTCCTGAAAATGGCAGATACAAATCAAGGTAAGGTATACACAAGAAGTAGCACATATGAGTTTATCTTGTTGGGCAGACAAGATGGACCGTGCAGGTCTTTTTCTGCCGTCATCTATTATGTTACTATGTTACCTCACTCGTTATTCCAATTTCCAGGTCATTTATAAATATGTTAAAAAAACAGCAATCCCAGCACAGACCTCCCGGGGAACCCCACTATTTATCCTTCTCCATTCAGAATATTGACCATTTAACTCTGTTCTCTGTTTTCTATCTTTTAACCAGTTCCTAATCAACAATAGGACACTGCATCCTACCCCATGACTTTGTAATTTCCTCAGGAGTCATTCATGAGGTACTTTGTCAAATGTCTTCTGAAAAAACAAATATACAATATCAACTAGTTTACTTCTGTCTACATTTTTATTCACCCCTTCAAAGAAATGTAGCAGATCGGTGAGGCAAGATTTCCCATGGCTAAATCCATGTTGGCTTTGTCTCATTAATCCATGCCTATGTATCTGTTTAGTAATTTTGTTCTTTATAATAGTCTCTACCATTTTGCCTGGCACTGATATCAGGCTCACCAATCAGTTCACTTCTGGAACCCTTTTAAAAAATTGTTGTTACGTTGACCACCCTCCTATCTTCCGGAACCACGCTTATTTTTAAACATATATTACATATTGCTAATAATAACTCTGCAAGTTCATTTTTTTATTTCTATCAGTACTCTAGGATGTATACCATCTGGTCCAAGAGATTTGCTATTCTTTTGTTTGTCAAATTGCTCCATTACATCTTCCAAGTTTACAGAGATTTGTATCAGTTCTTTCAACTCATCACCATTAAATACCATTTCTGGCATGGATATTTCCCCCACATCTTCCTCAGTGAAGACCAAAGCAACAAATTCATTTAATCTCTCCGCTATAGCCTTGTCCTCCCTGAGTGCCCATTTTACCCCTCAGTCATCCTGCAGTCAAACTTATTCTTATATTGGCTTCTTGTTTCTAATGTTCCTAAAAAAGTTTCTCTTATATGTTTTTGCCTCCAAGGCAATTTTCTTTTCAAGGTCTCCCTTTGCCTTCCTTATCAGCACTTTGCATTTGACTTGCCTTCCTTATGCTGTTTCTTATTACTTTCAGTTGGATCCTTCTTCCATTTTCTGAAGGATGTTTTTTTAGCTTTAATTGCCTCCTTCTCCTCACTTTTTAACCACACTGGCTGTTGTTTGATTTTTCCATTTGTCTTTTTTAGTACATGGAATATATCTGGTCTGGGCTTCCAGGAGGGTAATTTTGAACAACATACACATCTGTTGCAAAATTTTGACCTTTGCAGCTGCTCCTCTAATTTTTTTTTTAAAGTTAAAATGCCAACATATTGATTTTCTGTGTGTTCTTAACCCAGTTACTAAATCAAATCTGATCATGATATGATCACAGTTGTCAAGTGGCCCCAGTACTGTTATCTCGTGCACCAGATCATGTGGTCCAATAAGGCCTAGATCTGGAAATGCTCCCCCTCTTGTTGGTTCCCTGACATGATATTCCATAAAGCAGTTCTTGATTTCATCTAAGAACTTCACCTCCCTGGCATGCCCTGACGTTACATTTATCCAGTCAATATTGGGGTAATTGAAATCAGCCATTACCATTGGATTACCCAGTTTGTTAGCGTCTCTAATTTCTGGTAACATTTCTACATCTGTCTGTTCTTTCTGGGCAGGCAGACTGTAATACGCTCCTATCACTATCTTTTTCCCTTTTACAAATGGAATTCCTATCCATAAGGATTCCAAGGTGTATTTTGTGTCCTGCAGAATTTTTATTCTATTTCATTCAAGGCCCCCCATAACACAACACTATCCCTCCACCAATTTGATCCGCCCTATCACTGTGATATAATTTGTACCATGGTATGACAGTGCCCTATTGAGTATCTTCCTTCTACCAGGTCTCAGAGATGCCTATTAGATCTATATTTTCTTTTAATGCTACATATTCTAACTCTCCCTTCTTATTTTTTTAGGATTTTAACATTTGTATATAGACACATCAAACAATGTTTTTTATTCCTATAAACAACTTGCTCAGCAGTTGATAGTGATAATTTGCAATCAATCAAGACTATCTGTTCTTAATTTAAAGGCATGTGGTGTACTATGGCCTTAATTACAGCCTCACTATTGGGATGCCCTATCTTCCTTGTTGTGGTGATATCCTTCAAAGATACCTTGTTTTGAACCATGCTCTCCTGAGTGACTGTGGGTTTTCCCCCAGTTTCTAGTTTTAAAGCTGTTCCTTTTTAGAGTCCGACTGAATTTTGGTTTCAGTTTTGGCAACAAAACTGACCCAAAATATGGGTTTGGGTGTCAGCTGAAAATGCCCATGCTGCAGCAGAACTGCTACGGGAAGTCATAGCCACCATTTTTACAGTGCAACTGATGGAGTCAGAAGCAACTCATGATGCTCCTGCCCGAAAAACACCACTAGACCACTAGGGCCTTTACAAGGTGGGCCTACAGGGGGAAGGAGGGTGGAATGGTGGGAGGCCTTTTTCTGTCAGGGAGTGGGGGAGGCTGAATTTCAGTGGCAGTGGTGGGGAGCGGGGCCAGTTTCAATTACGGTTCCAGGTATGGCCAAAACCAACCTGCAGTTTGGTTTCAGCTGGAACCCAAACCACCAGTTTCGGTCAGCCTCTACTCTTTTTTAAATGTTGATGCCAGCAGCCTGGCTCCACCCTGGTTAAGGTGGAGCCTATCCTTCCAGAATAGGCTCCCCTTCCCCAGAATGTTGCCTAGTTTCTAAAAAATCTAAAGCAATCCTCCCTGCACCATCATCTCATCCATGCGCTGAGACTCTGGAGCTCTGCCTGTGTCATGGATCCTGCATGTGGAACGTGGAGCACATCTGAAAATGCTACCCTGGTAGTTCTAGATTTTACCACACCTGGGAAAAGGGCAACTAGGCATGAACACTTACATCAGATCTACGGCTGTCTTAAATACACTTGCCTAACTTTTATACCTAAGTAAGACTATTATTCTATAATATAAAGAAGGTACCTTATGTTCTTTGATAGAACAGGTTCCTACCAGGTACCCCCTGAGTGGTATAGCACATACTCAACTCCAGTTGACATTCTGTTCTGCGTTTTTCTCTCTGAGTCCATTGTTCTGGAATACTCTACCTTTTGTCCTTCATATGGAACATTCTTACCTGCATTATAAAGTTGCTCTGAAGACACATTCATTTACTATAGCTTTTTCCCTGGGCCTTTTAGTTGTGTTCTGTTGGCGGGCAGCTGGGCAGCTCTGTGTGCTCTTTATCTAAGTCTAATCTGTACTTTTAGTTTTACAAATGTCTCTTGTTCTTTTTTAGTTAGCGTTCCTTTTCCTTTTCTTATTTTATGTCACGACAAGTGAATCCTTGAGCTGTTCCAGGACCAGACAGTAGACAAGCCCGGGGGCTGTAGGTCTGTTCCAGGACCAGCAGTCGGAAAGCCCAAAGCTTCACCTGTGAGGACCGTCATTCCCCAACAGTTGAGCCCCTGGGTGCTGGCGGCCAACAGGACTTAGAGAGGATCTGGGCACCAAAGGAACAGCTGGAGATAGCAACAGGAACAAGCTTAAGGTCCAGACAGACGGCAAGCAGAAGGCAGTATCAGGATACAGGCTGAGGAATCAGAAATGGGCAGAGGCAAGGGCAAAGAATAAATGCACCTGTGTACTCCAACCAAAGTTGTAGCTGAGGCTCTGAAGATAGGACTGACCCTCCCTAAGAGGTGACGACATCTGATGTCAGGAGAGGAGAAACCAGAAACCACCCCCAAGGGGAGGAGCTGCACACACCAGTGGCGGAGAGAACCACAAAGACAGGAAACATCAGTGCCAGAGAGGAGAGAAGGCAGCCACACACTCCCGCAGGAGGAAGGAAAGGTTAGGTGCACCTGTCCCGCATCCTTCTCAGCGTACAGCACCACGTGTCCCACGACCAGACTGGCATTGTGACATTTTATTGTTTTAAAATTGATTGTAAACCGTTTCGATTATATGAAAGGCGGAATAGTAAGTTTTAATAAACTAAACTAAACTAAACTATTTATGGGAGCCCAGTCCTAGAATTTCCCATGAAGAGTATGTAATCTGTTCCCTAGATTCTGGAAGGAGAGAGTACACAGATCCAAAGATCCTCTCCTGTGGTCCTGGCCAGAGTCAAAAATCAGTGCAGGCCCAAGGATTCTATTCCTGGGTCCCAGAGTGAGAGCGCCAGCGCAGGGGAAGAAAATAATTATTAAAAAAAAACCCCACTATTCTAATTTTTTGTCCCCTTTCAATTTATTATAACATTAAAGAAAGCAAGGTGAGTTCTTTTGTCTGAGTAGAGCCTTTTCTGACTGAGTGGTGCTTAATTATTGAACTGACAACATTATTGACCTTGCAAATGCATATTGAATAAATATGTGCTGAAAAGTGCAATGAACTCTGTCAGATTTTCCATTACCGCAACGTCGTTCACTTTTACGCATCTAGAAGAAACTTTCGACTTGAAAACCTTAGGAAATTTGCTCAAATAACCATGGAGGAACTGGAAGCAAGCCTCATTAATTCTTACTTGAGTTTCTAGTGGGCACTTTTTCAAAGAAAAGAAATCACACTGTGTTCTCAAATAATCTGCTTTGCTTCATGCATGCTGGCAAGAATGTTAGATGGATTACACTATATTGTCTGTTTAGATTGTTGGCATTTACTGACATTTGCAGACTGATTTTTTAGATGCCCAAATACATGTTTTATTTACCAGGAAACAAATTAGTCATGGAAGAAAAGAATTGTTTAGAAAAGTTGCAGTAGTTAGTCTAATTCCACTAGACAAAGACGTACAGCTACTACAATAATGGTTTAAAGGTTTTTTTTTTGTAAGTTAGGGACTACGGGTCCTGCAATTCACATCACATCTGTTGTTTTCAATGGATATTTGAAAACATTTTTCAGTGGTTGGGGGAATCATGAACATAACGGAATATGCAAAACCCTATTTTGCTTCTGTTTTGTTTAGAGATAATGCTTTCTTAATGTTGTGCACGGTAATTTAGTGAAGGACTTCTAGGAATACTGCCCAGCATACTGCTGTTTCTTTAGATTGTAAGCTCTCTTGAGCAGGGACTGTCCTTCCCCTTGTCTAAACTTGTACAGCGCTGCGTAACCCTGGCAGCGCTATAGAAATGCTAAGTAGTAGTAGTTATTCCTTTCTTCCCCTAAAGCTGTCTATTCTTTTCCCAACCTAACAGTAGAGAATGACACAGGGATAAAATTTGCCCCCATCCCCATCCCGTCCCCTGTCTCCATCCCCGTCCTGTCCCCGCAGGCCCTGTCTCCGTCCCCGCCCCCGCAGGTTCTGTCCCCATCCCTGTCCCCGTGGGCTCTGTTCTCATCTGCAGAAGACTTGAACACTTATGATTTTATATTTACATCTTTTTATTAAAGTATAAAAAGGAACAATATGCTATGCAACTGTTGTGTTTAAATTACAAACAGAAAAAATATTGTCGTCTGCATCAATCAAACATAAATAACAGTCCAGTTGATTAACAGGCTTCAAAGTAGAAAGTGACATGGGGACAAAGTTTGTCCCCATCCTCACGGGCTTTGTCCTCATCCCCACCCCGTCCCCACAGGATCTGTCCCCGTCCCCATCCCCACAGTTACAGCAGGTCCCCATCCCCGTGTCATTCTCTACCTAACACCACTAAATGTTCTCCCCTTTTTCCACCTTATTTTACCTCTCCTTTAGAGATGCCTTTTTCTTTGTTCATTCTCTTCCTTTCATATGAGCTGTCTTTGCTTCTCTCTCCTGTGGTTCCTTCCCCATGGTCCTGTTAGCTTCACTCTTCTCTAAAATCAGTGATGCTTCCCTCCCTCTCCTTTACCTTTCTCTTCTAAGCTGTACAGTCTCTACCTCTATCTGTGATAGCTAAGCTTTTCCCTCCCCCTATTTGAAATACTCCAGGCAATCTGGTCCATACCCTTCTCTGCTTCCATTCTACTCATATTCCTGCAAGTTTATGAAGGGGGCAAGGAATGCTCATGGCTGGGAAAGGAGTAGAACTCTGTTGGTACTGACACAGTGAGATGGCAGGATTGCTCTGGTGTTACCACTGTATTCTAGGAGAAGGCATGGGGTAATGGAGGTAAGGGATCCTGGTGAATTGGTGACATGACATGGAAGAGAAGACAGGGTTGCAACAATGGCAGCACTGTTTGGCCAAAAATGCAGCTGTGCTTCACATGTTGACTTCTGATTGTATTCGGTACCTGTTAGTTCTGCAGGGTGCAATTCTACAGCTTGGAAGGTCATATTTGAAGCATTGCACTGCAGCTCCGGACCTGTTTTCCTAGATAAAAGAGAAAAGAAGAGAGACAAACCGCCACACCTCAGACCACAGCAACACAGAGACGAAGTGCTGCTACTGCCATTTGTCAATACAGTGTCTGTTTTTGGATTGTATCCACATTAATAGGCGTAGACACAGTAAACACAGTGCATGTCTCCCGCATGTCTCTCAACAGTGTGGTAAGGAGGTTGTAAACTTGTATAACCCTCATATATGCATCCTAAAACAGTAACGGAATTCAAAAACGCGTGGGATATACATAAAGGAATCCTGTTCAGAAGAAATGGATCCTCAGAAGCTTAACGGATATTGGGTGGCAGCACCGGTGGTGGAAGGCGGGGCTAGCGCTGGGCAGACTTCTATGGTCTGTGCCCTGAAAATGGCAGATATAAATTAAGGTCAGGTATATACATAAAGTAGCACATATGAGTTTATCTTGTTGGGCAGACTGGATGGACCGTACAGGTCTTTCTCTGCTGTCATCTACTATGTTACTATCCAGCTTATTTTCGAAAGAGATCGCCGGCCATCTTCCGACACAAATTGGGAGATGGCCGGCGATCTCCTGAACCCGGCCAAATCGGTATAATCGAAAGCTGATTTTGGCCGGCACCAACTGCTTTCCGTCGCGGAGCTGGGCAAACTTCAAAGCAGGGTACAGAAGGCGGGATGGGGGCATGGTTACGAGATGGCCGGCGTCGCCCGATAATGGAAAAAAGATGGCCGGCTCTGACGAGCATTTCGCCAGCTGCACTTGGTCCATTTATTTTTAGGACCAAGTCTCAAAAAAGTGCCCCAACTGACCAGATGACCACCGGAGTGAATCGGGGATCACCTCCCCTTACTCCCCCAGTGGTCACCAACCCTCTCCCACCCCAAAAAAAATGAAAAGAAAACATATTTTTGCCAGCCTGTATGCCAGCCTCAAATGTCATACCCAGCTCCATGACAGCAGTATGCAGGTCCATGGAGCAGTATTTAGTGGGTGCAGTGCACTTCAGGCAGGTGGACCCAGGTCCATCCCCCCCTACCTGTTACATTTGTGGTGGTATATGTTGAGCCCTCCAAAAACCCCTAAAACCTACTGTACCTACCTGCAGGTGCCCCCCTTCATTCCTTAGGGCTATGGTAGTGGTTTAGAGTTGTGGGGAGTGGGTTTTGGGGGGATTTGGGGGGCTCAGCACACATGGAAAGGGAGCTATGTACCTGGGAGCAATTTATGAAGTCCACTGCAGTGCTCCCTAGGGTGTCCGGTTGGTGTCCACTACAAATGCTGGCTCCTCCTATGACCAAAAGGCTTGCATTTCACCGGATTTGAGATGGCCAGCTGTTTGGCAGGCACCGTTCGATTATGCCCCTCCATTTTACTATGTTCTGATGCAGGCAATGTAGTTGAAACATATCCATGTCGAGTCCATCAGGTGGGGCTGCATTTGTCTATGCTGCTAACGTGAGCAAATGCCATTAAAAGAACTGCTTTTTTGAAGATACCTTTGGCTAGTTATCTTTAGTCATTTCTAGATGAAACAGATTCTGTCTCCACCTGTAAGATCATTGACATAACACTGTCCCTGGGTACATTCTAATGGAGGGGGGGATGGGGGACAGCAGTACCACCTCATACTAAAGACATGATGCTGGACTCGATGGACCTTGATCTGACTCAGCCCAGTTTTTTTAATATTCTATGTTAGTTGTTCATGTATGACTGAGCAGTTGATCAGTGATTGCTGGATTCTGGAGTAGCTTGAAACTCAGTAATGACGTTCAGTGTATTGTTTTCACCTCTACCTATTAGTGCATATTAGATACTGTAGTAATACCCTCTGGCATGCTGAAAAGGGTAATTGATTTTACAGATGTGCCACCTTCTCTTCCAATTGTTGATATCACCCTCAACAATATGAAAGAGAAAAAGAAAGCGTCAAATTTGCTTGACAGCCCTGTTGAATTGCCATCTAGTCACACATAACCAGTGGTGCTGCTGCTTGCAGAATTCACCAGTTGTGTTTATTTCAAAGATATCATGACTATAAAGTTCAGTACAGTGGCTTACTCAGAAATGAATGCCAACCAGTGACGATTACTTTTGAAAAATCAAGACAAACTTGAACATTGTGGACCTGTGTACTGAGAGTTAATGATAGCAAACATTCATCCTGTAATGTGCAATGCTTGATTACACAATATTTTAGTTCAGGGCTTATTCTATTGATTTTATTCAATTTTACAGCTGTGCTGTAGACAAATTTCACCTTGAGAAAGCTTAGGTCTGAATTATGATTGATTAGTTTTTCTTTGCTGCTGAAGTAAGACATTGCAAATTGAGCCATGGAACACAACAAGCTGAGTGTTTTAAATGGATCTCAGTGTTCAGAAACTGATAATCTAGCAGGGAGTATCAACCAAATGGCCAGCTCTCCACATTTAATATTTTCAGTGAGCTCAGGGAGTTAGAATTAGTGAAGATTTGCAAAACGCTACTAGAGGCAAAGACACCTTTTGCAGAGCTATAAGGATAGAGTGATATTGGAAAATTTGATTTTACTCTGGTTGCTTCATCATCATTCTCTCATGAGCCTTTGTAAATCTAGGCAGTGTCTATTCTCATTTAGAAGCCCTTTTGAAAATGAAAATGGAGTGGAAGATTTCAGTCCCTAAGAAACTCAGTACTGCAGTCTATGCAGGGGCAACAAACTGGAGCCATTTTGCAAAATCTAGTCAGGAATGTGGCTAGTTAATCCAATGAAAAGCTTGTCAGCATGTTTAAAGTGCAGCATCCGATTGTATGAAACTTATTTGCTGGAGCGGCTGTGACCCCCCAGGGGATGTTTCAGTTGGCTAAGTTGCTACTTTTTAAAGATTTAACCCCCATGTTGCTGTACTGAAGTCTCTCAAAGATAGTATGGAGTAATTCTATAACTGCACCTATATATACAGGGTGAGGCTATAAAAAGTAACCCCTTCATTTTTTTTGCAGTTTTCTCAGCAACCACTTTGAATTTCAACAAGAAGTTTTACGTACATATTCAGGGGCAGACTGGGCCCCCAAGCACTTAGACTACTCTGGGTTCCCCCCCTCCGCCATGCTGCTGCTGCTCCCCACCATGCTGCTGCCGCTGCCACCAATGCCCTCACCCCTATCGTGCTGCCTCCCTCTCACCATGTTGCCGCTGTCTGTCCCCCCCTACCTTGAAGGGCCATGGTAGTCTAGTGGCTGTGGCTTCTTCGGGGGGCAGGAAATAAATCCCCTCTATCCTGCCCACACACTGCCTGTACTCTGCCTGGTGTGGTGCCATGTTTACAAAATGGCTGCTGAGACTTCCCATGGTAGTCTCGGCAGCCATTTTGTAAATACAGTGGTGCAACCATGGAGAATAGTGGCAGCAGCTACTAGACCACCAGGGCCCGTGGGGACTGTAGTGTGCGGCGGTGGGCAACTGGGTAGAGCCTCTGGGCCCTCAGGCACTGCCCCGTTGCCCGAATGGTCAGTCCGCCCTGTACTCATTTATTCATCATACTTAAGTGTTATTATTAAACAACATTTAATTATCTTAAGCTATATTGATGTTACTGACATTTTAGCATTACTACCTAGTGATTTTTGCGTGTTAAAAATGTTTAAGTTAAAACACAGTAAAATAACATCATTCAAATGATACAATTAACAAGGTGTGAGAATTTTGCAGTTACTGTGAATGCTCAAAATGTCCACCCCCAGTTTTAAAACAGGCCTTTAGTCACTTTGTGAAGTACTTAACAGCCTTGTGGATTGATCCCCATGGCAGGCTGTCCCAGATCATCTGCAGTGCTTCCTTGAGTTTGGTGACTGTTTGCAATTTTGGGTGGAGCTTGTGATTGGCCTCCAACATTGCTCCCCAGGCATTTATTTATTTATTTAGATTTTTCTCACACCTTTTCAGTAGTAGCTTAAGGTGAGTTACATTCAGGTACACTGGATATTTCTCTGTCCCAGGAGGGCTCACAATCTAAGTTTGTACCTGAGGCAATGGAGGGTTAAGTGACTTGCCCAAAAATCACAAGGAGCAGCAGTGGGATTTGAACCAGCCACCTCTGCATTGCAAGACCAGTGCTCTAACCACTAGGCCACTCCTCCATGGTAGTCCAAGGGGTTTAGGTATGGCGAATTTGGAGGCCACTGATACTTTGTAATAAAATATTGACATTTGGCCTGGAGCGAGTCCTGTGCAATGTATCCTGGTGCACTGTCTTGCTGGAAGATGAATCTGGTGGGCAGCAGTCGTGAACATTAGGTGCAGAATACCATTTAAACATTTTTTCGGCAATAATTTTTTAGGCACCATTTATAGAATTTATTTATTTATTGCATTTTTATCCCACATTTTCCCACCTCTTTGCAGGCTTAATGTGGCTTACAATACATCATGAGTGGTGTAAATACATTAGAAAATAGAAATCCAGTGTTACAATAGGATCTTGGGCAACAAGACAATGAAAAAAACATGATAGTAGTGTAACAAGAAGGATCTTGGGCAGCATGATCATGAAAAACATGATGGTAGTATAGCAAGCAGATAATGTAAGATAGTTCTGAATGTATGTGGAGGAGTTGTGTACATTCACATTGGTATCTTTAGGCACTAATTTATAGAATTGACTTTATCTCTATTTTGAGAGGTGACCAGAATTGCACACAATACCCAAGGTGAGATGGCACCATGCAACAATACAGAGACACGATGATATTTTTTGTCTTATTCACCATTCCTTTCCTAATAATTCCTAATATTCTGTTTGCCTTTTTTGGCCACTGCTGCATACAAAGCAGATTTCAATGTTTTTTGTCCACAATGACACCTAGATCCTTTTACCTGGAATCTAGCATCACATAGCTATAATTTAGGTTATTTTTCCTTATATAGTACTAGTAAAAAAGGCTCGTTTCTGGAACGAATGAAACGGGCGTGGAATAAGCATAAAGGAATCCTGTGCCGAAGGAATGGATCCTCAGGAGCTTAGTCAAGATCGGGAGGTGGGGCTGGTGGTTGGAAGGCAGGGATAGTGCTGGACAGACTTGTATGGTCTGTGCCAGAGCCGGTGGTGGGCAGCGGGACTGGTGGTTGGGAGGCGGGGATAGTGCTGGACAGACTTGTATGGTCTGTGCCAGAGCCGGTGGTTGGGAGGTGAGGATAGTGCTGGGCAGACTTATACGGTCTGTGCCAGAGCCGGTGGTTGGGAGGAGGGGCTGGTGGTTGAGAGGCGGGGATAGTGCTGGGCAGACTTATACGGTCTGTGCCCTGAAGAGCACAGGTACAAATCAAAGTAGGGTATACACAAAAAGCAGCAAATATGAGTTATCTTGTTGGGCAGACTGGATGGACCGTGCAGGTCTTTTTCTGCCGTCATCTACTATGTTACTATGTTACAAGGTTTTCCTGGGGGTGTGTATGTTTGAGAGAGAGAGCCAGAGTGAATGTGCGGGTGTGTGACAGAGTGAGACTGTCTGTGTGACAGTGTGTGTGTGAGAATGAGAGTGTGTGACAGGGCCCCCTCCCCTTTTCCTAATGCCCCTCACCCCGTTCCCTCCCCTCCTTTTCTTCCTCCTTCCCACACTTTGGGTTCCTTAAGGCTTTCAAAAGTCTATGTACCCCCGTGGCCCTAACGCCCAGTATCCGGATACCCCACCGCTTTCCTCCTCACCTCTCCCCCAAGATGTAATACTTTCACGTCCTTCATTTTTTTTAAAAAAAGTGTCCTATCTACCCTGTGTACAAATGCCCAGCATTCAGATTGTGTTCCTCTCGTAAATTTTCATTTCTTTCATTCATTCAGAACTTGCCCCCCCCCCCCCCCCACCTGAAGGAACTTTTGGTTCCTTCAGTCTTTTAAAACTGTCCTATGTACCCTGTGTGCTAATGGCCAGCATTGAGATTGTTTTCCTTTCCCAAATGTTCATGTCTTTCAGTCAACTCCCCCCCTCCCTCCATTTAGCACTTTCCGGTTCCTTCAGTCTTTTAAAACTCTCCTATCAACCCTGTGTCCTAATGGCCAGCACTCAGATTGTTTTGCTTTGCCAAATTGTCTGTCACTGATGTCACTGAGGTCAGTGCGTGCCTGCCTAGCAGACCACTTCCGGCAGGCAGGGTCCCAAGCACATCCTGTTGGAGGTGAGAATTATTATATAGGATGGGTCTCCAGGACTGTTTCAACATTGTACAGATATAGGCATGAGGGGTGGGGGGAAACTGTTTTTATTGTGAATGTCAACTGTCGTAACACCGTACATATGCTGTGGGGTAGAGAGGGGGGTGAACTATTTTTTTTATTATGTATTATATAAAATTGTTGGGGGAGGACCTTCAGACTGTTGTATTATTGTATATGAGCAGGGAAAGGGGTGATAAAGCTGTTTTAATGATGTATGCATTTGGTCTGAATGGGGTCCCCAGGACTGTTTTAACCATGTAAATATATCCATCGACAGACTGGACATGCTATGAAGTGGCAGCTAAGTGCACCATGGAAGTAGGAAATGGTGAATGTAGACAGAGCTCTGGACAAAGCAAACACAGCAGGGGTGACACGAACGATGACGCAAAAACAAAACGTGCAATGGACTTTATGATCTGAACTCTTTGAGTCTAATGGACATTTTGTTTTTGCATTCGTGTCACCCCCGCTGTGTTAGCATGGCTTGGATTTCCTGTGAGGAGGACTTTAGTTCTTCTGTGTTTGTCGACAGAGCTCTGGAAAAATCTCAATACCAGCCCACACATGAGATGACGAATGACATGTGTCATGAGACAACACCAAAGGGAAGTCCCTGTGCTAAATTTCTGAGTGTACTGACCCAATGATGGCTTGAGAAAACAGAGTAAGGGGATGGGAGAGGAGAGATGTCTAATTCATATTTATTGGTGCTCTTAGTATGGCCACATGTGTCCAGCTGCCTGATACTCTGCAAGGGTAAAGGTGTTTTTTTTTTTTAATAATGTTTTATGATAGGGGGTCACCAGGGCTGTTTGTCATGTATATATGGGGATGAGCAGCTTTTTGTATACTGGTAAATAATTTAAATGTGGGGTTTTCAGGGATGTTTATAACATTTGTATCTGGAGTGTGGTCAAACGTTTCTATAGTGTAAGGTATAATAGTGTTTTAATAAAACAGTACAAAGAGGGTCCAAAGTACAAAGAAAGTCCAAAATACCACAAAGGCACTGGGAGCCTTCAGAAAAGGGACATGGTTCTTTATTAATAACTGTCAATATTCCAAACTGGACCCGACACGGGCCGTGTTTTGGTGCACAGCGCCTGTGTCAGGGGTGTGTTCAAAGATCAAAACTTCTTTCCTACTAAATAGGATAGCGATCCATACGGTTCAAAAAAAGTGTACTCGATATGTCATGAAAGTCAAGTCCCTTCGTATCTTGCTATTTAGATGGGAGTTTTTTTATATACTGTCATGGTAAGCTTAGTTATCATGGCTCTTTATGGCACAATGAAAGTGGCGACATGTGTGATGCCTTTTTCCAATACTGTTTTGGGGAGGAGGAGCATTAATGGGTTCTGGCCTCTAGTCTTCCCATTGTTGGTGGCCGTGGCAGATGACTGAACCACGTTGGGCTTCCTCTGCATATGTGTGTGGCAATTTTATTTTTTCTGGTTCTCTCAGTCTATAACTATCACTAGCCGTTAAGCCCGTAACAACGGGCTAGTTTTTTGTTTTCCTATAGCCTCCCCCCCGTCCACCAACCCTGCTCTCTCCCCTGCCCTCCCCCCAGCGTCTGTTTCCCTCAGTTCCACCCCCTCCTTCCCTCCCTGCTCCCTCCTCCCTCCTCCTCCGATTTCCAAGCCCATGTCCAAGCCCTCCTCCCTATTGGGCTGTACTGCTGGTGGAGGCGGGGCTTGGACTTCAACACTCTTAGTGTTCCGACTCTACTGCGCATTTGCAGGTGAGTCGATCACTTGCTGTTTATATGTTTGATGTGCAGTTCAGGTGGACCGAAGTATTTCAGATCCTGTGACACCATGCCACAGTATCTTACTTGAGGGGTCTGTTGTAGGGTGGCAGAGCATTTCTACCTGTTGGGTGCTTATGTGCCATCCCCCTAGGTGGCATCCAGATCTAACACATATCAGGCAGGAGTAGGTGTGGAACTATGGTGGCACATGGTCAGGTTACTTTGCCAGGGCCATCTGGATTCTTTCCCACACCGTCCTGTCTGTGGGGTGATCAGGCCTTTGGCTGTCTGGCCTGAATAATGTGCCTTTTTTTTCTTTAGCATTAGGCAGGAGGTTGTTCTCTGCTCACTGAAGTTGCACTCCCTCCTGGCAACCATGAGCTGGGCTAACAAGAGGCTGCTGTTTTCTGGTAGGCCAGAAATACATCATAGCAGTTCTGCATAGTATGCTGTGCCACGCACCAGGGAAATGCAGGAAGCTATGTGTAAGTGAAAGGCCTGTAACTCAGCACAAGAAAAAGGTGACGTGAATGATAGATTGGCAGAAAATTCTTTATTCAATCTTCCAATGACTTGCCAGTGACTTGACACGGACTGTGTTTTGGCTTGTAGGCCTGTGTCAGGAGTTAATCAATAAGTAAAACACATCAAACGGATATCACATAAATATGTATTAGAACATAAAAAGAGCAAAAAAAAATAGACAAATGGTGATCAAATTAACATGGCAGGTTTCAAAGTAACACTGCAAAGAATCTGAAAAAAGTAAAAAATATAAATATAACAACAGTCCATAGGTACACATATCAAGAAACTTTACTTAATGTTACACAAAAGTATAATAAAACAAGAGAGAAATTTATAAAAAAGATGAAGAATGATAAAAGATGCAAAACAATGGTGTGCAAAAAAATTAACATACTTTTTTGAAATAATGAAGTACTGTGAAGAAACATTAAGCGGGTCTTTTAAGGGGGTCTTTTATTAAAGCTTAGCTCGAGTTATCTGCAGCAGGGCCCATTTTATCCATATAGGCCCTGCTCCAGATAACTCAAACTAAGCTTTAGTAAAAGACCCCCTAAGTCTGTAAAATGTATTGGATATTTTCCTGTCTTAAATATGTCTGAACTGTATTTCTCATGTTTGACCAGCAGATGGTGCATGTTTATTATTAAAGCTGTTACAGAGGACTGACTTCTCTTTCTTTTAGGGAGGAAAGAGAGACAGATCTCTTTGCTGAAGCTCTGTGAACAGATATATGCTCTGATCTCCTCAGGTACTTTCTAGGAAGTATGCAAATGTTTAGTTAGTTTTCTAATTGACGCCCACTGAATAGGGAACAAGGCATTTCGGCTTTGTGGAGCCTGCATCCGGGGCAATAGCAAACTGGGCGCTGAATAATAAATTTGCCGCGAAGTTCAAACTGTCACAAAGACGCCAACATTGTACGCCTATTCAGTGGGCGTTGGGAACTAGATTGATGTGAAATTGTCTTTCAGCTAAGTAAAAGGGCCACTGTTTCTCGTTTTGTTTTTTGTTTTTCTATACAATTTTCCTTTTAATTGAAATTTAATTGAAGTTTAAATAAAATTGAAATCAGTATATTCCCTAATTTTAATTTTAAAAGTTTAAAAATCCAAAAATACATTCCAGCTTAAGAGGCAGATGATTATTTCAGAATTTGTGCTGCAGATCTGAAATAGCTTAAGGCTATAAGAGATCTCTTAGCTGATATATGACATTGATGATGCCTCAATGCTGAACGCATTAGGCTGTAACTCCAACAATATATGTCTTCTACCATTGATGCTCACTTAACACTTATTTTTTCTATTAGGTTATGTTCTGAGAAGCAAGATTTTCTCTCTCAAGCAGATAATATGAAAAAACGCTTTGAACAATGAGGTTACCCAAGGAAAATTATAAATAAAGCGTTTAAACGGGCTTACCATGTTCATAGAACATGGTTGATGCGACCTGTAGAGAATTTTACTAAGGAGGACAGGCTGACGTGTTTTGCCATATGGATCACGATCCATTTTGGTAAAAAATATAGACCCCCTTTTACTAAGGCGCGCTCACGTTTTTTAGCTAGCACTAAATTTGGGCGTGCGCTATACGTTAGAGAAGCCCATTGGCGTCTCTAATGTTTAGCGCATGCCCAATTTTAGCGCCCTTTATTAAAAGACCCCCTTAATTAGCAAATATTGTCCTATATTGGGTATTCATTAAGGCTTTGAGGCTGCACCACATTTTGCGTACACTAGGGGGCAGAATATTGGTGAGAAATCAGTTAATAGAAGTAAAAAAAATCAAGATTTAGGTTTTCACGCTAAGTGTAAGGGATGTACAAACTGTCAGTATGCTTTGGAAACCAGTTGGATAGACATCCCAAATCAAACTAAAAATAATTTTATTTTGATATCTAAAATTAATTGCAGTTCAAATATGGTGATAGATGCTATTGTCTGCCCATGTGGATTATGGTATATTGGACGGACAGTTAAAAAAAATGAAACATAGACTGGCGCAACATTTAAGTAACATCAGATTATCAAAATTAGAGACTCCTTTAGTAGAGCATTGGGTTACTAATAAACATGAACTCACTAATTTAAGGTTTGTAGTTCTGATTCAATTTGACACCAGTAGTGGGGGTAATACTATGTAGGAAATGTTCTTGAAGGAGCGATTGATTTTTGAATGGCAAACAGTAAGCCCATTAGGTTTAAACAAAGAAGCGGAGTGGCTAGGGAAGTGCACCTGACAAACTCATGCTCATGACGCTTTAAAGCCGCGCTGGGTGTACGCACAGCTCATGTTCTGGCACCTGTTGGAGGCCTACTCTGGTTGTGTAACCAAAAAGAGTTTTGAATCTACGCTAAGGTATAGAAATGATGATTTTGTGATTGCAAGATGGGTGTAGGTTTTATGAGGATATCAGGTTTCTTCCATGTTGTTTTATTTTTGTGTTTAGTTAAACCCCTGCTGACGCTTTTGTGAAACACAGCGACGGCGTCGGGTTTGATGCCAGTTTTAATCGCCAAGGGGCCCTTTTAGTAAGCCGCGTAAGTGTCTACGCATGTCCACCGTGTGCCAAAATGGAGTTACCGCCCGACTACCGCATGGCTCTTGCGGTAATTTTTTTATTTTTGGGTGTGCATAACGGACGCATGCCAAGTGGCATTTGGCATGCGTAGGTCATTACCATCTGGTTACCGCGAGAGTCTTTACCACTAGGTCAACGGTTGGTGGTAAGGTCTCATATCCAAAATGGATGCGCGGTAATTTTCATTTTGCTGCACTTTCATTTTCAGCCAAAATTTAAAAAAAGGCCTTTTTTACAGGCGCACTAAAAAATGGATCGGCGCGCGCCCAAAACCCACGCCTACACTACCATAAGCCATTTTTCAGCGCGCCTTTGTAAAAGGATCCCAGAAAGATTCAACATGGAATTTGAGAAGAGTCCTGTAAAGCAGAACCTCCAAATTATTGGATATCATTTGGAGGATTTACATATATCACTTGATTACTGAAGGAGTTGATGAATATTGCACCTTGAGATGAACTGACACGGTACAAGTTACTCGATATTGGAATAAGCTAGTCATCTGTGGAGTTTATTTGATTTACTGTTACTGCCAGCAAGTTCTGTTCAAATCACCTATGGACAGATTATTATTGTGAGACATTTATGAGAACTGGATTCTATGGCATGTAGCTGAAAAAATTTAATTTGCTGTATAGTGAATGAAATATATAAGTATGTTCATATCATCACTTTAAGGGAAAGAGTGTGACAGTATTTAAGTTGGGTAGAGGGTGAAAGATTGTGTGAATGTGTATGAGTGGATTTGATATAATCAGCAAGGGGAAACTGTATTGGAATTGTTATAGAAAAGATTTTTTAAAAGAATATTTTTGAAAGCAAATACAATTGTATAGAAAACAGATTTTGTAGTTACTTCTTTAGGGAGGTATTAATCTTTGTAAATAGATTGAAATTAATTTACTCATTAAGTAAGAAGATGAATATATCCTGAAAACCTGACTGTCCTGTCGACCCCCAGGACAGGTTTGAGTACGCCTGATCTAGAATTTTATGATAAGTGGGATATAAATTCAGATCATAAACATAAAATATAAACATATTTGGCAGAAGATTGTGTATTTTATTTTTGTGGCGGTTCTAGTTCCTTGGCTGGCCTTGCACGCTTTATAGATGTAAGAAGGGCAAAAAAATAGTGCTTAGTTTTAAGGAGTCTATACAACATTAGAATTTACAGAGTCTAGCATAAAAGTCACAAGTAGATCAGCACTGGAAAATAAATTAAATTAGTTCCAGAATTTGCAGCAGAAGCAAGAATCAAAAGACCTGGCCAATGAAGAACTGCTTTTATAGAATACAAATGCTTTTGCCGTACTGATTGCTGTGTTGAGTGGAAAAGGTGCACTGTGACAGCCCATAAAAGCTACAATTGTATGCTGAGATTCTCAAGAAGGAAGCTGACTAAAGATTATAAAACCTATCAACTTGTCTGTATAATCCCAATGGGTGGGACACAACGTCTATAGCCAGCACAGAGCAGAGAGATGCACATGCACAGGACTCTATAGTTTTTGATCTAATTTGCAAAGTAAGGTATTTTGTACTTCCTTCTGTCATTACATTGTAGGTCTGGGTCTGGCAGTCCTTTAAACTTGTTGTGCTTAATAAGAGTTTTAAAAAAAAAAATCAGCCATTACCAGATTAAATTGTACCTGGTACTGGGGCAGAGTTTTTTTTTTTTTTGTTGGGAACAACAGAAATGAAAGGATGTGATGCTGACAGAAGTGTCCATCCATCATTTCACTCATCAATACTTTTTGAGAGGGAGAACCGTGTTGTAAGTGAAAGCTGTTGCATAGTTCTGACTGTGCGATACAGCTTTTCTTGCTTGTCTACTCCCTGATGTGGTGCATCAAGCCTTTCTGCTTAGCCAGTTAAACGCTAGACAACCCATCATATCAAGAACGTTTAATGAGTATCTCGGCCTCTTGAGCTTCCTCAGATCTACTGATGAGTTTTATAGTTTGAGCTCACACTATTTGGAATAGACCATAAGGCAGTGCTTCCCAGTATTTTGTAGCTGTGACTCCATGATTATAGCCAAATAAAATTGTGTGAACCCCTGGAGATACAGAATAATGATGCACCTATGGAGAGATGGACAAAACAGCGAAGATGACTTGTAGATCGGAGCTTGATGGGAGGAGGGACTGGAGCTTTGGCACGGAGATCAGACCCTGAAGCCAAAGCTCCAGTCCCTCTTCCCATCAAGCTCCGATCTACAAGTCATCTTTGCTGTTTTGTCCACTGCTTGTTTTTGCGAAGACTGGTTTCTTCTGTTTTTTCGCACCTATGGAGAGCCCAACTAGGTCGTGATCCCAAAGGCAGGTTTTGTGTCTCCATTTTGTGTCCACAGTTTGGGAATCTCTGCCATAAGTTTTGTGGTGGTTGTTATGCATTGAGTAGAAGAGTTACTCATTTAGGACCCTTTTACTGTACTCCGTTACGTGCTAATGTGTGCCTAATGAGTTCTGCGTTAGTATTGCCATCTGTGCATACTAACCCCCAAATTCTATATATGACACTTTAAGTTGAGGATGCTAATTTGAACATGGCCAAATTACATGCTCAACTTAATTGATTAACAAGCGGAGTGGCCTAGTGATTAGAGTGGTGGACTTTGGTCCTGGGGAACTGGGTTCGATTCCCACTGCAGGCACAGGCAGCTCCTTGTGACTCTGGGCAAGTCACTTAACCCTCCATTGCCCCAGGTACAAATAAGTACCTAAGCCGCATTGAGCCTGCTATGAGTGGGAAAGCGTGAGGTACAAATTAAAAAAAATCAGTGCCAATAATTGATACTTAACCAATTAGGAGCTTAAAACCCACCTCTTCAATGCTGCATTCGGCACCTAACTCTTACCATTCACTAAATCCAGACTGCCCCATTTGACCGCCCCTATTGGACTGTCCGTTCACTTGTCTCTTAGATTGTAAGCTCCTTGAGCAGGGACCGTCCCTCTATGTTAAATTGTACAGCGCTGCGTAACCCTAGTAGCGCTTTAGAAATGTTAAGTAGTAGTAGTAATTGGCTTTAATTAGAATTTACATGCATGACTCAACATGTAATTCTTCACTCAACGTGTAATTAAACTCTGGAATTTGTTGCCTGAGAATGTGGTAAAATCAGTTTGCTTAGCAGGGTTTATAAAAGGTTTGGATAGCTTCCTAAAAGAAAAGTCCATAGACCATTATTAAAACGTACTTGGGGAAAATCCACTTCTTATTTCTGGGATAAGCAGCATAAAATGTATTTTACTGTTTTGGGATATTGCCAGGTACTTGTGACCTGGATTGTCCACTGTTGGAAACAGGATACTGGGCTTGATGAACCTTTGGTATGTCCCAGTATTTTATTTTATTTATTTGTTACATTTGTATCCCACATTTTCCCCACCTATTTGCAGGTTCAATGTGGCTTACATAGTATTGGAGAAGCGTTTGCTGACTCCAATGTGAACAAATAGATAGTGAGTAGGGGTAAGGTAAAGTTCATGTGGCACAGTCACATTAGGGAATCATATGGCGGTAGAGTTGTGTTGGGTCCATAGTGTACTTCAGTTTGTTGTGTTGCCGAGATCAGGCATTTAAGTTGGATCGGTAAGGTATTCCTTTTTAAACAGGTTAGTTTTTAGAGTTTTCCAGAAGTTGAGGTGGTTGCACATCATTTTTAAGGCTTTTGGTAATGCGTTCCATAGTTGTGTGCTGATGTAGGAAAAACTGGATGCATAAGTTGATTTGTATTTAAGGCCTTTGCAGCTTGGGTAGTGCAGATTTAGATAGGTTCGTGATGATTTGAATGTGTTTCTAGTTGGTAGGTTGACTAAATCTGTCATGTATCCCGGGGCTTCCCCATAGATAATTTTATGAACCCAGGTGCAGATTTTGAATGCAATGCGTTCTTTGATTGGGAGCCAGTGTAATTTTTCGCGGAGGGGTTTTGCGCTTTCAGATCGCGTTTTTCCAAATATAAGCCTAGCTGCCGTGTTTTGAGCGGTTTCTTTAAGGTTTGTTCTTATGTACTTAAGACTTTCTAGGCATGTTCTGTGACGCGGTGAATGTAAATTCTAATGTGTGCTGTTGAAAAGGGGGCATGGCCATGGGCATGGAATGGGTGGGTTGTGGGTGTTTCCACCAGGTGCACTCTTATAGAATATGCCCGATCTGCCTCAAACATAGGCGCAGGTATTTAAGCCTGGTTTTAAGTGGCCTAAATGGGTGCACCTAAATTTTAGTCACAAGAATGGCACATGAGCATATTCTATACACTACAGAATCGCATTAACCGCGTGGGTTTACAGCACTGATTTTAAGGTGACATATATAGAATTTCCCTCTAAGCACACAGTATTTTTTTTGCATCTTTTTTTGGAGGGGGAACATCAGGGGTGGAGAATAGGCATGAATGTGCTAAACAGGAGGTGATAAGTGCTCCTTTGTTAATTTTTTTACATGGCCACACACTAATGCTAACAGCGCAGGCCAGAAAAAGATATAATAGAAAAAGGCTGAATTACTGACCATGCTAGAAATGGGCTTAATGCCTGGGAAAGCCCCACATTAAAAAAATAAATAAAAAAATTAAAAAATTCAAGCTGATACGTTTTATCAACATAATACTATTACACTTATGTGGTCTGGTGATGGCTTAAGAATTGGTCTTGTGAGAATGAAAGAGGAGAACACCCATGCCCAAAATGACTTTTCAGTGGAGATCCTGGAGGCCAGCATAGTAACAGATTCCAGACACAATTAGGAGACATAGGAAGGCTGGAATAGGGTTGAGAGATCTAATAAAAGTCATTTGGCGATGATGAAATAAAAGAAGCTAGTGTTGGTTGAGCATAGGAATTTATACAACCAGAAAAGAATAATCTGGGCAGATTGGATGGCCAGCTGGTCTTTATCTGCCATCATTTCATTGTGCTGTTCAGATCCAAGGAAGGGAATGTCAACTTCCCAAAGCTAAACAAGAAACGTATTGTTACTCCAATAAAAATGTATCAACCTCATTTATTTTTAATGTTTTTATTTTTTTATTTTTTTATTTCAATGTTACCACGTGGCATTAAGCTGCCAGTACGGAGTATATATTAATAAAATGTGCTAACCCTTCACCTTCCACTGCTAAAGTTTAATACAAGTAAGCAAAGAAATTCTTGCAATGGCCTGAGCTGTCTGATTGCTGTTTAGCTAGACAGCAGACATGAGGAAAACAGCTCTTACAGATATTGCAAAATGATTGCTTTTCCCGCACAATAATAAATTAAGTTTGCTCTTGAGCAACTGCATGAGGGAGCCCTAATCTATTAAATGTAACAATACAGAACTCTTTGTTCTATGGTGATAATTTGATGTCGCAGACACATTTCTTATTCAGCTGAAAAGACACACAGAGTAGGTGGCACAAAACAAAGTAATGACTATAAGAAGTAGAAAGAAGAAAAAATAAAAGGTTATACAACTCATAACCTCAGTTTTGCTGTTCAGTACCTGTGGTCTTTTTACAAGCTCAGATAAAAGGATTTTATGATAGTTTTAAGGGATCACACAATTTATTTTGGTAAGAACCAAGGTGTGTTGGTGCATAACTGTATCCACCTAGTGTGCTGAACAGTACTAGAAGGCTCTATTATGGGTTTATCAGGAGAGAGTGAATCAAAGTCCCAAGAAGTTATTATTCTTTGCCAACTGCTAGCACAGAGCTGCATTAAACAGCTTTGCAGTATTTTCACATTTATATATTATATTTATTTATATTTTGCTCACGCCTTTTTCAGTAGTAGCTCAAGGTGAGTTACATTCAGGTACTCTGGATATTTCTCTGTCCCAGGAGGGCTCACAATCTAAGTTTGTACCTGAGGCAATGGAGGGTTAAGTGACTTCTTGCCCAAGATCACAAGGAACAACAGTGGGTTTTGAACTGGCCACCTCTGGATTTCAAGACTGGTGCTCTAACCACTAGGCCACTCCTCCGCTCCATTTAGGGTTAGATTCAGTAAATGACGCTCAAATTAGCGCTCAGTGCAGCTGAAAACTGAGTGCTCCTTATAGAATAGAACTGAGTGCTGATTTTGACACCCAAATTTTGGTAGCAGGACTTCTGCCTGCTGAAACCAGGCGCAATTCCTGGCACCCAATGTGGGTGCAATCCCTGGTATTCTGTAACACTGCGTGCAAGTTTTAGGAACGCTCTTGATCCACCCATGCACTTCTCATGGCCACACCCCCTTTTGGGTTGCATGCTGTGGGATTTGACTTAGAATTGCAGGTAGCAAGATGTGCCCTTAAATTCAAATTGGTGCCAATTAGTGCCAATGAGCATCCATTACTACGACTAATTGGCTTTCCGGCCATCGGTGCCATATATAGAATCTGGGGGGTCAGCGTGTGGTGAATCAGGCAATAAGTGCTTTGTGTTTTGGGGCGTGGCATGGGCAGAGAATGGGCATCGAAGGCATTTGGCAGTTAATATGCTGCACTTACTATGAGCTAAACTGGAGTGGAGGAGTAGCCTAATGCATAGTGCAGTGGCTGAGGAACTGGGGTTCAGTTCCTACTACAGCTCCTTATGACCCTCCATTGCTCCAGGTGCAATATAAGTACCTGTATATAACATGTAAACTGCATAACCACAGAAAGGATGAGCTAGTTCAGGTGGGCTGGAGCAAGCTGGGGCAGATGGCTGGAACAAGCAGGGAGAAGCTGGATCCGATGGACTGGGACAAGCTGGAGCAGGTATTTGCAACATGCAGGGAGAGGCTGGATCTAGCGGGCTGGATGGGCTGGCTGGCTGGAACAGCAGGGAGGAATTGGGTCAGGTGGCCAGGAACACTCCAAACAGATGTACCGGAACAGGCAGGTGGGTTGGAACAGGCCGATGGATCAGAGCAGGCAGGGAAAAGTTGGGTCTGCAGACTGGAACAAGCTGGGGCCGGTGGACACTGCTTCTGTCGGCCCGACGCGAAGGGCGCTGGATGCAGCCAGACGCAGGCCGTGGCTGATGGACTCTGCCTCCCACTGTTCCTGGTCGCGCCCCGAAGCCACCGCGTGGTCAGCAACTGCCATTTGCGCCCAGGCCGTTCCGGCTGGGGAGTGCATCAGCAGCGCACGGGACCACGGACGTGACTGTTGCGGCAGACTACGGCCCGCCCGGCCCCTCCGTGCAGAGACCCCAAGTCCGGGCTCCCCCGGAGTGCACGGGGCAAGGCAGAGAGGCCGCGGGAGCCGGACGACAGTGGGTGAAGGCCGCAGCCACATGGCAGGCAGGCGGCAGATAGTCGCAGTCAACCTGGGCTGCGCCGCACACCCGCATCGGAGACTAAGGAAGCCACCGCAGATCTTGCCCGACGGCTCCCCCGATGTCCGCTCCCCTCCTCTTCCCCCTGATCGATCTGGGAGGGTCTAGGACAGCATGGGTAAGTCCAAATCCCTAGGGCCCCTGGAGCTCGTCACGGAGCTTCCTACCTGGTGGCCATTTTGGTTCTCATGTGCAGCATTCTCTCCTTCGGTTTAGCTTGTTGTCCCGGATGGTACTTGCAGCGTGTACTAGATCACTGTTGCTAGTCCAGCTGCCGCTGTTGTGGGGAGTTCCGATGTTCGGTTTCGCCGGTTTCCACACTGCAGCTCTGCTGGTCTTGTTTGTCGGATCGGCAAAAGATGAAAAGAGGCTTTGTTTCAGCTGGGCCACGTGGCTGCGCCCACTAGCTCCAGATCCCTGCGCCGGAATCTGCCTTCGTCTCCTTGCCCTGGGTTGTCTCCTCTGCCTCCGCTGCAGTGTAGTAAGGTGCTGTGCAGTCGGGTTGTGGGGAGTGACGTCCTAGCTCCCTTCGTCGTTCGCCGCTCGTTCTTAGCTCAACTTCGCAAGCCCCGATGGCTGGGGTGGGAGGATGTGGACAGGGCGGGGGTGCTGGTCCGGATCTGCAGCCGCAGCTCGGTTGTCTGCCTCTGTCCGGATTCGTACTCCCAGGTGGTTGGCCTTCTCCACTTGTTTCGTGGATCGCCGTTCGTCTCCGCCGCGACAGGCAATGGGTGGCCTGGGATGGTGCTGCGAGGGGTCGGGCAGGCCCGGGGTGCAACCGATCGCCTGAAGTCAGAACGAGTGCTAGCCTCGTGGGAGAGGTTCGATTAGTGTCACCCTGTAATAGGGTAATAGCGACTCGTATTGTTGGCTGATTCGACTGTTTCGGGTCCCCTTTTCCTGTGTCTGCCTCGTGCAGCTTTCACCCAGGTACGGAGCTCGTCAAGGTCCGTCCTGCTCCGTCGCCATCTACAGTTCTTTGTGACTCTGGGCAAGTCACTTAACCCTCCATTGCCCCAGGTACAAAATAAGTACCTGCCTATAATATGTAAACCGCTTTGGTTCTAACCACAGAAAGGTGGTATGTCAAGTCTCATCCCCTTTCCTTAAGGCTATGGCCATCCTCTCTACGCCCCTACCTGGCTAATACAGGTATGAAAAAATGTCTCCAAAAGCCACAGAAAATATCAGCTCACTCCCCACATCTAAAACCTTTTCCACACTCATCTAGCTAGTAGGGGCAGGAGCAATTCTCACTCATGTCTATCCCACTGGCATCATTATCCAAAACAATGTTGATCCCAAATGCTTCTTTACCTAAGAACATAAGAATAGCCAAACTGGATCAGACCGATGGTCCATCTACCCAGTATCCTGCTTCCAACTGTCGCCAATCCAGGTCACAAGTACCTGGCAGAAACCCAAATAACATCAAAATTCCATGCTACCAATCCCAGGGCAAGCAGTGCCTTCCCCATGTCCATCTCAATAGCAGACTATAGGCTTTTCCTCCAGGAACTTGTCCAAACCTTTTTTAAACTGCTGTCACCACATTCTCCAGCAACGAGTTCTAGAACCTAACTATTCTCTTTGCTATAAGACAAGCTTGTCAAAGGCTGTAAACAGACCCAGTTTTCAGGATACCCCTGATGAATATGCATGAGAGAGATCTGCATACAATGATATGCAGTGGGTATGCAAATCTTTCTGATGCATATTCATTGGGGATAACCTGAAATCCTGCCCCATCATTGAATATACAGGGTTATTTCTGCCCACAGCTGGAAGCGGCTCATGGTCTGAATATCGGGCCCATGATTTCCTAAAAAGTAGCTTTAAATGTTTCTTTTCAAGAATTGGAGGCATTATACCTTCAAACAAGAACACTGTTGTAAAAAATGGCTGTTAACATTTTGATGTTTTCATTAAATATATAGGAAAATATATAGGATCCGAAATTCAGCTGGTGGTCAGCAGTGACGTCGGTGTTAAACCCAGATATTCAATGCCAGGGTGTTTCTGTCGACCGGCATTGAATATCTGGGTTTATTTTGGCCGCTAAAGAGTTAACCGGCTATTCTGATATTCAGCACTAACCAGTTAACTTTTTAGCGGTCAAAGATAGGCCTGATATTTTTGCAGCTTATTTTGACTGCTCAACATAGCCAGTTTGGCGCTGAATATCTGTGTCTAACTGGCTCACATCACATAATATAGTTGGTTGCCTCCAGATTCTATATAGCTCGCCTAGAGATCAACGCCAATATTGCAGATTCTATAACAATGCGTGTAATTTAACAAGCTCAACAAGCTAATGAGCGCTAACAGCACTTAACAAGCAATAATGAGCACTAATTGGCACTGATTAGAATTTAGGCGCACAATTGGCTAAGCGTGTTCTGTAACGTGTGCCAAACTTCTAATGCACATAAGCAAAAAGGGGCGTGGTTATGGGCGGGGTAATGGGCATTTCATAGACGCTCTGAAATTTATGCGTCTACTTATAGAATATGACCGAGTGCGCCTAAATCTATGTGCTAAGATTTACGCCACTTTTTCAGCGCCATATATAGAATCTCCCCCTTTGTGGCTAGCCAGTAACTGCAGATATTCAGCGGGAGATAACTGATTGTCTCCCAGTGAATATCCACGATTAAGCGCTTCAGTGCTATTTAATAGGACAGGAGCTATTCCTGGCCGATTAAATAGTTTTGAGTATTGGGGGGTGGGGTGGGGTGGGGGGTAGTAAATACCTTGTTCTAGAAATTAATATTCTAGGGCAGGATCAAAACCTATGTATGAATGCTCTTTTTCTATTGTACATTTAACCTGAGTCTCTGTCATTTCTACCTTTTTGCCTAACTTTGATAGACGTACATTGATTTCCAAAACTTAATATGAAGTTTCTTCTAAAATGACATTTTTGCTTTTCTTTTATATGGTCTAAAGCTATTTGCAGGTTTGTCAAAATCAAATTTGCCTCTTTTTCTTGTTACCTTCTGTCAAAAACAAAACAATCATACAGCCATTATCTTGTGTTTTCCGCAGTGTTAATAACAAAGAACAAGATCTATTTTCCTCCAAGGTGCAAGTAAATATTTCATCTAATCTTCTAAAATTGAGAAATATCATACAGGAGTGCTGTTTTTGCAAGCATTCATCTATGTTGATAATGCTCAATGTGGCTATACTTCTCCCCTCCACCCTACATGGCCAAAAAAGGGCTGGGCCAGAAGCAGGATTTGAGTGAGGAAGGGAAAATGCATGGCCAGACATCACTGTGAAATCTCCTTGTACGCTTTCCTGCATAGGAGTTGCACCTGTGGGAAACCAAGAGAAAGTCTAGGGGTGTTTTTATATGGTATCAGGTGAGTTTCTACCCGGACAGTTCCTACCCACCAATTCTCCCTGAGACAATTCTCACCTAGGATAATTTTCCCCAGGGACATTTCCCACTAGGACATCCTCCCTCAGTCATTTCCCACCCTCCCTCGCCTTTTTTTTTTTAACCGTCTGTAGCTTCTTTCTTGTATTGGGTTCTGTAAGTTCTGGTAATTTGTTATAAATCGTAATCAGTGTGTTATTTTGAGGGCCTGAGTTAGGTTGAAACCGAGTTTGGGGTGTGTGTGCATGGGGCATTGCCCCCCCCCCCCCACATGAACTACAGTTTATATTTATCTTTTCTTTATTTACTTATTTATGCATCTAGATCCTGGATTAAACATGAATTAGGTTGAAACCTAGTTTGAGGGGCATTGCCTCCCACACACAAACTGCATGTCTGGAAGGGGAAAGGGATGTGTAAAAGATAATGTTGTGGAGGAGGGTGTGAGGGGGTACTGACCCTCCCCTAAACGATCTGGAAGAGGAAAGGGAGGGAGATTACTTGTCCTAGTGTGTTTTGTATTTTTTGGGTTATTGGTGGGAATTGTCCTTTCTGGTGTGTGGGAATTGGTTCAGTGGGAATTGTCCAGATGGGAATTGGTGGGTGGGAAATGTCCAGGTGGGAAATGAACTAGAACCCTTTTACATCTGTGGATCCCACCAGCCCCAAATTTCCCCTTGAAAATTAGCTTGTGTGCCCACAAACTTTCCGGGCTGTTTCAAAACTATTCCTATAAAAACTGCAGATAAGTGAAGCACTCTTTATTATACAGATCACATTTCCACTAAGGAGGTAATTTTAGAAAGTCGTTCTGTGAATGCATCAGTGTTTTTGTGGCAGAAATCAGTGATTATAAAATTGCCCAGGAGCTATCCCCCAAGTTCTATAAATGGTGCTTATAATTGTGCATTCAAATTTGGGACTGTGCCCAATTTAGCATGCAATTTAATTGAATAAGCCAATTAGTGCCAATAATTGAACTCTAGCAATCAATTATCGGCGCTAATTGGCTTTAATTAAAATTTACATGCACATTTTTAGGCGCCAGGATCCACACGTAAATTTTATGTGTGGCTTCAAAAAGGCAACGTGGCCATGGGAAGGTCATGGGCAGATCAGGGATGTTCCTGAAATGTATTTGTTTCTCTACCGGACTTGGTGAACGCCTTTACGGTACTATGTGAGCCACAATGAGCCTGCAAATAAGTGGGAAAATATGGGATACAAATGTAACAAATAAATAAATAAATGTATGTGTGTGGTTACACAATAAGGGGGATCTGCACCTAATTTAGGTGCAAGGATTTACAGTATGGTTTAGTTGGTGTAAATCCTCACATCTAAAGTTAGACGTGGCTCCTGGCGCTAAGCGCTTTTCTATAAATGCTGCCTAACTTTGAGCTCCGTTTATAGAATAGTACTTAGCGTGGGTTTTTCTTTTTTTGACACTCAATGCTATTCTATATTGGGTACTCAAAGCTGAGCGCCCATTATAAAACAGCACTCGCGTATCAAATTCGACACCCAAACTCGAGCACCAGGACTTACGTCTGCTGAAACTAGATGTAATTCCCAGCACTCAATCTGGCCACACATCCCCGGTATTCTATAATGCTGCATGCAAATTTTAAGAAAACCCCTGACCCACCTATGCTGCTCCCATGGAAGTTGGGGGACATTTTGTTACAGAATAACACATAGCAAGATGTGACACAAATTCAAATTAGTGCCAATTAGTGCTGGGTAGCTCCCAATTATTTGTCACTAATTGGCTCATTTGCCAATTTAGTTGGGCACACATTTTGGATTGGCGCCGAATTTTAGGTGCCACATAGAGAATCTGGCCACCTGATATCTTAAAAACAAAATGTCCGCTAAAATGGCAGGCTATCTGGAGTTGAATATCACCAGATAGCGGCTTAAAGATAGCCAGTTATATCACGTGATATAACCGGCTATCCAACAATTTTAAAAGTCATACCGGCCAAGGTTGGCGGCCATATTTGGCTGCCACAATAGATGCAATAGCTTTGGCCAGCTTGACTTTAACCAGCCAGTGCTGAATATCAGCTTGGCCTGTTAAAGTCGGACCGGCCAAAGTTAAACAGGAAATTCAATGCCAGTCACTGAAATGATCTGGCATTGAATATATGGGTTCAGCACGGACCACAGAAGACAGCTCGGCTATCTCCCGCAGTCTGAAAATCGGGCAGTGGGATACTATGTCCATAATTAGAATTATCAGAAATTTAACAAATGAAACACTTATCTATCTTGGATTACTTAATCCAGTCTTCAGTGAACCACAAATTTCTCCAACCGTCACCATATCCTGCCCAGACAGCTCTCCACATCTTTATTTCGCATGCTCAAACAGCTACCCGACATGACTATGTTTTGAGTGGCGACTCTGCATCAGGGGCACAGGTACTAAAAATGTCAAACACACAAAACAAATGTATTAAAGGTCCAATTTTTCTTCATAACATGGCTGCAGATTTTGTAAACAAGTAAATTCAAAATGGTGCCTGCATTTAAAAAAACAAACTGAAACCAGGTAATCATTGAATAGACACATGATCATCCACACCAATCACAAAACAGGAAGTCACTCAATTTCTTCATCAAGTTCTTTAGGAGTTATTGTGGCTAATTATTTTGGGCAGTGTGAAATGAAGACATGTGAAGCGGTCTGGACAGGGTATGCCGGACACTGGAGAAATTTGTGGTCCACTGAAGACTGCATCAAGTAAATAAAGATAAGTGTTTGATTTGTTAATTTTCCAATTATTTTAAGTGTGGACTTTATCCCAATAATTCTATATCTGTATCTATATCTGTAAATAAATAAATCTGTACCCTGGTCCACAAAATTATTCATGGTGAGGCCCCGACATATATGTTTGACCTCGTCGATTTACCAGTAAGGAATACAAAAGGTTCGTCACGTACTTTCTTGAATCTCCATTATCCCAATTGCAGAGGACTTAAATTTAAATCAATATATGCATCTAGTTTCTCCTACATTTGTATGCAACGTTGGAATGCACTGCCGAATGCCATAAAAACAACACACGATTTGGCAGCCTTCCGGAAACTATTAAAGACTAATCTGTTCAGAGAGACTTATCAAAAGGACCCTTCTTAAAAAAACAGGACATCAGAACTGTACCAGAATTAGTTAACATTGAATTATTCTTATTTTGGTTACTTTATCACATTGTCATTACTGAACACAAATGTATTGATTACCAATTTTATTCTAATTTACTGTGTACTCTATATACTCTGATTGGAACATTCTTCTGTATTTCTTATTCCGGAAATGGCAATCGCCTCTACGGTATTTGTAAGCCACATTGAGCCTGCAAAGAGGTGGGAAAATGTGGGATAAAAATGCAGAAAATAAATATAGTGCATCACAAGTTAGTTACCAATTTGATGGGTAGCTTTTGGCTCTGAAATGGAAGTTAGGCACCAAAATGGGGATAAATTTACAGTTATGCGTGTAACTGAAGTTAGGTTCTATTCTATGATGTAGCGCCTAAGGGGCCCGTTTACTAAGGCTTGAAAAAAAATGGCCTGCGTTGGTGTAGGTTCATGTTTTGGATGTGCGTAGGTCCATTTTCAGTGCACTTGCATAAAAGACCTTTTTTGGGGGGGGGGGGGGCTGAAAATGGACATGTGACAAAGTTAAAACCAGCGAGCATCCATTTTCGGCCTGAGACCTTATCGCCACCCATTGACTTAGCAGTAAGGTCTCATGCGTTGACTGGGCGGTAATTGTCAGCATTTGTACACTGCTGATTACCACTGGGTAAGCACCATGCGGTAGAAAATTTCTACTGCATGTTTTGGACGCGCATCACAGAAGGCAAAAGTAGAGACTAATAGACGATTCACCACTGGAGACGTGAGTCCAACAGTCTTTATTATATCAGAGATAACGACCCGACACAGGCCGTGTTTCGATGCTAAAAAGCGTCTGCATCAGGGGTCAATAAATACACCAAGTAATGAATGCAAAACGAAGAGTCCTACTTGTATATGTGTTGTCAACTCACTGATCACGTAGCACCAAACAGAATATGCTGGATACAAACTATCAGAGCAAAATGGTTGGACGCGCATCAAAAATGGAATTACTACCCGGGACACGTGGTAGCTGGGTGGTACTTCCAATTTGATGCGTGTTATAGGCGCCTATGCTCCTTCTTAAAGGGGCCCCCCTAAGTGCTTTAGGGGCTCATTTTCGGAACAGAAAAGCATCCAAAAAGTGGCACAAAGCAGCAGATGGAAGATTCTTTTGTTCAAAACGCTATTCTCAAAACACATTTTTAAGGGGGTAATGGTGAGATGTGTACCTGGGACCTTTATGTGAAGTCCACTGCAGTGCCCCCTAGGGTGCCCCACTGCTCTGCTGGGATGTCTATGGTGCCAGTCTACTAAGAATGCTGGTCCCCTATCCAACTTATTTTCGAAAGAGAAATACGCCTATAGTGCGACCTAAATCGGGAGATAGACATTTGTCTCGCAAAGGCGCCCAAATCGGTATAATCGAAAGCCGATTTTGGGTGTTTCCAACTGCACTCCGTCGCAGAAATGAATAAAGTTGACTGGGGCGTGTCAGAGGCGTGGTGGAGGCGGGCATGGTTATCAGCCGAGGAGAGATGGGCGTCTTTAGCTGATAATTGAAAAAAAAAAAAAAAAAAGGCGTTTTTACCGCGAGTTTGGGTCACTTTTTTTGGACCCTTTTTTTCACGAACAAGTCCCAAAAAAGTGCCCCAACTGCCCAGATGACCACTGAAGGGAATCGGGGATGACCTCCCCGGACTTCCCCAGTGGTCACTAAACCCTTCCCACCAAAAAAAACCCCATTTAAAAAACTTTTTTCCCAGCCTGTATGCCAGCCTCAAATGCCGTACCCACCTCCATGACAGCAGAATGGGTTTGATCCTGTCACAGTCTTTCCCTGGGTCAGATGTGGCTCTCGGGTGCAGTACAGGGTCACATCAGCATTGCATTGTGGTGGGTGTAGGGTATTGGGCTCCGTGATTTCATTAGCTTGTGTTCAGGGCCGGTCTTAGCAAGTGCGGGGCCCTATGCAGACCAATTTGGTGGGGCCCCATCCTAGCCCCGCCTACCCTAGCCCCGCCCCCACCCTAGCTCCACCCATTGATAAGATTATTCCATTTTTAGAACATTTTTTTATTTATAAAATTTCAAATAAAGACAAATGAAGCTAAACTTGTACAAAAAAACCTGATTGAAATAATAAGCACAATGCTATCATGAAACCTCACCTGCCCAGAAATTATTCAGTTCAAGTCCACTACAATTAGTAGCGGGCCGAAGCCGGGGGGGGGGGGGGGTGGGTGAATGCCGCGCTGGTGGTGGCGGGAGCGGAGTGGCCGAGCCGCGGGAATGGGGATCATCTCAGGTGACTACGGCGAGCAGCGGCGGAGGTCGGAGTGGAGGCACGAGCGAGGCAGAGTTGAGGCGCTGCGCGGGGCCCCCTTAGGCGTGCCGTGCGGGGCCCCCTTAGGCGCGGGGCCCTATGCGGTCGCCTTGGTCGCCTCTGCCTAAGACCGGCCCTGCTTGTGTTACAGTCTCACAATGTTGGTAGTTGGTAGGCTCTTCTCCCATGGTGCTTTTCCCCCTGCCTACCAGGTCAGAGTGTGCCCTGTTGTATTTCCTGTTGTAGTCCATGCGGTAGTGGTCATTTTTGTAAGCCAGTTTTAGTTCCCTTTCCTGTGTTAGCCACGTTAGACAACTTAGTTCTTCCCTTGAATGTGGCTGAATGAGGGCATTGTACAGCATTCTGCCAGTTCTGACCTACTGCTCATCTCAGTACCAGGGAGACTCGTTGCCAGTGGGGCACAACCTCTGATCTGCAGTTAACTGTGAGTAAAGGCGGTCATTCCAATAAAGGACGTTTTCGTAGAGATTAGTCTTCAGGTGTCAACTGAAACTTGGATATCCCCTAACGACACTACCTCAATCGCAGCCCTATGCCATGGAGGATATCTTTTTTCCCACACTTCCCGCCCAGATGCACGCGGTGGAGGTGTTGGGTTTCTTCTCTCACCCTCTTGTAGTTTCCAACCCCTCCTCCTGCCACAGTTTCACTGCTTCTCATCCTTCGAAATTCATGCCATCCGTCTATTCTACCCGACACCACTCTGAGTTGCAGTCATCTACCGCCCCCCTGATAAGCACCTCTCTTCATTCCTTACTGACTTCGACGCTTGGCTCACCTTCTTTCTTGATCCCTCATCTCCATCCCTCATTCTTGGTGATTTTAACATTCACGTTGACAACCCTTCTAACTCCTACGCTTCTAAATTCCTCACTCTGACATCCTCCTTTAACCTCCAACTATGCTCTACCAACCCTACTCACCGCAATGGCCATTGTCTCGACCTCGTTCTCTTCTCTTCCTGCTCACCTTCCAATTTCTGCACCTCAGTCCTTCCTATCTCAGATCATCACCTAATCACCCTCACACTTCATCACCCTCCCCCTCAACCTCGCCCAACTAAAACCACTGCCTTCAGGAACCTCCAAGCTGTCGACCCCCCTACCCTACCCTCTCACATCTCCAATCTCTTCCCTTCCATCTCGTCTTCTGAATCTGTCGACACGGCTGTCTCTACCTACAATGAAATTCTCTCCACTGCTCTGGACACCCTAGCACCATCTGTCTCTCGCCCCACTAAGCGCATTAATCCTCAGCCCTGGTTAACCCCTTGCATCCGTTACCTTCGCTCCTGCACCCGATCTGCTGAACGACTCTGGAGGAAATCTCGCACCCTGTCTGACTTCACCCATTACAAATTCATGCTATCCTCCTTCCAGTCCTCCCTATTCCTGGCCAAACAGGAATATTATTCTCAATTAACCAATTCTCTTGGCTCCAACCCTCGTCGCCTCTTTGCCACCCTTAACTCCCTACTTAAAGTGCCCTCCGCTCCCACCCCCCCCACTCTCTCCTCAAACACTTGCTGACTACTTCCGCGATAAAGTGCAGAAGATAAACCTTGAATTCACTTCCAGGCCTTCTCCTCCCTGTGACTTCTTAACCCACTCCCTCAACCAACCTAACCTGGCCCCCTTCTCCTCCTTCCCTGAGATCACCGAAGAGGAAACTGCTTGCCTTCTTTCTTCCTCTAAGTGCATCACCTGTTCCTCTGATCCCATTCCCACCAATCTGCTTACCAACATCTCTCCTACAGTTAACCCCTCAATCTGTCACATCCTCAACCTCTCTCTCTCCACTGCTACTGTTCCTGACACATTCAAGCACACTGTAGTCACACCACTTCTCAAAAAACCATCACTTGACCCCACTTGTCCCTCCAACTACCGCCCCATCTCTCTCCTACCCTTCCTCTCCAAATTACTTGAACGCGCTATACAGCTACATTCCTCACCTTCCGGTGATTCTTCACACATCCCATGATGTTAAATATCTGTTGGATAAACAGATCAGTCACATGACTGTCTGCCGATTACAAAAGTATCAAGTGCTCTTGTTCAGTGTAGTGCACTCTATTCACCCATTAACTTTAACTGATCTTCAACGCCTGGATCCATTACTCACTGTAACAGAGACAGCACAAAATGCTATTTTTCCCCATGAGTGCACTACCCGATTATCTGTTCCTGAATCACTCCATCTACATTCAGAAATCTTGCAAAGTGGCGAGGTTTGGTTTACAGATGGTTCTCAGCAAAACGGAGTTGCCGGTTTTGCCGCCCTCCGTTATACACCAGAAGAAGATATTCTGGAGCCTATACAATTCAGGTTACCTGATTCATTCACAGCCCAAACTGCAGAACTTGCAGCAGTTCTGTATGTTATACTATTTAAAGCACTACACTCAGATTTGAGCATTGTCACCGACTCAGACTATGTATTCACTTCCTTGCATTCCCATGTTCGCAAATGGAACCAGAGGGGTATGATCTCCTCTACCGGGCAACCCCTAAGTCACTTACCTTTGTGGACTGCACTTTTTGAAGCACTGGAGAAGCGCCATCAAAAAGGCCTTCGCACCAGTATCTCCTGGATTAAAGCACATCAGGAGACAGTTTTCTCTTTCCGATTAATGGTAACCATGCTGCAGATGAACTAGCCCGTGAAGTCACTTCCTTTTCCAATCTTCCTACTATATCCACTTGCGATGTTACACTTCCTGTACTCGCGTCCGAAGCGCTTCCCTTTGAGACGCCCCCTTCTACTCCCACGGATTCATCACCCTCTAAATCCTCCTCCCCTGACATCCCACCTGCTTTCAACACCCCTCCTGTCATCACCTCCTTGCAATCTCCTGAATCTGAGCCCCCGGTAACGTCCCCTCCCTCCGAATCCTTAATCTCAGACTTCTCTACTACCCTCACTTCCTCCCTTTCACAAGCAGAACTCACTTTGTGGAAGCAGGCAGGATGTTTCCTAAATCCGAATGGAATTTGGACCCATCCCAATGGGCAATTATGTATTTCACAGCATGTTTTATCTCTTCTTTTGCATGCCCTCCACTACCCCTTACATTTAAATGCTACTACACTGTATGATCAATTGTCTTCCAGATTATGGGCTCCCCAAATGATGCCCATGTGTCACACCGTAGTTCATAATTGTTACAAATGTTTTCTGTACACACCTAAACGAGGACCTGTTATTCCTTCAGGTCATTTACCTGTTGTCCAGGGACCTGGCCAACATTGGTATATTGATTTCACAGATATGCAGACGCCTGTTCGTGGTAAACGGTATCTGCTTGTCTGCGTGGACGCTTTCTCGAAGTGGGTGGAAGCTTTCCCTTGCTCTAGAGAAACCGCCCAAACAATGGCACAATCACTGTGCACTGAAATTATTCCTCGATTTGGGATTCCTGGCAAAATTACCACAGATAATGGTACACACTTTGTAAATGAACTTTTGCAGAACCTTCTTCCTGCACTCGGCATTACTCACAGAACTGTCTGTGTTTACAAACCCACCAGTAATGGTCTGGTTGAACGATACAATGGATTGCTCAAAACAAAAATGCGTCAGCTTATGGCAAATGGGATAAAGAATTGGCTAGATGCCCTTCCTTTGGCACTATTATCTCTCCGTGCCACTCCATCCTCTTCCCTTAAACTGACGCCGTTCCAATTATGTACAGGTCGCCAGATGCGACTCATACCTGGCAATCCAGACACTCAAGTACCCGATCAATACTCAGTATATTGGGATATCTTGCAAACTATTGTAAGTTCTCTGTCCTCAATTCCACAGGCCATTTCGGACAGAAGAGGGGATTGTGATGCCGATAGATCCCCCCCTTATAAAGTGGGAGATCTGGTGCACCGGCGTTACTACACGCACAAGACCTGGCGAGATCCGATCTACGTTGGGCCCTTCAAGATAGAAGCCCTGTCAGCCACAGCTGCAAAGCTGGAGGACCACACATCCTGGGTCCATCTGAAAGATATACGAGCTTATCCAAATACCCCATCAGGTCTCCTGGATATTTCCATTGATGTTCCCACGAACCCAATCTCCACCGCCATTGTTTCCAGCACATCAGTCACTGGAGAGACCAGTCCCAGTACGAACCCCATCACCACCGCCCCTGAGCCCGAGACCACCGACCCCGCACCCAACACTTTTGAATCATCTTGATCAACTTGACCAAAGACTTAACCACCTTATCCCCTCTCCTGAATCACACCTCCTTGATCTGGCTGACATTATTATCCAAGCCTTCGCAGAATCTCCAGAGTCACCATCTGAACAACCACCTGTATCTGAACCAGTATTTGAGTTGCCTTCTTCACCTCCACCTCCCACAGTTCCTGTTCATCCACTTCCCTACGTGGATCTTCGCATCCGCCTCATCAGAATCCGTAATTTGGCAGACGATCTCCTCCAAGTCCGCAACCTAGCAGGACAGTTGACCCCGGAAGACCGAGAGTCCATTGTATTTCCCACAGTAAACATTTTGCACAGCAACACCTGTGAGCTGCTCGATATTCTACATCGGTACTTCCCGAATCAAGCCAGATAAATGCCACAGCAAATTCCGCCGCTGTGCACTTCAGAAGAACCTATCCCCTTACAGACTGTTTCTCTACATAAGTGTGACTCTGAACAGGTATCTGATACAAATTCCCATTGGTCCAAAGACTTGGATGACAATTATCTGGAAGCCGACACCATTTCTGATGACAAGGTCGGAACCAGCGCTCGTCCAAGTGTTGCCTCTGCTGTAACGGTGTTACATCAATACACCCTCTTCTTCTGCTTCCCATCTGCCAGACTGTTTGCTGTTGGACTCGTGTGCATGATCATACTGTGTATAGGTTTGGTTTTGCTTTTCACTACCTTGTTTACCTATACTGCTGCCAGTGATCTTTGGATCACCCTTACTGCCTTTCCCACTGGCAACGTTACCTTGCCAGCCGGAAACGCTACGGTACTTGCAACTACTTCTGTACTTGCAATTACCCCAACAGTACTTGCAACTACTTCTGTACTTGCATCTGCTCCTGCTCCACTACCTACTACAGTAGCCAACACAAAGCTCCAACAGAACATCACATTCCCACGCCTGGTGGGATATAGCCCCCCCCAGACGATCTCAAAGATCAGCCTCGCTGCCACCAGTCATCCCACCCCCTGGGCAGACACATCTGCCACGACAGACTTTTCAACTGGCAATCCTCCAGATCCTATTGAAACCTCTGCAACTACTCCTTTCCTCACTGATCCTCCTGTTTTGTATTCTACAACTGTTCCCAATCCTATCAGTAGCTCGGTCCATATTGTCCCCAATCGTACAACTATTTTTGGGGATAATATTGCCTTGCTTGAATTACAACCCACCCCTCCTCTTTATTCTCTGTCTCCTGCTAGTGACGCTCCTCCTCCCACACATACTACTTTAGCCACACCAGTCACCACTGTCCCAGCCACTCGTCCTCCCAGATAGCTCAAGTGATCATCAATATATGTCCCAGAATTTACCAGACACTTCGCCTTCTCCATCTGATCCTCCCCCACCGTCGCCTTTAAATTTAGGTGCACACTTGATCCCTGAAACCCCAGAAAGAGAATTACTGTATCCTCATTGGGACCCTGCTCCAGAAGACGATCCCAATTGGGACCCCTTTACCCGATACCACACGCTGTGTGAAACGTTGTTTGACAGTTGGACATTAGGTCCTAGCCGTACGGTTACACATACTCAGGTATTGTTTGGAGGAATCTTAGGCTTACAAATTGAACAAACAGACGACCTCCTAATCAGACCACAAACTAGTGAAGTTGTAGACTTTTGGGTAATTACATACGCTGTATTGGGCACTGACTGGATTCCCTTCCTGTTCATCAGAAAAGTTGGATTGGGACCTTTGGAAGTATATGGTATTTTCGAAATCCCAGATCCAACTGAAATAGGGGCTATTAGAATTTACCCCCCATACCCAAATACCTGTTGCTAAAACCCTTGGGATAATTTTGTCACTGTCCTTAATCAGTAGCCGTTACTCACCCTTCATACAATTACAGTGCCTCATTATGAAAACTACCAACATGAACTGCGTAGCTCTCCTGTTGTGTGTGCTCACCACACCCATGATACATGGAACACAGCACCTAGAAAATTTTCGGGAACACCTTACAACCACTTATGATATAACATTACCCACTTCCAAGGACACAACCACAATCACCCTTGATGTGTGTGCTTACACAATGTGTGGGGAACATCCTGTGCAGCAATATTTGTCAGCTTTTGAAGTATACCTGTGTCCCTTCCCCAATTGTGGAAGTTGGGCACAAGTATGGTGGTATACAGGTTCATGGGTTCCCTACTCAGGTACTGAGATTCCAGATCTAAAAAGGAGCATTTCCATCATGAAATTGCGAGTCACTGGCCTCTGCCAAATGACCAAATGTAATCCAGTGGCTATCACTTTTAGAGGAGTGACGGATGTTACATACAGAACTTATTCCATAGGAATTGATGCCACAGGTAGAGATCCCATAGGAAACTTCAAGGTTGTCCCACCCCCCGCTGTACCAGAAAAGAATGAAACTAATCCCTTAATGCCAACAACAATCCCAGAAATAAAAATCCCTTACCAGATTGTACGAATTAATGATTCTAAAGATTTAATAGCACTAGAAACAGGATTTGGAGAGACAAACCTATGGCTCGAATGGGCCCATTATACTACAAAGAGTTTGAATGTCTCTAATTGTTATTTTTGTTCCCATGCCAGAGCAGAACCAACATTAGTTCCTTTCCCGTTAGACCTCCACAATGATCCAGATGGATTTTGGTGTATGTTGCAGTTATTGCAGGTTAAAGATGACATAAATCAGTCTTGTCTACATCTTGACGAGCACCACCCCTACTTACCTCCTCGGATGAGGATTCCACCTGCATTCAGGATTCCAAATCCTGCTACCAAATATCATACATGTCTGGAACGATATGGGGTGAAACAGACACGGTTTTTAGGAAACTTAACCAATTGTAACACAACCTTAGGAAATGGGACTCTGAAAAATCTGACCCTAACACGGTTCTCACAAGCTAGAGCAGACATATGGTGGTACTGTGGAACCCGCACTATTCGCCATACACTTCCTAACAACTGGACAGGCAGATGTGCCCTAGTCAAATTGGTCATTCCAATCATTATAGCATCCTTGCCTCCTCCTCATAGCAGCTCTTCCTCACGAGTGAAGAGAAATGCAATGCCTGGATCTTTTGATGATCGGGTCTATATAGATACTATTGGAGTTCCAAGAGGGGTTCCTGATGAGTTTAAAGCCAGAAACCAGATAGCCGCAGGATTTGAATCAGTTTTCTTTTGGTGGGCGACTATCAATAAGAATCTGGACTGGATCAACTATATATATTACAACCAGCAGAGATTTGTGAACTACACTAGGGATGCAGTTCAAGGAATTGCAACACAATTAGACGCCACTAGCCGGATGACGTTGGAAAATAGATTAGTTCTTGACCAGCTTCTAGCAGCGGATGGCGGGGTGTGCCAAAAGATAGGTACCCAGTGTTGCACCTTTATCCCCAACAATACAGCTCCAGATGGATCAATTACCAGAGCTTTAGAAGGCTTAACCTCACTGTCGCAAGAATTGGCAGAGAACTCTGGCGTTGATACATCCTGGACAGGTTGGATGGATAGAGCTTTTGGTAAATGGAAAACATTTATCATCTCAGCAGCCACGACAATAATCATAGTGGTGGCAATTTTTGTTTTAGTAGGATGTTGCATAATCCCTTGTGCTAGAGGCTTAGTAGAACGCTTAATTGAAACCGCAATAATGAAAAGGACCACAGCAGGACAATATGCCCTGTACGAAAATCTCCTTCCTAACACCACAGGAGATAACACATTGGACTATCTCTCTCTGAGAAGGACCAATCGCTATGCAACTGTTAGAGACACAGAGATGTCTGCAACTGTATAATCAGATAATAGCACAGGGGGGATAGAATGTAACCATATAAAGCTATATAAGATGATATGATCAAGTGTGCAAATCTATGCAAATGTATAATTAAGATATAATCAGTATATAACCAAAGAATTTTTGATTGATAGTAATGTATATATAATCACATAGATAAGATTAAGACAAAACATGCATTCTTAAAGGTTGAAGCAAAATAATAAAATTGTACCAGTTGATCTTAAGACGCAGACAATTTGATGGCCTCCTAGAATACCTTCTGGAATGGATGGTACCAAGGTACGTTAACCCTGGTGTCACCCTATGGGATAGGGTGAAGAGGGGAATGTTAATATATGGCCTAGCTTTAAGGCTACCACTGGAATATTGCTGGCCAGAGCTATGCAGCCTAAAAACAACTGAAAAAGTACTGACCAGGCCAAACAACAAGTAAATGATGTAATATTTGAAGAATCTGCAAAAAGCAGGTCTGAACAATGAGTTCTGCCACAAATTGGTACAATTTTTAATTCAAATATAGCACCTGTAATGAAAGATCAGATGAATAAAATGGAGCTTATTAGTTTTGGTATACAATGATACAGAGGTAATACAGAGTTCATGAGAAAGGTATGAAAAGTATTGCAGCCGGAAGATGTGAAACTGTTATCTCAACGCTTCCCAAAACATGTTGATAATTAGCAGTAGCTGAGAACGGAAGGAGGTGGGCACATCAGATAGCAGATCACATGGGAAAGTATGATCTCAGGAAGTTGAGACATATTAGGAGCTAGGTATCTCACCATTCACTTCTATGGAGAAGATAGAGTATAAAAGAGGGGAGAGTTTGGCTCAGTTTGAGAGTCTCTTCTCCAAAGCTTCAGTCAGACGGCGAAGCCCTGTGCGGTTGAAACCAGAATCTGATGTCTGTATTTGTACCAATTTGAAGACTTGTCTTTGGGTAAGAAATAAAATGTATCTATTTATCTAAACCTATCTCTGTCTCTATTTTTATAGATTCTGTCTTCTCTTTACCTAACATTTAGCCTACAAGGTAGATCATATACAAGTGACACTCAGTCTTTGCAGAAACTTAGACAGATGTTTAATAAGATTTATGTGGGAACATAAATGGTCCAGAATATACCTAGATCTAGAAAAACAGAAAGCAGTAGTTATGGGAATTAGTTTTCAATTACGGCTCCTAATGCCACCCCAGAACAGACCCCCTTATGATTGGGTGACAATGGAGGTTAGAGAAACTATACAGAACCTGATATATGAAATAGGTACTATTAGTCCCCCGTGTGAAGGAGTCAGATAGAGGTCTAGCAGAGGGAAAATAAAAACAAAAGGGGACAAGCACACAGGTGGGGTATGGGTGGGCCTTGGGCGGGTCACACATTTATGCACAAATCTTATAGAATACGTTGTGTATACCACCTAAAGTTTAGCATCTTTCATAGAATTGTCTCCTATCTCAGCATCCCTAAAAATCTTGGGAGTCCTAGTTGACAGATCTTTGACCTTGGAGCAGCATGTGAACTCTACAGTCAAGCAAATGTTCTACTCTCTTTGGAGGCTTAAGCGTATCAAGCCTTACTTCCCCCGAGACGTATTCCGCGATCTAGTCCAGTCCCAGGTAATTAGCCGTCTTGATTACTGCAACAGTATCTACGGGGGATGCACGAACATGCTACTAAAGAAGTTGCAAACTGCTCAGAATACAGCAGCTTCGGCAAATCGAGGTTTGAAAGTTCGAGACCACTCCGTGAGAGGCTGCATTGACTTCCTGTGAAGGACCGCATCGCGTTCAAGATCTGTGCATTGGTACACAAAATCATCTAAGGAGAAGCCCCTTCCTATATGGACACTCTCATTAACCTGCCGTCCAGGAATTCCCAACGGTCGGCCCGCTCATACCTCAATCTTCACTACCCGACACCTTGTAGCCTCAAATATAAGACCAACTATGGCTCCTCTTTCACATTTCTCAGCACTCAATTGTGGAACAGCCTGCCTCGAGAGGTCAAACTCATTCTAGATCACCCAACCTTTAAGAAGCAACTCAAGACCTTCCTTTTCGGCAGAGCATATGCTGTGAGCCCTTCTGGTGCCACGCCCTCCTAGCTCACGGCTCTCTTTGTGATAATTTTCAACTCCCCCTCATCTTTTTCCTCCACTGTTATTTCTTTCTTCCTCTGGTGACCTTGTATATTGTACTGTAGTTTGCTTATTAACTATTGTACGCCACATTGAGCCTGCCCTTGGGCGGGAATACTGTGGGATATAAATGTCATAAATAAATAAATATATGGACAATCGAACATATTTTTAATAGTTAAACAATGAGGGGGTAATATTCAGCTAGTGGTGATCATGTTTTTTTAAAACGCTAAATGGTGCTGCCAAAATTATGCCTGGTTATTCCATGCTGGGTCATGTCTGGGTACCAGCATTAAATATCTGGATATGTATGACTGGCTTGGAGGTAACTGGATATGTGTTGCTTAACCATAAGTACATAAGTATTGCCATACTGGGACAGACCAAAGGTCCATCAAGCCCAGCATCCTGTTTCCAACAGTGGCCAATCCAGGTCACAAATACCTGGGAAGATCCCAAAAAAGTACAAAACATTCTATACTGCTAATCCCAGAAATAGTGGATTCTCCCCAAGTCCATTTAATAATGGTCTATGGACTTTTTCTTTAGGAAGCTGTTCAAACCTTTTTTAAACTCCGGTAAGCTAATGGGTAGATGTGACGCGTCTGTTCACGCTTTCCAAAAATACTAGGACTAGGGGGCATGCAATGAAGCTACAATGTAGAAAATTTAAAACGAATTGGAGAAAATATTTCTTCACTCAACATGTAATTAAACTCTGGAATTCGTTGCCAGAGAATGTGGTAAAGGCGGTTAGCTTAGCGGAGTTTAAAAAAGGTTTGGACGGCTTCCTAAAGGAAAAGTCCATAGACCGTTATTAAATGGACTTGGGGAAAATCCACTATTTCGGGGATAAGCAGTATAAAATGTTTTTGTACTTTTTGGGATCTTGCCAGGCATTTATGATCTGGATTGGCCACAGTTGGAAACAGGATGCTGGGCTTGATGGACCTTTGGTCTGTCCCAGTATGGCAATACTTATGTACTTGTGTAATGTAGATGCACTAATTGATTACTGCAGAAACATCCACCACTCTCTACCCCAGACACACCCCCTCAGCAAAAAAAAAAAAATATATTTTTTACTGTGTGGGTAGTGTGCGGACATTTGGAACGTACTGAGTGGTACCTGAGTATGCCCCGTGGTAAGCCCTTTTAAGCTGCAGTAAGCAAACACTAGTGCTTACTGCAGCTTAGTAAAAGGATCCCTTAACCAGTTAACTCACTTTGAATACTGACCCCTGAATTTTTAATAACCAATGATACAGAAAAAACAATGAGGGTCCTTAAAAAAGTATCCAAATAGTTTGCTACAGAGAATTTGAGAGCGGGGTGGTTTGGATATTGGCCTAAAATAGGCCTAGGTGCAGCTGTTTTAAAATTACCTTCTGTTTCTCCTGAAAGCTGACCACCATTTCCTCTTGCTCCAACTGTAGAGTTAGTACCAAAATGAAACTTTTCTTTATCCCTCTCTTGAATTCTGGGATAAAAATCTAAATTACCACATAGTGCAAGCTATGGGGTCCTTTTATGTAGATGCAGCAAAGTGGGCCTGTGCTGGAGTGGGCACGTGTTTTTGATGCTCGCCAAGGCATCTTTTTACCGCAGTGGGTAAAAGGCAGGTTTTTCTTTTTTTTTTAAGAAATGGCCATGCGTCAAGTGAAACACTTGCAAGCTCCCATTTTGAGGGGGGAGCGCTTACCGCCACCCATTGAGGTGGCGGTAAGGGCTCCTGCACTAACCTGGAGGTAACTGGGCAGCGCACAGTTGAGGGTTTATTTATTTAATTCTGCTAATTTTTTACAGGGCGCCAACATCCACAGGCACATTGTAGCAATTAGTTTTTGATATTTAATGACCAGAATTGAATGCATTGCATCTGGCTTGCCAGTGCTTATGTTGCTTCTTATTTTCTTCTTTCGGATCCTTTTTTCCATTCTTTGAATGATGCTCTTTTGGCTCTTATAAACTCTTTCACATCATCTTTTAACCATGCTGGCTGTCGTTTGCTCTTCTTTCCAGCCTTGTTACTACATGGAATACATCTGGTCTGGGCTTCCACATTGGTATTTTTAAACAACGTCCATGCATGATTTAAAGTCCTAACCTTTGTGGCCTATCCTTTTAGCTTCTTTGTAACCATTTTCCTCATTTTATCATAGTAGCCCTTGAAAAAAATTAAATGCTGCTACAGTAGACTTCCTTTGTAGCTTCACTTCAGATATCAGCTCAAATTTGATCATGTTATGATCACTGTTTCCCAGTGGACCCAACACCTCTACCTCCCATTCTGTGCCTTGCATTCCACTAAGGACTAGATCTAAAAGAGGTCTCCTTCTTGTCAGTTCTTGGACCAGTTGCTTCAAGAAGCAGTAATTTATTATGCTTTGGAATTTTACTTCCCTAGTGCTCCCTGATGTAACATTTATCCAGTCAATATTGGGGTAATTGAAATCACCCTTTATTATACATAAGTACATAAGTAATGCCACGCTGGGAAAAGACCAAGGGTCCATCGAGCCCAGCATCCTGTCCACGACAGCGGCCAATCCAGGCCAAGGGCAAGCTTCCCAAATGTACAAACGTTCTATACATGTTATTCCTGGAATTGTGGATTTTTCCCCAAGTCCATTTAGTAGCGGTTTATGAACTTGTCCTTTAGGAAACCGTCCAACCCCTTTTTAAACTCTGCTAAGCTAACCTCCTTCACCACTTTCTCCGGCAACGAATTCCAGAGTTTAATTATACGTTGGGTGAAGAAACATTTTCTCCGATTTGTTTTAAATTTACTACACTGTAGTTTCATTGCATGCCCCCTAGTATTTTTGGAAAGCGTGAACAGACGCTTCACATTCACCTGTTCCACTCCACTCATTATTTTATATACCTCTATCATGTCTCCCCTCAGCCGTCTCTTCTCCAAGCTGAATAGCCCTAGCCTCCTTAATCTTTCTTCATAGGGAAGTCGTCCCATCCCCGCTATCATTTTAGTCGCCCTTCGCTGCACCTTTTCCAATTCTACTATATCTTTCTTGAGATGCGGCGACCAGAATTGAACACAATACTCAATACTGTCGTCCACTTTGCCAGCTTTCCTAATTTCTGTAAAAATTTCTTCATCTGTCTGTTTGTTCTGTCCCTACCAGTGTACTCCTTCCTTTCACACATGGAATTTCTATCCAAAAGTCTTCCACACTGCTATCTGTTTCATGTAGAATGTTTATTTTGTTTGACTTAATTCCCTCTTTAATATATAGCACAATCCCCCATCAAATTTGATCTACTCCATCATTGAGATACAATTGTACCCTGTTAACACAGTGTCCCATTGATTGTTCTCCTTTGACAAGGTCTCTGAGATGCCTGTTATATTTACCTCTGCATTTAGTGCTATTTATTTACTTATTTATTCATGACATTTATATCCCATATTAGCCCGAAATAGACTCAAGTTCAATGTGGCTTACAAACAAACAATAAAGTGAATAAAACATAATACTATACAGAATATAACACAAATTACGATAATTTCAAGAAGCAAATTAATACACGTGCAGTAAGTAACCAGGGATTTAGACAATCTCAAGGACAAACAAATAATTAAGGGTGGATACCTGAGAGCATAATTAGGCAGGACTAGTTGGGAAACGAGATTAAGAAAGGGGTGTGGGTAAAATTCAAATAGAGTTCTTTGTATTCAGAAAGGCCAGACTGAAGAAATGCATTTTTAGAAGACTTCTAAAAGTTAGGTAATCATCTGTAAATTTGATTGATTGAGGAAGAGAATGCCAAATTTTGGTGCCTTGATAGGAGAAATTAGCAGTGCATTGTTTTATATATCACATTCTTACAGATAAAGAAATGTAAGACAAGATATGCTCTAGATGATGAAACATCATTATGAGGGGGTAATTCAATAGGATTATTCATATATGATGGGGCTTGACCAAACAGGATTTGGTGAATGAAAATGCACAATTTCAAAGATATTCTATCACCTATTGGTAAGCAATATAGCTCATATAAAAGAGGAGTGGCTTTGGTGAAGCAAGGAGATCTACATATAAGGTAAGCAGCAGTATTTTGAGCTGTTTGTAATTTTATATATACTCCTAACTCTCCCATCTTATTTTTTAGGCTTCTAGCATTTGTACATAGACACTTCAAATTGAGTTTTCTCCCTGCATCTACAAGCTTCTTTAAAGCTGATGGAGATAATTTGCATCCGTTTATTTATTTATTTTTGTTACATTTGTACCCCATGCTTTCCCACTCATGGCAGGCTCAATGTGGTGGGCAATGGAGGGTTAAGTGACTTGCCCAGAGTCACAAGGAGCTGCCTGTGCTGGGAATCGAACTCAGTTCCTCAGAACCAAAGTCCACCACCCTAACCACTAGGCCACTCCTCCACTCTGTTCCTCTGTTTTCCCATTAAACACCTCTGTCCTTCTTTCACCATTGTTGAAACCTCTCTAATAGGATTCCCTAAAGATTCTGTTTCAATAGTATCCTTCAAGTATACTCCGCACCAAACCATGCACTCCTGGGCAACTGTTGGCTTTCCCCCCCCATGAATGTGAGCATGCTAACCGGATAATGCTTTTCTACACCCATTCCCCCTTGCCGAAAAAAAAATACAAAAATACAAATAGCATGCAAGTAGAGAAATTACCATAGGATACTTTAGCCTTTTGCAAGGCGCTAAGCCTTTTTAGGGCTTAGCACATCTCAGTAAAAGGCCCCTCAGTGTTGAAAAGGACCCATAGATTCTCACTAATATAGGGATCTATTTACTAACCTGTAAAAATGTTTCTGTAAAGTGTAGCTACACTTGACCCATTCACATCCTTAGTTATAATTTACAGTGAATTTCCTACATGTTGCAACAGCCAGGAATTTTGCATGTTCCTGGCTGTGATAATATGTGAGAAATAGTTAAAATGGCACAAAAAATTAAAGAGCCCTCTTGTCTCAATTGGAGGTCCCCCTAGGAAAGGGAGGTCCAGGGACATATCCAGTCTGAGCTGGAAGGACATTTAATTGTTTTGTGCTATGTACAAGTGAATAGGGCTTTTTTTTTTTTTTTGCAGCAGTTGAAAAATTAACTATAGCCCTTGAGCTGTTTTTATTTTTCTGCACAAATGGTCCATGAAGCCATTTTGTATGCTCATTCTCACATTTTGTTTCAATTAATGAGCTGCTTTGTATGATCTGTTATTGCAGGAGCTCCTTAATGTAAAATTTATATAAGCTTTCTTGTGAAGTGGGTTTTTTGCAAAAATTAACTACTGCAAAGTGTACTTTTGCAAAGTGACTTAATGAAAGCACCACTTTGTACGAAAATTAGTGGAAAACGCCTGCATTTTGCTGTTTTTTGCACATTTGTAGGTCTTTTGCACCAATTTTCACACAAGGTGCGCTTTTGCAAACTTACTTGGCACTTTATTACATAGACATCCTAATATGTTTCTCTTAGTCAGGAAATGTTATGGTTGGTAGTGATAGAAGTGGACTAAACAACTTCCTAAATCATCACTAATAAGAGGTTGATGGTTTAGCTCACATCTGTGGTGACCTGTATAATTTTCTAGAAGTAAAGGGTTGGAACTACTGTTAAAGAGGGAGGAAGCAAGAGAATTTCTTCTTTGCAGGGATTGCATCAGGGAGTGCAATTGGGGTTGTCTCTGTTGGGTATTCCAGGAGAGGCTTCTTGCTTCAGTTTACAGGTATGTTAATTTTTCCAGTGTACTTAGTCAGTACCATACAAAGGGGAATGTGAACACAGCAGCTGCACAGGTCACAGATTTGGAGAGGTGCAAGAATTGCTCCTAGCCTTCCCTCTCCTCTCATTGGCAGTGGCAAAGTGGGAGGGCAGGGGGCACCAGTGGGCACAGAGAGCTTGGTACGGTCCTCTCCTTAGTTTTTGATTGGTTGTTTTGCCATGAGCCTACTGTAATGTAGAAAACCAAGATTTTATGGCTCCGGAATCAGGGAGCTGTGGTCCCAGCTTCAATAACATTGTCCAATGGTCAAAACTTTGCGGTAGAGTCAGAAATCAATGTATTAGGGGCCATGCTTGACTCCTTACTCACGTTCTCCTCACTTATTAACCAGCTGTGGAAGAAGTTGCTATTCAAAATGAGACAGCTTCATCTAATCAGATCTCTCTTTGGTCAAAAGGTCTTTACACTGCTGGTACAAATGCTAATCCTACCACACCTGGATTACTACAAAGTCTTATTTCTTGGTATCAATACTCTGTAATCCATATTATTATGTAAGCCGTATTGAACCTGCTTTGAGTGGGAAAGCGCGGGGTACAAATGTAATAATAATAATAATAATAATAATAATAATAATAAAGTATCAATATCAGAAGAAACTAGAGAACATACAGAACACTACTGCCAGACTAATATTCAACTTGAACATAATTGAAAATAATCTTCAGTGAAGTCCCGAGTTACATGATAGACCTCATAGACCTACCAACCAGAAACACATCCGAATCATCATGTACATATCTAAATCTCCACTACCCAAGCTACAAAGGACTTAAATACAAATCAACTTACACATCCAGTTTCTCCTATATAAGCACACAACTGTGGAACACATTACCGAAAGCCATGAAAACAGCATATGGTCATCTAAACTTCCGGAAACCACTAAAAATTAATTTGTTTCAAAAGGCATACCCCACCGATCCAACTTAAATGCTCGCACTCTGCAACACATCAAAACCAAAGTACGTAATGGTCATCACACAACCCTTCCGCCTTATGATACCCTAATGAGACTGTTCCATGAGAACCTACCTTACCACAACTTCATTTTGTATTTGTGCATACCGGAGACTGCGAACGCCTCTCCGGTGCTATGTAAGCCACATTGAGCCTGCAAATAGGTGGGAAAATGTGGGATACAAATGCAACAAATAAAGAAAACCTGATATACTAGTGTTTCATCTTTTCTTAGCAAACTTCACTGGCTTCCCATATCAGATAGAATCGGGTTTAAAAGAGCCTGTTTAGGTTTTCAAATCTTACAGGGCTTTACATCAGAACTGCTATCTAAAGCACAGGCAGCTCCTTGTGACTCTGGGCAAGTCACTTAACCCTCCATTGCCCCATGTAAACCGCATTGAGCCTGCCATGAGTGGGAAAGCGCGGGGTACAAATGTAACAAAAAAAAAAGCAGTTTCACTAGGTTTAGCCCAGTCCAACAGACTAAAAGAACTGATGCTATTAACACCGTTTCATACGGCAATCCGATATCAGAAGATCTTCGGCTCTCTATTCCCTGTACTTGGAGTAACAATATGGAACTTGCTACCTATTTCCATCAGAGCAGATACTATATACCTTAGCTTCTGGAAGAGGCTAAAAACCTTCCTATTCCCTAAGTCTGTTTTATAACGTTCAATACAATGCCTGTCTCTTCTTATTATTCATCTGACTTCTGAGTCCGCCATTCTCATATCAAGTGGCAAAGCATTCCATTCAAAGCCCCACATAAAGTAAGTGACTTTTTGTGTGATTCAACTAACCGATACTGTTGACTACTACTACTACTACTTATCATTTCTATAGAGCTACTAGACGTACGCAGTGCTGAACACACTAGCGGGCATAGCCGCCGAGAGGGGGGGCAGGGGGGACAAAATTCCCCGGGCCTCCAAGGGGGGCCCGACGCCACAGTCCCACCCGCCCTCCGTTGTTGACCGTCTGCCCCCTGCATTGAAATCCCTTCCACATCAAAACTCACTAGAAATGAGGACCTCCAGTTTTTGTTTCAATGATCTATTGGAACTATTATTTTGCACATATTCTTTTCATCGTTTCTTCTTTTTAGACATCCTCATTGGCCAATGGAAATCAGATGTGGTGATACTGTACTCATTCTGTTTCCAAACACTTTTGCAAATATCTTAACATCACAGTTTTGAGAAAAGATTTATCTTTTGTAAGATAGCATTTGTAAATCTTCTTGCACTTTAGGTATAACAGTAATAGAAGCTTTTATAGGTGACTCAGGCAACTTGCCATTATACTACATCATATTTACTTCCCAGGAACGTACAATTTGCTGTAATAAAATTTTATAGTATTGTGCAGTGAACTCATCTGGATCCCAGGCCTTGAAAGCTTTGCTTGATCCGATATTTGTTTTAGTCTCTTGTGGAGAAATAAGAGTATTTAATACTCTCAGTTGTTCCTCCTTTATAGTGGGTAGATTTTGATTGCCAACATTTATTGACATCAAACGTGATTTTCTGCCATACCACGATGACCACTCAAGACGTATTACTAATAAAATGTAGCAAATCAATTTCAAATAACTTAGTGTAGAATTCTCAGCATGTGCGGCCTTTCCTGCATGCAGTGATCTCCTCAGTCGCCTCAGTTCCACAGCTCAAGAAGGAATGCAGTTCTCAGGTAGGTGGGATGGATTGTGTGCCTTATCAGTCTTGCTATCTATAGAAAACTATGAATTCTCCATTCCCAACCAGGTTTGAATCAGCCATACAACTGGGCTTATTCATTGGCTGAATTTATAGATATTCTGGCTAATTAGAAGGGCAAATGCAGAAAGTTACCCTGAACCTAACTGCGAAGGACGTTAATGCCTGAGGAATGCAGAGACTGCTTGAGCGTGGGTATTAACTTTTGCAGAAGTCATGGCCATATAGTGCATTGAAATGGATTCTGATGAGGCCATTAAGCATTCTATTGCAATGCATAGAAAAAAAAAGGACTGTTGTAATATGCAGTTACTGTAAGAAAGTTTTCACCAGGTCCAGGGCAGCGTAGCCTGACATGACCCTTCCCCATCGTTCACATAGCTTTCCTGTCTGTAACTGAGCAGTGTTTGGTTCAGACACTGACAAGAAACAGGAAAAAAAAATTACAACAGTCTGCATTACCCCCTGCCATGCCAAGACAAACCAACCCCTGCTTTAAAATGCATCCTTGGTGTGTAGTACACCCTCACCCCATTCCCCCTCTCAACCCAAGCCCACTCCAACTCCGACTGTAAAAATAAACACCTTTCCCTGGTGTCTAGTGTACTCCCTCCCTCCCCTTCCCCCGACATCTGCAAAACACTTGCGCAGAAGTCACGGCCACACAGTTCTAATGTGCAGTTACCAAAAGAAATTTTTCACCAGGTCCAGACTGGCTTCCCCTCCCACCCCCATCCTTATAGCTCTCCTGTCTGTGCCTGAGCAGTGTTTGATTCAGATACTGACAAGAAAGATACAATAAAAAAAAATTGTGGCAATCTGCATCTACCCCCACCAGCATGTCCAGACAAACTAAGCCTTGCCTTAAAAAGCATCGCTGGTGTCTAGTACACCCCCAGCACACTCCCTCTCTCAGCTCAACCCGACCCTGACTCTGATGATTGTAAAAATAAACACCTTTCCCTGGTGTCTAGTGCACCATCCACCCCAACCCATCCCCCAGGCCCCTCAATATCTCCAGAGTTCATACCTTAAATTAGAGTCAGGAGCGATGCCCACTTTCTCCTCCTTAAGGTGCAGTTTACAGTAAAATGTAGGAAGTATTATTTCTTCATTCACATGGAAAGATATGATCACCTTTGGTAAAAACTTAGGATGAATATTAGAACTATTTGTTATGATGAAACTGAGTATACGATTTAAGGTTGACCAAGACTTGAAGTGTGCTTATTCTCTTTGCCAAAATAACTGCTACCTCTCGCCTTGACTACTGCAACTTACTCCTCACCGGCCTCCCACTTAGCCACCTATCCCCCCTTCAATCTGTTCAGAACTCTGCTGCACGTCTTATATTCTGCCAGAACCGATATACCCATATCACTCCTCTCCTCAGGTCACTTCACTGGCTTCCAATCAGATACCGCATTCAGTTCAAGCTTCTCCTTCTTACCTACAAATGCACTCAGTCTGCTGCCCCTCACTACCTCTCTACCCTCATCTCCCCTTAAGTTCCCGTACAAAACCTCCGTTCACAGGACAAATCCCTCCTCTCATTACCCTTCTCCACCACCGCCATCTCCAGGCTCCGCTCATTCTGCCTCACCTCGCCCTATGCTTCGAACAACCTTCCCGAGCCCTTACGCCAAGCCTCCTCCCTGCCAATCTTCAAGTCTTTGCTTAAAGCCCACCTCTTCAATGCTGCGTTCGGCACCTAACTCTTTCAGGAAATCCAGACTGCCCCAATTTGACTGCCCCTATCAGACTGACTGTTCACATGTCCTTTAGATTGTAAGCTCTTTGAGCAGGGACTGTCCTTATATGTTAAATTGTACAGCGCTGCGTAACCCTAGTAGCGCTTTAGAAATGTTAAATAGTAGTAGTAGTAGATATAGGTTCTGTTGGCTCAAAATGTGACTCGAGTGAAACGCTATAAGATAAGTTTATTTTATACTGCTTGAGAATTTCACTTTTTTTTTGGGGGGGGGGGGGGGGTTAATGATGTATAGAGCTAATTAAGTGAGTCAAAAGAAGTGGCATTTCTCACTGACATCTTGCTTGGCTGAAATTGTACAGCCTATTCTGAATCTTCCCTTATTTCTTCATAATAAAAATATAGGGGCCCTTTTACTAAGTTGCGTTAAGCGTCTATGCACGCCCAACGCGCGACAAAATGGAGTTACTGCCCGACTACCATGTGGCTCTTGAGGTAATTTAAATTTTGGCGCGTGTCTGATACACGCACCTGAAAAATATTTTTTATTTTTGGGCACGCGTGACGGACGCGCACCAAGTGGCATTTGGCACTTGTAGGTCATTACCGCCCGGTTACCGTGTGAGTCTTTACCGCTAGGTCAGTGGCTGGCGGTAAGGTCTCAGACACAAAATGGACGCGCGGCAATTTTCATTTTGCCGCATGTCCTTTTTCAGCAAAAATTTTAAAAAGGAGTTTTTTTACAGACGCGCTATATAATGCATTGGCGCACGCCCAAAACCCACACCTACACTACCGCATGCCATTTTTCAGCAAGGCTTTGTAAAAGGACCCCATGTCTTAGATTAAAATTGGTTTTACCCAACTTTCTATTATATAAGGATTAGTGGGATTAATTCTTTTTAGTATTGTTTGTTTCTCTCTCTCCCTCAGGGTTCTATTCTAACCTTCTGTAGTAGGACATAGGTGTTAAAGGAGTACAGCATTGCTAAAACAACAGGAGTGAAATGCTGGAGGGATATTTGTTAATACTTTTGCTATAGCTGCTGTTCTTTTTGCTACATGCTGATTGCCGTTGCCACTGCTAAAATTTATAAGTGACTTTGAGAAAGACATTGGTTCAGAAAAACATTATTGGAGTCAACTCAGATACTGAATGGAGATTTATAAAAGTATGAACTGCTTATTTGGCCTTCTGGATATTCATTCAATTCCAGCCTTGGTCCCCAAAATCAATATATTTGTTTGTGTACCTGGTTCCCGTTCTAGAGGGCATGCAGAAGGCAGCTGCCTAGGAAAATACTCAAACCTGGGGTTACATAAATATACACTTACCATGCATGTACTAGTATTCTGCACATTTATGCATGCAAGTAGTACCTGAGGGAATCTTTTACTAAAGCTTAGCTTGAGTTATCTGCAGCAGGGCTTATTTTATTCCTATGGGCCCTGCTGCAGATAACGCGAGCTAAGCTTTAGTAAAAGACCCCCCCTAAATGCGGGCAACCAGTTATAGAATTGTCCTTTTTAATATCTCTTTCCATAATTACTGGAATCTTAATGTTACTGATTAGTTTCCTCATTTTGTTTAGATCCATAGATGTTGACACAGTGTTATTGGCTTTCCATACATTAATCATTCTACAAAAATAAATCTGCCCAAGGGATCACAGATTGAGTTTTTTTTAATGAATGATAAATGAAATTTGTTTATGTGAAGGGGCATTTTTGATATGATGTTTAAATCCAGTTTTGGACATTTTGCTCAAAGTGTCCAAAATTCGAGTGGTAAATGTAGTGATTTTCGAAACAGAAAAATGTTTTTATATTTTGTTTAAAAATTGGTCATTTGCTAGATGTTTTTGTGCTCGTTGCTTCTGTATTTTTGGTCCACTTTTGAACAACAAAAAAAAGGACTTCCAGGTGAAAAATGTACAAAAAACAAGCCATTGGCATGTATTGGGGGTGGGGGGCAGCATTCTTAGTAGACTGGCCACATAGACATCCCAGCAGAGCAGTGGGGCACTATAGGGAGTACTGCAGTGGACTTCATGTAAAAGGTCCCAGGTACACTTCTCACCATTATCCTCGTATCTTGTATAGTGAGTCCCCCAAAACCCACCAAGAACCCAGTGTACCCAACTGTACACCACTACAATAACCCTTATGTCTGCAAGTGTCACCTATATGTAGATACAGTAGACTTCTGGTGGGTTTTGTGGGGCTCACATTTTCTACCACAAGTGTAACAGTTAAGAGTGGGAAATAGCCCTGGGTCTCCTTCTCTACAGTGCACTACATCGGCCACTAGGCTACTGTAGAGACCTGCTTGCTGCTCTAATAGGACTGGCCATAACATCTGAAGCTATCATAGACGCTGCTATGTACTGCTTCGTTCACATCTTTGGGGGGTGGGAGGAGATCAGTGACCACTGGGGGACAAAGAGGGGTGGTCATCTCTTAATCATTCCAGTGATCATCTGGTCATTTAGGGCACATTTTTCCAACGTAGTCATGATAAAAACAGGTCTAGACGAAAATGTTTAAATTGTAGCCCTGGATGTTTTTGTTTTGTTCCACTATGGCAGAAAAACATCAAAGTCTTAGGAACTTCCAAGTCATAGGAATGTCCAAATCCTGCCCCCAACACACCCCTGACACCCCGTTTTGAGATCTGAACATACTGCTGACAAACTGCATAGAAAAATGTTTAGAAAATGGGTTTTGAGAAATAGCAATTTGAATGTTTTGGCAAGAGTGGAGGAGTGACCTAGTGGTTAGGGTGGTGGACTTTGGTCCTGGGGAACTGAGTTCAATTCCTGGCACAGGCAGCTCCTTGTGACTCTGGGCAAGTCACTTAACCCTCCATTGCCTGCTGCATTGAGCCTGCCATGAGTGGGAAAGTGCAGCATACAAATTTAATAAAACAAAATGGCACTTTATGCCACTGTAAACATTTTTCTCTTTTGAGCCCTATAATATCTCTGCAATTCCTGTTTTCCTGGTTCTTGATGAAGTAAAATACAATTCACTATCCATTCCCTTTGCAGTTTTGAATATTGTAAGTCTTTTAGGTGTGTTGCCTGGAGCTTAATCATTAGCATCTGTTTATTAGGGATTAGCATCGGGGCGTAGCCAGACCTTGGCGGGAGGGGGGCCAGAGCCCAAGGTGGGGGGGGTACTGTTTAGCCACCTCCCCCCGCCTCCCCCTGCTGCCGCCCCCCCTCACCGCCGCCCCCCACCTCCACCACTTTGGACCACCGCCGCAACCGCAACCCCCCCGCCGCATCAGGTACCTTGTTTGCTGGCAGGGGTCCCCAATCCCCACCAGCCGAAGAGTCTTCTTCAGCGCTGGTTGACTCTGGCACCTTCGTTGTGGGATCATCTGTTTCTGACGCCTTACGTCCTGCATGGGGCTAAATGCACAGTGCAGGATGTAAGGCGTCAGAAACAGATCCCACAACAAAGGCGTCAGAGTCGACCGGTGCTGAAGAAGACTCTTCTGCTGGCAGGGATTGGGGACCCCTGCCAGCAAACAAGGTACCTGATGCGGCGGCGGGGTGTGCAGCGACGGCAGGGGGGGTCAAATGTAGAGGGTGCCAGGGTGTAATCTGTGGGGGCCCATGCCCCCGTGGCCCCATGTAGCTACGCCCCTGGCTCTCACCTTTTCAATAATAGCACAAGGGGAGTTTTATCGAGATATGCTAGGTATTTCCCTGTACTTAGAGGGCTTACAACTTAATGGACCCTTTTACTAAAGTGCACTAAGCAGTTAGCAGGGATTTTAGCATGCACTGTCCATTAGTGCATGCCCATGCTAATGGCTACCACACACCGACAACAGCTGGTGCATTAGGGAGTGGAGGAGTAGCCTAATGGTTAGTGCAGCAGGCTTTGAGCCTGGTGACCTTGGTTCAATTCCCACTGCAGCTCCTTGTGACCTTGGGCAAGTCACTTAACCCTCCATTGCCCCAGGTACAAAAACACAGATTGTGAGCCCTCTAGGGACAGAGAAAGTACTTGCATATAAAGTGTACAGCACTGCATACATCTAGTAGTGTTATAGAAATGATTAGTAGTAGTGGTAGAAATCCCATGCTAACTGCTTAGTGTGGGATGGGACAGTGACTGGGTGGCAAATGAGTGGAGACAGGGTATAGACTGCACACTGAAGCCAGCATACACTAATTACTATGCCCTTTCAGATGTACAATTACCCTCTGATTCTTTAACAGCCACAAAAAAATTGTGTGCACAAATTTGTACATGCAATTTAATAATGAACCAATTAGTACCATTATTCTATATTAACAAGCAATTACATGGCCCAAAAGGGGGGCATGGAAATGGGAGAGTTTTGGGTGGATGGGGGATGTGGTTATAGAATACAGGTGTGCCATGCATAAATGGATGTGTGGACATTCGCACCATGTTTTTGTGGGTGCAAATGCCCACACATAAATTTACGCATTACCTCGCCACTTAAGCATTATTCTATAAACCACACTGAACTTTAGGTGTGGCTTATAGAATACTGCTTAAGTGTTTTTATCCGACAACAATTTTTTAGGTGCCAGGTTATAGAATCTACCCTTAGTGTAGATACACGTAATGCCCCTCAATAGGTGGTGATAGGTGCCATCTGTGCTAATTACACTTGACAGTAATTCACAGTAGGGAATTTGTCTGTATAGTAAGTGTAGGAGTAATGCTGGACACACCTTCAACAGATATCGAACAGCGTTTGCACCTTATTTATTTAATTATTCATACTTTATCCCACAATTATCCAAAAATAAATTTCTGTTCAATGTGGCTTACATTTAACCATTGTTAGAGATTGCATTGGTTCAATTACATTTACAAGGTTGTATGATGCTGTGTTTTACAGTGGTCAGCAAGAAAACAATTAGTACATATGGAATACTTCATTTCTTATACGAAAAGATGTTACAGTTAGAGGTTGTTTTGTGTATTGTTGATTCCAGAATGATTAGTTCATGTTTTACTCAGAGAATTTCCTGAAGAGGTAGGTCTTTAGGTCTTTTCTGAACTGGAGGTAGTTCGTGATGCAAAACCTTTCTGCATTTTAGTATAAAGGCCCTTAAGTTGTGTGCCTGAGTCAATGAAGGCTTAAGTTACTTATCTAAGGTCAGAAGGAGCGTCAGTGGGATTTGAAGCCTGGTTCTAATGGCTAGGCTACTCCACTTTTTCAAATTTGCAATTTATTTTATAGTTAATTCTACACCTGCCACATTCCAGTCTCACTCTATTATGCAGACTAGCAAAACCTCACTTCTGAAAATATACCAGATTACAATGTTCTTTAATACTGCAGAGACCTTCCAAACATATTCTGCCACCCAGATGCAGTATCACTGAAAATATACAACTTGTAAAGCATAATAGGCAATGTTAATTTCCAATTAGAAAAAATTGCTGTGATCACTCTTACTCATTGTCTATTTAAATCTCTTTACCTCATGTAAACTTTTGCTTGTCCCTCACAAGTAAAACTTCTCCAAAAACCAGTTGTATAATATTTTACATGAGTGCTTTTTCTTTTCAATCCCCATTATTGAAAAGCTTGAATCACCAAGTTAATTTACACCTAAGTATCCCTTTCTTTAAACTGGAATCAGTTTTCATTGCATTCCAGCTCCTAAGATTAAAAAAAGGTTTATCATCTGCTTATGGTTTCTTCTCACTAAATTTAGATTTGCTTTGAATGTTTCTTTACCTTCTTGATTACCTTCCTCCCCTCCCAGCCCATCTACACATTCTCCAATTTTTCTCAGCTGGAATTAAATTCTATTGGGCTATGATGCCGTATGCCTTCATTCCAAATCACTTGAGAATGTTCACAATTTTATATCCCTTTCCACTCATACCGGTTTTCTCAACAACAGCTCACAGCCAGGGATCATAAATTGCAGCTCCTTCTGGAACTTGTCTAATATGCGGTCCACATCTGGCCACTAGGTGTCAGCATTGTGCGATGACAGATTCTCCTTAGGACCTATAGAAATGGCCTCCAAGGCATCTCGAACTCCATTTGGCCCAGGAGTGCAACTCAGGTCTCTTGTATGGTAGTGCATAACATTGCCACTAAACCACTTTGGCCAGCTCTAGATTTCCAAATTCTGATGCAGGTTTAAATGGTTATATATCTGAAATACTTTTGCCTTACAATCTAAAGGTTAATTATAAAGACATTTTGGAAAGTTATGATTCTCCACAGCAATATATTTAGACAAGTAAACATTTTCCAATACTTAATTTAAAACAATATTAGGTTTTTTGAAAAAGAAGAAAACCTGTAAGGACCAAACGGGGTTTATACAGTTAAGATGTCAAAGATCTGATGCACTTCAAAATGACATTTTTCTATTTACAGGAATTTCTGGTGCCCTATTGCTTAACCATGCTGCATAAACTTTCGTACAGTTGACATTTTCTGACTCAACTTGTGGTATAATTGAAATTACTTTATTAAACAAGCTTGAATCATTTCAATTACTTTGCTGCCTGGAGTGCCCGAGCATGCATGATGCCTACAAACTGATTAAATTAGAACCACTGCAGCCTCGAAGAGGCACATGTACCATAAAATGATGACTTGAGAAAAAAAATTAATCCATATTCAGAGGATTGAGTCCTTCGGGTTGTATATTAATATTCATAAGATAAACCGTGGAGCTGATGCAGGAGATTAAAGGCAAGATGCCTAATAGAGAAGGAAGGGTAATGAGTGCATGAAACTACAAGAACATATCCAGAAATGCCACCCTCTCTCCGGAGAGGGGACATTAGCGCTGTACTACGCACCGATCTCAGGAAGCAAGGCAACCATAGAGGTGCCATGCCTCCGTGATCTGGATTCTAAATTCTTTCAGACGATTTAGTACGGTAGGTGAAAATAAGAAGGAGATTTGTGGAGGGTGTAATTGGAGAAAAATGCAATTGTGAATCTGATTTATCAAGAGGCATACAGATTTAAGCGCACAGAGGTGGTTTTGCCAGCGGCGGCCCTGATGCAAATGTGTGATCATTATAGGAGTTTTGTACTTTCCCTTCTTTTTCTCCCCCTGCACTAAATGAGCTCCCTGCATTATGCTTTCAAGTACAGCTGTTTATAAAACAAAGCCAATTAAATTCATCGATTGTGGATTAGCTAGCTGAATGAACCTTCTGCCAAGGCAATGCTGTAGCTTGCTGTTAAAATGGGTAACTGTTAAAGGCAATCCATGTCTCTGCTGAGTTTGAATAAAATAGGAAATTATCCTGTTTTCCTCCTTTAACATTTCATTTCTGTATCACTTGCAGGATTTTGCCGAAATGTTGTCAGGCGCATTATTAGGCTGCATTCTGGACATCCCAGAATTATGCTAAGATAATGGAGGAGTGGCCTAGTGGTTAGGGTGGTGGACTTTGGTCCAGGGGGAACTGAGTTCTATTCCCAGCACAGACAGCTCCTTGTGACTCTGGGCAAGTCACTTAACCCGCCATTGTCCGCCGTATTGAACCTGCCATGAGTGGGAAAGCGCGGGGTACAAATGTAACAAAACAATACAGGAAACAAAGAGGTCCCTAGTTTCAGATGAGCATCCCTTAAAGGCCAGTTTACTAAAGTGTGGCAAGTTTTTGCACTTACCGAGGGCTAAGCCTAAAATTTAACACACAGTAACACTCTCATGATCAAAAGCCCCGCGCTGTTCCAAACAGCGCTCTAAAATAGTGCTGGAACAGCGCAGGGCGCTATTACACCTATGATCAGAGATAATGCATGCAAATTTAAGCAGCGCAATTATCTCTGATCATGGGGTAGAAGTGCGGGCGAATTGTGCCGCGCATGCGCTCAGCACAATCCTCCCGCACTTGTTTGACAGGTCTGGGCTGTCAAAAGCCCAAACCTGCCAAACACAGGGGCTGGAGGTCCATGGGACCACCAGGCCCTGACTACCCCTGCCCCGAGCAGCTAACTTATGGGTGTGATAACCATCTGCCCCCAAATTTCCCATACTAGGTAAACATTTATCACATCTTAAAAGTAATGGTCAGTGCAGGCACTCTAACTGCACAAGTAACAACTCATGGTAACGTCCCATGCACCGAGGGGGGATGCACGAAACTTGCACCGGAAAACACCAGCTGCAGCAGCGAATCTAAATTACCAACCGATGCTCAACACTAACAGCATGCAAATTACATAGAAACATAGAAATATGACGGCACTTAAAGGCCAAATGGCCCGTGCAGTCTTCCCATCCTCCGTAACCCTTAACTCCTCCTTTTCCTAAGGGATCCCACACATAGGAGCCAATTTTTCAAAATTATTGGGGGTGCTAAGCCCAATGGAAATAACCCCTCCCTGGACAAATGCAAGGAATTTTCTCAATATTGGGGGTGCTCAAGCACCACAGCACCCACAGAGTCAGCTCCTATGATCCCACATGCTTCTCATGCTTTCTTAAACTGTGAAACAGTCCTCATCTCTACAACCTCCACCGGGAGGCCATTCCAAGCTTCCATCACACTTTCCATAAATCAATACTTCCTTAGATTCGTCCTTAGCCTATTTCATCTTAACTTCACTGCATGCCCCCTCATTCCAGAGTTTTCCTTCATTTGAAAAAAGGCTCTCTTCCTGTACATTAATGCCTCTGAGATATTTAAATGTTTCTATTATATCTCCCCTTTCCCTTCTCTCTTCCAGCGTACACATGTTGAGATTCATAAGCCTGTCCTTATATGTTTTATGTCCAAGACCGCTTACCAATTTAATAGCTGCTCTCTGGACCGATCCCATCTTTCTGTAGATGCGGTCTCCAGAATTGCACACAGTACTCTAAATGGGGCCTCACCAGAGTCTTATACAAGGGCACCATCACCTTTCTTCCTGCTGGTCATTCCTCTCCTTGTTAGTGTTGAGCATTGGACATTAAAGGGAAAGGGAATTGGGACTTGATATACCACCTTTCTGTGGTATTTTGCAACTACATTCAAAATGGTTTACAGGTACTTATTTTGTACCTGGGGCAATGGAGGGTTAAGTGACTTGCCTACAAACCAGGGGCGTAGCCAGACAACAGATTTTGGGTGGGCCTAAGCAAGAAGTGGGTGGGCACCAAGTGTTCTCCCCCCCTCCCCCACTACGACCAGAAAAATATCTCAGCTGGCGGGAAAACGCTTCTTTCCACCTTGGCAGTCTGCAGCAGGCATGCACTGAAAACTGAGCACGTGCCGGTATCGTGGAGAGTAGCGTTTTCATTACCATCAGGGGGAGTCTTCTGCTGGCAGAGCTTGGGATCCCTACCAGCTACCGCTAAACATGTGCTACTGTTGGGTGGGCCTGAGCCCTAAGTGGGTGGGCCCTGGCCCACCCAGACCCACCTGTGGCTACGCCACTGCTACAAACACAAGGAGCTGCAGTGGGAATTGAACCCAGTTCCCTAGGATCAAAGTCCACTGCACTAACCACTAGGCTACTCCTCTGGCACATGCCCAAAAGAGCATCAGAATAATGAAATCTACATAAGTTGTTGCTCTCTGGCCTCCAGAATCTAGGGATAAAAAGCAGTAAATATGGTCGGGTTTAAAAAGGGTTTAGATAAGTTCTTGGGGTAAACATTCATAAACTATTGCTAGCCAAGTTGCTGTGCCAAATGTCAAAGTGCCGCTTTTGAAAAATATTGGGATGCATTATGGGGGCAATTGTAAAAGTGGGTACTTCCTTTTAGGCAACCCAATGTTGTGCAGAGAGAGCTTATTCAATATTGGCATATTGGAGGATATAGAATATTAACATAACCCAGTATTGGGCCACCTTAAAATCTTGGTGCCTGCTATTACACTCTCAATATATGGGGTTCTCTTTCTATAAGTCAACACACAGAATGTTACTGGAGGAAAAGCCTCGAGAAGCTCCTAGACTTCTAAATTGTCTTACAGGAGCAGGACTTCTTCATCATTGGCAAAAACCTCCATAAAGCAGCTTAATGCTATCAAAGTAATAAACTTAGCTTAGGTTGCCAGGTCTCTTTCCTTCCTCCCAGGGCCCCGATTGTCATGACATTGGGTAAACAAAAGTTTTGCAACACAGGGAGCACAGCCGGGTGCACGAACGGAAGGGAGCGGGCAGGTGAGCTGGACCGCACAAAAAAGGTGCCGGTACGCTGTACCGGCGTGTACCGGCACAAAAAAAAAGCATTGCACTTAACCCTCCGTCGCCCCAGGTACAAATAAGTTCATGCAAAGCGCAGAAACCAGGTTCAAATTCCACAGCAGCTCTTTGTGACCTTGGGTAAATCACAGAGGGGTCTTTTTACTAAGGTGTGCCAAAAAATGGCCTGCGCTGGTGTAGACGTGTGTATTGGGTGTGAAACAGGTCCATTTTTCTGCGCATCTGCAAAAAAAGGCCTTTTTCTTGGGCTGAAAATGGCCGTGTGGCAAAATGAAAATCGGAGCACGTCCATTTTGGGCCTGAGACCTTACTGCCACCCATTGACTTAGCGGTAAGGTCTCATATGTTAACAGGGCAGTAATCGTCAGCACGCGTACAATGCTGATTACTGCTCAGTTAGCGCCACATGCCAGAAAATAAAAAAATATTTTCCGGTGCACGTAGCGGATGCACGTCAAAAATGAAAATACCGCCCGGGCCACACGGTAGCTGGGCGGTAGTTCAAAAAAGACACACATAGAATGAGCGTACACACCTGTGCGGCTTAGCAAAAGAGCCCCTTAAACAGTGCATTTTTTTTCTAGCGAAAAAGGTGCCGGTACTCAAATGCCAGGCAAACCCTTCAGGGGTGGGGTGATCACGGAAGGACCCACCCATTAATATCCAAGCCCCCTGCAACCAGTCACAGAATCTATGACAAAGCAGAATTGGTGTGTAGAGCCTGAGCTCTTTCATTAAAATACGAGGACCATGGGTCAATTTTAGCAGACAATGGAAAAGGTGCCGGTACTCAGTACCCCCCAAGTACCCCCTCAAAAAAAATCCTGCCCTTAACCTTCCATTGCCTTGGATGCTGGGCAGGTTCTGGTAGCAATTCCAGTGCCTCCACATTTTGGGCAGCAGGAATCTAGTGGTGCTTTCAAACTGCACCAGTGGCATACCAAGAGGGGGGGGGGGAGGCGGTGGGGGCGGTCCGCCCCGGGTGCACGCCGCTGGGGGGGGGGGGGGTGCCGCACACCTGCTGGCTTCGCTCATCCTGTGCTCCCTCTGCCCCGGAATAGGTTACTTTCTGTTCCGGGGCAGAGGGAGCATGGAACGAACGAAGCCAACAGGTGCGCGGCACCCCCCCAGTAGGTAAAAACGCACCCGGGAGTGTATCCTTTGGCCGGGGGGGATCGTGCTGCACCCAGGGGGTGTCCTTTCACCAGGGGGGGTCGCTGCACCCGGGGGGGGGCGCATCGGCAACCTGCTTCCGGGCATCAGCCACTCTAGGAACGCCACTGCACTGCACAGAAGGCAATGAGAAACAGTATCATGCCAAGAAAACCACAAGGGAGCTCCCACATTGCATGGTCACCAGGAATCAGTTCAAGAGCACATCTAGTCATTGTAATAATACAGTCAGTAACAGGGGCGTAGCCAGACCTCGGCGGGAGGGGGGCCAGAGCCCGAGGTGGGGGGCACTGTTTAGCCGCTGACCCCCTGCTACTTTGGACTCCCGCCGCCGCAACCGCAACCCCCCCGCCGTCACTTTGGACCACTGCTGCCACCGCAACCCCCTCCGCCGCCGCCGCCTGCCCCGCCGCCGCATCAGGTACCTTGCTTGCTGGCGGGGGTGCCCAATCCCCGCCAGCAGAAGAGTCTTCTTCAGCGTCGGTCGAATCCAGCGCCTTCATTGTGGGATCATCTGTTTCTGACGCCTTACGTCCTGCACGGTGCTACATGCACGATGCAGGATGTAAGGCGTCAGAAACAGATGATCCCACAACAAAGATGCTGGAGTCGACCGGCGCTGAAGAAAACTCTTTGGCTGGCGGGGTTTGGGGATCCCTGCCAGTGAACAAGGTACCTGATGCGGCGGCGGGGCAGGGCGGGCGGCGGCGGCTGCGGGGTCAAATATAGAGGGGGCCAGGGTGTAATCTGTAGGGGCCCATGCCCTCATGGCCCCATGTAGCTACACCCCTGGTTTAAGATGCAAAAAGATGAAGCAAATATAGTACATTGGCCTCTAAATGTACTTAAAATGTTTCAGCAATAAATGTACATCAAAGTTGACATCTCAAATCAGGCATCAGACATATTGTCAATTTATTGCATGTTCTCTTAATAACTTTGTTGTAGGGAACACTTTGTATGCAGCGGAAAACAAAATAGATATTTGATTTCTGCTATTTTCAAATTACAGTACACACACATATTCTATATGTGTGTGTATGTATATATATTTATCTGTACGTGTGTGTGTAATGTAATTTGCAAATACTGTAGCACAAATCAAATTTCTTTAGTTTTCCTCTGCATGAAAAGTGCTCTCTACAGCCACATTATTAAGAGAAAATGCAATAAATCAACATGTCTGATTCCTGACTGTGAGATGTCAACTTGGGTACAAATTTGTTGTTAAGACATTTTCAGTAGGGGCCAATGTACTACATTTTGCTTCATTTATTGCATCTTAAATTGACTGTGTTAATACAGTGGATAGTAAGAAAATGTATATAAAAAAAAAGCTGTGGGCACTGATTTCATGGAGTGCCCTACACAAAATACCACATTAAGGGGCCATTTTACTAAGGCACGTAGTTGCCTATGAGGGGCATAATCGAAAGGGACTCCTGGGTTTTGCTGAGGACATCCTCACAAAATGTCCCGATCCAGGGTCAGGGAAATCCATATTTTCGAAACAAGATGGACGTCCATCTTTCTTTTCGAAAATACTGCCAGGGACGTCCAAATCCTTAAATTTGGTCGTCCCTAGACATGGACGTTTCTGATTTTCAGCAATAATCGAAACCAAGGACGCCCATCCCAGAAATGACCAAATGCAAGCCCTTTGGTCGTGGGAGAAGCCAGCATTCGTAGTGCACTGGTCCCCCTCACATGCCAGGACACCAACCAGGCACCCTAGGGGGCACTGCAGTGGACTTCATAAATTGCTCCCAGCAGGGGCGTATCTGAACTGCGGCGGTAGGGGGGGCCAGGGCCAGAGTGAGGGGGCACATTATAGCCCCCCCCCCCGCCGCCGCTGCCATTGCCGATCCCCCTCCCCCAGCTGCTACCATTTCCAACCCTCCCCCTCCGTTGCTTGCCTACCTTCGCTGGCGGGGGACCCCAACCCCCGCCAGCCGAGGTCCGCGTCCTCCTGCCGCTGCCGGCTGCCTTTGGTCCTTTCATTTGTCCATTGAAGCTGGCGCCGACGAAAGTTTCTTTTGACTCTGACGTCGCTGCACGTTGTACGTGCAGGACGTCAGACTCAGAAACATTTTCTGAGCCTGACGTCCTGCACGTACAACGTGCAGCGACGTCAGACTCAAAAGAAACTTTCGTCGGCGCCAGCTTCAATGGACAAATGAAAGGACCAAAGGCAGCCGGCAGCGGCAGGAGGACGCGGACCTCGGCTGGCGGGGGTTGGGGTCCCCCGCCAGCGAAGGTAGGCGAGCAACGGAGGGGGAGGGTTGGCAGCGGTAGGGGGGTCCAGGGCGAAATCTGCGGGGGCCCAGGCCCCTGAGGCCCCACGCAGATACGCCCCTGGCTCCCAGGTACATAGCTCCCTTACCTTGTGTGCTAAGCCCCCCAAACCACACTACCCACAACTGTACACCACTAGCTTAGCCCTTACGGGTGAAGGGGCACCTAGATGTGGATACAGTGGATTTGTGGTGGGTTTTGCAGGGCTCAGATTTACCACCACAAGTGTAACAGGTGGGGGGGGGGGGGGGATGGGCCTGGGTCCGCCTGCCTGAAGTGCACTGCACCCACTAAAACTGCTCCAGGGACCTGCATACTGCTGTGATGGACCTGAGTATGACATTTGAGGTTGGCATAGAGGCTGGCACAAAATATTTTTAAAGATGTTTTTTGAGGGTGGGAAGGGGTTAGTGACCACTGGAGGAGTAAGGGGAGGTCATCCCTGATTCTCTCCGGTGGTCATCTGGTCAGTTCGGGCACCTTTTTGTGGGTTGGTCGTAAGAAAAACAGGACCAGGCAAAGTCATCCAAGTGCTCATCAGAGGCGCCCTTTTTTTCCATTATGGGTCGAGGACGCCCGTGTGTTAGGCACGCCCAAGTCCCGCCTTTGCTACGCCTCCGACATGCCCCCATGAACTTTGGTCATCCCCGCGACGGAAAGCAGTTGGGAATGCCCAAAATTGGCTTTCGATTATGCCGATTTGGGTGACCCTGTGAGAAGGACGCCCATCTTTCGATTTGTGTCGAAAGATGGGCATCCTTCTCCTTTGAAAATGAACCTGCAAGTGTGTCCAATGAGCATCAAATTGGAACTACCGCCCGGCTACTGCTTGCCCTGGAAAGTAATTCCATTTTTGACATGAGTCCAAAACACGCGGTAGAAAATATTTTCAATTTTCTACCACATATCGCTTACCCAGCAGTAATCTGCAGTTTACGCACACTGACTAAGTAACAAAAAGGTGCCCAACTGATCAGATGACCACTGGAGAGATAAAGGCATGACCCCCCTTAATCCCTCAGTGTTTACTAACCCCCCTACCCCCCTAAGAGGTGAAAGTGACAGTACATACCAGGCTAAATAACAGCTGCAGATATAATAGCCATTCCTCTTAGAGCAGCAAGCAGGTCCCTAGAGTAGCCTAGTGGTTCTAAAACCTCACCTTAGATGCACCCCAGCCAGTCAGATATTTTAGGATACCCACAATGAATCTCTCTCATGAATATTTATTGTGGGTATCCTGAAAACCTGACTGGCTGGGGTGCCTCCAGGACAAGGTTTGGGAGCCACTGGAGTAGCCTAATGGTTGGTGTAGTAGACTGTAGAGAAGGGGACCCAGGCCTATATCCCACTCTAACTGGTGCACTTGTGGTGGAAAGTGTGAGTGACCCCAAAACCACAAAATACCTACTGAACCCACATATAGGTGACACATGCAGGTATAAAGGCTATTGAAGTGGTGTGCAGTTGGGTATGCTATATGTTTGCTAATCCTGGAGGGCTCACCATACAATATAAAGGGGGTTATGAAGTGACGTGTATCTGGGACCTTTTATGTGAAGTTCACTGTAGTCCCTCCTAGGCTTCCCCACTGCTCTGCTTGGATGTCTTTGTGGTCAGTCTAGTAAGACATTCTAATTACTTGTTTTTGTGTATTTTTCCCTTGGACATTTTTGTTTGAAAATGACCTTAAAGAAAAATGTACTGAGCACAAAAACATCTAAAAATAGGGTGCTTTTCATACTCAAAAGATAGATGTTTTTTCTGGTTCGAAAATGACCATGTTTGGTACTGGAGTTTTGGATGCTTTTTGCAAATCGTCCAAAATTGGATTTGGATGTCATATCAAAAATGCCCCTCAGTATTAATTAATCAATTAATTAATTGAGGATTTATATTCCACCAGTCTGGGAGAATGGACCCAGCCATAACTGGATTTCATCAAAGAAAAATAAATCATAATAACTATTTAACACTTAGCAACATAGAACATTAGCACAGTCATCTAATAATACAACGCATAAGTTGTCTCTACAATAGATACATGTACTAAATTACCAATAAAAACTTTTAAAACCCAAACTAGATGCATTCCACACATTAGAAAACATCACAGGAAGATCAAATGAATATGTGGCTTGAATAAATAAGTAAAGTGAAAAAGGCTATTAAAAATGAAAGGACGACTTTCAAAAAATGAAAAGCAGAATAGCAGACTCAAGCAATGAAAACTGAAAAAGAGAACGAACACTGGCAAGTTAGGTGTAAAGCATTAATAAGGCAGGCCAAAAGAAAAATTTGAAAAGAAGCTTTCCACAGAGACATAAAACTCATAGTAAAAAGTTTTTCAAGTACATTAGAAGCAGGAAGATTGTGAGGAAGTTAGATCATTAGCTGACAAAAGAGTAAAGGATGCTGTGACACCCCAAGTGGGGGTTGAGCGTGACCGGTGAAATAATGCAGCCAGATAAATGATGGATGAAACACAAAAGTATTTATTTAATGAGATTCTCGGGCCTGTTCCTTCACAGGGCCCAAGATATAGGGTGGGAAAGCCTCTGCAGTCCAGCAACAGAGTCTTAGGCAGGCCTCTGGCAGCAGGTCAAATACAGTGCATGGCTGTCAGGGTAATCCTGCCCCAACCACAGCTTGCAAGGTTCCGGGTTCCTCCCTGGACTTCAGGTCTGGCTCCCACCAGACCTCAAAACAGACTTGCAAAGTCAATTCAAAAAGTAAGAATGACTTACCTCAGGCAGGTCATGATTATTGAATGAACGCTTTAGCAGCACGCACTGGGGATTCATGTCTTTCCTCCCTGGGCTTCCTTAACTTCTGCCTGTCCCTGCCTTTTGAACTTCCCGGTTGTGACTCTGTCCCTCTAGGCTTACTCTCTCTCTTAGGGCGGGACCTCCACTTTTAGGATGGCTCAGGCAACTTAAAGAGGGACTTTTCTTAACGGTGAGGGGCAATGTCCTATAAACCGACACTCATGCTGGAAGCAATCTTTGATGGCGGTGATTTGGAGAAACTGATGCAAATTCACAGTGAACCTGGAAGATATACAGTGGGGAAATAAGTATTTGATCCCTTGCTGATTTTGTAAGTGTGCCCACTGACAAAGACATGAGCAGCCCATAATTGAAGGGTAGGTTATTGGTAACAGTGAGAGATAGCACATCACAAATTAAATCCGGAAAATCACATTGTGGAAAGTATATGAATTTATTTGCATTCTGCAGAGGGAAATAAGTATTTGATCCCTCTGGCAAACAAGACCTAATACTTGGTGGCAAAACCCTTGTTGGCAAGCACAGCGGTCAGACGTCTTCTGTAGTTGATGATGAGGTTTGCACACATGTCAGGAGGAATTTTGGTCCACTCCTCTTTGCAGATCATCTCTAAATCATTAAGAGTTCTGGGCTGTCGCTTGGCAACTCGCAGCTTCAGCTCCCTCCATAAGTTTTCAATGGGATTAAGGTCTGGTGACTGGCTAGGCCACTCCATGACCCTAATGTGCTTCTTCCTGAGCCACTCCTTTGTTGCCTTGGCTGTATGTTTTGGGTCATTGTCGTGCTGGAAGACCCAGCCACGACCCATTTTAAGGCCCTGGCGGAGGGAAGGAGGTTGTCACTCAGAATTGTACGGTACATGGCCCCATCCATTCTCCCATTGATGCGGTGAAGTAGTCCTGTGCCCTTAGCAGAGAAACACCCCCAAAACATAACATTTCCACCTCCATGCTTGACAGTGGGGACGGTGTTCTTTGGGTCATAGGCAGCATTTCTCTTCCTCCAAACACGGCGAGTTGAGTTCATGCCAAAGAGCTCAATTTTTGTCTCATCTGACCACAGCACCTTCTCCCAATCACTCTCGGCATCATCCAGGTGTTCACTGGCAAACTTCAGACGGGCCGTCACATGTGCCTTCCGGAGCAGGGGGACCTTGCGGGCACTGCAGGATTGCAATCCGTTATGTCGTAATGTGTTACCAATGGTTTTCGTGGTGACAGTGGTCCCAGCTGCCTTGAGATCATTGACAAGTTCCCCCCTTGTAGTTGTAGGCTGATTTCTAACCTTCCTCATGATCAAGGATACCCCACGAGGTGAGATTTTGCGTGGAGCCCCAGATCTTTGTCGATTGACAGTCATTTTGTACTTCTTCCATTTTCTTACTATGGCACCAACAGTTGTCTCCTTCTCGCCCAGCGTCTTACTGATGGTTTTGTAGCCCATTCCAGCCTTGTGCAGGTGTATGATCTTGTCCCTGACATCCTTAGACAGCTCCTTGCTCTTGGCCATTTTGTAGAGGTTAGAGTCTGACTGATTCACTGAGTCTGTGGACAGGTGTCTTTCATACAGGTGACCATTGCCGACAGCTGTCTGTCATGCAGGTAACGAGTTGATTTGGAGCATCTACCTGGTCTGTAGGGGCCAGATCTCTTACTGGTTGGTGGGGGATCAAATACTTATTTCCCTCTGCAGAATGCAAATAAATTCATATACTTTCCACAATGTGATTTTCCGGATTTAATTTGTGATGTGCTATCTCTCACTGTTACCAATAACCTACCCTTCAATTATGGGCTGCTCATGTCTTTGTCAGTGGGCACACTTACAAAATCAGCAAGGGATCAAATACTTATTTCCCCCACTGTATAGAGGAAACTGACAAGCTAAAGAGTAGGAAATAACCTGTACCAGATGGAATACAACCTAGGATTTTGAAAGAACTTGGTAATGAAATTAAAGACCTATTAGTAGCAATCTATAACCAATCATTAAAACAGGCCATTGTATCAAAGGACTGAAGGGTTGGCCAAAGTAGCACAATTTTTAATAACTGGTTAAAAAAAGATCCAAGAAATTATAGACCAATAAACCTGAAACTAGTGCTAGGAAAAATGATAGAGATAACTCTGAAAAACAATATTATTGAATATATGGATCAACACGACTTAACGGATTAGAACCAGCATGAATTTAGAGATGAGTCCTACCTTACCAATAGGGGTAAGCTAGTTATTATAGTGTATCTGATTTTTCAGCAGGCATTTGATAAAAGTCCCTGAAGAGAGGCTCCTGAAGAAATTAAAATATTGTGGGGTAGGGGGCAATGTCTTTTCTAGATCTGTAACTGCTTAAGAGATAGAAAACAGAGAGTAGGGCTACACAAACATTTTTCTCAGACTAGAAGGGTACATATTGGAGTGCCCCAGGGATCTATACTGAGGTCAGTACTTTTTAACCTATTAATAAATGATCTTGATCTTGAGGAAAGGCTAAAGATTCTAGGGCTCTTCAGCTTGGAGGAAAGGGCTGAGGGGAGATATGATAGAGATCTATAAAATACTGAGTAGAATGGAACAGGTAGAAGTGAATTGCTTATTTACTCTTTCCAAAAGTACAAGGACTAGGGACATGCAATGAAGCTTCTGAGTAGTACATTAAGAGCATTTCAGAGAAAATATTTCTTCACTCAACCTATAATTAAGCTCTGCAATTTTCTGACAGAGAAGGTGATAAAAATGGTTAGTATAGAAGGGTTAAAAATGGTCTGGACAAGTTCCTAAAAGAAAAGTCCATAAACTATTATTGGGGTTGACTTATTTCTGGGATAAGCAGCATGAAATCTATTTTATTCTTTTGGGATCTTGCCAGGCACTTGTAACCTGGATTGGTCACTGCTGAAAACAGGATATAGGGCTTGATGAACCTTTGGTCTATACGAGCATGGCAATGCTTATGGAGTAGTAGCCTAGTGGTTAGTGCAGTGGGCTTTGATCCTGGGGTACTGAGTTCAATTCCCACTGCAGTTCCTTGTGACTCTGGGCAAGTCACTTAACCCTCCATTGCCCCTGCTACAAAATAAGTACCTGAATATATGTAAACCGCTTTGAATGTAGTTGCATAAACCTCAGAAAGGTGGTATATCAAGCCCCCTTTCCCTTATAGGGGGCCCTTTTACTAAAGCTTAATGAGTGCTAAATGTTAAAAAGCCCATTTTATACCTATCGGTTTCTTAACATTTAGGGCCCTGTTTACTAAGCAGTGCTAAGGGCTCGCTAGCATTTTTAGCGCATGCTAATGATTAGCATGTGCTAAATGCTAAAGTCACTCATAGAAATATAAGGGTGATTCTAACGTTTAGCGCACGTTAAAATTAGCGCACACTAAAAATGCTAGTGCACTTTAGTAAACAGGGCCCTTAGCATGCACTACTTATGTTAGCACATGATAAGCTTTAGTAAAAGGTGATCAGATTTGCAGGTGACACAACATTGTTCAAAGCTGTTAGATCATTAGGGGATTGTGAGGAATTACAGGGGGACCTTTCAAGGTTGGGAGAATGGGAATCCAGATGGCAGATGAAATTTAAAGTGGACACGTACCCAGTGATTCATATATGGCAGAATAATCGGGGCTGAATTTTTATGTATTGTGGCCCCTAAGCTGTAACATTTAAGAAGCCCCCCCCCCCCCGAATTAAGTATGAAGTAAATTTTAGGTTTAATAGATGATAAATAAAAAATAATATAAAACAACCAACAATAGTCAATAAAAGCAAGATTCTTTTATATAATTTTTATTATTTACAAATGCATTTATTTTTTTAGGGATGAGTGAGGCTCCTTGTAATGTGAGGTCCTAAACTGTAGCTTGTCCAGTTGATACATAAATATTAGGGTTGCATGTTAATCACTGTTAAAAGTCATGATTAAAAAATTTAATCATGATTAATAATTAACCTTTTGCCTCTGTCCCGTACCTCCTCCCGCTGAACATGGTTTGGCATCTCTCCCTCCCTTCCCCCCCCAGACTGCCAGTGGCTCTTTCTCCCCTCCCCTTCCCACCCAGTTTACCTTTTCAGATTGCAGTAAGTCTTTGGCCCTGCAGCAGCGGTAGCCATACTGAAAAGCAGCCTGTGGCCTGCACCATCCTTCCCTCTGACTTGTCCAAAACAAGAAGTCGCATCAGAAGGGGGTGGGACAGGTCAGAGAGAAGGACCGGTGCAGGCTGCAGGCAGCTTTTCAGTATGGCTGACGCTGCAGCAGGGCCAAAGATTTATTACAAACTGAAAAGGTAAACCAGGTGGGAAGGGGAGGGGAAAGAGAGCCACTGGCGGTCTGGGAGAGGAAATTGAGAGAGAACCTTGGGTGGGTGGGGGAATGAGAGAGAACCTCGGGTGGCCGGGGCAGGGTGAGAGAACCTTGGGTGGCTGGGGCAGGGTGAGAGAACCTTGGGTGGCTGGGGCAGGGTGAGAGAACCTCGGGTGGCCGGGGCAGGGTGAGAGAACCTTGGGTGGCTGGGGCAGGGTGAGAGAACCTTGGGTGGCTGGGGCAGGGTGAGAGAACCTCGGGTGGCCGGGGCAGGGTGAGAGAACCTCGGGTGGCTGGGGCAGGGTGAGAGAACCTTGGGTGGCTGGGGCAGGGTGAGAGAACCTCGGGTGGCCGGGGCAGGGTGAGAGAACCTTGGGTGGCTGGGGCAGGGTGAGAGAACCTCGGGTGGCCGGGGCAGGGTGAGAGAACCTTGGGTGGCTGGGGCAGGGTGAGAGAACCTCGGGTGGCCGGGGCAGGGTGAGAGAACCTTGGGTGGCTGGGGCAGGGTGAGAGAACCTCGGGTGGCCGGGGCAGGGTGAGAGAACCTCGGGTGGCTGGGGCAGGGTGAGAGAACCTTGGGTGGCTGGGGCAGGGTGAGAGAACCTCGGGTGGCCGGGGCAGGGTGAGAGAACCTTGGGTGGCTGGGGCAGGGTGAGAGAACCTCGGGTGGCCGGGGCAGGGTGAGAGAACCTTGGGTGGCTGGGGCAGGGTGAGAGAACCTTGGGTGGCTGGGGCAGGGTGAGAGAACCTCGGGTGGCCGGGGCAGGGTGAGAGAACCTTGGGTGGCTGGGGCAGGGTGAGAGAACCTTGGGTGGGTGGGGGGAGAACTGTGGGCAGGGCTAAAAGGAGAAGCAGAGATGCTGGACTGTGTATGGGAAAGGGGAAATAAGGAAATAGGGAGAGATGTCAAACTGAAGGAGAGAAAGATGGAGAAGAGAGGAAGAGATGTTGGGCTTAGAGAGAGGGAGGGAGAAATAATTGACCTGGGGTGGAGAGTTTGGCGGGAAGGAAGAAAAAAAGAGGGGTGTTGGGGTGCGAGGATTGGGAGAGAAGGGATAAAGAGAGATAATGGACCTGGGGGCAGTGGCGTAGCAACAGGTGGGCCTGGATGGGCTGGGGCCCACCCACTTAGGGCTCAGGCCCACCCAACAGTAGCACACATTTAGTGGTAGCTGGTGGGGATCCCAAGCTCCGCCAGCTGAAGACCTCCTCCTGATGGTGCTGAAAACATTGCTCTCCACTTCAGAAGTCTGAGCTTCTAAGCTGCTGATACTGGCCCCTGTGCATGCTTAGTTTTCGGCGCATGCCCGCTGCAGGCTGCCAAGGTAGAGAGCAGTGTTTTCCTGCCAGCTGAGATATTTTTTTAAGTTGGGGGGGAGGGGGGAGAACACTTGATGCCCACCCACTTGTTGTCTAGGCCCACCCAAAATCTGCTGTCTGGCTATGCCCTTGCCTGGGGGTAAAGGGGAGGAAGAAATGAAGATTCTGGGCCTTTAATCAGTGGCATAGCCACAGGGGAGGGGTGAGGCCCTGGAGACCTGGGCACCCTCCTTTGGACTCAGGCCCTCTCCAAAGCTGCAGTACCTATTCAGTGACTGGTGGGGTAGCTCAAGCCCTACCAGCCAAGAAGTCCACTGCATGAGTCACCTCCTTCCTTCTCATACTGCCTCAGGAGTGAGGAAGTCAGTGGGGTGCCTCCAGCCACCAATGCTTGTACTCCCCAAGCATGATCAGTTCGTGCATGAACTGAATATGCTTGGGAAGCGCAAGCTTCGGCGGCTGAAGGCACCCTGCTGACTTCTTCACTCTTGAGGCAGCACAAGGAGGAAGGGCCACTTTGGAAGTGGATTTCTTTGACTGGCAGGGCTTCAGCATCTCCACCATCAAAGGTATGACATCTAATATGGGGGAGGGGGGAGGAGAGGAAATACGTTTCCCCTCAAATCCATCCCTGTGCCTCCCCAATGGACTGCTGGCTATGCCCTGCCTTTAATCATGTGATCAATCACGACATTACAATCTTTAATCAAAATGCAACCCTAGTAAATACGGCCCTGAGGACACACAATGCTCGGTTCCACATTATGAATCTCCATCCAGGAAAATGATCAGATGTCATCATGGACAGTGTACAGTAGTGTCCAAAAAAGTCATTTAGGATGTAATAAAGTGATTAGAAATAGAATGAAAACCAAAAAGGAGAATATCATAATGCCTCTAACACTCCATGGTGTGACTACACCTTGAGTACTGTAAGCAATTCGGGTCACCACATCTCAAAAAAGGTACAGCAAAAGAGAAAAGCTACAGAGAAGGATGACTAAAGTGCTAAAGGGGACGGAATGACTCTCATATGAAGAAAAGCTAAAGAGGCTAGGGCTCTTCAATTGGAGAAAAGATGGCTGAGAAGAATTATAACACAGGTCTATAAAATTCTGAGTGGAGTGGAACTCTTTGATGAAGTACAAAGAGTAGGGGACGTGCCATGAAGTTGCAGAACAGCACATTAAAAACAAATTGGAGGTAATATTTTTTCACTCAACATTCAATTAAGCTCTGGAATTTGTTGCTATGGGATGTGATAAAAGCATTTAGGACAGCTGGGTTAAAACAGGGTTGGATATGTTCATAAACCACTATTAACAAGGTAGACTTGGGAAAAACCACTGCTTTTGTTTTCATATAAACTTATAGTACAGATCGAGAAGTGCTGATAAGGAAAACACCAAGCTGAGCTTAAAAAGATTATTAAAAAAAAAAAAAATTAAACAATTAATGTTTCGGCATAGCTACATAGCCCACATACTAAGGGACCCAAGAATGCATCCATAGGGAAGTGATTCTAGGGAGAAACATATATGAAAACAGGATAGATAAAGAGATACTTCTCCACTGAAATATCCAACCAATTTTTTTGATCGTGTAAAGGACATCTAACCTTCCTCTTCCTATTTCTTATGAAGGAAAAAAATGCAATTGGGAAGGTTAAAAAAATCACTATTTCTGTACCTCACTGAACACTTGCACGGAAATCTCAACAAAAATCTTGCCCCTAGAGTTAAGGTCTCATGGTGCCTCTCTAGGAATTGCCTCCTCCTCTCCTGGATTCATTTACATACATCTGGAAAAATCCGTTCTCTTTTCTGAACAGTGCTTAAAGGGGTCCTTTTACTAAGCTGTGGGAAAAAGGGTTTTGTACTAGTAGCGGGATCTGTTTTTCCTGTGCACCAGGGCCTTTTTTAGCACAGCAGGTAAAAAAGCCCCCAGATCAGGGGCTTAGCTATGGGGGGACACGGGGGCCTGGGCCCCCGTAAATTTCGTCCACTGAAGAAGGCTTCGGCTGGTGGGGGTTGGGGACCCCGCCAGCAAAGGTATTTGTTTATGAGGGGAAGCGGTGAGGAGGCGAGGCGAGCCAAGGCGGTGGGGGGGGGGGGGGGGAGGCGAGATGGTGGGAGGGATGTGAGGTGAGGCGAGGTGGGGGGGGCGAGGAGACGAGGAGAGGCATGGCAGTGGAGGGGCAGTGGGGCGACACTCAAAATGTGCCCCCAACCTCGGGCTTTGGCCTCTCCCACCGTGAGGTCTGGCTATGCCCCTGCCCCAGATACACATGGTCATACAGTAAGAGAACTCTTACCGCATAGCCATTTGGCGGGGAGCCAATACCGCCACCCATTGAGGTGGCGATAAGGGCTCCCGTGCTAAGTCGGCAGTAACCATGCATTGTGTGGTGATGCTTGATTACTTCCAGGTTATTGCCGCACAAGCCACTTCTAGGAGTTTTCTTTATTCTATAACAATGCACGTAAATGAAAGGAATACCCCTGATCCGCCTATGACCCTCCCATGGCTACATCCCTTTTTTGGACCCATGCATAAAATTTACGCACAGATCCCACGCCTAAATTTACACACATAAATTTTAATGAAATCCAATTAGCACCAATAATTGCTTGTTAAAATCTCAAGTATCAGTACTAATTAACTCATTTTTCAATTAAATTACATGCACAATTTTTAGTGACTTTTATTGAATTTGGAAGGTGTGCACATTTTCCTGTTTGAAGTAAAATTGCATTATCTTATTTACAGCATTTTGATATATTGCAAGAGGGCCAGGCATGGCATCTATGCAGTTAACAACAAATTTATACAAAAAGAAATGAGGATGGGGAAAACAAAGGGGGAGAAGAACAAAGGATGATGGATTAGGTAGTGGGGAGTCCAAAGGTCTCCTGAAAAAGGAAGGTTATGGAATCTCTTCCTTGTGAAAAGACAAACGTCCACAAAAATGTCCCCTTCTTAGAAACCTCCTCTTCAGATATCTCCAATAGTCCTGTCACATCACAAGATCAACCTCCCAACAACACTTGCTTATGACCTTCATTTTTCTTTCCAGCTGGCAAATAGTACTTTTTATGAAGCGGAGGCAAGGCAGTGTCAGGAAATACCAATGTCTCTTTCGGAAATTGCTGAAAGAGATCTCTAGGGGAAGATGTCATAACCTGAGGAAAATTTAACAACCTCAAATTTAGCTGCTTATTAAAAATTTCCAAATTGTTCAGCTTCCTGTGTATTGCCATTTTATCCTGGATTAAGTTTGCCTAACATTAGCCTTCAATTCCACTATCTTTTGGGCTTGGGAGAACAGTTATTGTTCCAGAATCCGACACCTTTGATTAGTCTATATAATAGATTTAAAAAATTATGAACAAACTTGAAGAAGAAAGGCTAAGACACTCCAAATGGAATCCCAAACAGCTGGTCTTACTAGGTGCTACAGTTCCTTCAATTATTGAACGAATGGTGGATCCTGTATCAGTATATGTATAGAATCAATGCTCTGGTGGAAATGTGTTATGGTTAAAGGATGGTGGTGAACTGGATTGGAAACTGGTTGACTGACAGGCGACAGAGGGTGGTGGTAAATGGAATCTGCTTGGAGGAAAGGAATGTGAGTATTGGAGTTCCTCAGTGTTCGGTACTGGGGCTGATTCTGTTTAATATATGTGAGAGATATTGCTGAAGGGTTAGAATGAAATGTTTGCCTTTTTGCAGATGACACAAAGATAGCCAAATAGAGTGGATACCCTGGAGGCAGTAGAAACCATGAGAAGGGATCTCCAAAAATTAGAAGAATGGTCAAAGGTCTGGCAGGTAAAATTTAATGCTAGGAAGTGCAGAGTGATTCACTTGGGGTGTATTAACAAAGGAGATGTACCAGATAGGAGGAGAGAGATTGATAAGCACAGCTCAAGAGAGGGACCTTGGAGTGATGGTGTCTGAGGATCTCATGGTGATGAAACAATGTGACAAGGTGGTGGCCATGGCTAGAAGGATGCTAGGCTGCATAGAGAGGGGTATAACTAACAGAAGAAAGGAGGTGATGATGCCCCTGTACAACTCATTGGTGAGGCCCCACTTGCAGTACTGTGTTCAGTTTTGGAGGCCGAATCTTGCTAAAGATGTAAAAAGACTTGAAGTGGTTCACAGAAAAGCAACGAAACTGGTATGGGGTTGTGCCACAAGATGTATGAGGAGAGACTTGAAGATCTGAACATGTATACCCTGGAAGAAAGGAGAGACAGAGGTGATACGATACAGGCATTCAAATATTTGAAAGGTATTAATCTACAAACAAACCTTTTCCAGAGACAGGAATGTGGTAGAACTAGAGGACATTAATTGAGGTTGCAGGGGGGCCATTTCAGGAATAATGTCAAGAAGTACTTTTTCACAGAGGTGGTGGCAGATACTTGGAATGCCCTCCTGTGGAAGGTGGTGTAGATGAAAATGGCAATGGAATTCAAAAATGCATGGGGTAAACACAAAGGAATCCTGTATAGAAAGCATGGAACCAAAGAAGCTTAGTGGTAATTCAATAACAACTCCAGTAATTGGGAAGCAAAGCCAGTACTGAACAGACTTCTACTGTCTGTGCCCTGATCATGGCAGAACAGATTCATCATCAGTAGCCTGAGAACAAGGCCAGTGCCGGGCAGACTTCAACAATCTGTGCCCTGATCGTGGATGGACAGATTTGGATGGGCTGGAGTGGGGCTTTGATCACAACTTCAGAAGTTGGAGAACAAGGCCAGTGCCAGGCAGACTTCTATGGTCTGTGCCCTGAAAATGGCAAGGACAAATCAAGATCAAGTATTCATATGTAGCATCACAACATACCTTATGTTATGAGTTTATCTTGTAGGGCAGACTGGATGGACCGTACAGGTCTTTATCTGCCGTCATCATCATCTACTATGTTAAATGTGAGCTGCCACAGAGAGGATTTGGTCATCCTCACTTTGAGCAGTGTCTCTTACGGTCTGTGTCATCACCTGCTCAACCACACATGAAAGAACCTTTTGGAAAGATTATTCAGGATTTCCCCCCTGATTTCTGGTTACATGAGCAATTCAGCATAAAAGTGAAATAAGAAAACCATGCTATGCATTAACCATGAAGACACTGCATATATTTGCTTTCCATAATAGAGTGCATGGGGATATATTATTATATGTAGGAACTGCAGAATAGTATCAACCATGACATACCAGTATAAAACAACTAATAATAGATTTAACAACCAGGCTGGAGGGAAGACTAGAGATCCTTACAAATTCTAACATGCATGTTAATGTTTTTGTATCTTCTGAACAGTGCCCTGGAGTATTCCTGTGGGTATAAGAATATTTCCTCTGAAAATCTTGCAGCTTGTACGTGAGAAGATTCTTTAGCCATTAAAGCACAGAGACTAACTGGTCCTTAATTACAGTAACCAAAACATTTAGTTTTAATTTCTTCCTTGACTTGTTTTAGTTATGTATGTGCTTTTAGTGGGTCAGATGCATTAAACATATTTCCCAAGTGGAAAAGCCTTTAGAAGGCTTTAATCTGTCTCTCCATAGAAACTGCAGTCCCACAGGTACATTGTCCTCCTGAGACTGTCTTCTCATTTTCAAAAAGAAGCTCTTTGCTTTTGAAAATCCCACTGGTGTATGATTTTCATTTACATTAAAGCGGGCTAGAAAGTATGCATAGAGATGAAATTCCCTCTTTTATTCCGTTCCAACCCTGACCAAAGAGAGGCAAGGGTAATGATCAGACTATATTTTTACTGATGTAAAAACATCAGATTATTGCCCCTTCCCTCCTTGTCCATCTGGCCCATTATGAGGAGTTCTGTAGAGCCTCAGGGGTCCTTTTACTGATGTGCGCCGAAAAGTGGCCTGCGCTGGTGTAGACTCGTGTATTGGACACGCAGAGGTTCATTTTTCAGTGCACCTGCAAAAAAGGCCTTTTTTTTGGCCGAAAATGGACGTGCGGCAAAATGAAAATTGGCGTACCTCAGTTTTGGGCCTGAGACCTTACCGCCACCAATTGACTTAGCGGTAAGGTCTCACACTTTAACCGGGTGGTAATCGTCAGGGCACGTACAGAAAATTTCCAGCACTTATAGTGGGCGCACGTAAAAAAATGAAATTATCACCAGGGCCACGTGGTAGCTAGGTGGTGGTTCTGAATTGGCATGCATTGAGCAAAAGAAGGCACCCACGCAGCTTAGTAAAAGGGCACCTCAATGAATAAGAAAATAAAGCCAGGTTTGCAGAGGAAAAATCCTTGATAAATTACATTCCTCCTGTGTCCCCTTTCCCCTAAAATCATACACTATCATTCTTCTGGACAAATATGCACAGAACTCTGAAACCATTTAACACCTAGGTAGAGCAGTAATATTTTGTTAGCTACAATACAGTTCCTTTCAGTAAGTGTTTAATTAGCAGACAAACCCCCTACTATTAATTACCTTTTCAGTTCTGCTTTTGGTTTAATGAACCAGCCATGCTGCTGAGAGAGACAGCTATATGACAGCACTGTAGTTAAACAGTATCGTTTCACCATTTAATTAAAGAAAATCTTCTGAGGCATTTAATAATAAACAGGGGAGACCAAGCGTATCAGAATTTTTAGCAACTGACACAGAAGCAGAGCTGTGCAAATTGTTTCTTTGGCAAAAGAGAAAGGAAGAAGACCAAGGTTGCAGTAGCTTACATTTTAAGAGGGGAAGGTGGGAAATCACAGGACTGCAGATTGAGGAATCCTTGGAGGAGTGGGGCATGTCTGATGTAGGACAGGCAGGGATTAAGAGTGACTTGGAACAGAGTCTGTTTTGAGAGCAGTGATGGATACAATTTGGAAGAATCTGGATACTTATGGCTGCTCTAGACTTATCCTCAACACAAAAGAAAGTGGAAAAGAAACCAACTTCAAGAGATCAGTCCAAACACCAGGGTAAGATGCTCCCAAATCAAACTTTATTTGGACCCTACACGGTCCGTGTTTCGGCTTTAGAAAGCCTTCATCAGGGGTCAATCAGTGAGTGCACAATTGTATACTGATTGACGATGGAGCGCATGAGCAAATGTCTCTTGATTAGGGTAGGTATACTATCTCACACCAACAGGTATAATGTTTTCAATTTATACCTGTTGGTGTGAGATAGTATACCTACCCTAATCAAGAGACATTTGCTTATGCGCTCCATCGTCAATCAGTATACAATTGTGCACTCACTGATCGACCCCTGATGAAGGGTTTCTAAAGCCGAAACACAGACCATGTAGGGTCCAAATAAAGTTTGATTTGGGAGCATCTTACCCTGGTGTTTGGACTGATCTCTTGAAGTTGGTTTCTTTTCCACTTTCTTTTGTGTTGTTGTATTATTTGTGGAAATTGTGAACCCCTTTTGTTTTTTTTGCGGTTGCTAGACTTATCCTCAACATTTGACTTGGTAGATTATTCCATTTTGGTGGACAGGTGCAAGGAAGTGGGGCAGTCATCTTTGACTCCTCCCTCTCCTTCTCTGCGCATATCCAGCAGACAGCCAAGACCTGTCGCTTCTTCCTCTTTAACATCAGCAAAATTCGCCCCTTCCTCTCTGAGAACACCACCCGAACTCTCATCCACGCTCTCATTACCTCTTGCCTTGACTACTGCAACCTACTCCTCACTGGCCTCCCACTTAACCATCTATCCCCCTTCAATCCGTTCAGAACTCTGCTGCACATCTTATATTCCGCCTGAACCGATATACTCATATCACCCCTCTCCTCAGGTCACTTCACTGGCTTCCGATCAAATACCGCATACAGTTCAAGCTTCTCCTTCTTACCTACAAATGCACTCAGTCTGCAGCCCCTCATTACCTCTCTACCCTCATTTCCCCTTACGTTCCCGCCCGAGACCTCCGCTCACAGGACAAATCCCTCCTCTCAGCACCCTTCTCCACCACCGCCAACTCCAGGCTTTGCCCATTCTGCCTCGCCTTACCCTATGCTTGGAATAAACTTCCTGAGCCCTTACGCCAAGCCCCCTCCCTACCCATCTTCAAATCCTTGCTCAAAGTCCACCTAACCTTTATACCTTTCAGGAAATCTAGACTGCCCCAATTTGACTGCCCCTACTTGACTGACTGTACATTTGTCCTTTAGATTGTAAGCTCTTTGAGCAGGGACTGTCCTTCTATGTTAAATTGTACAGCGCTGCGTAACCCTAGTAGCGCTTTAGAAATGTTAAATAGTAGTAGTAGTAGTAGATATGGAGGAGACCGCTTACCATTTTTATCTGCTAGCAAGGAGCAAGCTCTGAATGGACAGGCTAGGATGACAGAATGATGCCAATGAAGTACCAATGTAATCAGCTGTTGAGTTTCTGTTACTTACATCCCACATCCTTTTTTTGCAATGGACAGACTTCCATTTTCATGCTTCAGCAGGTTCTTTTGTATCAGGCTAGATTGCAGTGACCTAGAAGAATGCTGAAAGGAATACAAGAGCATAAGAACATCCATACTGGGTCAGACCAATGGTCCATGTAGCCCAGTTTCCTGCTTCTAGAAGCGACCAATTCAGGTCACAAGTATTGGACAGAATCCCAAATAGCAGCATGATTCATGCTACTGATCCCAGGGACAAGCAGTGGCTTTCCCCTTGTCTATCTCAATAGCAATCTATGGAGTTTTCCTCCAGGAACTTGTCCAAATCTTTTTTAAACCCAGATACACTAACTGTCAATGAGTTCCACAGCTTAACTATTTGTTGAGTGAAAAAAGTCCTCCTTTTTGTTTTACCATGTAACTTCTTTTAGTGTCTCCTAGTCTTTGTACTTTTTGAAAGTGTAAACAATTGATTTACATTTACACGTATTTTGTAGACCTCTATCATATCACCCCTCAGCCGTTTCTTTCCAAGCTGAAGAATCTTTATCTCTTAAGGCTTTCCTCATATGAGAGGAGTTCCAACCCCTCAATCATTTTGGTTTCCCTTCTTTGAACCTTAACTAGTTCTGCTATATCTTTTTAAAGATAGGGTGACCAAAATTGCACACAATACTCAAGGTGTGGTCATACCATGGAAAGTTACAGAGGCATTATAATATTCTTTGTCTTATTTTATATCCCTTTCCTAATAATTCCCAGCATCCTGTTTTCTTCTTTGGCAACTGCCACACACTAGGCAGAAGATTTCAGCATATTGTCTACAATATCATCTAGATCTTTTTCTTGAGTGCTGACTCCTAAGGTGGATCTTAGCATCAAGTAACTGTGATTTGGTTTATTCTTCCCAATGTGCATCACTTTCCATTTGTCCACAGCCTAGTCTTCCAACTCCCTAAGGACTTCCTGTAATTTTTCACAATCTGCACGCGTTCTAACAACTCTGAATAGTTTTGTGTTGTCTGCAAGGTTCCTCTTGGAGACGAATAAGGGGGTGAAGTGTGGATATGTCATGACCTGTGTAGGTCAACACAAGAGTGATATCTCTTGGAACAGATTTCTTTGCATGTTCTTGTACCTGTGTGCTGAATTGGTTGAATATTACTTTTGTGTTCTTCAAACCCTCTCAATCATGTCTATAACTGGTTTCCTTTATTTACATGGCACTTGCACGTGTCACTGTACAGAATACTGGAACTTTTGTGGGTAAGTGCATGCTTATGAGCATAAGGGCAGCTAAGGTCAAAGCAGCTGAACGCTATTCTGTAACGATGCATGCACGTCACATAGCATGTAAATGCACAGGAGGCTTTCACATGGGAGAGACATGGGTGGGCCTTCCACTTACACATGTAACTTCTAGAATACTGTAAATTATACACATCCCTGTTGTATTTAGGTGCCTGAAGTTACATTAGGTCTATGGCTGGTGTAATTGGCTCCCAGTGGTAGCTTGACCGCAGTTTAAATTGTGTATTATAGTTTTTAAGATATTAATAGGGGCTGCTCTGGTTTACGTGGTTAATTTAATTTCACTGCTTGGAGGCTCAGACATGATATATAATACTCATAATATTTTTAAATTGCACTTTCCATTGGTAAATAAGGTTAAATCTGTGAAGCGGCATTCTTTGTCCTTGTTCTATCAGACGGCAATGGTTTTGAATTCTCTTCCTCTTTCTGCTAGAACGTGGCAATTAATTGAAAATTCAGGAAAAGATTGCAATCTCATTTTTTCCCATATTTATGGTTTAGCTGATAATAATTGACTGCTACTGGTTTGATTCTTCTATAATTTAAGAATATGATTGCCGTAAGTATTACTGTACATCCCTGAACTTTCTGGTTCAGTTTGTTCATTTGTTATCCACCTTAAACTATAAATGTATTGGCAGAATATAAATCCCAAATGTAATGTAAAAGTTATAACAATAACAATTTACACTGTTACTGTATAACAAAATCTGGGGACCCAGAAGCCATTCTAGAATAATCATTCATTGCATGGCATTGGGGCTCCTACTAATAGATCTGACCCATTTATACATTGGAAGATAAGTATCAATCATGGAGCTGACTTTGGTTAGGTTGCTTGGGATCTTTCTATAAGTTTTCTTTTCCTCAATGTTCGTTAGCTTTCAGATATTTCTTTGCTCCTTGACTTGGTGATGTAAACATAGAAACACAGAAAAATGTAGGCACATAAAAACCGAATGGCTTATCCAGAAGTGTAAACAAAATGTAGACTGTGAATTCACTGTGTTGTCTATTTATTGTGAAAAAATGGAGAAAAGGTCTGATTTTGTCACCAGGTAACACTCTATCCCCATCGTGAGGAGATTAGTTGAAAAACCTTTGCGGTGATAGATATAATCATTGAACAAAACCCCCTCCATCCGTATGAAGTATCTCAAAAATGAAGTGACTCAAAAAACATAAATTTGTGTATGATATTTCATCAAAATCACTATGAAATAATTTGCTGGATGACAGATGATAAATATGTATTCAGCAGGGCTACACTTAACTTTGACTTTGTGGGTCCCGATGGACATCCGTTTCACCGATGCTTTTTCAAGGGAAATGAGTCTAAATACCTGCAAAAAAAGAGAGTCAACATTTGTCATTCTTCAGCAACAGTGAATACATAACTAACAAGCAAAGTCTGACTCACAGTAGCTTCATTCCTGCCTTTCATGATTGCCAGACAGCTGTCATCTGTCATCCAGCAAATTATTTCACAGTGATTTTGATGAAATATCATACACAAATTTATATTTTTTGAGTCACTTTATTTTTGAGATACTTCATACGGATGGAGGGGGTTTTTGTTCAATGATTATACCTATCACCGCAAAGGTTTTTCAACTAATCTCCTCACGATGGGGATAGAGTGTTACCTTGTGACAAATGAGACCTTTTCTCCATTATTTCACAATAAATAGACAACACAGTGAATTCACAGTCTACATTTTGTTGACACTATTTCTATGATTTGACAGAGACTGTGCACAGAGCCTAGAATCAAATAGCTATCCAGAAGCGTAGCCAGGTTGAGCGGAGAGCGGACTGCTGATGGTGCTTAATTGAAATGCGACAGATCATGTCAAAAATAGGCACCGGTGCCATCAGAAGTCCATTTGGGGGAGCGGCCGCTTCCTTGGCGACCCACCTAGCAATACCTCTGAGACTATCCAGTCTGCCCATCCATGCCATCTACTCTCCCTACCATGCCCTTAGAGATCCTAGGTACTTGACCCAAGCTCTCTTGAATTCAGATACAGTAATACCTCGTTTTTCTTTGACATCGGTTATCGTTGGTTTCGGTTTTCGTCGATTTTTTCCGTGAAAAATTTGTCTCGGATTTTGTCGGCGTGCCCACGTGACCTTGCTGCAAATTTTGTGAAAACAAAGGGCGACCCATGCGTTATCCTGTTCAGTGTGGCGTTGTTTCTCACAAGTACCTGGCAGAAACCCAAATTGTGGCAACATTGCATGTTACAAATCCCAGGGCAAGCAATTGCTTTCCCATGTCTGTCTCAATAGCAGACTATGGACTTTTCCTCCAGGAACTTGTCCAAACCTTTTTTTAAACTCAGATACGCTAACCACTGTTACCACATCCTCTGGCAAAGAGTTCCAGAGCATAACTATATTTCTTGAGTGAGAAAATATTTCCTCCTATTTGTTTTAAAAATATTTCCATGTAACTTCCTTGAGTGTCCCATAGTCTTTGTACTTTTGAAACGAGTAAAAAATTGATTTACTTCTACTCTTTCTACACCACTCAAGATTTTGTAGACCTCAATCATATCACCCCTCATCCGTCTCTTTTCGAAGCTGAAGAGTCCTAACCTCTGTAGCCTTTCCTCATACCAGAGTTCCATCCCCTTTATCATTTTGGTTGCTCTTCTTTGAACCTTTTCCAATTCTGCTATATCTTTTTTTGAGTTATGGCAACCAGAACATGAATGCAATACTCAAGGTGTAGACGCACCATGGAACGATACAGAGGCATTACAGTATTTTCAGTTCTTATTCACCATCCCTTTCCTAATAATTCCTAGCATCCTATTTGCTTTGTTGGTTGTTGCTGCACACTGAGCAGAAGATTTCAGCATATTATCTACAATGGCACCTAGGGCGACTTGCTCAGAGGGGAGCGGGACCCAGTCAGCAGGAGGAGGGTGCTAGTGTAGTGCACAAGTGGCAGGTGTAGGCGGACCTGAGCAGTGCTGAGTGTATTAACTCTAAGAGCAAAAATAGCAACCATACTTATTTATTTATTTATTTTATTTGTTACATTTGTATCTCACATTTTCCTACCTATTTGGAGGCTCAATGTGGCTTACATTGTCCGATCATGGCAATCGCCATTTCCGGAGTGAGAGATACAAGCAGTATTACATTAGAAATCATGATTGGCATAGTAGATTAAACAGTTAAGTATAAAGAGTTCATATTTGGAATTAAAGATAGAGTGGTATTGCTTTAAAGTTCATTCGTGGTAGAGTAGACTTTAGTAGTCAGGTATAGAGAGTTGGGTTTTATCTAGTTCAGCTTGAGTTTCATTGTCCGGTAGTTAGGCTGTATTGTTGTGGTATGCCTTTTGAACAGGCTTATGGAGAGCCAATAATGCAAATATTACAATTGGGCCTTAGAACACTAGTATATCTCTTACCGTGAAATACAGCTGTAAAATACAGAAATGTGCACTGCTATAGATCTGTATATGGAAACCATATCCTAGCAGAATATGAGTAACCGTTTCTTTGATGCTATTAACGATGCTGGATATACATGAGACAGCCTGTACTCCATGAAGCTCCCAATCTAGTTACATAAGAAACTTCTGGTTAAGATCAGGGGTTTCAGGCAGGATTCAAGGTTTAATTAATTTGATTAACTGCCTTTCACTGAGGACAGCAAAGCTATGTAAAAAAATAATAAGGTTAATAACAATACAAAGAAAACAAAAGAGAGGACAGACAGGACACAGAGAGAACAGAAGTTCAAGTAAATAACTTGGAATCAGTTTACAATGTAGTCAGAGCAGTGGCGTACCAAGGGGGGGGGGGGGGGGGGTGGGGGGCGGTCCGCCCCGGGTGTCAGTGGGTGGGGGGTGCTCCGCGAGAGCCAACAGTTTTTTTTTTAATCCATGCAGCGATCGCCGATGCAGGCAGCGCCTCGCGTCTGCCGTGCATGAACTGAAAAGAGGAAATCGCTTTGCTGACGTCGGGCCTTCCCTCGCTTGTTGTCCCGCCCTCGAGGAAATAGGAAGTTACCTCAAAAGAGGGCGGGACAACAAGCGAGGGAAGGCCCGACGTCAGCAAAGCGATTTCCTCTTTTCAGTTCATGCAGGGCAGACGCGAGGCGCTGCCTGCATCGCTGCACGGATTAAAAAAAAAGCAGGGTGGTGGCTTTAGGGTGAAGAGGGCTCAGGCCTCTCGATGGAGGGGGGGGGCTCAGATGGGAGAGGGGGGGCTCAGAGGGGAGAAGGGGATTGGTGAGGGTGGTCATAGGGGAGAAGGGGATTGGGGAGGGTGGTCATAGGGGAGAAGGGGATTGGGGACGGTGGGGGTGCTCATAGGGGAGAAGGGGATTGGGGAGGGTGCTCAGAGGGGAGAAGGGGGATTGGAGAGGGTGGGGGTGCTCATACCGTAGGGGAGAAGGGGATTGGGTAGGGTGCTCATAGGGGAGAAGGGGATTGGAGAGGGTGGGGGTGGTCATAGGGTAGAAGGGGATTGGGGAGGGTGGTCATAGGGGAGAAGGGGATTAGGGAGGGTGCTCAGAGGGGAGAAGGGGATTGGAGAGGGTGGGGGTGCTCATACCGTAGGGGAGAAGGGGATTGGGGAGGGTGCTCATAGGGGAGAAGGGGATTGGAGAGGGTGGGGGTACTCATAGGGGAGAAGGGGATTGGGGAGGGTGGTCATAGAGGAGAAGGGGATTGGGGAGGGTGCTTAGAGGGGAGAAGGGGATTGGGGAGCTCAGAGGGGAGAAGGGGATTGGGGAGGGTGAGGGTGCTCAGAGGGAAGAAGGGGATTGGGGAGGGTGGGGGTGGTCATAGGGGAGAAGGGGATTGGGGAGGGGAGTGCTCAGATGGGAGAAGGGGTCTGGGGTTCTGACAAGGGGGCAGGAGGGAAAATGGGTCCATGCCTGGGGCAGGTGGGAGAATGGGTCTGGGGCTGAAAAGGGGGGATGCAAGGCATGTGGTGGATGAAGGGGGCTGGAACTGGGGGCTGAAAAGGAGGGTATTTGGGATAAGGGGGCTAGTACTGGAACTGGGGGCTGAAACGGGGCAGGGGCTGAAACTGGGGGCTTTAAAGGGGACAGGGAGAACTGGCTGGGGCTGAAGCTTGGGACTGATGGGGGAAAAGGGCTGGGGACTGGTGGGATAGTGGGGCTGAAAAGGGGGGCAGGTGGGAGATGTGGGCTAGGGCTGGAACTAGGGGCAGGTGGAATAAGGGGGCTGAAAAGAGGGGGCAGAGAGAGAGGGGACAGACCCTGGATGGAAGTGGGGAGCGTGAGGGAGGGCAGACCTTGGATGGATGGGAGAGGGAGGGCAGACGGATTGAAGGGGCAGAGAGAAAGGGCAGATGGTGGGTGGAAGGGGGAGAGAGAAAGAGGCAGACTGGGGTAAATGGTGGATGGAAGGGGCAGAGATAGAGGGCAGATGTGGATGGAAGGAAGAGAGAGGGCAGACAGTGGATGGAAGGGGCAGAGAGAGAGGGCAGACACTGGATGGATTGGACATTAGAGAGGGCAGACACTGGATGGCAGAGAGTGAGCGAAGACATGCTGGATGGAAGGAAGATAGTGAAAAGAAGATGAGGAAAGCAGAAACCAGAGACAACAAACTGTAAATATATATTTTAATTATTTTGCTTTAGGATATAGTATTGTAGCTGTGTTAATAAATGTTTATAAGTAGAACATGTAAATAAGGTCATCTTTTTATTGGACTAATTTTAATACATTTTGACTTAACTTTCAGAGAACAAAACCCCCTTCCTCAGGTCAGGATAGGATAATGTAACAGCACTATACTGTATTGACCTGAGGAAGGAGATTTTGGTCTCTGAAAGCTAAATGTATTAGTCCAATAAAATGATATTATTTGTTTTATTTCTATTTGTTAATTTGTAAAGTGGTGATTGGTATTTGTTAGTTTTTTCAAATTTACATCTGCTGTCTTTATATTTTGCACAGTACTAGGGGACATTTTCTGTTTCTGTGGTGTTGCATTGTATGCAGAGTCTGGCATCTTGGGGGTTCAGTTTAATTTTTGTCTAAATAGAAAGTTTAAATATTACTACTTATTCTATAGTGGATTAGGGTATATCTGTGTTTGTGAAAAAGACATGGCTTTCAGTTGGCATTGACTGTGCAGGATCGACGATCTGTATTATTCTGTCTGGTTTCGTTTTATAATAAGTGAATTGATGTTCTAGTGCTCACTGTAGTGTTTAAGATGCTTTCCTTTTCCTTGTGTGACTCATAGAAATTACTGCTTATGGTATGGTAGAATTGCTCTATAGGTCCTGATGTTTTGTATTCTCGGTATGCCTAGTACTGGATTTGGGGGGGGGGGGGGGTGTTAAAAAATGACCGGCCCTGGGTGTCAACTACCCTAGGTACGCCACTGAGTCAGAGAAAGGAATAGATGTTTCTGTGTTTCTGTAACCAAAAGGACTGAAGTAGGACAGGGGAAGGAAATGAAAACAACCACTAGTGGGCAGGAGAGGCTATAATATGAGAGAAGTTAGGCGCCCTACAGAGATGAAACTGGGCTTGAGGCTGGGAGTGGGAACTCAACCATCAGTAAAGAGAAAGTAGGTTATGACAAGGCTCAGAATGCTTGCTGGAAAAGCCACATTTTCAAGGCAGGCCTGAAAGTGACAAAACTAACCTTTCCTCTTAAGTCAGGAGTAAGTTCATTCCAAAATGGAGTATATAAATGAAGAGCAGTGAGTAAACTCAGAATGGGGAAGGGAGCAGAAGCTGGAGCATGAAGAGTTAGGAGAGATGCTAAGTAGTGAGGAAGGCCTGTGTGAAGGGCGCAATGTGACCAAAGAAGTCTTTTGAAATGGATCCTGAAAGAAACTGGTAGCCAGTGCTGCTTGTATAACATGTGAAATATAATTGCTTCTGCCTGCTCTGAAGAGAAATTTAACACAGGTATTTTGAACGAGTTGTAACATTTGCAAGAAGAGAGATGTAAGCCAGATAACAAGGAGCTATGATAGTCATAGTGATTAAGGATGAATGCACAAGTGATACACTGAAGATCCTTGTTAATTCAGCATGAATGTAAAAAAGAAAAATTTGGCTGCTTAGGTTATAAACTGTCAGTCTTGGCTGAACATTTTATTTATTTGTTTATTTTAAAAACTTATATACCACCTAAGATTAGGTGGTTTCCATAAAAACGTTCCTAATCAATAAAATGACAGACCGCCCCCCCAGAAAACAGAATAACATTATCCAGCATAAAATGACATATCGATGTACAGTTACCAAAATGCAGTTAACAGTTTTATTTCCTGTGGTCCTTGAGTCATAGCTTTTTGTTCCAAAGACAGCTTGGTGGGAGTTCTTTGATATTTCTTATTCTTTTGTCAAAGATCATAATCCAAACTAAGAACAAAGATCAGGGCTGAGTTGTGAGCTGAGGGTGGGACCATCCTGGCCTTTCGGCAAAAACTCAGAATTTGTACAATTCTGAGATTCTTGTTTTTGTTTGAGTTTGTTTTTGTAGACATTGATTTTCTGCTAGTATATTTTGCATTTCCTCCAGCCTCTCTTTTAAATCTTTTTCAATATAAGTGAAGGAGTGGAACGCCGGATACTGTTCAAATACTATGAATACTACTGAGCAACAGGACAACCTCATGTTTTGTGCCTACTGATGAACTTATACTTATGCACTCTACCTCTGCTTTTGGCTGTTTAGCCACACCCTATTACTGCACTGGACATTTGTGCCTTATCCAGTTCTACTGTTTACTAACAAAAGAAGTTTGCTGTTTACTAATGTACAGACAGAATGCAGGGCTATTAGACATATAGCTTGTGACAGTAGTTTGCAAGGCCTATACAAGACCAGCTTGCATGTAGCAACGCCATCTGAATAGACGACCTTGGTGGGTGCTGACACCCCGCCCTGCATTCCTGAGCCGAACGAATCTTATCTCCTGTGCTAGAAAGGAGCATTGTGTGTGTGAAGAATAAGCTGCTAAGTTTCGTTTTTCTTGCCAGTATCATTTCAGTGTTATGACGTGTGTACGTACTGAGACTACAATTTTGTACTGTAAGAACTACAAATGTTTACTGCGCATGTCGGTTGTGACGTGTAAGGGGCCAAATGCGCAGGCCCAGTAGGGAAGTATAAATGTAAGTGTCAGATGGTTTATGACACACAGTGTCCCGAGACTACTCGGTGCTGTTCACTTGCTAGCAATAAAGTTGCCTTGTTTGGAACCAAAATTTGCCTTTCGTCTTCTGATTTCCCACCTGTTTCATTGGCGACCCAGATGGGACGGAAGTAGAAAGGGGAATCGGATTATATTCTTCCCCTCCCCCACTGCGGTCGGACCGGGTCATCGACCCCCACCCGCGAAGGTGGTGAGTGGCCACCGCTGATTTCAGCGTCCATCTCCCGGAGGAGGGCCGATCAACTCCGCCTGACTGTGGAGGGGGCTGTGTGGTTCCGACAAGGCACCTTTTCTATTTCAGAGAGAAGCGTACGACGGCGCGGCCTGCGACCCCGGCGGACAGGCGAGTATACTCTACGTAGTGACCGGCCCAGTAAGGACCGAAGAAGAGGCGTGATCACCCTCTTTTAGCCAGTGACTAATACGGACTATTGGTATCCGACTAGGTCCCGAAACTCACTAGGCTCCGACGACGAAACCGAGCGGCGAACGGGAGGGTTTCTTGTGGCGTATGAAAGTGTGTGAATGGGCTTGCAGTTCCAGGCCGGGCGACCGCGTCCTGGTCAGGCCGAGTGTTGACCCTTCTGTGTCTGGTGGAACGAGACCCCTTACTCCTCCACCGCCCCTTCCCCCTTTGTCCGTCACCTGTCCTTTGGCACTCAGGTTAGGATGGGCGGGGGTGGGTCTTCACCGTTAGATTTAATGACGGAACACTTTAGCGAAGTGTTCGACCTAGATAAATGTAGCAGGGCCGGGATGATACAGAGATGTCAATTTATGTGGCCGGGGCTAGGAATTGCTGGATGGCCCCCGGAAGGGTCATTCGAGTATGCAAAAGTGGCGGCGGTCATGAATATTGTTATAATTGAGGGAAACCCAGGCTGTCCCGAGGACATTCCATACATAGAAGCGTGGTTGGATGTAGTCCGGGATCCGCCGGCTTGGGCCCAACGGAAGGTAGAAAAGGCCGCCCTCATGTTGGTAAAGCAGAGAAAAGGCCGGAAAACTAAACTTAGAACCCTGCCGACCCATGCCTTCGCTCTCCAAAGCTCGACAACCGTTGCCGTCCCGAAGGCCGCAGGGACCGCCCCCATACGGCCTACCGCCCCTAGCACTGAAGCCACTGAGACCACGCCCCCTGCTACTATAGGCAAGGCAGGAACCACGCCCAGTACTACCAACACACCTTCTAGAAAGAAACCCCCGAAGAAAACCGCAGGGAAAGTTCAGGGTTCGCCCGAGAAGAAGACTCCAAAAGCCCCGATACTTGCTACGGCAGAAGCATACGAAGACGACATTGCGCCGCCGCCATATGCCCCTATATACCCTGACCTCACGGGCCTAGCAGAAGGCCCCGCTGACGCTGAGACTTCCGGGTCAGAGTCGGATGCCGGGGAGACGTCTCACCCAGCCTCACCTGAGTCACCTGGCCCCGCAACCACACGGAAAAGTAAACGGGTTGTGAAGAACATTACTCGGTTCCCCCAATCGAGTCCGCATCAGGCCTTCCCGTCCAGCCGAAAAGGGGGAACCTCCCATTTATTCCCAGTTCGACAGTCTACCACCTATACCCCTAACCCGGCGGAAGGGGGGGGCCAGCCCATTGAATCAACAGTTTATAGCCACGTTCCCTTCTCAAGTGCCGATTTGTATAACTGGAAATTCCATGGGCCGTCCTACGACCAGAAACCCGAGCAGTTGGTAGAGCTGGTGGAAGGCATTATATACAGTTATAATCCGACTTGGGCAGACCTTAGGCAGTTGAGCGCCCACATCCTGACCACTGAAGAACGCCGCCTTTTACAACAAAATATGGAGCAAGCCATCCGGGATGCTAATCCGGCCCATGCCAACTTACAGAACCTAATAGAAACGGAGGCGCCCATCGCTGCCCCTACGTGGGACTACCGAACCGCTGAAGGCCAAACCTTTATCCGCCGATACCAGCAGGCGTACCTGGCCGCTTTAAAGAAGGGAAAGCAGAAGGTTACCAACATGGGGAAAATCCATAGTGTGGTCCAACAAAAGGACGAGAGTCCAGGGGACTTCCTTGAACGACTTATGGACGCATTCAGGAGGCACAGCCCGATAAATCCTGAAGACCCTAAGAACCTCCCAACCGTGGTTATGAGTTTTGTTAGCCAGTCAGCACCGGATATACGAAGAAAGCTACAGAGAACGGAGGGGTTCGAAGGGATGAGCCTCAGCCAACTGAAAGCTATAGCTGATCGCGTATTCGGATATCGCGACCAGGAGGAGAAGGTGGAGGCCCGGAAGGAATCGACCAGACGGATGCGGGAGAAGGCAGATGTGTTGGCCACGGTGCTGGAAGAACGAATGAGGTCTAGACCAAAAGGGAGGGGCAGGAGAACAAGAGGAACGCGGTCCCCCATAGGGCGTAACCAGTGTGCAAATTGCCGACAAGAAGGACACTGGTGGGCTGATTGTCCAGAGGAGATACGGGACAGCCCGAGAGAAGAGGAATCATGGGACTGGCAGACAGAGGAGGAGACAGGCGACCGTACGGGGGCCCCCAGGCGAGGCCGGGGAAGGGGCCGAAGAGAGAGAGGACGGGATGACCGGAGGGAATGGCAGATGGCTGTGGACGCTACCCGAGACAGCACAGCCTGAAGAAACCGGGAGGGCAGAGTCCCCACTGACCCTCTGGTGGAAATTCGGGTGGGGACAGAATCTATGAAGGCCTTACTAGACACGGGGGCCCAGCGATCTGTTATCACCACCGCCATAGCCCCAGCCACGAAAGAAACTATACCAATTGTGGGAGCCTCCGGGAAATCCCTTGCGGCCCCCCTCCTCAAAGAGCGCCAAGTCCAGATCGGAGGGACGATGGTGTCCCATCAGTTCATACACATCCCTGGATGCCCAGTCCCCTTAATTGGTCGAGACCTACTCTGTAAGCTCCAGGCCACCTTGAAGTTCAAGACCACGGGTGAGGTAGAAGCTCGCTTTGAAGATCGGCCAGTGACACTCATCTGCCCAGTAAGAGAAGAATGGAGACTACACGCTCCCCCAACTGTAGGGCCTGGCAGCTGCCGTTACGACCAGAATACCTCTTTTGCCCAGCAGAGACGAGCCATAATGGATGAAGTGCCTGATGTATGGGCAGAAGTGAACCCCGGAGGACTGGCCGTTAACGCTATCCCTATCTGGATTGAGCTCAAACCGAACGCTCAAGTCGTCACCCAAGGACAATACCATATCCCCTATGCGGCCCGGCATAGTATGCAAATTCACCTACAGAAACTCCTTCAACAAGGGGTCCTTAAACCGACTAGATCCGCGTGGAACACCCCATTGTTGCCCGTTAAGAAGCCAGGAACATCCGAGTACAGACCCGTCCAGGACCTGAGGAAAGTCAACAACCAGGTAGCCGACATAGTTGCCCTTGTACCAAACCCATACTCCATCCTAGCCCAAGTGCCATCCCAGACTAAGTGGTACAGTGTCATTGATTTGAAGGACGCCTTCTTTTCCATCCCTCTTGCTGTTGACAGCCAAAAGTTGTTTGCCTTCACGTGGGAAGACTTGCAGACGGGAACCAAGCAGCAATATACATGGACCCGTCTTCCCCAGGGGTTCAAGAACTCGCCTACCCTCTTCGGCGACCAACTCGCCCAGGACCTGAAGACGTATCAGGACGAGTATGGGCCTGTCGTCCAATACGTGGATGACCTGTTGGTGGCCCGTGAAACATACACGGACTGTGCAGAGGCTACCCTTTACCTCTTGAAAACCCTGGAAGCCCAGGGGTACCGGGCCAGTCGCAAGAAGGCCCAGATATGCGAGATCGAAGTCGAATACCTGGGTTTCCGCCTCCGAGAAGGAACCCGGAGGCTCGGTACCCCCGAACCCAAGCTATCCGCAACCAACCCACTCCTGCAAATAAGAAGGAATTGCGAGCACTCCTCGGAGCCGCTGGATATTGCCGCATTTGGATCATCAACTTTGCCATCCTGACCCACAGTTTGTACGCCAAACTGAAAGGACCTGAACTCGAGGGCCAAGATCTCCGGTGGGAGAAAAGCGAACTGAAAGCCCTTCAGGACCTCAAGGAGGCCCTTGTGGCCCCACCTGCGCTCGGACTGCCTGATGTGACTAAGCCTTTCCACTTGTTCATCGACGAAAAGAAGGGATTGGCACTTGGAGTCCTCACCCAACTGGTCGGCACCTGGCAACGCCCTGTAGCATACCTCTCCAAGGGCATGGATAACGTGGCACGAGGATGGCCGGGCTGCCTCCGAAGCATTGCGGCGGCCTGTCTGTTGATACACGAGGCCAATAAACTCACGTTTGGCCAGACACTCTTTGTGACCACACCCCACACCATCCGCGGCCTACTCGAGAGCCACGGACCCAGATGGATGACCAACTCCCGATTGGTCAAATACCAAGCCCTCCTGTGTGAAAATCCGGAGGTGCGGATCCTGGACACAACCAACCTTAATCCCGCCACCCTCCTTCCGGCCCCTGAATCACCACTCCACGACTGTGAGGAGGTAATGGCCACTGTGCACTCGAGCAGACCTGACCTGAAGGACCAACCCTGGCAAGGGGGTATCACCCTTTTTACCGATGGAAGCAGCCAGGTGATAGAGGGAATTCGAAGAGCTGGCTATGCTGTCGTGTCTGAGGACCATGTGATCGAGGCTATGGCCCTGCCGCCCGGAACGTCAGCCCAGAAAGCGGAGCTGATCGCCCTCACCAAAGCCCTCCTGTGGGCTGAAGGAAAAGTTGTTAACATTTACACCGACTCCAAATACGCTTTCCTCACCCTCCAGGTGCATGGAGCCTTGTACAAGGAGAGGGGATTTCTGACAGCTGAGGGGAAAGGACTTGCAAATGCCGCTGAGATCTGCCAATTACTCGAGTCAGTATGGAAGCCGAAGAAGGTGGCTGTGATGCACTGCAGGGCCCACACTGGAAGAACGGACCCTATCGCCCGGGGAAATCAGCGGGCAGACGACGCTGCAAAAAGGGCAAGTCAGCTCCCCCACTCCTCTCACCCTTCTGACCCCGTACTCGTCGTCCAGCTCCCTACGGAGACCCCTATCTACACCCCCCAAGAAACGGAATGGGCCCAACAAGAGGGTCTACAGTCACGCAATGGCTGGTGGATACTGCAGGATGGGCGCATATGGATACCCGAAGCCTTGGCCTGGACGGTGGCCAAGGAGGCTCACGACCGTACCCACCTGGGAAGGGACGCCCTGGGGCGCTTACTTGAAAAGACCTACTACATCAACAAACTATCCCTGTGGACAAAAAACGCTTCCAGCCGATGCGCGACTTGTGCCCGGAACAACCCTCGAACGGGGCCCGGCCCTATGCCAGGACATGTTCTTCGAGGCACCAGCCCTTTTCACGTGTGCCAGATTGACTTCACACACATGCCCCCGGCGAGAGGCTACAAAGCTATCCTCGTCGCCGTGTGTACCTACACCGGATGGATTGAAGCCCAGCCCACTAGAACGGAAATGGCTAAAGAAGTCACCTCCCTACTGCTTCATCAAATCCTACCCAGATACGGTCTCCCCAAGCAAATAAACTCTGACAACGGTCCCGCCTTCGCTAGCGAAGTAACGCAACAGCTCAGTACCAGACTGGGCCTCGATTGGAAGTTGCATTGTGCCTGGAGACCCCAAAGCAGTGGAGTAGTGGAGAGGGCTAACCGATCCCTGAAGAACCAGCTAGCCAAGCTATGCCAAGAAGCAAAAGCCAAATGGCCCGACCTGCTTCCACTGGCCTTGCTGCATCTTAGGTGTACCCCCAAGGCTACCGGCCTTACTCCTTACGAGATGATGTATGCTAGGCCACCTCCACTACCCTCCTTTCCCGACTCCTTGCAGATACAGGGTGAGAGTTCCTTAGTGAAACAGATGAGAGCCTTACACCAGGTAGTGCAAGACATCCAGCAGTACACTGAAAGAGTAGCTCCTTTGGTCCTCACCAGTCCTACGCATAGGTTCAGGGTGGGAGACGAGGTCTGGGTAAAAGAGTGGGATGAATCTGACTGTCTAAAGCCCAAATGGAAGGGGCCCTCCCTTGTTCTCCTAACGACCTCAACCGCTGTTAAAATTGCAGGAAGCCCAGTGTGGATACATTGGACCCGACTGAAACCTGCTGCTCCCTCTAGCAGCACCCTGAAGCGTTGGACTGCGCACCAACATCCTGACGCTCCATTACGGCTGACTCTGAGAAAGACGTGAACCACCAGATTCATGCCTGCCCAACAACAGGAAATCAGCTTCTGGACCCACTGCGTTTTTGGCTCTCTGTTCATCGCAGCCTTTATCGTGGGCCTCATTATCTTCTTGCTGCAAAAGCTCGGATACCTCCCACCACATATATAATGCTGACCATCTTCCTTCTCCTGTGTGCAGTCCCGAGCTATCCTGCCACTTTGAGCCTGAATTGCACTGAATGCTTGCGCCTCGTGCGCCACCGTATAGAGGGAGGATATCACCTAGTCACTACCCTCATTCACCAGACGCAGCCCCCGGAAGGCGATTGCCAGCTTCTCCCGACTTGTGCCCTCATCACTCCGAACGGCCTCCAACAGTTCCACAGATGCCTCCAAGGAAATCTCACTATCTGCCACAGCCCTACCAAACCAAGATACTACAATGTCACCCTCAGCGTAGGACTCCCCGCGTATGTGGCCGGACCTCCGGGAGTCGAAGGAGATGGCATTCTGTATTACATTAATTCCACTCGCATCCTTGTCGGTGGCATCCAAACTATAGCAACCCTAACCTTCGACGTCTGTGCCGCCATGGACAAACACCCTTGGTCTCGCAAGTGTGGCAGCCAGAGTTGGCGTGAGGCATACGTTAACGACCACAAGTATGTCTGCCCCTTCAGTCCAGACATGAGATGCTGCTCCCCGTGGGTTTGGCTCCCATGCGCCGGCGACACTCGAGCCTCGGGCTGGGACCGAGTATGTGCTTATACGGGAGGAGGATATGCCGGATGCACCGGCCTGGGCGAGTTTCGTCGAGGTTCTGGTAACTATGTGTCCCTTGACTGGCCCATTCGAGGACACGACATGCCCTGGAGAGGGACGTGGGGCCTCGGTATTGACGGCGGAGGAATGGATCCGTTGACATATATCACCATATATCAGAGTCTCGAAACGAAGCCTCCTACGCACTACCAAACTACACTTTTAAATCTTTTTCAATATAAGTACACTATTTACAGTAATTACCAGTAAAAGAATCTACAGAACTTTTGACTTGGAAAAATCTCACAGCTTCAAGAACAAGGTATGAACTTTTCACCTGTGATGGACAATGTTAGGAGAAGACACCCTTTGTATGGAAGCTGTGTTAATATAAATACCAAGGATGTGGTAACAGTAGTTAGCATATCTGGGTTTAAAATAGGTTTGGACAAGTTCCTGGAGGAAAAGTCCACATTCTGCTGTTGGGAGGAAAAGTCCACATTCTGCTGTTGAGTTAGATATTGGGGAAGCCACTGCTTGCCCTGGGATTGGTAGCATGGAATGTTGCTACTATTTGGATTTCTGTCAGGTACTTGTGACCTGGATTGGGCACTGTTGGAAGCAGGATACTGGGCTAGGTGGACCATTGATCTGAACCAGTATGGCTATTCTTATGTACTTATGTTCTTATGTCTGAGCAAACTGATGATTGATGATCAAATAATATTTGGCAATGTATGTTACATGTGTTGGGATTCTGGTGGTTCAAAATAAGATGCTGCTGGAAAAATGAATGTAACAAAACTGAGCAATGCTGAGATGTGTGTATGAGAGGGAATAAATGCATACCAAAGCTGACAGTGTGAATGTGTGATGGATGTGTGTTAATTTTAAAAGAAAGATATTATTTTAATTGTTGAGAAATTATATTAAAAGTTGGAAAACTTTATTCCGCAATACTGCAAGTTAAACATTACCTGGAAGACAGTGTTCTATAATTATGTGCAGGTGCATGAGCATAGCAGGGAGAGAGTTGAGTGTTGAGCTTAGCTGAAGCAACAGACAGCTGTGAGGGAAAAAGTAGCTGGGTCTGTAGGAAGTAATTGGGTCAGAACTTATTTAATAACCACTAATTTTGGTGGTGTCATGAGTTTTAAACTGTATGTGTTCAGGTTTTGACTGAAACTGTTTGAGTTTGAGAGAAGAACTGAAACGGATTTGATTCTGTTTAGTTGACAGATAGTAAATATTTGTCTTGCTATTCTTTGAAACTTAATGGCTTGATAGTAAGTTTCAGAAAATATTTAAAAGGAAAGTTTTGAATGTCTAAAAATGTATTTTGAGGTATGAAACTGATTTTGTGATCTCTGTTGGTGAAAGAAACATCTCATGCTAAGAAAAGTGGATGGACATTTTTGATATGACGTCTAAGTCGGACTTTGGATGTTTTGGACTAGATTCTGTACATTATGTCTAAAAAATCTGTGCCGAAATGAAATTCACATAAGCATATTCTGTAAAGTATACCTTAATTTAGGTGTACTTTATAGTATACAGAATTCGCTGAGCACTGGTCCACGTGACTACATTTAGTCATGGCCAATTACACCAAATAAAACTTGGTGTAAATCTCAACCCCTAAACTATATGACGAACGGGTGTATTCTATAACAATGTGCATAGATTTTAGAAATTCCCACGACCCGCCCATTCTATGCCTGTGACCACGCCCTATTTTCATCTATGCGACTTAGAATTTACATGCACCACGTTACAGAATATGCTTAGCAAGTAGTGCGTGTAAATTCTAATTAATGCCAATCCAATTATCAGTGTTGATTAGCTTGTTAACCAATTAGGCCATGCACATTGTTATGGAATACGCTTCAATTTCCGCATGGAAATTAAAGGCGCACTATATTAGATCCTGGAGTTTGAGCTAAAAGTCCCAAATCCAAACAGAAAACATAACCATTTTTGAAACCGCAAAATGTCTTATCTGTTTTTTTTCAAACATACCATTTGTAACAAGTTTTTGTGCTCTGTGCATTTATCATTTCAGGCTATTTTTGAAAAGAAAAAACATACAACTGGAAAATGTAGAAAATCAAGCCATTGGGATGTAGGAGGGGCCAGCATTTTTAGTAGACTGGTCACCCAGACATTCTAGCAGAGCAGTGGGGTACCCTAAGGGACACCGCTGTGGAGTTCATATAGCTGAATAAAAATTCAGAGGGTTATTGTTTGCCTTGCCTGATCTGAGGTTGAGAACTTCTGTGTAACACTGCTAAACTGAACTTTTTTTTATTTGTTTTTTATTACTTATTATTTGGCTGAGATAGAACAGTTACCTCTAAAAGTGTTTTATTTGCTCTGTTATGAAGTAGTTCATGGCTGTGGGGAATTCCTGCAGTTTTGTTTCAATCTTTATCCTGTTGGAATATTAACAATTATATCCATTGGTCTGAAAAGCTGAAACCTACTGAATTAATTTTAAAAACCAAGATATTTCCTTAGGAGAACTGGAAGCTTCAAAGTTGAGGATTCTTAGCTGAACTTTAGAGCATTTAGGCCTCTTTTATCAAACTGTGTTAGCAGTCCCTGGTGTAGTAATGCCAACAAAGCCCCTTCAGTGGGCTTTGTTGGCATTACCACGCAGGAACCACTAGCGTGGCATGATAAAAGAGGCCCTTAGTAGTGCTGGGGGTTTTTGTCAGTGTTGGTGTTCTGATACTAACAGTATTAGAACTTTGACAGGCTTTGAGTGAAACTACTGATAAGAGTTAATTGGAGAATACTTTCTCAATGTTTGAATGGAATTATTTGAATATAAATTCAGTACTGAAAGTGCTCAGTTTAGTGTGAATGTGCCTTTGGATTTTGTGAGTTGATTCTTTATCAGAAATCATTTTCTGTAAAAGGGAGGGCTAATCAGGGCCGCCGAGAGACTAGACCGGGCCCGGGGCAAGGCCGCTCGCCTCCGCCCCCATCGCTCCCCCCGCTGCTGCCGCCCCCCGCCGCTGCAGTCCGCGGTCTCACCTGCCTGCCTCCACGGCTCCGGGCCCCCTGCATTCAGTGCGGCAGTCGCAGATCGCCTCTCTTCGGGCCTTCCCTCCCTGTGTCCAGCCCTCGTCTGATGTAACTTCCAGTTTCCGGGGAATTTTACCCCCCCCCCGCCCCCCCTCTCAGCGGCCCTGGGGCTAGTTTAGGGACTATTGCTTATCTCTTCTTTTGAAATTAGTACATAAGTACATAAGTAGTGCCATACTGGGAAAGACCAAAGGTCCATCTAGCCCAGCATCCTGTCACCGACAGTGGCCAATCCAGGTCAAGGGCACCTGGCACGCTCCCCAAACGTAAAAACATTCCAGACAAGTTATACCTAAAAATGCGGAATTTTTCCAAGTCCATTTAATAGCGGTCTATGGACTTGTCCTTTAGGAATCTATCTAACCCCTTTTTAAACTCCGTCAAGCTAACCGCCCGTACCACGTTCTCCGGCAACGAATTCCAGAGTCTAATTACTCGTTGGGTGAAGAAAAATTTTCTCCGATTCGTTTTAAATTTACCACACTGTAGCTTCAACTCATGCCCTCTAGTCCTAGTATTTTTGGATAGCGTGAACAGTCGCTTCACATCCACCCGATCCATTCCACTCATTATTTTATACACTTCTATCATATCTCCCCTCAGCCGTCTCTTCTCCAAGCTGAAAAGCCCTAGCCTTCTCAGCCTCTCTTCATAGGAAAGTCGTCCCATCCCCACTATCATTTTCGTCGCCCTTCGCTGTACCTTTTCCAATTCTACTATATCTTTTTTGAGATACGGAGACCAGTACTGAACACAATACTCCAGGTGCGGTCGCACCATGGAGCGATACAACGGCATTATAACATCCGCACACCTGGACTCCATACCCTTCCTAATAACACCCAACATTCTATTCGCTTTCCTAGCCGCAGCAGCACACTGAGCAGAAGGTTTCAGTGTATCATCGACGACGACACCCAGATCCCTTTCTTGATCCGTAACTCCTAACGCGGAACCTTGCAAGACGTAGCTATAATTCGGGTTCCTCTTACCCACATGCATCACTTTGCACTTGTCAACATTGAACTTCATCTGCCACTTGCACGCCCATTCTCCCAGTCTCGCAAGGTCCTCCTGTAATCGTTCACATTCCTCCTGCGACTTGACGACCCTGAATAATTTTGTGTCATCGGCGAATTTAATTACCTCACTAGTTATTCCCATCTCTAGGTCATTTATAAATACATTAAAAAGCAACGGACCCAGCACAGACCCCTGCGGGACCCCACTAACTACCCTCCTCCACTGAGAATACTGGCCACGCAATCCTACTCTCTGCTTCCTATCTTTCAACCAGTTCTTAATCCATAATAATACCCTACCTCCGATTCCATGACTCTGCAATTTCTTCAGGAGTCTTTCGTGCGGCACTTTGTCAAACGCCTTCTGAAAATCCAGATATACAATATCAACCGGCTCCCCATTGTCCACATGTTGCTTACCCCCTCAAAAAAATGCATTAGATTGGTGAGGCAAGACTTCCCTTCACTAAATCCGTGCTGACTTTGTCTCATCAGTCCATGTTTTTGTATATGCTCTGCAATTTTATTCTTAATAATAGCCTCCACCATCTTGCCCGGCACCGACGTCAGACTCACCGGTCTATAATTTCCCGGATCTCCTCTGGAACCCTTCTTAAAAATCGGAGTAACATTGGCTACCCTCCAGTCTTCCGGTACTACACTCGATTTTAGGGACAGATTGCATATTTCTAACAGTAGCTCCGCAAGTTCATTTTTTACTTCTATTAATACTCTGGGATGAATACCATCAGGTCCCGGTGATTTACTACTCTTCAGCTTGCTGAACTGACCCATTACATCCTCCAAGGTTACAGAGAATTTGTTTAGTTTCTCCGACTCCCCCGCTTCAAATATTCTTTCCGGCACCGGTGTCCCCCCCAAATCCTCCTCGGTGAAGACCGAAGCAAAGAATTCATTTAATTTCTCCGCTACGGCTTTGTCCTCCTTGATCGCCCCTTTAACACCATTTTCGTCCAGCGGCCCAACCGACTCTTTGGCCGGTTTCCTGCTTTTAATGTATCTAAAAAAATTTTTACTATGTATTTTTGCTTCCAAAGCTAATTTCTTCTCAAAGTCCTTTTTTGCCCTCCTTATCTCCGCTTTGCATTTGGCTTGGCATTCCTTATGATCTATCCTGTTACTTTCAGTTGGTTCTCTTCTCCACTTTCTGAAGGATTGTTTTTTGGCTCTAATGATTTCCTTTATCTTACTGTTTAGCCACGCCGGCTGACGTTTAGTCTTTTTTCCCTTTTTTCTAATACGTGGAATATATTTGTCCTGAACCTCCAGGATGGTGTTTTTAAACAGCATCCACGCCTGATGCAAGTTTTTTACTCTGCGAGCTGCTCCTTTCAGTCTTTTTTTCACCATTTTTCTCATTTTGTCGTAATCACCTTTTCTATAGTTAAACGCTAGCGTACTTGATTTCCTAGTTTCACTTCCTTCAATGCCAATATCAAAACCGATCATATTATGATCACTGTTATCAAGCGGCCCTCGTATCGTTACCCCCTGCACTAGATCATGAGCACCACTAAGGACTAAGTCTAGTATTTTTCCTTCTCTTGTCGGCTCCTGAACTAGCTGTTCCATGAAGCTGTCCTTGATTTCATCAAGAAATCTTATGTCCCTTGCGGGTACAGATGTTACATTAACCCAGTCTATATGCGGGTAATTGAAATCCCCCATTATTATTGTGTTGCCCAGTTTGTTTGCGTCCCTGATTTCCTTTAACATTTCCGCATCCGTCTGTCCGTCCTGGCCAGGCGGACGGTAGTACACTCCTATCACTATCCTTTTCCCCTTTGCACATGGAATTTCAATCCACAGTGATTCCAAGGAGTGTTTTGTTTCCTGCAGAATTTTCAATCTATTTGATTCAAGGCTCTCGTTAATATACAATGCTACCCCTCCACCAATCCGATTCACCCTATCACTACGATATAATTTGTACCCCGGTATGACAGTGTCCCACTGGTTATCCTCCTTCCACCAGGTCTCAGAGATGCCTATTATATCTAATTTTTCATTTAGTGCAATATATTCCAACTCCCCCATCTTATTTCTTAGGCTCCTGGCATTCGCATATAGACATTTCAAACTATGTTTGTTGTTCCTAAGTACATCATGCTTAGTACTTGACAGTATTAATTGGCAATCTTTTGTCTGATTTTTATTGTTATTTAAGGATACCCGATCTACTACAATCTCTTTTGCAACCTCACTATCAGGATACTCTATCTTCCCTGTTATGGTGATATCTTTGAAAGATACCTTATCCCGAACCATGCTCTTTTGAGCGACTGTCGGCCTTCCCCCCATTTCTAGTTTAAAAGCTGCTCTATCTCCTTCTTAAACGCCGATGCCAGCAGCCTGGTCCCACTCTGGTTAAGATGGAGCCCATCCTTTCGGAATAGGCTCCCCCTTCCCCAGAATGTTGCCCAGTTCCTAACAAATCTAAAGCCCTCCTCCCTGCACCATCGTCTCATCCACGCATTGAGACTCTGGAGCTCTGCCTGTCTCTTGGGCCCTGCGCGTGGCACAGGTAGCATTTCAGAAAATGCTACCCTGGAGGATCTGGATTTCAGCTTTCTACCTAAGAGCCTAAATTTTGCTTCCAGAACCTCTCTCCCACATTTTCCTATGTCATTAGTACCCACATGTACCAAGACAGCCGTCTCCTCCCCAGCACTATATAAAATCCTATCTAGGTGACGCGTGAGGTCCGCCACCTTCGCACCAGGCAGGCAAGTCACCAGGCGATCCTCACGTCCACCAGCCACCCAGCTATCTATATGCCTAATGATCGAATCACCAAGTACAACAGCTGTCCTAACCTTTCCCTCCCGGGCAACATTTGGAGATATATCCTCGGTGCGAAAGGATAATACATGGCCTTAGCCTAAGAAGTCACTGACCTAGATTACATACTGAGGAAGAATAGGGTTTTCCTTCCTTTCATTTTGTTTTAGATAGGATTGTAGCTAATGAACCCCCCCTCTGTAAGGTGGGTTTGATGAGAGGAAAGAAAAAGCAAATCTGGTTGGCGTGCTTTTAAAACACAAACAGGTTTATTCTGTCTAAGTAAAGGTGAACTTGTCAGTTTGCTTGCTTGGTAGAATTACACAGGAAGGCTGCTGATTAAACTTCGGCACAGGGGAAGATACAGGAGCAGCAGCTTACAGGCAAATTGAGGCAAGCAGACAGGTTGATGGGAGCATTCAACACACTTTGAGGGGATTAATTGGCTGAAATAAATAAAGCTTGTGGGGCATACTATGCATGCATACTGTATGGGAAGAGATGAATCAGAAGCAAAGAAATACCTACTCCCTCAAGGAGCCCACTTTTCAAACTTATTGGGGGTGCTAAGCCCAGTGGAAATAACCCTTCCTTGCACACATACAAAGAATTTTCTCAATATTGGGGATGCTCAAGCACCTACAGCCCCTACAGAGTCGGTTTCTATTAGGGGAGAGGCAAACGGGTGGCATGGAGGAATTTCACTAAGGAAAGAGAGTAAAAGGACTTCACTCACGCTGAATCATGTGTATGATTCTGGTTGGAAATAGAGATTGCCCTTTAGTGCGGAAACCCTGGAACTGGTGCTTGCAGAGCCTTGATAAAGGCTGGTAAATCTGAATCCCAGCAGGGTAAGTACAGAGTTTTATTTACAGGCACAGAGAGTGGAAGCCCTTGGGAGCTAGGCTCAAGGCTAGGAAGCCTTTTGGAGAAACTCAGGACAGAAAAAGGAGCAGCAGCCCTTGGAAGCACGTGTAGTTCAGGGTAGAAAAAAAGGCCTGCAGGGGCACTATCAGTACCTAGGGCCAGAAAGAGCAAAGGTAGCCCTCTAGTGGGGATATCTGGGACTGGTGGTTGGTAATCCTGAACCACAGCAGAAAGAAACCCCAGAGGCTCCTTTTGAAAAGAGGACCAGTGAGGGCGAATGCCTCTGGGGTGTGGGTTTACCATATGGCTCCAGAAAAAGGAGGACAGATTGAGCCAGTCTGGGTTTTACTTCCATTGTTTTCAGTGGAAGCAAAACCTGGACTGGATCAATGTGTCCTCCTTTTTCTGGAGCCATGTGGTAACCCTACTGGGGTGTGATCGGTATAGGTTTACCATATGGCTCCAGAAAAAGGAGGACACATTGATCCAGTCTGGGTTTTGCTTCCATTGAAAGCAATGGAAGTAAAATCCAGACTGGCTCAATCTATCCTCCTTTTTCTGGAGCCATATGGTAACCCTAGATCGGCACTAGGGGCCCAGTGAAGGTGAAGGCCTCCAAGATGCAATCAGCTCTAGGGGCTCAGTAAGAGAGAAGGTCTCTGGGGTACAATCAGAACTAGGGGCCCAGAAAGGAAGGACAGTGTGTCCTCAGAGCCCTGGGATGTTCCAGGAAGCAGCGTCAGGGCCAGGCACAACAGACCCGGCAGCCTAAAAGCCACCTGCCCAAGAAGCCTTCAGCAGAAGAGGTGAGATCTGAGGGGACTGGCTGAGGGTGGACTTGTAAGGAAAGGAGAGGAGGGACCTAGGCCACACAGCCACACCCATATATTGACTTTACTAAGCAGCAGGTACAGCTACTACCTTGGCAAGCAAGACTGTCAGGGTTTGAGCAGTGTGTGAAGTACTAAGTAACTGTTTCTGAATACCTGAGTCAAAGACTGCTAATACTAGAGTACTTTTGGTTTAGGAGGGTAAGTACCAATACTGTTGGCGTTTGTTTATATTTGCTTTAAGAAGCTAAGTGCCAAGATTATTGATGTTTGTGTATCATAGCACCTCGTAGCAATACATTATCTGCGCAAGAACTCCTAGACCTGATTACTCAAGTGACCCTGAATTACCCTAGCCTGGTGTTAATGTGAGACTTCAATCTACACATCGAAACCCCAGATACCACCAGAGCTGCCTTTCTGGACATGATGACAGCACTAGGATTTACACAGTTGATCAATTCTCCAACCCACGAAAAGGGTCACATACTAGACCTGGTATTCTACAAAGGGGTGGCTATCCCAGAATTCTGGGATAACAATATCGAAATAACACCCCTATCATGGTCAGACCATTTTCTAATTAAATTTTCTCTAATTGACCACCTGAAATGAATGGCACCTTCCAGAGTTTGGAAGGAGATCAGAAACAAAAAAAAAGCTGAGAATTTCCTAGAGGCCTTGGACTATGCACATGTGGATGAAAGACAACTACAGTATCAGAACAAGTTGACATCTGGTATACACACTTAGCCAAGACCTTAGAGAAAACAGCACCACTAAAAAAGGTCTTATGCCCACTCACAAACGCTCACCTTGGTTTTCTCCAGAACTTTGCCTTAACAACAACCAAAAAACAGTATTTCTCTCAATGTATTGCACAGGCTGCCAATTCAACCAAGCAGTTGTTCAGTACAGTAAACAGCCTACTGCAACCCCCACAACAGAACCAGCCTGCTCAATCTATACTGAACTGCAATTATTTTGCTGCATACTTTGCTGACAAAATTAAAAGTCTCCGCCAGGCTTTACAGGCAATCCCACCCAGTCCCCAACCAGTTAACCAGGGGTGCAGAAACTCACCCCCTCCTCATAGAGACAGATGGGACACTTTTAACCCAATGACAGAGGAGAGCCTTAACAAAATCCTAGAGACCTTCGACCCCTGCCCATCAAAGTTAGTGCAGCAGGCAAGTATGGAGCTCATAAAAGGCGCCACAAAAATTGTGAACACCTCTCTGTCTAATGGGCAACTACCAACAGCATTAAAAAGGGCAGTGGTTCACTCTTTGCTAAAGAAAAACAACCTTGACCAAGATAAATTTGAATTACCAGCCAGTATTCAACATCCTATTTCTAGGGAAACTCATAGAACAAACAATCTGTGTTCATCTTAATGATTGGCTAGAAGAGAGAAACTGGCTAGATCCATGTCAATCTGGATTCAGACCCGGTTATGTAACAGAAACGGTCCTCGTATCCCTACTAGATGATCTTCACAGAAACCGAGACAAGGGATTCACCTTGATGTTAGTACTGCCAGATTTCTCAGCAGCTTTTGACACTGTGGATCATGATATCATGCTAGCATGACTGAAAGAAACAGGTATCAATGGAACAGTACTTGCCTGGTTCAGATCCTATCTATCAGACAGGCAACAATCCATAATGTTTGGCAGTAACTCATCACCACCATGGACACTGACCTGCAAGGTACCACAAGGATAAATACTGTCACCCATTCTGTTCAATATCTACCTCAAGCCACTAACTGAGTTGATTCGGTCAATGGACATTCCTGGGGAACTGAGGAACTGAGTTCGATTCCCACTTCAGGCACAGGCAGCTCCTTGTGACTCTGGGCAAGTCACTTAACCCTCCATTGCCCCAGGTACAAATAAGTACCTGTATACAATATGTAAGCCGCATTGAGCCTGCCAAGAGTGGGAAAGCGGGGGGTACAAATGTAACAAACAAACATTCAGTTCTACATCTTGCCTACAGCCTTGAATAAACTGAAGAATGGGCTAAACACAACAAACTTTGCCTGAACTGAAGTAAAGCCAAGCTTCTCTGGGTCCCTAACACAAGTGGATACATACCTGACATCAAAATCCCTTTGGAGAAGTACAAACTCCCCCTCAAGTCACAAGTCAGGAACCTTGGAATACAGTTAGATTCAGCACTTACTCTGACTCCCCAAATCCAAGCAACCGTCAAGAGCTGCTTCTACTGTTGGTAAATCTTGTCCCAGTTGTGCATGCCATGATAACATCAAGACAGGATTACTGCAATGCACTATACAATGGTCTGACTACAAAGGGCCTGCACCATGTCCAGTTGATTCAGAGTGCAGCAGCAGCAAGACTCATAGAAGGTTGCAAGTGACATGACCACATCACACCATTTTTGCAAAAACGTTATTGGTTACCAGTACAATTCAGGGTTAAATTTAAAACTCTATGTCTGATCTTCAAGGCCCTCTAAGGAAATGATCCTGAGTACCTGAACAGTAGGATGATCCTCTACACACCACCAAGGACACTAAGGTCCTCTTAAGGACTATCACTAACCACACCCTCTCCAAATGACATTGGGTGATGGCAATGCCCTATGCCTGTGACTTGCATCCTTACAACCAGTTTTTACCTTTTCTACCATTTTGGAGAGTGCTGCATCTTTCTTCCTACAAGTAGAAAGACACATGTGAACTTCCAGAGATTTTAAGAGAGCTCCATGTCCTCCTTTGCTCACACATGAAGGACATAGCAAAACCTCTCTACATTACTGAAGAATTATGTGACCATTCTATATCATATGGATACAGAAGAGACTCTTTAAAGACTGTGATTATGCTCTTTTGCATATAGGGGACTGCAAGACCTTTGCCTCTTCCAGTAATAGAATCTGCTGAACTTTTGTTGGGTGTTATTAGGAAGGGTATGGAGTCCAGGTGTGCGGATGTTATAATGCCGTTGTATCGCTCCATGGTGCGACCGCACCTGGAGTATTGTGTTCAGTACTGGTCTCCGTATCTCAAAAAAGATATAGTAGAATTGGAAAAGGTACAGCGAAGGGCGACGAAAATGATAGTGGGGATGGGACGACTTTCCTATGAAGAGAGGCTGAGAAGGCTAGGGCTTTTCAGCTTGGAGAAGAGACGGCTGAGGGGAGATATGATAGAAGTGTATAAAATAATGAGTGGAATGGATCGGGTGGATGTGAAGCGACTGTTCACGCTATCCAAAAATACTAGGACTAGAGGGCATGAGTTGAAGCTACAGTGTGGTAAATTTAAAACGAATCGGAGAAAATTTTTCTTCACCCAACGTGTAATTAGACTCTGGAATTCGTTGCCGGAGAACGTGGTACGGGCGGTTAGCTTGACGGAGTTTAAAAAGGGGTTAGATAGATTCCTAAAGGACAAGTCCATAGACCGCTATTAAATGGACTTGGAAAAATTCCGCATTTTTAGGTATAACTTGTCTGGAATGTTTTTACGTTTGGGGAGCGTGCCAGGTGCCCTTGACCTGGATTGGCCACTGTCGGTGACAGGATGCTGGGCTAGATGGACCTTTGGTCTTTCCCAGTATGGCACTACTTATGTACTTATGTACTTATGTACTTATGATCTGGAAAGATCTCACAGCTTTCAGAACAAGGGACAGAACTTCCACCTGTGATGGACAATGATAGGAGGAGACACACTTTGAAAGGGAAACCATGTAAGTATAAATACCAAGTCCAGTGGAAATAGCCTTGTCTTTGGCTTTTGCCACTGCACACTTTATGTGAGGGGAGCTAGTGATAGGCTAGTCCAGCCACTGCACAGGGGAAGAGAAGGAGTGAGGAAAAAGCAACAGAGCCTCTTAAAACTGCTGCACTGATTCCAGGAGGATCTGGAGCAGGGACCAATCCACCAACACAACCTTTACAGGTGGAAAGGTACAGAAGCAGTGGGAACATTAACTCAGAAGACTTACAAGGACTGAGAACTCCAGTAGCTGAGTCCCTGTTACGAAAGGGACCACTCAGCTAAGGACTTTGTACTGAAGGCTCAGAGATTCTTCTACTTGAAAGTGACTTACTACAAAGCACCTCCTCTCTAGAAGAGAGGTCCTGAGAGAGAAAAGCTGTAAAGGAATTTTTGTGGAGAACCTCTACCAATGCAGAGTATTCATAAGGAAACCTACTAAAGACTGTAAGTGATTAAACTACCTTATTCTATTTCTGACAGTATATAGTTGATAATTAAATCCTTTCTCCAAATAGTCCAAAAAGTAACCCAACTTGATGCTCAACAGGCAAGAAAGGGTAACATTATATAATATCCTTTTATAACAATGTCTAAACTGCTACTGGAATATTATTTACACTGCAGTATGATTCACAGAGCTTATAAGATTTAAACAAAGAAAGACTGTGAAAACCCCTTCCAGACAAATGAACTAACAAATGCATATGTTAATAAGGCTGAAATGAGCACAGCATTTTCAAAGACTCATAATGCAACACCTTTGACAGCTCCTGACATTTTTTAGATTTATAGCATGTTTTTAGAGGTCAATACAAGCTACATTTGGTAATTTTCTTTTATTAGTTTTGAGTGCACAGGGTATTACATTTTGATAAATTCTCCTAACATAATCCACTTATTGTCAAGGGTGAAAATTAGCCAATTTTTGCTCCCTGCTACAAGAAAATCCACCATGAATTTTAAAGGGAAAATGCTAATAAAATTATGTCAATCAAGGCAACGAACTTCAACTCAATTACATGGAAAGCCTAATAAAGATATATCCATATCTATATATATAATAACACAGTAACACAGCAAATGACAGCAGATAAAAGTCAACATAGCCCATCTAGTCTGGCCAGTAAGGTGGTTAGGGTTGTACCTTCTGCTACTACTACTACTTATCATTTCTATAGTGCTACAAGGCATACGCAGCGCTGTACACCATACACAAAAAAGACAGTCTCTGCTCAAAGCGCTTACAATCTAGATAAGACAGGCAGGCAGACAGACAGAACAATAAAGGGTAAGGGAATAAAGAGATGAGGATAAAAGGACAGGGCAAGTGAGCAGTGGTTAGGAGTCAAAAGCAGTGGTAAAGAGGTGGGCTTTAAGTTTGGACTTGAAAACGGCCAAAGAGGGGGCTAGACGTACAGGCTTGGGAAGTCTATTCCAGGCGTGAGGTGCAGCAAGATAAAAGGAACGGAGTCTGGAATTAGCAATAGAGGAGAAGGTGACAGATAAGAGAGATTTATCAACAGAACGGAGTACCCGAGGGGGGGGGGGCGTAGGGAGAGACAAGAGTGGAGAGGTACTGGGGAGCGGTACAGTGAATGCACTTATAGGTCAGTAAGAGAAGTTTGAATTGAATGCGGAAAGGGAGCCAGTGAAGTGACTTAAGGAGAGGGCTAATGTGAGCATAGTGACTGTGGCGGAAAATGAGTCGCGCAGCAGAGTTTTGGACTGATTGAAGAGGAGAGAGATGGCTAAGAGGGAGGCTGGTGAGAAGCAGGTTTCAATAATCTAGGCGAGAGGTGATAAGAGTGTGGATAAGGGTTCTGGTAGAGTGCTCAGAGAGGAAGGGACGGATTTTGCTGATGTTATAGAGAAAGAAACGACAGGTTTTGGCAATCTGTTGAATATGAGCAGAGAAGGAGAGAGAGGAGTCAAAGATGACCCCAAGGTTACGAGCTGATGAGACAGGGAGAATGAGAGTGCCATCCACAGAAATAGAGAAAGGGGGGAGAGGAGAGGTAAGTTTAGGGGGAAAGATGAGAAGCTCTGTGCAGATTAGCCCACTGTGGTGGCAAGTATATAAAATTTATATGCCATTTTCACGCACAAAATCAACACCAGGCTGCCCTAAAGTTGGGAATACACTCAGCTTTTTTTCCATAATGGCAAAATAGGCTTATGTAAGCAGCTTGAAAGGGGGCCTGTTTGGGGCAGAGAGTGGGTATACACTGGGCCAGACCAGCATCCAAGCATGCAGGATGTATTCTATAAATATTGGTCACATGGGTGGTGCATAAAAGTCATACCTAAACGTACACCTCCTATAAATAGTGAGTAAATGGCAGAGCAGATGTCTCTTTTGATCTGGAGCGTTGGCTTGTGCATTGCGCTGCTAGTTGCCATCCCTGTGTTTGGTTAGGCCTCACTCTTCCTCTAAAGAGTTGTCTCTCTACCCTCACCTAACCCTCTATACCTTAGGAAATCCTACTCCGCTCCATATTGCCCCTTTCTACCAAGCATTCTCTCCAACATCTTTCCCTCCCCCCTCAGAACTCCTCTCAGTCCTCTCAGATAAGGTGTGTGTCTGTGTGTTTGGGTGTGCCCACCACTAGCAATCTGTGTGTCTGCACACTGGCAATCCTTGGCCTGCTGCCACCCGGGGCGGATCGTCGCTGCGCACCCCCTCCCCCCGGGTGCAGCAGCATCCGTCCCATTCGGGTGCAACATGTTACCCCCCCTCCCAGGAGTAGCATGTCACCCCCTGGCGCATCAGCATCATTGCCCTCCCCCCTGTGCATCACCCCTCCTGGCATATCACCCAAGCCCCCCCCCCGGGTGCACTCTTACCTGCTGGGAGCAGCCATGCGGCTGTCGGCTCCGCTGGTCCCCGGCTCCCTCTGCCCCGGAACAGGAAGTAACAGCAGAGGGAGCCGGGAACCAGCAGAGCCGACAGCCATGCGGCTGCTCCCTGCACCCCTCCAGCAGCGTGCATCCGGGGCAGACCGCCCCCACTGCCCCACCCTCAGAATGCCACTGTGTCTGCAACTGTCTGTGTTTGAGAAATCTGTGTGCATCTGTGTGTGTGTAGCTCTGTAACATCATTAATGTTGGTCTCTAGATGTTGTTACTACTACTGCTTATCTTTTCTATAGCACTACTAGATGTGCACAGTGCTGTACACTAAACACATTATTGTTGGTAGTCACTGATTTATTATTATTGGTGGTGAGTAGAAGCATGAGTGAAAACATGGTGTTGCTCCTCTGAGCTTTTGCCTGCAGGACAGCGAGGCAATAGAAAGAAGGAAGGTCCCTGTGCAGTGGATATGCAGGCCCAGGAAACAGTTCATGGACATGACATAGGAGCAGTGCATGCACCGGTTCAAGACTGATAAGGACACCATAGTGTACCTGTGCAATCAGCTAGAGGAGGAACTAGAGACCAATGCATGGAGGGGATAAGTTCTACCAGTGCATCTGAAGGTTTCTACAGCTCTACCATTTTTCAGACACCCCTCAAGGCAAGAGCGGGCATTAGCCGGCCAGCCATTTCATGCTGCATACCTCAGTTTCTATAGGCCTTTCTCAGGAAAGACCCTGAATACGTTCTCGTCCTTGAACATGAGAAGCAGCAACTTCAAACTATAACACATTTCTTGAAGCTGGCATATTTCTCCTCAGTGCTAGGGGCCATAGATGCATAACACATTGTCATTAGATCTGGCACCCCCTTGAAACGTAGGTTACACCTCCTTGACCTATTTTCTAAATCCTCAATTGCCAGCTCCAGTTCTTCCCGTAATTCAAACACGCGTGGGACAAACATAAAGGAATCCTGTTCAGAAGGAATGGATCCTAAGGAGCTTAGCCGAGATTGGGTGGCAGAGCCGGTGGCGGGAGGCGGGGATAGTGCTGGGCAGACTTATGCGGTCTGTGCCAGAGCCGGTGGTGGGAGGAGGGGCTGGTTGTTAGGAGGCGGGGATAGTGCTGGGCAGACTTACACGGTCTGTGCCCTGAAAAGGACAGGTACAAATCAAGGTAAGGTATACACAAAAAGTAGCACATATGAGTTTATCTTGTTGGGCAGACTGGATGGACCATGCAGGTCTTTTTCTGCTGTCATCTACTATGTTACTATGTATCACCTGTTGGCAAGGAAGCAATTTATAGGAACTACAAGTCATACCATTCCCTTAATATGCAGCTGGTTTCTAATGCCTCTAACATCATAATTGATGTGTGCACCTACTACCCAGGTTTCTATCATCATGATACCTTCATTTTGTCATAATCTGACATCCAAGACTGCTTTAAGAGTGGCAAGATCCCCAGGGGATGGCTGCTACCTGATCTCACTACACTCACCCACAACCTTATAGTCACTAACATGTTCTAGCTCTCTACACAGATAACTCCCTCCATGTGCAGCCCTCAGTTCTGTGAGCCTCTGGGATCATCAAGGCTCTGATGTACCACCCCCATTATACTAGATACACTGGCACTCATATAGCATCTACTCTCTCCCTTGTAGTTGAAATAAGTTATCTTTTGAAGATATGGCTGATGGCCCCCATAGTCTACCCTGAGGGACTAATAGAATAGAAATATAATGAGGTACACAAACAGACCAAGGGCCTCATTTTGGAGAACAACGTCCAAAAAGTGGTATAAATCTGCATTTGGATGTTTTCCTCATGAAAACGTCCAAATTGGTATATTTGAAACTAATTTTTAGATGTTTTTCTATTAAGTCCATAAGAAATACATTCAAATCACAAAGGGGCATGTTAAGGGTGGGATCTGGGATCTCCAATTCTTTTGTTTTCACTTTTTCCTCCCACTTAACCATCTATCCCCCCTTCAATCCGTGCAGAACTCTGCTGCACGTCTTATATTCCGCCTGGACCGATATGCTCATATCACTCCTCTCCTCAAGTCACTTCACTGGCTTCTCCTTCTAACATACAAATGCACTCGATCTGCAGCCCCTCATTACCTCTCTACCCTCATCTCCCCTTACGTTCCCACCCGAAACCTCCACTCACAGGACAAATCCCTCCTCTCAATACCCTTCTCCACCACCGCCAACTCCAGGCTCTGCCCTTTCTGCCTCGCCTCACCCTATGCTTGGAATAAACTTCCTGAGCCCATTCGCCAAGCCCCCTCCCTGTCCATCTTCAATCTTTGCTCAAAGCCCACCTCTTCAATGTCGCCTTCGGCACCTAACCCTTATGCCTCTATTCAGGAAATCTAGACTGCCCCAATTTGACTGCCCTATTTGACTGACTGTACACTTGTCCTTTAGACTGTAAGCTCCTTGAGCAGGGACTGTCCTTCTCTGTTAAACTGTACAGCGCTGCGTAACCCTAGTAGCGCTTTAGAAATGTTAAGTAGTAGTAGTAGTACTTCCCTTTATCCCCCTATATTCTTCTATTCGCCTCTCCTCCTTTTACTCACACCCTTCAATTCTCACCTTCCCATCTCTCTATAATTCTCTTATCTTTCACTTTCTACCCCTCTCTTCTTGCTTCTCTCATCCACACCACCCTCTTGCTCCTTCCTTCTTTCTACTTTTGGTGTTCCCCACTCTTATCTCAGCTTCAACTTCAATTCATGTCCTCTAGTTCTACCACCTTCCCATCTCCGGAAAAGGTTCGCATGCAAATTAATACCTTTCAAATATTTGAACATCTGTATCATGTCACCCCTGTTTCTCCTTTACACCAAGGTATACATGTTCAGGTTGGCAAGTCTCTCCTCGTACGGTTTGCAACGCAAATCCCATACCATTTTCGTAGCTTTTCTTTGCACCGCTTCCAGTCTTTTTACATCTTTAGCCAGATACGGCCTCCAAAATTGACCACAATACTCCAAGTGGGGCCTCACCAACAACTTGTAGAGGGGCATAAACACCTCCTTTCTTCTGCTGGTTATACCCTTCTCTATGCAGCCTTGCATCCTTCTAGCCATGGCCGTCGTCTCGTCACATTGTTTCTTCACCTTCATATCCTCTGACACCAACACCCCAAGGTCTCTCTCCTGAGTTGAGCTTACTAATCTCTCCCCTCCTATTTGGTATCTCTCTTTTGGGTTTCTACACCCCAAATGCATCTTTTTTCTTTCATCTCTTTCTGAAACTGAGCCTTCTGTTTCAGCTTTTTTCTGTATTTCTCTTATGTGCCTCTTTATCTTTTAACTAGATTTTATTCCTCTTTTTCTCCCTCCAGCCTTGTCTCCCCACTTTGTATGCTTACTTCTCTAGTCCTCCCATTTCCTGCCTCTCATTTCCATCTTTCAGCCACCTTCTAGTCCCCCATTTCCACCGTCTGTACTTATACCCTATCCAGCTTCATCCTCTGCCTTTCATCTCCTCACCAACTCTGTTCCTTCCCTGTCACATCCCCTCCATTTCCAGACCTTTTCTTATATCTTACCACCATATCCAGGTTTCCATTCCTCTTTCTACTTCCATATGCACTCTCTCTCACCTCCTTCAAGACTTGTTGTCTTGTTTCTTATCCTCTTCATGTCCCTCTACCTCTTCCTCCCTTTTCCCTGTCATCCATTGCCTCACCTCTCTCCCATCCTTAGCATCTATTCCCTATCTCTTTCTCATACCTCCTTTCCCAGGATCTTCCCACATACCTCAACTTCTAATATTCATTCACCCTGCTTTTCCTACTTGCCCCAACATCCATCCCTCTGCTTCTCCACCTCAGCCTTCCGCTCAGTGGTGTGCTGGTAAATTTTTAACAACAGGCTCTCTCCCTGGTCCACCTCGGCGCCCCCCGGTCCACCTCGGCGCCCCCCCCCATCCACTTCGGCGCCCCCCGTCCACCACTGTGCCCCACACCCACCTCTGCGCCCCCCCCAAAATTTGCAGAGCTGGCTATACCCGGGGTGGGGGGGGGGGGGGCGGCCAACACATTACTCTCTCCAGGAAAAAAAAATTAAATGATCCCAGGTTCCAATCTAATTCATGTTTAATATGGGATAAAATGCCATAAATAAGTAAATAAATATAAACTTTTAACGTTCAGCACCTGATTCTCAAAGTGGACATATTCCAAACACTATAATGAAAATAAAATTATTTTTTTTCTATCTTTGTTGTCTGGTGACTTTGTTTCTCTGATCATGCTGGCCCAGTATCTGATTCTGCTGCTCTCTATCTGTTCCCTTGACTCCATTTCCAGGGCTTCCTTTCCATTTATTTCTTTTCTTTCCTCCTTTCCTATTCATTTCTGGTCCTCCGCATACTTGACTGTACAGTGGATCCAGTTTCTGCCTATTTTCTCCATCCATGTGCAGTTTTTCTCCTCACTTCCTTTTCCCTCATCTAATCTCCTTCCTCTATCTTCCCTCCATGTCCAGCATTTCTTCTCTCTCCCTTCCCTCCCCTCCATCCATGTCCAGAATTTCTCTTGCACTTCCCTCCATCCATGTCCTGAAACTCTCCTCTCTCCCCTGCCCCTCTCTATCCATCCATCCATACCCAGCAATTCTCTTCTCTCTCCTGCCCCCCTCTACCCACCCATGCCCAGCAAGTCTCTCCCCTGCCCCCTCTACCCATCCATACCCAGCAAGTCTCTCCCCTGCCCCCCTCTACCCATCCATACCCAGCAAGTCTCTCCCCTGCCCCCTCTACCCACCCATGCCCAGCAAGTCTCTCCCCTGCCCCCCTATACCCACCTATGCCCAGCAAGTCTCTCCCCTGCCTCCCTCTACCCACCCATGCTCAGCAAGTCTCGCCCCTGCCCCCCCTCTACCCACCCATGCCCAGCAAGCCTCTCCCCTGCCCCCCTCTACCCATTCAGCGATTCTCTTCCCTGCCCCCTCTACCCATCCAGCGATTCTCCTCCCTCCCCTGCCGCTCCGAAGCATGTCCAACGATGTCCTTAACCCCCACCCTCCCCTCCGTCTTTTTTAAATTACCTCCGTTGAAGCGCGCGCTATTTAAAGCCCTGCTGCGTGCTGGCCGTTTCCAGGCTTCCCCTGCTTGCTTTGGATGATGTTCGTGCCTTAGTCCCGCCTTCTCGAAAAAAGGAAATGATGTCAGAATGAAGGCGGGACTAAGGCACGAACATCATCCGAAGCAAGCAGGGGAAGCCTGGAGACGGCCAGCATGCAGCAGGGCTTTAAATGGCGCGCGCTTCGACGGAGGTAATTAAAAAAAGACGGAGGGGAGGGTGGGGGCGAAGGACATCGTTGGACATGCTTCGGAGCGGCAGGGGAGGTAAGCATGGCCTGTGATGGCGCTCTCCTGCCATGCTTACCTCCCGCAATGGAGCCGGCTCGCCCCCAACAACAACCGGCTCGCAAGAGCTGTCAAAATTTAACAAGCGGCTCTTGCGAGCCGGCTCCAGCACACCACTGCTTCCGCTGCATAAGCCCTTACTTTGCTCCTTCCACACTCTATCCTCTTCCTCTTTGTCACTCCCCAGCAACAACCCCTTTCTCCCATTGCCACCTGCCAGCATCTTTGCACCTTTCCTAGTCCCAGAACCAGACCCTTTCCCCCATTCTCTCAACTCAATCCACAGGCCATATGCCAGCCCTCTGCCCCTTTCTTCCAATCCTGTCATCCTGTTTGTTCTAACTCAAGTCCAAGTCCCCTTCTCTCATCCTCAGCATTTGCCAGTTAACCTCGTTCTCCCACCCTTTCATTTGTCAGTGTCAACCTCCTTGTCTCTTTCCCCATGGTTTCCCCTAAATCTAGCATTATCCTTCTGTCTCCCTCAGGGTTGTGGCACCCTGAGACAAGTTTTGCTTTTGGGCCCTCACCTTGGGGGTCAGAGTTGCAGTATGAACTGTGCAAACAGCAGGGCTCATACCATGAGAATGACCCCGCACTAGAAGGTACTGTATTGTCTGATCATATTTCCTTTTGCTGGTTTTCTCCAACATACTTTTCCAGGATTGTATTTTCATTTTCTGTTTCTCCCTGTTCCCTATCTTCTTCACTTCCTCCCCTATATCTATCTCTGACATTGTTCTTTCTGTTTCACCTTTTTTTCTCTACTTCTCTCATCTGCCTTTTATCTACCTTGAACTACATTTCATGCCTCTTTATCCCCCCTCCAGTCTGTAGTTTCCTTCTTTTCACTTTTCACCTTCTTAACAGCTTTCCATTTCCTACTCTTATTTCCCTAGCCTTGCCATTCCCCACCTCTATCTCTAATTCTTAGAGATAGCCTCCTATCTCCCCTCCTATCCCCTCCCCTCCTAGCCTCCTATCTCCCCTCATCTTTCACCCATTTTATAATCCCCCATTTCCACCCTCCCCTGCCTCATGTACCTTCCCTTTACTGCTCCAGTTACTTCCCAGTCACTCAACCCCTTTCTATCTCCAGTCCTTTCCTATGTCTTACTCCCATTCATACGCCCATTCTCCCCCATTTCTATCTTTTCTCACTTCTTGTAAACACTAGACTCCCCTTCCTTTGTCTCATGCCATTTCTGTAGCCTGTTTCCCTTCAATTGCCTCCCAACCCCTCTAGGTCCTTCAAACTGTGTTCCCTCCTCATTTTCTCCATTTAATCTTATTCCCTCATCAAATCACCTAACCTCCACTAACCCCACACCTAATCCCCATGTTCTCACTTTTCCATCCTACCCTGTCCCCACTTACACTCCCAATATTCAGGCAATCTTAAAGTCTAATTTTCTTTGGTCTACCACTCAGTCCTAGAGCCTATGCCTAAGCCTGAGTCATTACTGTTCCTCACTCCTATGTACTTACGTCTGACCTCCAGCCCATTTTCCATCTTTCCTAGGCATTCATTGACTCTGCTTTTTCCACCATACCTATTTCTCTTGTTCTTTAGCATCCTCCTCCTCCTGCATATACCCTTACTTCTCCTCACTCCAGCCTGAAGCTCCCCTCTCACAATACTTAGCCCCATACTTCCCATCCCTAGCCTCAGCCTCCACCAACTCACTTCTCCCAGGCCCCAGTCCAACATAAACCATGTTCCTTTTTTCCAAATGCTCAGTCCCAGCATTAGCCTCAGCCCCTCCTCTAAGTCCTCCAACCCCTTCCTACAGTCCTCAAGATCAGCATTAGCTTCCAACCCTAGCATGTCTCCTGTTTCCTTCTCTCAGCCCCCAGATCCTTTCTCCAAAAGCTCAGCTCTCACCTGAAGCATCAGTTTCTAGTTTCCAACCCTTAGCTCACTCTTACATGCTCCAGAAGCTGTGGTATCATGTTCTTCTCTACAGTGGTTGTGCTGTTCTTCTTCCTACACAGCCCAGCAGGTATGAAACATGAAACAAGGCACAGAAGCAGAATGTGCTCCATCTCCAGTTTTTAAATCTGTAAAGCAGCAGAAGAAGAGGAGCCACAGAGCTGGAGGTGGGGAGAGGAAGGAACATGGTGGCAGCTGGCGAAGGTCAATCCAGTGAGGCAAGATTTTGGTATCCCTACACATGGGCGCTTTGAGCCCATGTCTCACTAGCCCCTTAAGCTGGCCCTGGTCTCCCTATTCCCTTCTCCCCAGTGTCCAGCATATCCACTCTCCCAACCCAAAATAGTCTGCCATTTTTCTTCTCCCTACCATTTTCCATATGTTCCAGCAGCTCCCCCTCTCTGTCCCCTCCTTCTTTATCCAGCATGGTTCCATCTTGCCCCCCCCCCCCCATAGTCCGCCTCATCCCCTCAAACATGATCGGTAAAATAGTGTTGAATGTCGGCCGGACTGACAACCAGCTTTGTTCACAGTCACACTTGTTTTTGGTTTCCATGGGGAGAAGGGATGGAAATCTTAACCCCAGGCACTAAGGAGAAGGCACTAGACACCAAGTATTCAGGGAATTGATGGAGTTTGCCTTGGGAGGTGGAGAAGGAATCCTCTTCATGGCCAATGTTAGAAATGTTGGGGATCAGGGCAGAAATGTGTTATGGGGCTCAAAAGCCAGCTGGCAGGCCCCATTTTCTTCAACTTGTAGCAAGTTTGAAGCCCCCTGTGGCATGGGGGCCCAGGGCAATTGCATTGTTTGCACCTCCCCCCCCCCCCCCCCGTCATCCCTGCTCTTGTTAAGTGAATTCCTCTCCCAGGGACATGCTACTAAGGTGATTGGATAAGGGATGTTATATTTAGAACAGACTACAAAAAGGTATAGTCTTTTTTTTCATAGGTACAAAGTTGCTGAATATGAGAATGTATGGTTTTCAACTCGCCTTCTGTCTGAAATCTATTGGTAGAATCAAATTTTTATGAAAGCCAATATTTCCAGGTCAGGTTCTTAGTTGAATCACTGATGAGAATACAATTGGAGAATGAATAAAATCTGTGGTCCTTTCCAAGCATTAGCATTCACTCTCCTTTTATTCCTGATAGTCAGCTGAAAGCAGAGGAGGCATCAATGAGCTGATTTGTTTGAAGAGAAATAACTGGTGAGAACCCAATTTCCCTAGATGTACTGGAGGTCAGAGGGCCAGCAATAAGCAATTTCTTGGTAACTGTCCTCAGCATCAAATGAAATAAAGTTTTATTTGATTTGCAGGCAAGCACAAATGGAGATTGCTCATGCTTCAGTCGTGTTATCTAATTGACCTCTTTGAGCTGCAGTAGCTGCTGAATAACCTTACACCGTTGTTATGTTTCTGTATGTGTGTTTGTGTGTGAGCACATTTGTAGTTCTATCCATCTGATTGCAGTACATTGGTCCAGAGCTAGATTGTCTGCAGTATTGTTCCTTAAAAAAGGTAAAACAGTTTTCTTAAAGAAAGGGAAAAAAAAATCCTTATTTGGTGGCCATTTTGTACGTACAGGCATTAACGATAGCTATCATCAGTCATTTCAATGGCCATTTTATCTTATAAAAATCTTGTTTGACCTTCAAGATTTGCTGTTGCTTAGGTTGAACAATATATTTGACATTATCTACTGTGTAAGTGTGTGTGCATTTCAGTGTGACTATCAGAGAGAAAGAAGAAGAGCTGTTGAAATAATGGGGGTATTATATCATCCCAGTATACAGTTCATAGCGTCTGAATAAATCTGTAAATATCTGAAGAATCAGCTCACTTGTCTGACTCAGGGCATGCAAATCACAGATTTTCCATCAATTTGTAATCAAACTTGTTTAAAACTTGCTGGCAGGCACCTTGCACAGAGGCAAGAGCACAGCGAGATATTAAGAGTGGCATGAAGACCCCATGGCACCAAAAAAAGGGCAAAGGGCACTAGCAGGGACATGCAAACTCCAAACCACCATGAGAGGTGCAAAGTGGCACGGGGAGTGGAATAAAGATCCTAACGCACACAGGAAGAGAACCACAATAGCACCTGCATTAGCAAGAAGACCCCAGATGACTGGGATAGGAGCAAGTAACATCAGCATTTGCACCACGCCATTCTCTCCATACATACAAACAAGAAACTAAACCACTCATTAAGGGGCCACAGCTTTATTAACAAATACTGATATACAACAACAGCAACATTGTTCATGCAATAACACAATACAAAACCAAGCTGCAATAGAGAGGCCTTTTTACCCCCACACATGAAGCCAGTTGGTGCCGAACTAACTTCATCAATCACTTTACAGCACACATATCCCCACCTCCCACAAGTTTGCAGTGATGCAGGACCTGCAAATACTCATGGCGCTGCCACACACGAGGAAGCATATTCAAACTTAAACTAATACCCACACTCAAAAGGCTTCCTCAACAGTATCACAATCCTCCATACGTCCACCAACCCAAACCATCCCACAATCACACCCAACATGGAGGGCAGGGCAGGACAGGTAACCATCTCACCTCTTAACCTGCTCCCACTCCTCACCTCCCTCCCAAACAATAACGTGACCTGCCAAAACTCTCTTCTAACTTCCCACACAACTACCCAGCAACCATAACCCACCAATCCCCACCTGCCATGTCACCTCCCTGCAAGTCCTTCCTCCTTTCTACCTTGATCTCCCCTGCTTCTCCCTACTCCCCCAACCCAACAAAAAACAGCAAGGCTATGCTCAGCTTCTGTTATCAGCTCACAGTCTTAAGCTGTGAGCTCACATACCATCAATGTTGGCAAAAAACAAACACTCCAATCAGGGCCGTGCCTAGGGTCTCTGGTGCCCCCCTGCAGACTATCAGTTGGCGCCCCCACCCCCTCCGTCTAGCAGAGCAGGAACAGAAGGGAGCAGGCAAGTAAGCTGGACCTCAGGAAAAAAATAGCACTGTATGTATCCCTCATTGATAAGTCTCTGACTCTAAAGTTTAGCAATTTCATTAAAGCAAAATGTATTTTCATAACACTTCAAAGATTTCCAACTCAAAATAGGAATGCTAATTCAAAATGTGAGCAAAGTCCTCTTAGTTTCCAAAGATTCTTTTTCTAATCTCCTTTGCACCAAAGGATATAATTCAGATCAAACATTTGTCTCTGATCAACTATCTCTGATCAAATATTTATTTCAGATTAAATATTAAGGTTTCCTTGCTTACAGTCACTTAAATCTACCTAGCCTTTATATAGCTTATAGGATTTAAACACTCTTAAACTGAAATTCACCCTTTTCTATTCTTCATAAACTTCAAGTAATCCTGAAATATTCAGATCCTTTTTCACTAGAGAAATCTCAAACTTCAATCTCCACCAACCTCTTTTCATTCATATTTTCTCATTTACCACATAATCTGGCAGTCTTTTATAATTTCAGTCAACACACACAGGAACTCACAGCTGCATGTCTCTCTTGGCCAAACCTACGGTCAGTTGCTGTCTCACTCTGTTCCCTTCCCGGCAGATTTCTAACAAAAGCTGATCATCCAATCAGAGAGCTCTATTTGAATGCAGATTAACATACAGACACTGTAATGGGAATTTTTAGTGAAAAACACTAGATAAACCCTTCGTTTTTGGACCAAACTTCACACTTTTGATCAGAGCCATGCCCTAACATTAAGGCTGTAAACACTTCCATCATTTTTTATTCATAAATATGCAAATGAGAACCTCCCAAAAATGGACTAATTTGCATACGATTTAAACAAATCTGAGCATATGACAACCAAGTACAGACTCCCAGCACCTGAATTCTGCAATTAGATTTAATACAAATACTTTAAAACTTATTTTTAGCACTTTTAAAATTTCAGGTTGTCTTTAATTTGAATGCGGTTCAAGCTCTGAAGCTCACCCTGAGTGAGGAATTAGCCCCAAACCACAGCATATATAGCAATTTGGTTGCATTCTTTAAAATAAGTTGAAGAGCCTGCCTGCCTCAGTGAATACTGCTGTTGCTTTCACTTCATCGCAACTTCAGCTAAAAGATTTTGCAAGTCAGTGGAAGGCAGGGACCGCAGGGCAGCAGCGCCCCTCGAAGGCAGGCGCCCCCCTGCATTGCTTACCTGGCTTACCGCATTGGCATGGCCCTGACTCCAATGCATCCAGAAGGGAATAAAGTAGAACCAACAGTGACATGAAGACTCCAAATCCTCTGAGTATGGGACAGAAACTGAAAGAGCAATTCCATAAAAGGTGCTCACTTTAATGGGGCATGCCTAAATGGCAGCGTCAAAATATATGCTTGTATTCTATAAAGGGCGCACTGGTGGAAGTGCTCTTAAAAGAATAAATGCGTATGTTGTAACAAATGTACATGTACATAATGTACACCTTGACTTCACAGGTGAGGGAACACTCAGAATGGCTGCTGTCATCCAACTGGCCAATTTTGGCACTGCAGATACTCTCCTCTTGACAGACTGTTCCTAGGATGGGAACACATAGACACAGAGAAAAACGAATGCAGATAAAGACTTTATAGCTGATCCCTTCCTCTCCCTTAGAGATCCTATGTACTTGTCCCAACCTTGCTTGAAATCAGAAGGTGTCTTCATCAAAACTACCTCCACCAGAAAGTTGTTCCATGAATTCACCACCCTTTCTGTGAAGAAGAATTTCCTCAGGTTACTTCTAAGTCTGTCCCTTTTCACCTTCAACCTATGTCCCCTCATTCCAGAGACTCACTTCCTATGCATTAATGCCACAGAAGTATTTAAATATCTCTTTCATATCTCCCTTCTCCCACCCTTCTTCCAAAGTATGCATATTGAGATCTTTAAGTCTGTCCCCATATGCTTTATGATGAAGACTCCTGACCATTTTTTTAGCCCTTCTGGACTGACTGAAGAGGGAAAGGAGGATGTATCAGTGGATGACAAGCCTGAGGCAATGACATCAGCCAAGGAGCAGGTAGGTGATGAGGAGGATGTTGCAGAGGAAGCTATCATAGGACATTTTCCATCAGCATGAGAATGTCCCAATGAGGACACAGATGCTTATGAGATCAGTGATCCTGGACATGAGAATAATATAATATCAGAACAAGTGAGTCATATTCATCAAAATGACACCCTGCTTAGGGCAAAGATAAGTGGCCTCAGCAAGGATGTTCAGGGTCTGTGAGCTACTGTGGAGGAGGAAGTGGGTGGACTCTGGACTGCAGCAAGAACTGTGTGTCATTAGTGGTGAGTTCCAGACCCTGAATCCTGCCCTAGCTTCCTTGCTCCCACAGCTAGATCAGCACCATACAACACTGGATACACTCTTGTCTGATGCCTCAATGCCTGTATACCCACTCCACCCCAGATTCTGCCCTGAATGGCGTGAGTCATAGTTTCCCCTGACTTTCATGGGGAGGCTAGGCATTACTCTGGGGGTGATTAAAGATGGACCAGTCTCTTCTGGTCATCTTCTGACTCACAATAGCCTTTGCACCACAGCACCTGTCTGCAACCAGCTCCCCCAAAGCATGGTTGTGGCAGGGGAAAGATTGAAGGGGGAGACAAATGTTCATAGGTCACAGGGAAGGTTGGGGAATTGGAGCACAAAGTACACATGAACATAATAACACACGTAGGGGAGGGAGAGGTTTTTTAGTGGGCATTTTGGCACTGTTATAATTGATATTTGGGTTTTTAAAGTACACTGGGGCACTAGTAATACACATTTCACACACAGTAAATATGTCTGGATGAGTTTATTCCTTGCTGCAATATTATGCCAGTGCACCTGTAGGTGCATCAGATCTTTAGGTTGCACTGCTTAGACCTGCTCAGACCCTTGTCTGGGTTTTCCAGCTTCAATTCATCCTGGTTCAGGTATCTGCTGGTTGATGTGAGGCATGCAGCAGGCTAGGAAGATGTCATACACTTTGTCAGGGGTGTAGAGCTGTTCTCCTTCTGACCTGCCCAAGCAACGGAAGCAAGATTTCAACGTCCCAAATGGCTATGTGATGACAGCTCTGGTAATCAGCTATGTACTGAGAGGTAGCCTCTGTCACCTGCAAGAGACAGAGAGAGAGAGAGAAAGAGAGTGCCTACATGAATCCTAGTGTACCGATTATTATGGAAGTTGGAACATCATAGCGTTGATAATCCTAGAGACGTGGCTGGATTTTGCATGTAGAAGTGCAAAAAAGATCAGGTTAGTGATTATAAGGTTGTGGTAGGTGTAGTCAGTTCATCTAGCAGCCATCTTCCAATGATCTTGCCATTCTCAAAGCAGTCATGGATGCCAGATTGTAGGCATAATGACAATATAATTTCTAACATAACTATTTCTGTGTACTAGGCCAATTCTAGGTCAGTGGTTACCAAACAGAAAAAAGAAGGTTCCAAGAACACCAAGAAAACAAAGCAAAAAAAAAAAGCACAAGTGAACCTCCAGGAACAGGACAATGGGAGATTCTTTATTGAGAAGACCCAACAAAGGCCGTGTTTTGGTGACCAAACACCTGTATCAGGGGTCGAGACAAAATGCAGATATCTTTAACACAGGGAAATATGTAAATCTGTCACAAAATGTACCCTCTTCTAATCAGGAGTTTCAACGCTTATGTAAACAATGTAAATCCCTCAGTCCTGTAGTCTTGCAAATCGCTGTCAGAAAACACCGCCATAATATTCAAAAAAGGGACCAAGTCTGGTAATATTAGTTGAAACTTGGCTTCAGATGCATGATGATTAATGCTAATTAATGAATTATGCTTCCCTGGTTAAAATCTGCCATATTAGAAGAGAAAAAAAACAGGGTGGAGCGGTTGACTTGATATATAAGTCCTTTTTTTGATGACGACCTACATTCTTTCCTGAAATTTCCTTGTTTAGAGATTATGGCCTGCACAGTTCAGGACAATTCTTTTCCCAGTGTGGCATTACTTATGTACTAGGATGTTTGACAATTATGTCTTTTTACTGTCCACCAGGTCAATGGAAGAATGCTTCTACTGATTTTTTGGATTTTGTTACTAGCTTAAATCTAGAACGTGAATGTAATATTACTGGGTGATATATATCTTCACTTGGAAGATCAAAGTGATCCTAAGGTCATGGACATTTTGGAATTTCTTCACTTCTTAAATTTTAACTGGCCAACTTTTACTTCATCTCATACTAAAGGTCATCATTTGAATTTGTTAACATATAGATTTTTCTGATGATAACTTTGTCTATTTCTGATAGCTATTTGGAACCAATAATTTGGTCAGATCATTACGCTCTGAATTTATTATAAATTGGCAAAAATTGCATACAAGACTGCTTAGTGCATGGGAAAGTGGATTTTGATATGCTGCTTTGCAGAAATTCCACAAATTTAGAAATCCTGTTTAAAGAATTCTAAGCAAACATATTTTAGCTCACTAATTGAATTAAACCAGATAGATTCTAAAAAATATATCCCACCTGTTTACAAAGCTGCGCTAGTGGCTGCCGTATTGCATTGCTGACACAGCCCATTCAAAGTGACCCCCCTGTTTACTAAAGCTTAGCTTGAGTTATCTGCAGCAGGGCCCATTTTATTCCTATGAGCCCTGCTGCAGATAACTTGAGCTAAGCTTTAGGAAACAACCCCCTGAATTGGCTGTGTCAGCATTACTGCACCAGCAGCTGCTAGAGCAGCTTTGAAAAAACAGGAGGGTATATCACTTAGGCCCTCATGATCAAAAGCCCCGCGCTGTTCCAAACAGCGCCCTAAAAATAGCGCCGGGACAGCGCAGGGCTTTTCTGCATCGATGATCAAAGATAATGCATGCAAATCTAAGCAGCGTTTTTTCGTTGATTATCATGTTTTAGTGCGGGAGAATTGCGCCTGAGCATGCGCTCAGCACAATCCTCCCACACTTGTTTGACAGGTCTGGGCTGTCAAAAGCCCAAACCTGTCAAACAGCCTGCCGAGGCCCGAACAACGAGGGCTGCAGGACTTAAAAACGTGTGTCTCCAGCCCCCCAAACCCCCAGAAAACTTCGAGGCTGCCGGCCAAACCCTCTCCCACCCTCCCACCCAGCGACGGGGGGGCTGGAGGTTCGGTGGGTCTCCAGGCCCCCTAACCCCCAGAAATCATTGTGGCCGTCTCCGGCCAAAGGCTATCACACACTGTTATCCATCGACGGGGGGGGGGGGGGGGGGGGGGGCTGGAGGTCCGGTGGACCTCCAGCCCACCCCAACTCCTCCCCCCCCAGCGTTCTCCATTGATTCCCTTACATGGTCTGTAGCCCCGCCCAGCGCATCCCAGAATGCAATGGGCGGGGCAGGGCGCCGCCATTTTGCAGCGGCGTCGACTGGAAGAAGAGGGAGGCAGGCAGGCTGCGTCCCTCCTCCAACAAAAGGTAGGGGGGCCTGCCGGGAGGGAGGGTCACCACGGACCACCAGGGATTCAATGGAGAACGCTGGGTGGGAGGAGTTGGGGTGGGCTGGAGGTCCATGGACCTCCAGCCCCCCCCCTTCGATGGATAACAGTGTGTGATAGCCTTTGGCCGGAGGCGGCCACAACGATTTCTGGGGGTTTGGGGGGCTGGAGACCCACCGAACCTCCAGCCCCCCCGTCGCTGAGTGGGAGGGTGGGACAGCGTTTGGCCGGAGGCGGCCACCACGATTTCTGGGGGTTTGGGGGGGGGGGCTTGAGACTCACCGGATCTCCAGCCTTCCCTGGGCATGGAGGGGGTCGGATTGTCAGGGGGACCGGAGGTCCACCGGACTTCCAGTCCCCTGTTGTGTTTGCTTTGGGGGGGAACGGGGGCCTGCCAGCATGCAACTGCATGCTGGACAGGGCTCACCATTCCTCCCCAATGATCCGCAAAGTCTAACGCTAGCTCAGAGCTGGCGTTGATTTTGCCGCGGCCAGCGACCCAATCTTTGGCGCGCTGGCTGCTGATCATTGGGGATGAATGCGTTAAGCGCTGATTAGCATGCATTTGCAAGCTAATTGCACTAGAAGCCCTGTTTAGCATGCATTTGCATGCTACTTGCGCTAAAAGCCCTCGAGTGCGTTGTTTCAGGCGCTCGAGGGCTCTGATCATGGGTTGGCAGCAAACTCCGGCGCTAGTATGGTGTTAACAGCCTCTAGCGCCGGAATTTGCTTTTGATCATGAGGGCCTTAGTGAATAAACTGTTGACTCCTTCACAGTATTTAGAATCTAATAATTTAACTCCACCTGCTGACAAACTAGCCATCTTCTTTAAATCCAAAATTGAAAAGAGTAGGCTTTCTTTAAAACAGAATAAGATTGGAGATCCAGAATTCCTAGATATTACCTATAACAAATAAGAGGGGACAATAGCTGAGAGAAATTCGAGCTCTTTTGAAACCCTTGAACTGCCGCTACTTGGATCATTTATGAAAATCCACTCCTCTTCATTTTGTACCTTGGACCATTGCCCTAATTTTCTACTGAGCTATTTGTCTATTCAATTTAAAACTTATGTACTTGATTGCATTACATATAGCTTTTGTTAAGGACATTTTCCTTCTGAGGCAGGAAAAATTCTCCTTAGTCCGATACCAAAAATTAGAAAATTAAGTCTTGCTGAGGTTTCAAACTATAGACCCATATCATCCATTCCATTTCTTACTAAGGTAATAGAGGGAATTGTGGCTAGCCAATTGGTGGACTACAAAGAATTCTATAACATTCTTCCTTCATCATTGTCAGGGTTTAAAAAATATTTTAGTATGGAGACTTTGCTAGCTTCTCTATGCTCAGAGGCCAGAAGAGACATCAGTATGGAACGTAGGGTGCTTATAATGCAGTTTGGTATGTTTGCTGCATTCAGTTTCGTCGACCATGACATTGTACTGAATCTGCTAACATACCATGGCATTATAGGATCTGTAAGGGGACGGCTTTCAGGTTTTTAAAAGAGCAGATCATACCAAATTAAAAAAGGAAACCTGCATCGTTCATTTGAATGGGCACCTGAACGCAGTGTTCTGCAGGGTTCCCTCTTTTCCCCCATACTGTTTAATTTTTTTATGGCTCAATTAGCATTTCAATTGACATGCGCTGGATACAAAGGGGGGGGGGGGGGGGTTAAGTGACTTGACCAGGGTCCCAAAGAGCTGCAGTGGAAATTGAACCTGGTTCCCCAGGATTTCAGCCCACTGCAGTAACCAATAGGCTGCCCGGGAGCCTGGTTAGCAGGCACACATTAGTTATAATGCTTGAGAAACTGGAGACCACCTGCATATTAAGGGAATACTAGGGTTCATGGTTTCTATAAATTGCATCCTTTCCAGCAGTTGGTCTTATGGCAATTTGTGTGCAGTCAATAGTCCATAGCATGGAAGGGAAACATGCTCTTGTGACATTTTATGCATTGTCCCTTCCATGCATTGGGCTTTAGATTCTGCTGTTTCTGATTGCAGTGGTCTCCTTACCAAACCTGAACTTGTGCATCCACTGCTCCTCTGTTATGTTCATGAACTGTGTTGAGAACTTGTATGCTCTCTGAACAGACACAGCCAGTTAAAGACAGACTATGGTAGATGGACACATCTAAATGCACACACTACACTGGCTGAAAAATGAGGTGGAAGGGCTGAGAGAGTGGCTGAGTAAAGGGGAGGAGGGAACAGGTGTTTAAAGGGTTAGAGAAGACATTTGGTGGAAAGGAGGAAAATGGTGCTATAGACGGTTAAGTGAGATCAGAGAGGTAGCTAGTTAGAGGATAAGTGAGGCCCAAGGAGCAGCACAAAGCAACAAACAATGCTCCAGGTCAAAAGAGAGATCTCCTCTGCCATTTGTTCACTAATTATAGGACGTATACATTCAGATGCATCTTTTATGCACCATCCACACTCCCAGCGCACGCCCACTGTCTGCCCCAAACACACTCTCTTTCAGGGTGCACTCTCTTTTATGCACCACATTGTACGTATGTACAATGTGCATACGTACAATGTGGTGCATATGAATATGTCTATTTTGCCTTTAGAAAATACCACTGAGCACATTTCTGTCTTTGGGATGGCCAGATATTGATTTTGGGCTCGTGAATAGTGCCTAACGTTTTTTAGAATTGTCAACCAAGATAGTTAGGGCGGGGGTCAGAATTCTTTTGGGCAAAATAGGCCCATTTACAGAGTGCATGAAGGAGTATGAGTGTCTTCATAGGCAAGTTTACCTAAGAGAATTTGACATCAAAAATGTATTTTCTGTTGCACAGCCAGAAAAATTACATGAAAGGACTTAGATCCTCATTTTGAAAGGATGATTGGAATGCAGACTAAACATTCATCTGTCCTGTTCTCTAGGCTAAAACAAAGAAATCAATGTTGACTAGTCCCAAACACAGCTTGTAACATTTGAAATCAATTAATAAAGCAACATAGCATGAAAATTCCAAGCCATAGGAAGAGGGGAAAGGCAGCATCTACATGGGCAGGAAGGACTTCAGACAATGAGGGTGGAAAGTTTGGGCATTGGTGTTCAGTGTGTGAAGGGATTATTCTTAATGATTTAGCCATTGGGTATTAGTGGGCAGGTCAGACTCTAAGGGGCTCTTTTACTAAGCTGTAGTAATCATTAGACATGGTATAAAATTGGCACTAGGGATGGGAACGGGGGCTGACAGAGATGGAGTGGAGGCATGGCCAGCTGTGACAGCTAGTGCCTAAGGTTGGTTTCATCACCTGCTATCACAACTGCTGATAGTGTGGCTACAACTAACACAACCTTAAGAAGTGGTATTAAGTGCAGTGGAGCTGCCAGCAGGCCGATAGCATGGTCTATAATGTGGCTTAGTAAATAGGGCTCTAGATATGTTCTGAGCTAATCGGTTATTTCAACCGCATTATCACGTGCTAACTGATTAACGTGTAGCTAATGCATGAGCCCCTAATGCCTAGAAAATAGGTGTAGTTAAGGGCTCATGCATTAATTGCCATGCTTTAATGGGGAAAATTAGCACGTGGCCATTATTGGCAAAATAGAAAAATCGGCCATTTCCTGGCAGTGCTAAAGGTGGCCTTAGCACATGGTAAAGACCTGTGCTGGGGATAGCATGGGTCATTTTTGTTAGCACTGTTTAGTAAAAGGGCCCCTCAGTGATATACTGGAATAACTATGTTAACAATACTATGTAAGCCACATTGAGCCTGCAAATAGGTGGGAAAATGTGGGACACAAATGCAATAAATAAATAAATAAAAATGAAGAAGGATCTTTTGATCTGTGATTTAATTGTGGAACATAGGCTATGTTGTGTTTGTATAAGAGAAACTTGGTTGACACAGGGAGATTCTCTTACACTTGCACAAATTAACCCTACTTAGTACTTGTACTTCTCCTGTGTAAGGGTTAAGAGGAGAGGTGAAGTTGTGACAGTACAGATATTAATCAGAATTGTCTTTTAAATTGAAAAGGAGAGGTCAAATGGGACGGGTGGAAAATATTTTTGTGACATCTGCAAAGTTGTATATTTTGAAGTTATACATCTGTTGCCCTCCAGAAGTTCATTTAATAGATTGTTAGACTTATCTACTTTAATTTCCAAGCTATGTGTGTCTTAGTATTCATGCAAAGGGCCCAAACACAGAAGTGAGAGGAATATGTTGGATTTGGAGAAGTTGCAAGTCATTTGGGGAGAAATATACTTGATTTGGTATTCACCTCAGATTTCAGTTTGATGAATGTTGCTAGTGCAAGAATTGCCCCCTTCCAAGGATGGACCATTTTTTGATTAAATTTTTACTAGCTATTGTTAGTTCCTGGCCAACAGATACTGTGATTTATAAAACCTGTCAGAATAAGACAAATTTGACATAGGGGAGCTTGACTAAAATGTTGTCTGTTATTATATAAAGTAGGATCTTTTGATGAAATGGTAGATACTGGGAAACGGCATGCGGATAACTTCATTTGATACCCTGGTGCAGATTAAACAGTGAAAGACAAAAAGTGGGATACAAACTTCATGGTATCATTGGGGGTCTGCAGGTCCTAAAGAAAAGCAGATACGACAGAGGTGGAAAAGAGTAGATCAGGAATATTGAGTAGTATTATTATAGAACAGTAAAACAGAGGAAAGAGAGTATTAGGCATCTGTTTAGGAAACTTCATTAAATAGGCCGAGAGAACTTTGGGACAGATTCCATATTGTAAAGAGTATGTAGGACAGGCCCCAAAGGAACCCTGGGATAGGCCAGAATACCCCCGTTATAGGCAGGCATTCCCCAGGAAAAAACTAGAAATAAAGAACTACAACTCCCAGCATGCCCCAAGGGAGACCGGGGATAAGAGAAACTATCTGCATTCCCAGGAGTCCCCAGAGGAGGGCCGCAGGGGAAGGAATAAGGCTGATTCTCCAACCTGGTGAAAGAGGTGGTGAAACAGGTGGGTGGAGAAAGAAGAGCCACCAAAGAGCTTTAATGAAAGAAAGGGTGAGCAGCTGGGAGAAGGGCGGGGCGAGGAGAATATGGATTGGGCTCCTGAGGAGAGAGAGGCAGAGAGTGAGCCTTGCCCTATGGAGTTGACTGAACCGGAGAACACCCTGGAAGAGCCGATGGACTTTTCAGCTCTGGCTCAGCGAAAGCCAAGGAAGTAGCGGGGCCAAGCCGGGTCAAGCGGGAGGAGGTCAGGTAGGAGTATGACTGACCAAGAGGGTGGGACCCTAGGCTTTGAGCCCGCGCAGAGCCACTGTGTTTTGAAAGCCTGGCTAAACTGAGCTGTATTTTTTGGAAAGCTTGGCTAGAACTGAACTGTATTTTGAAGCTTGGCTAGGAATGAACTGTGTTTTGAAAGCCTGGCTAAACTGAGCTGTGTTTTGCAAGCTTGGCTAGAACTGAACTGTGTTTTGAAAGCCTGGCTAAACTGAGCTGTGTTTTGAAAGCTTGGCCTAAAACTGAACTGTGTTTTTAGAAAAACCCGCTACACTGAACAGGGTATTTGTTTTCTTTTTTTTTTTTATTATATGCTGCTACTCTCCCCCAGGAGGGAGGGAGAGGCAGCAGCTGTGGAAGCCGGGACTGGGGAAACTAACCGGCTTGAGAAAGGTGAACGATAACTGTGCTTTGTTTTGTGTTTTGGTGCCACAACTGAGGGAAGGAGGGAAACCCCTTTCTAGGCAATAAAAAGCTTCATTGTTCTGAGGAAAGAAGGGAGCAGTACTGGAAGGTGTTCTTCAGGTTGTGGAGAGCTGCAACCGCTGAGAAAAGAGGATCCACTTTACAATATATGGCACCCAAAAACTCCACGCGGAAAACATATCCGGCTAAGCGTATTCTATAAGTGGTGCCTAGATTTAGGCGCGGCATATAGAATATGCTTAGTTAATATCCCAGCGCCCAAAATTACGCACCTCCATTTACACCAACGAAAACATGGCGTAAATCCTGGCACCTAGATTTAGATGCAGGGCACCATCTATATAAATAAAATCCCCCCTCAGACGTTCTGAAGCTCACTCCATCTGTCCTGAACTCCTGTCCTCCTGGTAGGCTAGGCTATTCGGACTACTCACCCTCAGTCTCAGCCACGCCCATCTGGGCCGTAGGCCACGCCCCATCTGCACATAAAAAGCACCCTCAACGTTCTAAAGCACACTCTGAGGCTTCAACAGTTCGTATGTTCGAAGCTCTGTAACCATTTTTAAGCACACTACATCTCTGCCCTGCCCTGACCTATCTGAGAAGGGAGGAGTGTCACAGCTGCACCACTCTGACCTATCAAAGGGAACTGAAACAGGAAAAGGGAGGAGCGTCACACCGAATGACGGACCTATCAGAGGGAAGTCAAATAGAAGAAGGGAGGAGCGTCAGAGGCCACGGGGACGGCCGTATCTACGTCTCATAGGTTTCCTTGCTTTCTTTTCAGTGTATTGCAGCTGCAGCCACTTAGGTAAGTCTAGCAAGCCTGTCAGCTACTGAATACAGAAAGCAAAAGATAGCATGTAGGAACTTGCTCCATTTTGTTCTCTGGAATGCAGTGATTATTATACAAATGGTCTTGCTTTCATTATTTTGGTAGGGGCTGCCTTCATGACTGTCCACAGTTCCCCCAGTCCTGACACCTGACAGGGGGGACAGGGAAGGACACTCACTGTCTCACATAAGCACTCACACACACTCATTCTCACATACACACACGCTCTCTCACAGACACACTCACACCCACTCTCTGTCACACACACACACTTGCACATTCTCACTGTCACACAGTCACTCTCACAGACACTCTCTCAAACATACACACTCCGCGCAAAACCTTGCTAGCGCCCGTTTCATTTCAGCCAGAAACGGGCCTTTTTTACTAGTATTCTATAACAGCACATGTAAATTTCGGAACATCCATGAAACACCCAATTCCCTGCCCATAACCATGCCCTTTTTTGTCTGCACGTGTTAGAAGTTAGGTGCACTGCATTATAGGATATGCTAAGTTAGCTGTGTGCATAAATTCTAATTATTGCCAATTAGTACTCATTATTGCTTGATAAGTGCTGTTACCAGTGCTGATTAGTTTGTTAAGGCTACGACATGCTGTAGGCGGATGGGTGGGATAAGTCTACAACATGTGGTAGAGGGCAGGTGGGCTAAGTCTGTGACATGCGGTAGGCGGGTGGGTGGGAGTGATAAGTCTACGACATGTGGTAGATGGGTGGGCAGACTAAGTCTACGACATGAGGTAGGCGGACAGGTGGGCTAAGTTTGCGACGTGGTAGGCAGACGGGCTAAGTCTATGATATGCGGTAGGAGGGCATGCTAAGTCTACAACATGAGGTAGGCGGGCAGGCTAAGTCTATGACATACAGTAAGCGGGCGGGCTAAGGCTATGACGTGTGGTAGGCGGGCAGGCGGGATAAGTCTATGACGTGGTAGGTGGACGGGCGGGATAAGTCTACGACATGCAGTAGGCGGGTGGGCTAAGTCTATGACATGCAGTAGGTGGGCGAGAGGGCTAAGTCTACGACATGCATAGTGCAGTAGCACAGAATTCCCCCAGGAGTAATATACTGGCAACACATACTACATACATGATCAGTATAATATGTTTATTTACAGAAAGGAGAACAGAAATCAAAACCAAGTGAAATCCCTTATCGTACATGTTGAGGAGAATCGGTTGGTGATGTACCTTCCTTTTCTACCTGCCACTATAGCTACTGGTGGCACTAGGGACCTCTGCTGCCCTTCTTCCTGCTGAAGTTGCTCTCTGTATGTGCAAGTACAGCATGGTATTTCATTGCAAAGGGAAAGATGACAAACTAAGGGGCTTTTATTGCTAAACTATGCTAAAAAATGGGCTTAGCCTGCCTTACATTAGTCTTTCCTACATATTAAGCTCATTTCTTGCGTGGCTGTGAAAAAGCGTTTTTTTGTATTTATTTCATTTATGGCCTTGTTACCATTAGCAACAGCCTTTAAAAAAAAATTAATACGGGAGCCATTACTGCCTCCTATTTAGCAGGCAGTAAGGGCTCCTGCGTTAACCCTGCAATACGTACTAATGTGCACACGTAATTAGTTACCACTTTCACGCCCACTCTCCACCTATTTTCCACCCCTGATATGCCCCCCTCAAAAAAAATTACTAAAAAAGAAAAAACTGCACACTTACCCCCAGATTCCATATTTGTCGCCCAAAGTTGGGCTCATGCCCAAGATCCACATGTAAATTAATTAGGCAATATGAATCAATTATTGCCATTAACACTTAATTGGCAGTAATTAGAAGTTACATGCAGATATGCTCTGTGTCCTATTCTATAACACGCATGCTTAAATTGCAGAGCAAGCAACTCCAAAGGGGGTGTGGCCATAGGAGGAGCATTCCCAGAATTGAAGGACCCCTTTTTCCAAGCTGCGGCAAAAGGTGGCCAGCACTGGCGTTGGGGTGTGTTTTACACATACACCGAGGCCCCCTTTTACCGCAGCTGGTAAAAGGGAAGTCTCACTTTCCTACAGGAAATGGCCATGTTGGGCATACTGCCGCTTAGTAAAAGGAGCCCTTAGTGTTATGTTATAAAATACATCCATTTGCACACCTAACTAGGTTATCAATAGAAATCAAACAAAATAAAACATGGAAAATAAAATAAGATGATACCTTTTTTATTGGACAAAACTTAATAAATTTCTTGATTAGCTTTCGAAGGCAAATTATCCAAACCTTTTTTTTAACCCTGCAAAGTTAACTGCTTTGATCACATTCTCTGGCAATGAATTCCAGAGTTTAATTACACATTGAGTGAAGAAATATTTTCTCCAGTTTGTTTTAAATGTAATACTTAGTATTTTCATTGTGTGCCCCCTACTCCTAGTATTTTTGGAAAGAGTAAACAAGCGATTCACATCTAACCCACTCCACTCAGTATATTATAGACCTCTATCATAATCTCCCCTAAGCAGTCTTTTCTCCAAGTTGAAGAGTCCTAGTTACTTTAGTCTTTCCTCAAAGAGAAGTCAACCCATCTCCTTTATCATTTTGGCTGCCTTTCTCTGTACCTTTTCTAATTCCTCTATATCTTTTTTTGAGATGCGATGACCAGAATTATACACAGTATTGAAGGTGCGGTTGCACCATGAAGTGATACAAAGGCATTACAACATGCTCATTTTTATTTTCCATTCCTTTCCTAATCATTCCTAACATTCTATTTGCTTTCTTAGCTGCTGCAGCACATAGAGCAGAGGGTTTCAACATATCGTCAACAATGACACCTAGATCCTTTTCCTGGGTGGTGACTCCTAATGTGGAACCTTGCATCACGCAGCTATAGTTTAGGTTCCTCTTTCCCACGTGCATCACTTTGCACTTGCTCACATTAAATGTCATCTGCCATTTGGATGTCCAGTCTCCTAGTCTTGTAAGGTGCAGTTGAAAATTTTCACAATCTTCTTGCGATTTAACAACTTTGTATAACATGAAGGGGCATTTTCGATATGATGCCTAAGTCCAATGCTGGACGTTTTGCTAAAAATGTCCAAACTTCAAGTGGGGAATATGGTGGGGCATTTTCGATATGACGTCAAAGTTTGACTTTGGATGCCTTGCAAAAAATGTCCAAAATCTGAATAGCAAAGACGATCATTTTTCAAAAAAGAAAAACGTCTATCTTTTGTTTTTGAAAATAGAAGGCTTTGTGATTTGGATGTCTTGTTTTTTGGTCCAATTGCAAACAAAAAACATCCAAGTGTAAAACATACAAAATCAAGCCATTGGGATGTAGGAGGAGCCAGCATTCTTAGTAGACTGGTGCCCCAGACATCCCAGAAGAGCAATGGGGCACCCTAGGAGGCACTGCTGTGCATTTCATATAAATGCTCCCAGGTACACATCTCACCATTGCTCCCTTATCTTGTTTGCTGAGCCTCCCCAAAACCTACCCAAAACCCACTATCCCCAACTGTACACCACTACAATTAGTCCTTATGGGTGAAGGGGGCACCTTTATGGGTACAGTAGGGTTTCTGGTGAGTTTTGGAGGGTTCACAGTTTCCATCACAAGTGTAACAGGTAGGGGGAGGTATGGGTCTGGGTTCATCTGTCTGCAGTGCACTGCACCCACCCACCCACCACTAGACTACTCCAGGGACCTGCATGCTGTTCTAATAGACCTGGTTATAACATTTGAGGCTGGCATAGAGACTGGCAAGTAATGTTTTAAAACACATTTTGGGGTGGGAGGGGGCTAGTGACCACTGGGGGAGTAAGGGGAAGTCATCCCTGATTCCCTCCAGTGGTCTTCTGGTCATTTAAGGCCTTTTTTTTTTGCTTACTCATTAATAAAACATCTCTAGACCAAAACATCTAACTTATAGCTCTGGATGTTTTTGTTTTGTTCCATTATGTCAGAAAAATGTCCAAGTGTTAGAAACGTGCCCCTGACACACTCCTTGTGATTTGAACACACTTCTGACGGACTTCATAGAACAGCATCTAAAAATTGGTTTAAAAAATATCAATTTAGATGTTTTTGTGAGAAAAACGTCTGAATGCAGATTTGTGCCACTTTTTGGACATTTTTCTATTTTGAAAATGAGCCCCTTTTGGGCTCATTTTCGAAAGAGAAGGGCGCCCATCTTTCGACACAAATCGGGAGATGGGCATCCTTCTCCCAGAGTCGCTCAAATCGGCATAATCAAAAGCCAATTTTGGGCATCCTCAACTGCTTTTTGTCGTGGGGATGACCAAACTTCACGGGGGCATGTCGGAGGAGTAGCGAAGGTGGGACTGGAGCATGCCTAACACATGGGCGTCTTCGACCAATAATGAAAAAAAGAAGGTCGTCCCTGACGAACACTTGGATGACTTTACCTGGTCCTTTTTTTCTTACAACCAAGCCATAAAAATGTGCCCTAAATGACCAGATGACCACCGGAGGGAATCGGGGATGACCTCCCCTTACTCCCCCAGTGGTCACTAACCCCCTCTTACCCTAAAACAAATGTTAAAAATATATTTTCCAGCCTCTATGCCGGCCTCAAATATCATATTCGGGTCCATCGCAGCAGTATGCAGGTCCCTGGAGCAGTTTTAGTGGGTGCAGTGCACTTCAGGCAGGTGGACCCAGGCCCATCCCCCCCCCACCTGTTACACTTGTGGTAGTAAATGTGAGCCCTTCAAAACCCACCAGAAACCTACTGTACCCACATGTAGGTGCCCCACTTTACCCCTTAGGGCTATGGTAGTGTTGTACAGTTGTGGGTAGTGGGTTTTGTGGGGGTTGGGGGGCTCAGCACCCAACGTAAGGGAGCTATGCACCTGGGAGCAATTTCTGAAGTCCACTGCAGTGCCCCCTAGGGTGCCTGGTTGGTGTCCTGGCATGTGAGGGGGACCAGTGCACTACGAATGCTGGCTCCTCGCATGACCAAAGGGCTTGGATTTGGTCATTTCTGAGATGGGCGTCCTCGGTTTCCATTATCGCCAAAAACCGGGGATGACCATCTCTAAGGTCGACCTAAATGTTGAGATTTGGGCGTCCCCGACTGTATTATCGAAATGAAAGATGGCCGCCCATTTTGTTTCGCTAATACGGGTTTCCCTGCCCCTTCGCCGGGACGTGCTGCGAGGACGTCCTCAGGAAAACTTGGGCGCCCCGTTTGATTATGCCCCTCTTTGTCTTTTTAATCCATGCTTATGCATATGCTCTGTAATTTTGTTCTTTTACTGTTCTGTGTTAGGCACTAATGCATGCCTAATGCAGTGCTTTTCTTCGGGGCTATTTATAGTACTAAGTAGTGGTAAAAAGTGGTCTGCGGTAGTGTAGGTGTGTGTGTTTTTGCACGCGCTGGGCCATTTTTTACTGTGGCTGGGAAAAAGGGCATTTTCCAACGGGTTGGGAAATGAGGGTGCACTAAAATGATAAGTAGCGTGTGCCTATTTATGGCCTGAGCCCTTACCACCAGCCATTGACCTTGCGGTAAAGGCTTATACGCTACTCATGAGGTAACCATGCAGCGCACGCCAATGTGGGCCATGGTGCCGAATACCGCCGGGAACACCCCTCCAATGGAAAAATAGAAAATAATTGTCTACCAGGGGAACCAGCGTGTGCCAACTTTGGAATTACCCCGGCGGTAGTGCCAATTTGGTGCGTTCTACCTGCGCATTAGCCCTACCGCTGCTTTGTACAAGGACTCCTATATGATTTATCACAAAATTATGCCAGTCCTTTTGTGACATGGAAATTTCAGTGTAATCAGTAGCTATGAAGAAAAAAAAAACCCCGAAAGCCAGAATGCTTTCTGGGCCAGAAATAGCTGTGTATAACTAGAAAGGCATCAAACTGCAGCCTGAGGGCTTGATTGAAAGGATTGGGCATTGCTGGCATTTCTACAAGCCATATTTAAAAAGTTCATGATATCTATAATCATCATGTTCCCTTTCAACAATGAATTCACATTCAAGCCCATAGATTCAGTTTCAGTGAGACGAGCGAGCCATCTATCACACAGATACAAAGTAATTGCTCACGTACCCTTTTAAGGCAAACTTTATTAATGTACTGTGTATGAAAATGCAATGCAAAATTCACAGCCTGGTATGTCTGGTTATTGAAAGGGGGGCACTGAAAGACTTATGCTACATTAGTAAAGCTTGTATTAAATGGCTAGGTGAGCAATAACGTCGCATTTGCATGATTCACATTTGTCATAAAATACCAAAGGCAGCATTTTGATTAAGGCAAATGCGACCGATCTATCTGTTTTCCACAGATGGTTTGCATTATGCCTTCTTCTTGAATTTGGAAATGTAGACCTGATTGTTATGCACAGAATGTAGCATTATATCTGTAAGCTCTAATTACCTAGAGAACATCAATCTAATTTTGACTTTTATGTGGCTTTTCCTTTATAGATCTTGTTTCATTGCTACTAGTAAGAGTGCAGATTAACTACATCACCAAAATAGTAGCCAAATAAATCAGTGGGCTTAGGAAGCTGGGTAAAAAACCTAGTGCACACTTACCACAGTTTAAATGACCTACTGCAGGACACGCTCTGGTGTCCTGTGGTAATTTCAAAATCTGCGCACACTAACTGCTCGCTAAACATTTTTTTACATTTTTCTTGGAAAGGGCGTGTCTAGGGGACGGAGAGTGGGCATTTCTGTATTAATCAGGGGCCCTTTTACTAAGCTGTGGAAAAGACTGTACTGCAGTATTGTGGGCGCGTGTTTTTGGCGTGCGCTGGGCCATTTTTTTACCATGGCTGGGAAAAAAGGCTTTTTTTATAACAGGGGCAATAAATGGCCATGTGCTAAAATTAAGGGGTCCTTTTACTAAGGTGCGCTGAAAAACGGCCTGTGGTAGTGTGGCTACATGTTTTGGGCACACTCAGAATCATTTTCAGCGCACCTGTAAAAAAGGCCTTTTTAAACTTTTTGCCGAAAATGGACGTGCAGCAAAATGAAAATTGCCGTGCGTCCATTTTGGGTCTGAGTCCTTACCTCCATCCATTGATCTAGCGGTAAAGACTCACACGGTAACCAGGCAGTAATGACCTACATGTGTCAAATGCCACTTGGCACGCGCCCAATAGGCGCGTCAGAAAATAAAAATTATTTTTCAGACGCGCTAACGGAGAGCAGGACGTCTTCATCATTGGCAAAAACCCTCCCTGATAAATTTAATTGCAAATTGTAAAGATAAACAGACACAAACTTGTCAGCTTTGAATACTTAGCTGTGGAGTCTCTTTCTTCTGACTATATCAAAAACAGACCGTGACCAGGGGTGGCCAGCATTTTCTAGAGCTGCGTCAGGGTCAGTCGGTCAGAAAGGCTGCAAAAAAGAAGAAAAGAATAGCATCATGCAATCTAGGATTTGCTGATATTACCATCATTCCATTATTGCTTACTTAATCTCCGTTCAAAAACTGACGGAACTATGGAGACACACTCCTGAAAACATGGCGATCCCTCTTTATAAACTTTAAATTACGTCAGACGCCCAGAGAGGCAAAAGCCAATCAGCAGGGCGCTGACTGGAGAGTGGGAATGGTTAAATCAAAAAGGCAAAGAAAAACAGAAGGGAAGTCAGAAAAATATGGCACCATTCAAGTTTGGCAATTAAACCCCGTGGGGTCAGTGAATTCAATCTAAAAATCCACTGATGCTCTTTCTGTAGCAGTAAGTGGCGTCTATCACTGGCTCTCACTGACGATGTGACCTGTTGCAGTACTAAACAGCGTAACGTCTCAAACGAATGCTGATTGGTGACACAATGAATTGCCAAAGGTGATGCAGTCTTCTGGGTCTTGATGGCACTCTTATGCTCCACCAGTCGCGTATATAACTGTTGGGATTTTGTAGTTTGTTACATTAGCACATGGCCATTAATTCAAAAAATAGAAAACCAGCCATTTTATTGCTGCATTAAAAATGACCTTTAGCACATGAGAGAAACCAAAGTAAAAGCATACTAAGACTACTTTATACTGCATGGTAGCACCTAAGCCCTTACCGCTAAGTCGATGGCTGGCGGTAAGGGCTCAGGCTGTAAATAGGCGCACGCTAGTTTTAATTTTTACACAAGCCCATTTCCCAGCCCATTAAAAAAATGGCCTTTTGCCCAGTCGCTGTAAAAAGTGGCCCAGCGCATGCCCAAAAGACAAGCCCACACTACAGCAGGCCACTTTTTACCACGGCTTTGTAAAAGGATCTTTAAGTGTCTTGCCCAGGGTCAGAAGGAGCTGCGGTAGAAATTGAACCCAGTTCCTCAGGTTCACAGTCCACTGCATTAATCATTATACATGCCCCAGCCATGTTCCACCTAAAAGCTGCTCATGTGATCACCCACCTGCATGGTACAGACCAACAACTATTGAAGTGTACTTACAGAATATCATGTAGCTGGAAAATGGCCTTTTATGTGTGGGTGTGCCCATATATTTGTTTAGATTTGGCTCACACCTTTTTCAGTAGTAGGTCAAGGTGAGTTACATTCAGGTACTCTGGATATTTCTCTGTCCCAGGAAGGCTCACAATCTAAGTTTGGATCTGAGGCAATGGAGGGTTAAGTGACTTGCCCAAGATCACAAGGAGCAGCAGTGGGATTTAAACCGGCCACCTCTGGATTGCAAGACCTGTGCTCTAACCACTAGGCCACTCCTCTATGCTTGTAAATGACTAGAATACCTACATTTATGTATGTACTTTTTGCCTGATTCTAGGTGGATCCTTATAGAGTTACCCCGTAAGCACTATTCCCAGTCCTCCACCTACAGTCCTACCAGTGGGATATACTGTTTCAGTATCACATGTTCGATAGTGAGGGACAGGCAAGCTCTGCAGGACTCCAGGGACCCTGCTTGTCCCTAGTGATTGAAAACACAACATTGAAGCACCCCCCCCCCTACTGGTAGCCAGGGGCGTAGCTACGGGTGGGCCCAGGCCCGCCCAATCTTGGCTCAGGCCCGCCCGCCCGCCCGCCTGCCAAGTCTCCCACATTCAGCGGGAGACTCCCGCTTTGGCAGGTCATCTTCCGCACTCCCGCCAAAGCGGCAAAGTCTCCCGCTGCCACTGCGATGATCCTCCGCCACCGCTGCTTCTCTGTGAGCAGCCTCAGCAAAAGAAGAAAATGAAGCGCGGGACCGCAGCAGCCTTCAGGCATGCGCTGTCGGCTCTGCCGTCCTTTGCCCCCGCTGAAGTCAGTTTCCTGTTCCGATGAGGGCTGAGGACCGGCAGACCGACAGCGCATGCCTGAAGGCTGCTGCGGTCCCGCGCTTCATTTTCTTCTTTTGTTGAGGCTGCTCACAGTGGCAGCGTGTAGAAGGGATGGAGTTGAGCTGATCTCAGCAGCCATTTGGGTGCCTGGGGAACTAAGGTACGTGGATGCTGGGGTGGAGGAAAAATATTTTGTTTGGAAGGGGAGGAGGAAGATAGTGTGTCAGGGTGTATGTTGCATGGGGGGGGGGGGGGAGAGAGAGATCAAAGATGTTGGATGGGGACAGAAAAAGGGGAGACACTGGATGAAAGGAGGAAGAGAGAGGAGATGGATCTCATCTTCTCCTCCAACTGTTCACCCTCTAGTTTCCTTGCCTCTGATCTTCTCTCCTCTGATCACCATCTTATAACTTTCACACTTAAATCTCCTCCCTCCCAGTTCCGTCCTATCTTATCTAATTTATCTAGGAATCTTCACGATATTGACCCTTCATCTCTATCCTCCCATGTTTCAAACCTCCTCTCTACTGTGGCACCATCCACATCTGTCAACGAGGCTGTTTCTTCTTACAACGATACTCTATCCTCTGCCTTAGACACTCTTGCACCTTTGATGACCCGCCCTGTAAGGCGTACAAAACCCCAACCTTGGCTGACTTCTAATATCCGCTACCTACGTTCCTGTACCCGCTCCGCCGAATGCCTCTGGCGGAAATCTCGGGCCCTTGCTGATTTTTTACACTTTAAGTTCATGCTGACCTCCTTCCAATCTGCTCTTTTACGTGCCAAACAGGATTATTATATCCAACTGACCAACTCTCTTGGCTCTAATCCTCGACTTCTCTTCACCACATTGAACTCTCTCCTCAAGGTGCCCCCTCCCCCAACTCCCCCTCATTATCTCCTCAGACCCTTGCTGAATTCTTTCACAACAAGGTTGAAAAGATAAACCTTGCTTTCTCTACCTCACCACCTCTCCCTCCACTAGTCCGTTCCCCTCTCTCTCCTTCCCCTCATTCCCTTTCCTCCTTTCCTGAAGTTACTATTGAGGAAACTACACTTCTCCTTTCTTCCTCAAAATGTACCACCTGTTCCTCTGATCCCATTCCCACCCACCTTCTTAATGCCATCTCTCCTGCTCTTATTCCTTTTATCTGTCACATTCTCAACCTCTCACTTTCCACTGTGACTGTCCCTGCTGCCTTTAAACATGCTGTGGTCACACCTCTCCTTAAGAAGCCTTCACTCGACCCTACTTGTCCCTCTAATTACTGACCCATCTCCCTCCTTCCTTTTTTCTCCAAATTACTTGAGCGTGCTGTTCACCGCCGCTGCCTTGATTTTCTCTCCTCACATGCTATTCTTGACCCACTACAATCTGGTTTTCGCCCTCTCCACTCAACCGAAACTGCGCTTACTAAAGTCTCCAATGACCTATTACTGGCTAAATCCAGAGGTCAATATTCCATCCTCATTCTTCTTGATCTTTCCGCTGCTTTTGACACTGTCGATCACAGCATACTTCTCGATACCCTGTCCTCACTTGAATTCCAGGGCTCTGTCCTTTCCTGGTTCTCTTCCTACCTCTCCCTCCACACCTTTAGTGTTCACTCTGGTGGATCCTCTTCTACTTCTATCCCTCTGCCTGTCGGCGTACCTCAGGGTTCTGTTCTTGGTCCCCTCCTCTTTTCTATCTACACTTCTTCCCTTGGTTCATTAATCTCATCCCATGGCTTTTCCTACCATCTCTATGCTGATGACTCCCAAATCTACCTTTCTACCCCTGATATCTCACCTTGCATCCAAACCAAAGTTTCAGCGTGCTTGTCTGACATTGCTGTCTGGATGTCTCAACGCCACCTGAAATTAAATATGACCAAAACCGAGCTTCTCATTTTCCCCCCCAAACCCACCTCCCCGCTCCCCCTGTTTTCTATTTCTGTTGATGGCTCTCTCATTCTCCCTGTCTCCTCAGCTCAAAACCTTGGGGTCATCTTTGATTCTTCTCTCGCCTTCTCTGCTCATATCTAGCAGATTGCCAAGACCTGTCGTTTCTTTCTTTACAACATCCGTAAAATCCGCCCCTTTCTTTCTGAGCACTTTACCAAAACCCTCATCCACACCCTTGTCACCTCTCGTTTAGACTACTGTAATCTGCTTTTTGCTGGCCTCCCACTTAGTCACCTCTCCCCTCTCCAGTCGGTTCAAAACTCTGCTGCCCGTCTCATCTTCCGCCAGGGTCGCTTTACTCATACTACCCCTCTCCTCAAGACCCTTCACTGGCTCCCTATCCGTTTTCGCATCCTGTTCAAACTTCTTCTACTAACCTATATATGTACTCACTCTGCTGCTCCCCAGTATCTCTCCACACTCGTCCTTCCCTACACCCCTTCCCGTGCACTCCGCTCCATGGATAAATCCTTCTTATCTGTTCCCTTCTCCACTACTGCCAACTCCAGACTTCGCGCCTTCTGTCTCGCTGCCCTCTACGCCTGGAATAAACTTCCTGAGCCCCTACGTCTTGCCCCATCCTTGGCCACCTTTAAATCTAGACTGAAAGCCCACCTCTTTAACATTGCTTTTGACTCATAACCACTTGTAACCACTCGCCTCCACCTACCCTCCTCTCTTCCTTCCCGTTCACATTAATTGATTTGATTTGCTTACTTTATTTATTATTTGTCTATTAGATTGTAAGCTCTTTGAGCAGGGATTGTCTTTCTTCTATGTTTGTGCAGCGCTGCATATGCCTTGTAGCGCTATAGAAATGCTAAATAGTAGTAGTAGTAGATGGATGAAAGGAGGGAGACACTGAACAGAAGGTGGAGAGCGAGAGAAGATGTTGGTGGAAGGGAGAGAGAGAAAGGGGACATGCTGGATGGAAAGAAAGAGTTGGGATGCTGGATAGAAGAAGGGTACAGAGAGAAAGATGAATGGAAAGAGGGGAGAAAGATGAATGGAAAGAGGGGACATGGAAAAGGGCAGGGGAGAGACAAGCTGTTGGGGAGAAGGAAGGGGAGCAAAGGGGAGACCGTGGTTGGTCAGATGGAGAGAGAAACAGGAGAAATGCTAGAAGTAGGGCGCACTACTCATGCCTATATTTGTTTTCACTCAACGCATATATATATATATATATATATATATATATATATATATATATATTAGTGCCCACCCATATTAGCTCTGGGCCCAGCCAAAATGTCAGGTCTGGTTACGCCACTGCTGGTAGCAATGAAGGACTTCCGCTCAGCTTAGAGGGAACAGTGGCCCCCTTTTACTAAGGCGCGCTCATGTTTTTAGTGTGTGCTACAACTGTAGGCATGCTAAACATTAGAGACACCCATAGGAATGTATAGGCGTCTCTAACGTTTAGCGCGCCCACAATTTTAGCGCGCTAAAGACATGAGCGCGCCTTAGTAAAAGGGGGCCAGAGCCTCTAAGGCAGGGGTGATTTGCATGCACTGCTTCTATGGTATGCAAATAGATTTCACACACACTCACTGTGGAAATCTTCAAACCCGACTGGGTTGTGGCCCTCAAGGACCGTGGTTGCCTATCCCTACCCTAAGGGGTCTGTTTTTCTAGAGCGCAGTAAGGTTTCACACTTACCCCCTCATCTTATAACTCGATGCCTACATTTATGAAGTCATAGAATGGTAGAACTTACATTCAAAGCTGTGACAATCGTGTGGATAAATGATGTGTCATTTAGACTGGAGTAGTTAAGCACAGGGAGGCTAATTTTCAAAGCACATCTGTTAAAGGTATCCATTTTAAGGCATTATTTTCTGGATCTTTTTTTATTTATTTATTTATGTTTTACCAATAGAAAACAAAGATACATAATCTTTGAGGAAACAATACAATTCAAAGAGGAAAATATTTTTTAAAAAGATATTACATCACTCTATTTTTTTAGTCCACATTAGGGAGATCCAAGATGTCCTAAAAAGAAAAACCAATGGGAGTTGGTATCACAATAAGAATATTTCAATAACACTATATATGGGCTCACTCATTTTACTTTAGCCCTATTAAGGCTATTAGGCTTGTCCTATATCTCTCCTGGTCTTCAAAAGTCACTCAATTGATTAACATCATAGAAAACATATTTCTTATCTTTAAATATTACTAAGCATTTACATGGAAATCGTAACTGAAAACGAGCCTGCAAAGTTAGTACTTCTTGTTTCAACTCTAAGAATTTCTTTCTCCGCTGTTGTGTCCATTTAGAAATATCTGGGAAAATAGAAATTTTTCCCTCCTAGAAAATCCACCTTAGATTTTTGAAAATAAACTTTTAACAGTGCTTCTTTATCTTGAAGAAAAACAAAATTCACAAGAAGTGTAGATCTCTTTTTAATTTCTTCACTAGATTGCTCTAGAAAAGCAGATAAATCCAAAACTTCTAAGTTTTCTTTTGATTGAGCTTGAACTTCCTGATCCTGTAGAATATTTATTTATTTATTTGTTGCATTTGTATCCCACCTTATCCCACCTCTTTGCAGGCTCAAAGTGGCTTACAATACATCATGAGTAGTGGAAGAATGTTAGTAGATAAATATTTGGTATTGCAGGATCTTGGTCAGCATGATGTTAATAAAACAAACAAAATAAACAAAGTCAGAGTATACAAGCAGATATTATGAAACAGTTCTGAATATAGATGTGCACATTGTGCATATTCACATTTGTTGATCTTTGTGGTAGGCTTTATTAAAGAGATGTGTCTTCAGTAATATGCGGAAGTTCGTTCTTTCGTATATCGATTTCAAGCTGCGCGGCAGTGCGTTCCATAACTGTGTGCTCAGGTAGGTAAAGTTTGACGCATGCATTAGTTTGTATTTCATTCCTTTGCAGCTGGGGAAGTGCAGATCAAGGAATGTGCGGGATGATCTTTTGGCATTCCTAGGTGGTAGGTCTATCAGGTCTGACATGTAAGCTGGTGCGTCTCCATGGATAATTTTATGAACTAGAAGGCATATTTTGAACATAGTAACATAGTAGATGACGGCAGAAAAAGACCTGCACGGTCCATCCAGTCTGCCCAACAAGATAACTCATATTTGCTGCTTTTTGTGTATACCCTACTTTGATTTGTACCTGTGCTCTTCAGGGCACAGACCGTATAAGTCTGCCCCGCACTATCCCCACCTCCCAACCACCAGCCCCACCTCCCAATCACCGGCTCTGGCACAGGCACAGACCGTATAAGTCTGCCCAGCACTATCCTCACCTCCCCACCACCAGCCCTGCCTCCCAACCACCGGCTCTGGCACAGACCGTACAGGTCTGTCCAGCACTATCCCCGCCTCCCAACCACCAGTCCCGCTTCCCACCACCGGCTCTGGTACAGACCGTATAAGTCTGCCCAGCCCTATCCCCGCCTCCCAACCACCAGCCCCGCCTCCCGATCTTGACTAAGCTCCTGAGGATCCATTCCTTCGGCACAGGATTCCTTTATGCTTATCCCAGGCATGTTTGAATTCCGTTACCATTTTCATTTCCACCACCTCCCGCAGGAGGGCATTCCAAGCATCCACTACTCTCTCCGTGAAAAAATACTTCCTGACATTTTTCAATCTCATTTCATGTCCTCTCGTTCTACCACCTTCCCATCTCCGGAAAAGGTTCGTTTGCGGATTAATACCTTTCAAATATTTGAACGTCTGTATCATATCACCCCTGTTTCTCCTTTCCTCCAGAGTATACATGTTTAGTTCAGCAAGTCTCTCCTCATACGTCTTGTAACGCAAATCCCATACCATTCTCGTAGCTTTTCTTTGCACCGCTTCAATTCTTTTTACATCCTTAACAAGATACGGCCTCCAAAACTGAACACAATACTCCAGGTGGGGCCTCACCAACGACTTATACAGGGGCATCAACACCCCCTTTCTTCTGCTGGTCACACCTCTCTTTATACAGCCTAACAACCTTCTAGCTACGGCCACCGCCTTGTCACACTGTTTCGTCGCCTTCAAATCCTCAGATACTATCACCCCAAGATCCCTCTCTCCGTCCGTACCTATCAGACTCTCCCCGCCTAACACATACGTCTCCCATGGATTTCTACTTCCTAAGTGCATCACTTTGCATTTCTTCGCATTGAATTTTAATTGCCAAACCTTAGACCATTCTTCTAGCTTCCGTAGGTCCTTTTTCATGTTTTCCACTCCCTCCGGGGTGTCCACTCTGTTACAGATCTTAGTATCATCCGCAAATAGGCAAACTTTACCTTCTAACCCTTCGGCAATGTCACTCACAAATATATGGAACAGAATCGGCCCCAGCACCGATCCTTGAGGCACTTCACTACTTACCTTTCGCTCCTCCGAGCGAATTCCATTCACCACCACCCTCTGGCGTCTGTCCGTCAACCAGTTCCTAATCCAGTTCACCACTTCGGGTCCTATCTTCAGCCCATCCAGTTTATTTAAGAGCCTCCTGTGGGGAACCGTGTCAAAAGCTTTGCTGAAATCTAAGTAGATTACGTCCATAGCTCGTCCCTGATTCAATTCTCCTGTCACCCAATCAAAGAACTCAATGAGGTTCATTTGGCATGATTTCCCTTTGGTAAATCCATGTTGTCTCGGATCTTGCAACTTATTGGCTTCCAGGAAATTCACTATCCTTTCCTTCAGCATCGCTTCCATTACTTTTCCAATAACCGAAGTGAGGCTTACCGGCCTGTAGTTTCCAGCTTCTTCCCTATCACCACTTTTGTGAAGAGGGACCGCATCCGCCAATCTCCAATCCCTCGGAACCTCTCCTGTCTCCAAGGATTTATTAAACAAATCTTTAAGAGGACCTGCCAGAACCTCTCTGAGCTCCCTCAATATCCTAGGGTGGATCCCATCCGGTCCCATGGCTTTGTCCACCATTAGCTTTTCAAGTTGTTCATACACACTCTCTTCCGTGAACGGTGCTCTATCCACTTCAATCTCATTTGTACTTTTTGCAGTCCATCACGGTCCTTCTCCAGGATTTTCTTCTGTGAAAACAGAACAGAAGTATCTATTTAGCAAATTTGCTTTTTCTTCATCATTATCCACATAGCGGTTCGCAGTATCTTTTAGTCTCACAATTCCCTTTTTAGTCATTCTCCTTTCACTACTATACCTGAAGAAAATTTTGCCACCCCTCCTTACATTTCTAGCCATTTGTTCTTCCGTTTGCGCTTTCGCCAGACGTATCTCTCTCTTGGCTTCTTTCAGTTTCATCCGGTATTCCTCCTCATGTCCCTTTTCATGAGTTTTTTTGTAGTTCTGGAATGCCAACTCTTTAGCCTTTATTTTCTCAGCCACTTGCTTGGAGAACCATATCGCTTTCCTTTTTCTCTTGCTTTTATTTACTTTCCTTACATAAAGGTTTGTGGCCCTATTTATAGCTTCTTTTAGTCTGGACCACTGTGCTTCCACTTCTTGTATTTCCTCCCATCCCAACAGCTCCTTCCTCAGGTATTCCCCCATTTTACTAAAGTCAGCATGTTTGAAATCCAGGACTTTGAGTTTTGAGTGGCCACCCTCCTCTTCAGCCGTCATATCAAACCAAACCGTTTGATGGTCACTGCTGCCCAGGTGGGCACCCACTCGGACATTTGACACATTATCCCCATTTGTGAGTACCAGATCTAGCGTCGCTCCCTCCCTCGTGGGTTCTGACACCATTTGTCTGAGCAAAGCACTTTGAAAAGCATCCACGATCTCTCTACTTCTTTCCGATTTCGCAGACGGAACCGTCCAATCTACGTCCGGCAGATTGAAATCTCCCAACAACAGCACCTCTCTTTTCTTCCCCAACTTTTGAATATCAGCGATCAGATCTTTATCTAGGTCCTCCAATTGTGTCGGAGGTCTGTAGACAACACCCACATGGACAGAGGTTTTATCCTCTCTTTTTAAGGTGATCCATATCGCTTCTTCCTTTCCCCAGTTCCCTGTCATTTCAGTCGCTGTGATATCATTTCTCATATACAGAGCTACTCCTCCACCTTTACGCCCCTCTCTATCCTTCCTAAAAAGATTATAGCCTGGTATGTTTGCATCCCATTCATGGGAACCATTGAGCCATATCTCTGTGATTGCAACTATGTCCAAGTCTGCCTCCAAGATTAGGGCATGAAGGTCATAAACGTTATTGCTTAGACTGTGAGCATTTGTGGTCATCACTTTCCATCTACAATTCCAAGTATGTGTTTTGGTTTTAGTGATTTGGGGGTGTCTTTTCTCTTTGGGTACCTTCATATCTTTTTGTTCCACCTTCTTTGCTTTTTCTTTCTCTTCCGCCTCAGTTTTATTTTCAGGAGCATCACAGTGCTGTAGTGGAGCAAAAGAATTCTGTAGGGGCAAAACTTGTGAGGGCGGATGCTTCTGTGTCACATAACGAAGCCTGCCTAAGCCTACTGTGAACCATCTATTCTTAGGTGGTATTATCCTTTGAGGCAGTGGTGAGAATTTGGTATGATTCTGTGCAGTATGATTTTGTGCAGTCCTAGAAGTTGCTTTAAGTGCATTCAATTCCTGCTTTACTTTGCTGAGCTCCTGTTTTAAACTAGCAAGCTGAAGACAGATAGGACAAGCTTTAAGTCTCCAGAAACTTGGTCTTGAAACTAAAGCAGCACAATTATTACAGAGAATAAAAGTCATCTTGATTTGTTGAAATGGGTATGAACAGGTGTACTATGATGTGGTTGTAATTAGGGTGGGGTTAATTTATGATATGTAGTATATTTGGTAAAGCTATATAGGAAGTGTCAGTCTTGGGGTGGGTGGGTTGTGGGGTAGGGTGGTTGGGCTTAAGCATAAGACCTATGGAATGTGTTTGCTGTAACCTATCTCTAGAACAGCATTGAAATGCCCAGAGCCACAAGTGTAAGGTGGGGGGAATCAGAAAATAATCTTATCTGAGAGCACCCAGATCCAAGTCCAGCTTCTGTTCTGTGTAGAGACAAAAACCACGTGGAGAGAAAAGCTCCACCTGTGCTATGCAATTACCTTACAACAAAAGCAGATGGGGGAGGGGAGGAGTTTCACACAGAATGGAAGCAGAGGGGGAAAAAAATACAAGAGAAACTACTACCGATTTTAAAGCACTTGTTAAATCCAGTTCCTAGATTATCAACCATCAAATACGTGATGCGTTCCTTAAGTGGGAGCCAGTGTAATTTTTCTCGTAGGGGCTTGGCACTTTCAAACTTTGGTTTGCCAAATATGAGTCTAGCTGCAGTGTGAGTTTCTTGATTATTTGTTCTTTGCAGCCGGCATATAGTGCAATAGTCTAGATGACTGAGCACCATTGATTGTACCAGGTGGCGGAAAACACTCCTTGGGAAGAAAGGTCTTATTCTTTTTAATTTCCACATTGAGTGGAACATTTTCTTGGTTGTGTTTTTCGCTTGCTTTACAGGTAAATAAAACAGTTTTTGAATAGGTGGAAGCATCTGCTCCGAATATTGAAATTCTTCTTTCAAGAATCTGAAGAATATCTCTGTTGGTGACATCAAATCACTCATAGGAAAGTTTAAGTTTCTAAGGTTTAGATTCCTCATTGTATTTTCTAAGTTTTCAATTTTTCTACTAACCAGCAGTTTGTCACTCACTACCTGAGTATGAACCTTTCGTAGTTTTTGTAATTCCACCTCAGTATTAGTTTGTTTAGCTGATAAGGCTTTCAAATCGCTTTTCATATCTTTTATTTGAGTAGCATTATTCAAAGATACTGTAATAAATGATAGACAGACCTTATGAAGGTTTTCTAGGGCAGTCCATATAGCCTCCAGGGAAATTTCGGCCGGTCTCATCAGCAGTTGAGTTGTCGCAAGACATAGCAAAGTTTCAGCCGAGGTAATATCTTTCTGTTCCAGTTCAACTGCGATAGCTCGAGATTGCTGGTCACCTTACATTTTCTTCCCCGCCATCGATTTTCCTCCAGAGACCTGCCTCCCTTTCGGAGATATTCCTACTTCACTCTCCGGAACAGGAACTCCAGTAGGCCTTGGGGATGGAGGGGTTAATGGGCCTGCCAGGCTGAGCAAAAAATCGCTCTCCAAGCCTGTGCTCTCCCTCGCACTGGCAGTGGATGCGCCCAAAGGTGTTGAAGCCAAGAAAGTAGAGATTGATGTTTGCCGAAGTCCAGGGGTATCCACCCTAGGAAGAGGAGGTCCCTTGAGTTTCCCTTTTCTTTTCGGCATGCTCCACTAGAGATTCAGAGGCAAAAGGTACGCAAAATTTAAAAAACAAGCGTTCTTTAAGGAGCTAGCGTCTCTGCTTCCTATCCATTGGCCATCTTGGATCATGGAGTAACCTTTTCTCTGGATCTTTTTTTTTTCTCTGCAGGTCATCTTTGGAATAGTCTGTTGAGTTGCATTCCTTATCTAATTTATTCAGTGCATTTTTTCTAGCAAAAAAGTACTCAAAAGCTAGGCCACCTTTACGGACCCACCCCACAATAGCTATGCCCCCTGCAACCAGTCACAGAATCTATGACAAGGCAGAATTGGTGTGTAGAGCCTGAGCTCTTTCATTAAAACTCGGGGTCCATGGGTCAATTTTAGCAGACAATGGAAAAGGTGCCGGTACTCAGTACCCCCTCAAAAAAAGCCCTGAATTTATTTGTTGTTTTTTTCAGAAAGCTTTAAAAACATATTTTTTCCGCAATGGTAATTAGTTTGTTTTAATTCAAATTGTACAAAGATGTCACATCCTGATGTTCTGTATCAGCTATTTTTTCTTTGTTATCCCACCTTGAATTCTTTTGTGAAGAGGGAGGGGGTTTGTGAGGGAGGCGGCGAGTGGATTTCAGGGGGGTTGGAACTGGGAGGGAGGTTTTTTTGCGGTGCCGGCGACGTTGGGAGAGTGGGTAGTTGTGTGTGGGAGGGGTTTCGTGAGGGAGGCGGAGCATTGATTTCAGGGGGGGTGGTTTCGGTGCCTTTACCATCTCAGGCTTGATACCAGCGACATTGGGCGTGGACTGATGCTTGCTGGGGGGCACGACGTAACATATTCTTGGATTTCGTTGTTGTGTCTCGTGCTGCTATGTTGTGGTTGGTCACATCTGCTTGTGACATACCCAGTGGCATTCCTAGAGTGGCTGACACCCAGGGCGGATTGCCGATGCGCTCCCCCAGGTGCAACGCCCCAGCATGACCCCCCCACCCCCGGCAAAAGGACACCCCCCCCAGTGAAAAGACAACCTTCCCCGGGTGCATTTTTACCTGCTGGGGGAGGGGGGTGCCGCGCACCTGTCGGCTTCGTTCGTTCCATGCTCCCTCTGCCCCGGAACAGGAAGTAACCTGTTCCGGGGCAGAGGGAGCACGGAACGAGCGGAGCCAACAGGCGCACGGCACCCCCCCAGCGGTGTGCACCCGGGGCAGACCGCCCCACCGCCCCTCCTTGGTATGCCACTGGGCGTACCAGGAAGTACTGGCGTCAGTTAGTGAGATGGATAGCAGGAATGCCTCAAGGTTTAAGTGCCACGCAGTCAGCTTCAGAATGTTGGAGGTGCTTTTTATTATATAGGATATGCTTGGATTTTTAGGCACTGCTCAGTGGAAAAGAGAGATTGGGACCAATCCATTTAGAAAGAAGTGTCCAGACAACAAAGGGAAAAATACATGTTTTACTTTCAGTTTTTAGTGCCTGGAATATGTCATCTTTGGGAATGTGTATTTCTTATATCTTTATATATATTTTGATTCCTCCAGGGCAAGGGAAAATACTTGCTGTACATGAACATGCACTACTTTAGTGGCTTTAGGGGTACTTTTACTAAGGTGGGCTAAAAATGGCTTGTGGTAGTGTAGGCATGGGTTTTGGGTGTGCGATGATCCATTTTTCAGCGCGCCTGTAAAAAAGCCTTATTAAAAAGTTTTTGCCGACAATGGACATCGTGAAAATGAAAATTGCCGTGCGTCCATTTTGGGTCTGTGACCTTACCGCCAGCCATTGACCTAGTGGTAAAGTCTCACGCGATAACTGGGCGGTAATGACCTATGTGCATCAAATGCCACTTGGCGCACGTCCGATACGCGCGTCCGAAAATAAAAATTCTTTTTCAGCCGCGTGTATCAGCTGCATGCCAAAAATTAAATTACCACAAGAGCCATAAGGTAGTCGGGCGGTAACTCCATTTTGGCAAGCGTTGGGCACGCGTAGATGCTTACGCGGCTTAGTAACAGGGCCCCTTAGATCCTGCAGGCATTGTTCCCTCTAAGCTGAGTGAGAGTCCTCCACCTACAGTCCTGCCAGTGGGTGGTGCTGTTTCACTATCACATTTTCAATAGTGAGGGACAGGCAAGCTCTGCAGCTCTCCAGAGAACCTACCTGGCCCTAGTGATTGTATACACAATATTGAAACATCACCACCAGCTATTCTATAATAGCTGCCCTCAAATAGGTGCCCTCCAGGTGCTCTCTTATAGAATTGCCCCAAGTTAGAGTGTTTAATTTGGCTCTCCACTCTGTTGCAACCGGAAATACTTCTGTTTAGGGACACCACTGCCGTTATTTCATTCTTCAGTATATCTTTTTAGAACTCTAAATCTTTGCACAGCCGAAGGATTTTTGCAGAGGCATACTGCATAACCTAAACACACAAAGCTGAATTAAGAGATGGCTGATGCTATCTTGAGTCTCAGATTGCCGTTTGTACCTATTCCATGAGGAATATTACTGCCACACCGTAGAAATGCCACAATCTATGTGCTAAATGTATTTGGGTTTTTTTTTATTTTTGCATGCAGCCTAGGAAGTTCTCTTTAAATGAGAAGCGAAGCTTTAAATCTGTCCTCAAGATGGTGCAGTGTCCTTGCATTTCAAATACAGCAGCTGTACAATAAGACATCTGATCAAAGTGCAGCATTTCCCTTTGTATGCCTGATTAAGGAAGCTGCTATTCTTCAGGGTGCCTCAAAAACTAGGAATAATTATAGTCCTGCTCAGCTGTTATTGAGATACGTCTGCCCTGTTGGGGTTAAAGAGGTATGAATAAAGGCCATTCCTGGCTATATGCATAAGAGTGGAAGAGCTCAAAGTAATTTGTCCTTTGAAATATAGCAAAATACATTAACTATGTAGAAAGGAGTAATATCACAACTATGAAATAACAAGAGATTATTTCCAGAGGCAGAATGTTGATGGCGCTGTAGCCTGCAACATCAGCATGTGGTAATAGATTGAGAATAGAAGATATCTTTTTCTCTTCCATAATAAACGTCCTTTGTCTTGTTTTTATTTTCGAATTTTTTTTCTAGCAGTCACACCTGTAGATGTGTGGTTCTTTCTATTTCTTGAAACTGTACTAGGTTTAAAAAATTCATACAATTGAAATCAGCCAAGCATATGGCATACTTGTTGAAGAACTGGAAAACAGCTCTTTTCATAATCTGTGGAGGAGGAACAATGAGGCCAATATTCAAAGAGTTTAGGCTTCTAACTGTAAAAACTAAACCCCTAAACTGGCATCTTTGAAATTTTACTAGGCCGGAGTTAATGTATTGCACAACACTATCAAATGATGCTACTACAAATGATACTTAAAATTGCGTGCATAAATTTGGGTGTGCGCCCAATTTGCACGCACAATTTAATTGTGTAACAAGCCTATGAGTGCTTATAATTGGGCCCTAGCAATCAATTATTGGCATTAATTGGCAACAATTTGGATTTACGTGCACATCTTGCTAAGCACTATTCTATAAAGATGCGATCGCAAAGCCTTTAATGTGCAACTGAAAAGGGGTGTGGCCATAGGAAGGGCATGGGCGGGTCAAGGGCATGCACTAAAGATTTTATTTATTTATTTATTTATTTGCTGCACTTGTATCCCACATTTTCCCACCTATTTGCAGGCTCAATGTGGCTTACAAAATGTTATAGCAACATGTACACATTATAGGATAAGAATTTCAGAATATAGATACAGATGGGTACATAGAATATCATAGCAATCATATTAATGGAATAATAATTTTACAATTATTACAAATAAGAGTGCATAAGTAAATCATATTGGATTGGAAGTGGATTGAAAGATCAACATAACATAACATAATGATATCAGGACAAGATATAATATTCAGTCGTGAGGATGTAATTAGGATGAACAGATAGGAGGGTTCCTTAATAGTTATGATTGGAATAATTAGGAAGTCAGATCGTTATGGGGAATCTTTATTGTACGCCTTTAAGGTCTTTAATAACTTTCGGAAGGTTGTCAGGTCGTGTGTTGTTTTTATGGCGATCGGTAAATCATTCCATAGTGCAGGTGTATGAGAAACTGGATGTATGTATAGACTTGTATTTAAGTCCTCTGCAATTGGGATAATGAAGGTTTAAGCAGGTGCGTGATGAACTTTTGTTGTTTCTCTTTGGTAAGCCAATTAGGTTTGACATGTATGATGGGAAATCTCCATAAATGATTTTATGGACAAAGGTACATATCTTGAATGCAATACGATCTTTCAGTGGGAGCCAATGCAGGCTTTCTGTAAGGGGTCTGGCACTTTCATATTTTGCCTTGCCGAATATTAATCTGGCTGTGGTGTTCTGGGCTGTCTGGAGTTTCTTGATGGTTTGTGCCTTGCATCCCACGTATAAGGAATTACAGTAGTCCAAATGGCTCAGAACCAATGATTGCACCAATACGCGAAATGTCTCTCTTGGGAAGAAAGGTCTTGCTCTTCTGAGCCTCCACATTGCATAGAACATTTTCTTTACGACATTTTTTACATGGCAGTCTAGATTAAGATTGCGATCAATTGTTATGCCTAGGAGTTTCAGGGTGTCCGCAACAGGGAGAGTATGGTTTGGTGTGTTTATGTTGGGATAGTTGATTTTTTATATTGCGATGATAATATTAGGCATTGTGTCTTTTCTGTATTCAGCTTTAGTTGGAAAGCGTCTGCCCATGAGTTCATAATTTGGAAGCTGCAATTTATTTTGTCTGCAATTTCTGATGTCCTTTTTGAATGGAATATATATCATCACATGTGCACACTATTTTAGAATTCAGGGATCCATGCCTAATTTAGGTGTGAGAATTTACACTAGGGTTCAGTTGGTGTAAATCCTTGCTCCTAAAAGTTGGGATCGGATCCTGGCACTATGTTCTATTCTATTCTCGGTGCCCAACTTGGATTGGCATTTATAGAATAGTGCTCAACTGCTTTGTTTTTGGTGCCCAAATTTGGGTGCCATTTACTGAAATTAGTCCTATAATATACGGAGCAGGGGAGCAGTCTAGTGGATAGAGCAGTGGGCTGAGAATCAGGGAAGCCAGGGTTCAAATCTGGGCCATCATGGGCAAGTCACAAAAAACCTTCAATGCCTCAGGTACAAACTTAAAGGACAATTCTATAAGTGCACATGTGTAGTTATGGATGCTATCCCCTGGATTCTCTAAAAGTCATCTAAAGTTAGGTGCGATCTTGAGATATAAATGTGAATGAATTAGACCCCTGCCAGCCAAACCAGGGGCCCTAGGACCAATTTGGGGGGCCCAGACTCCCATGGCCCCCCGTAGCTACACCACTGATTAGCGCAGGAGCCCTTACCACCTAGTAAATAGGTGGTGGTAAGGGCTCAACGCTAATGGCCACGTGCTAATTGGGAAATTAGCATGCAGCCATTAATAGAAAACAAATTGCAGCCATTTTACAGCCGCGCTAAAAGTGGCCTCAGTACGTAGGAAGCCCATTCTTTAAAAAGAACATAGGCCACTTTTTAGTACGGTGTAGTAAAAGGGCCCCATAGCGATAAAGGAGAAAAACTCAAAAACGACATTGATAATGGAAGTGAACTGTGTAGAGGGAGAAGAAACCCCTAAAATGTGGTAAAAACTATATAAATATTTTTTGAACGTGCTGGGTTACACAGGCTCGATTAAAAGCAATGTCCAAACATACAGTGATAAGCAGCCTACATGTATTCCATCTTATGAATTCTGGAATGGAGCTCTCTTTGGCACGATGTAAGCACTATGGCAAATATTTGCACTAAGGGGACAATTCTGGAATTCCAATTAAGCATGCTGATGCTGTGTGCTGAGTGGCAATGCTATAACAGCATCTGTGCACCAGGATGTCATTATAGAACAGTCTATTACTAATAAACCAATCCTTGAAAGGAAAAATATATCAAAAAGAGACCCTCAGTATTATAAAAGAGGGAATATTCAGCATATGGGCTGACACTGCAAATCCTAGAGCTCAAATTGGAATACACCGTCATAAAAACGCTTCTCCATAATTGCTCACATACATCATTTTCCTCTAAATAAGGTGAAACATAATTTTTTTTAAATGTGATTTTTACTGTCAATTCTTAAACTTCACCAACAAACATCAATTCTAAATGATTAAACTCTAAGGGGCCCTTTTATTAAGCTGCGTAGGCACCTACACGTGTCCAACGCATGTCAATTTTGAGTTATCGCCTGGCTACCACATGGCCCAATGTGGTAATTTCATTTTTGACTTGCGTCTGCTACGTGCGCTGGGAAGTAATTTTTATTTTCTGGCGTGAGGCAGAAACCAGGTGGTAATCGTCATTCCGCGTGTGTAGACGATTACCACACAGTTAACACGTGAGACCTTACCGCTACGTCAATGGCTAAGTCAGTGGCTGGTGGCAAGGTCTCAGACCCAAAATGGACGTGCACCAATTTTTATTTTGCTGCACATCCATTTTCAGCAAAAATTAAAAAAGACCTTTTTTACAGGTGCACTGAAAAATGGACCTGCGTGCGCCCAAAATACTTGCCTACATTAGCGCAGCCCATTTTTAGGTGCACCATAGTAAAAGGGCCCCTTAGGTCCCTGTTTACTAAGCCACGCTAGTTTTTTAGTGCACTCTAAAATTAGCACACGCTAAACACTACAATTGCCCATATGGTCCTATAGGCGGCATAGCATTTACCACATCCTAATTATTAGCACATGCTAAAAACAGTAACATGCCTTAAGCACTGCTTAGTAAACAGGGCCCTTAATGTCTATAGATAGAGTTTCTCAACTCATGACTGTATCCCAGACCAACACTCCAAATAAGTAATGAAAATACTATCTGACACTTATCTTTATTTATTTATTTGTTGCACTTGTACCCCACATTTTCCCACCTATTTGCAGGCTCAATGTGGCTTACATAGTACCATCAAAGGCGTTTGCCCAGTCGGTTGATAACAAATACAAGGTTGTATAATGATCGTATGAGGTATGTGTGGAGGGTTGGAAGGGATGAAGATTGCGTGTTGTCCAGTACGATCAAAGTCATGCTGTGTTGCTGGGTGAAGAGGTTTACTTTGGGTCATTGGGGTAGACCTTTTTGAAGAGGTTGGCTTTTAGTGATTTCTTGAAGTTCAGGTGGTTGTTGATTGTTTTTACAGCTTTTGGGAGGCCATTCCATAGTTGAGCGATTATGTAGGATAAGCTGGATGCGTAAGTTGTTTTGTATTTCAGTCCTTTGCAATTTGGGTAGTGTAGGTTTAGGTAGGATCTTGATGATCTGACTTTGTTTCTTATTGGTAGATCTTTAAGGTCTTTCATGTATCCTGGGACATCGCCGTATATGATTTTGTGGACTAAGGTGCAGACTTTGAAGATGATCCGTTCTTTGATTGGGAGCCAACGCAACTTTTCTTGAAGGGGTTTGGCACTTTCGAAGCGTGTTTTGCTGAATATCAGCCTGACTGCTGTATTTTGGGCGGTCTGGAGTTTTTTAATGAGTTGTTCTTTGCAACCCGCGTAGATTCTGTTGCAATAATCTGCATGGCTTAGGACCATTGATTGTATTAGGTTTCGAAAGGTTGCTCTTGGGAAGACAGGTTTTAATTGTTTGAGCTTCCACATTGAATAGAACATTTTCTTTGTTACAGAGTTTACTTGGCTCTCGTTGTCCAACAGAGCACTGCATTTTGGAGAATCCTTCCACAGGGATAGAACATGTTTTCTTTCTGTGATAGTGAAACGCCAGTCTTAATATCAAATTTTAGGGCTGTAATCCATAAGGCAATCACCTAAACTTTGGAATTAAGACTGTCGCTTCACTATCACAGAAAAATAAAAGTTCCATCCCTGAAGAAGGAATCTCCGAAATGGAGTGCTTTATTGGATGATGATGAATATGGATGCAATAGATTTGCACGCATTGCCTCTACTGCATGCAAATCTAACTCATGAATATTCATTGTGGAAATCCTGAAAACTCGATGGGGCTAGGTGTGTCCTGAGAAATGGGTTGGGAATGGCTACTTTATGGGGCCTTTTACTGTAAGTCTGAGACTAGCATGCGCAAACTACATGCCCGAAGAATACTCAGATAAGAAGAAATTTGCTTCGGATATAAAGGAAAAGCATTCCAAAGTTTAGTTGTTTGGAATTAGACAAAAGAATCCAAAATTTGTTTAAATCCATTAAAAGTTTTATTTTAATGTTATTTTGAATTTACACACTGCAACTTCTATGAATTTTTTGGATTTCCACAAAATAATCATTAATACATTTTCTATTACCCATATATACATAAGTAGTAAAGTTCAAATTAATAATAACATTTATGCTTCAGACCATGCTAATAATACCTGGGCACATCTTTGCTTGGATATTGCCTCAGTATGTATACACGTTACCTTAAGAACATAAGAATAGCCATACTGGGTCAGACATTTTCAGCAGTGGCTAATTCAGGTCACAAGTATCCGACAGAATCCCAAATAGTAGCAACATTCATGCTACTAATCCCAGGGACAAGCAATGGCTTTTACCCATGTCTATCTCAATAGCTGACTATGGACTTTTCCTCCAGGAACTTGTCCTAACCTTTTTTAAACCCAGATATGCTAACCGCTGATACCACATCCTCTGATAAGTTCTAGAGCTTAACTATTCGTTGAATGAAAAAATATTTCCTCCTTTTCATTGTAAAAGCAGTACCATGTAACTTCCTAGAGTGTCCACTAGTCTTTGTACTTTTAGAAAGAGTAAAAAATTGAGGGGCTCATTTATTAAGCAGCGTAAGCATCTACACGTGCCCAACGACCGCCAAAATGGAGTTACAGCCCGTCTACTTTGTGATTCTTGTGGTAATTTCATTTTTGGCGTGCCTCTGAAAAATAATTTTCGGTTACGCATATTGGGCGCGCACCAAGTGGCATTTGACGCACGTAGGTCATTACTGCCCGGTTACCGCGTGAAATTTACCACTAGGTCAGTGGCTGGCGGTAAGGTCTCAGGCTCAAAATGGATGCGCGCCTATTTTGATCTTGCCGCACGTCCATTTTTGGCAAAAAAAATAAGAGGCCTTTTTTTACAGGCTTGCTGAAAAATGATTCTGCGCGTGCCCAAAACTCACGCCTACCCTACCGCAAGCCACTTTTCAGCGCGCCTTTGTAAAAGGACCCCTGAGTTATTTTTACCCGTTCTACACCACTCAGTGTTTTGTAGACTTCTATCATATCCCTCCCTTAGCTGTCTCTTTTCCAAGCTGAAGAGTGCTAATCTCTTAAGCCTTTCCTCATAATGGAGTGACAAAGCATGCTCTATCATTAATTATGTAGTACAGTATTATACTGTCCCCAAAACTGCCAGATCTTGATCACCGGAAAACATTTTACTTTGGGATGTGAATGGCAAAAGCCATATTACATACATATGTCAGCACACTATTTCAGGGAGGTAGATGGCAGTATTACTACATCTACATGGCTTTGAACAGTAGGTGATGCTTTGCAGACGCTGCTGCCGGTGACTGCTGTAATAATGTACGTGTCCTCTGTGATTTTAATTATTGTCCTTAGCATGGGAAGCATGTAGGAACCCAAGTACTGTACAAACAGATTTAATGCCTGCCTGATCCGTTATTTCTCATTCAATCATTGTTATTGCTGAATATACAGCAATGAGAATGCGAAACTGATAGGATGCTGATAGATGAAGGTAGGCAGATACGAAGGGGCAGATGCATTTATAGCGTTCAAATACAGCACGCATTCAAATTTATTGCCAGTAAGATAATGGAAGTTAATTGGCTGCATGGTCATTAAAAATCCCAAAATGTGACATTCTGTATCGAGATGATACACCCGTGTTCATGGGGTTATGCTGTAAATTGTTTCCTGGGCTGCTTTCATTTTGCTTTACGGGGAATGTGCTGTTGTCTGTTAGATACATATAAAGAGACTGGAGGGGAAAAATTGTCAGTGTGTAGAATGGCATCAGAACTAGTCCATGAAAGTGAAACATAAATTAAAGCAGAATTTGATTACATCATTTTGTATGACTATATCATTAGGATAACCACTGAAGATTGTTTTTTTTCTGCACATTACCAGGTACCCTTCTACCTTTAAAGCAGTTTTCTATTTACAGTTAGGTTCACTTTGCTTATATACTGAAGAAGCTCTCTCCCTAGAGACACGGGCCAATTTAACTTGGTAATCATTTGTAATGCGCGACCTAACCAACTTTTGGAAATCACTGAAGACTTGCCTCTTCAACAAGGCATACCACAACTTTTGGAAATCACTCTATCTCTTATTCTGAATATGATCTCTTTATACTTGATTGCTTAATCTACTAGGTCACTCTTGATCTTTATGTAATACCACTTGTATCTCTCACTCTGGAATGGCGATCGCCATGACGGAACAATGTAAGCCATATTGAGCCTGCAAATAGGTGGGAAAATGTGGGATACAAATGCAGCAAATAAATAAATAATATATTTCAGTTGTAATAAGATAATTTAAAAGCCTAAAGCAAGCTTGAAAAAGCATTTTAGGGCCACTCTATTTCATTGATGCACCAAACAAATGTAAGATTTCGTTTACTAACTTGTGTTAATGGGTGTTAATGCATTAATGCAATTTAACCCATGTTATCCCATGTTAAATTACATAAGGCTCATCTATTTAGGTGCCCCAATGTCACATGCTAGGAGTATAAATTCTATAACAGCATCTGTGTACCAAGATGCCATTGTAAAATACTAGCGTAAACCCGGATTGGCACACCAAAATACTAGGTGCGACCACTTATGCCAGGTCAATGGCATGCATAAATAGGTGTGCCAAAGTGCATTAAAGAAAGGACATATAGGGAAATTCTATATATATGGCACCTTAAAAATTGGTCAAACAAGAAAACAAAAAGCAGAGAGGAGAATCCTCACGTATAGCAAAAGCAATGGACACAAAAAGTGAGGACGAGTTGAAGAGGAAATAAAAAAAAACCTTTATAAATGATAAAATGATGACCCGACACAGCAGTGTTTCGGCATCAAAGCCTGCATTAGGGGTCAAACAAATCTTTTTAAGTTGTCACTGAATAACAGACCAAGGGAAATGTGGCTGTAGGACTTCCTTAAAACCAAGAATTAAGCAGTCAACTGTGAAGCGCCTCGACGGCAATACACATAAATGACATCAGTAGTATCATATTAATATCTAAAGCATTAAACAATGATATTTATCTTTCGATAGCTGCTTCTTTGAGGATATATTAGCTATCTTGCTCACCAGTGACGTCATTTATGTGTATTGCTGTCAAGGCGCTTCACAGTTGACTGCTTAATTCTTGTGTTTTAAGGAAGTCCTACAGCCACATTTCCCTTGGTCTTTTATTCAGTGACAACTTAAATACATTTGTTTGACCCCTGATGCAGGCTTTGATGCCGAAACATGGCCGTGTCGGGTCGTCATTTTATCATTTATAAAACCTTAAAATTTGGTGCCATAAAATCACATGTTTAGTGTGATTCTATAACCTACGCCTAAAGTTAGGTTAGTTTATAGAATACGCTCATGCGCCACTCTTGTGCCTAAAGTTTAGGCTGCCTAAACCAGGCCTAAATACCTGTGCTTAAGTTAGGCACAGATTGAGTATATTCTATTATAGTGCGCATAGCTTTTTGGCATGTCCACAACCCGCCCATTCCACGCCCATGGCCATGCCCACTTTTCGACTGTGCGCATTAGAATTTACATGCACCACATTATGGAATATGCCTAGAAAGCTGCATGTGTAAATTCTAATTACAGCCAATTAGTGCAACTAATTGGTTGTTAAGTACCAATTATCAGTGCTGATTAGCTTGTAAAATCAATTAAGTTGTGCACACAATTTGGCCATGCGGCCAATTAGTGCACACTTAAGGTGCCATGTATAGAATTTGAGGGATAACTTACAGTATTCTATAAATTATGCATGCAAGTTGGAGACAGCCCATAGCCAACCAATGCCTCTCCCAGATATACACACCCTGGTGCTAGTGCACTTATTCATGTTACTGCATTTAAGGGGCATGTAGGTGTAGATATCTAGCCATAGAGTTACCCTTCACATATTATTATGTGTTAAATTGTTATCGTTAGTTAGTAAATGAGGGCCATAGTTACCATACTTTTGCGTGTATAACCCGCACACATGTATAACCTGCACCTCGATGTACCCCACAGGAAAAAAGCTAATTTCATAAGTAAAATTGTTTATTATCCCATCACCCATGTATACCCTACATTTATTGCAATAAAATATAAATTGTATATTACTCCTATTGAAAAGCACCGATTTTGAAAATAAATTCGTGTATAACCCACACTTGTGGAAAAAAAAATGTAAAATCATGTGTAATTTGTGGGTTATATGTGTGAAAATATGGTATATCCCCCAAACCATATAGATGATTTACATGTATTTTAGAGCAGGGTAAGTAAAACAGGTAATACTTCCACCAAGCTGGTGAACACCATTTGTATCAAATATGTACTGTAAGAAGACATGGAAATACCACTCACTGAAGCGCTGGGGCTCAAAATATTAGCAGAATTTGAGGAAGGATGGAACAAATGCAAATTTTAAAGTGCAATGATCTGAAGACAAAGCCTGGGATCAAGTTTATACGGCATTACGTTAGGAATCATAGGTGTCTGAATAAGAGGTTTGGGGAGGCTAATCCTTCCCAGGCTGACAGACAGGTACATGCAGTACTGACAGTTTATGCTGAGAACAGGACATGCACTAGGTCAATAACCAAGGCAGGAAATTGTATGCTTGCTGCAAATGCCAGTTCCTCATCTTCTTTCTCTGACTGGTTCTGCCTCAGACCATAATACTATATTGAGACTTTCTTTTAGATATTTGGAAATGTTGTTTATGGGATACAAAATACTTGTGTTTCCTGATTTGACTAGGATGCCACACAGGGATGAGGCACAAGGCTTTTTCTGGCCTATAGGTCTAGGGTTCAAGCTTTGGGGGCTAACATTGTGCTATGTTTTCCTTGTTCACGTATTTGAGGATAAACAATTTCAGGTTTTTTTTTTTACGCCAAGCAACTGGAGGACTTGTTAATGCTACTGTGTAAACCTGCTTGTTCACTGTAAAGGGTGGGCTTAGGAAGTAGTTTGGGCAGCAGTTCTTATGGGTGTTTTTGCTTTTTCCTTTAATTAGCTTCTTTGAATCTTGGCTCTCATTTCTTCATTTGTGGATGAAAATGTTTTTTATTTTCTAGAGGATTTGATTTTTTTTTTGGTTAATTTCTTTTCAGATTTCCATTGTGTCCCAATAGTTTGGCGTTCACTTTGATAAATAATTAAAAAAAATAATGCACAGCCCACATAATTTTACCATTCTTTGTGGGTAACAATAAAATGTATATAATTAAAATGCTCTAAAACTAATAAAATCACAACAAAACAACATAAACAAACATTCATACATAAAATCAGACAAATCGCCTGTGGATACAGTCACTCAAATAGCTAACATTAAATCATTTTATGAGCAAAAATGTCAAAGAGGCAGAGGCAAGCCTTACTTAAAAGAAATATATAGTCAGACGTCTCATTCAGATGTCATTTTCAACAGATAATTGAGAATGAAACTTACATTAATTTGAGGTTTAAGATGTTTCTTAATCTGAACATATGAACTGAAACTGCAAAGTTACAGAGGAAGAGCATTCCAAAGACATTTAAATGCAGTGTAAAATAATGAAGAATGATATTGTTTATGTTTGTTTATTCAAACTTGATGTACTGCTATTACTTTAAACAAGGTCAAAGTGGTGTACAGTCTAACTGTATAAGGGAATGAAAGTCTAATAAATTTTTTTTTGCTGAATGTGGTGAGCAAGATAGCTAATATATCCTCCAAGAAGCAGCTAGAGAAAGATAAATATCATTGTTTAATGCTTTAGATATTAATATGAGTGCTTTAAATTGGGGGGGGGGGGGGGGGGCAATCCATCAAGGTGTGGCAACAGTTCTCCTTTTACCGTACTTTGAACTGCTGTGGGATTCAGCAACCTGTGGATCCCAGTATTGCAGGTTGCTGAATCCTTGAGGAAAGAAAATAACGCTGCTTGGGAGTCACGGCCCGGGAGCATTGTGTTGCAAAGCTGCTGTCTGATGTTCTTAGGCTGATCACTAGGGATTATCTTTCCCCATGTTTTCTTACAAGGAAAGATGGCCCCTAGTAGTAGTTGTGTGAGACTACCAGGAGGGGCAAAATTTTACTGGCGGTGCTGGATTGGGCAGTAGTGACTGGACCTCACTCTTGCCTAAAGATAAGTACATAAGTACATAAGTAGTGCCATACTGGGAAAGACCAAAGGTCCATCTAGCCCAGCATCCTGTCACCGACAGTGGCCAATCCAGGTCAAGGGCACCTGGCACGCTCCCCAAACGTAAAAACATTCCAGACAAGTTATACCTAAAAATGCGGAATTTTTCCAAGTCCATTTAATAGCGGTCTATGGACTTGTCCTTTAGGAATCTATCTAACCCCTTTTTAAACTCCGTCAAGCTAACCGCCCGTACCACGTTCTCCGGCAACGAATTCCAGAGTCTAATTACACGTTGGGTGAAGAAAAATTTTCTCCGATTCGTTTTAAATTTACCACACTGTAGCTTCAACTCATGCCCTCTAGTCCTAGTATTTTTGGATAGCGTGAACAGTCGCTTCACATCCACCCGATCCATTCCACTCATTATTTTATACACTTCTATCATATCTCCCCTCAGCCGTCTCTTCTCCAAGCTGAAAAGCCCTAGCCTTCTCAGCCTCTCTTCGTAGGAAAGTCGTCCCATCCCCACTATCATTTTCGTCGCCCTTCGCTGTACCTTTTCTAATTCTACTATATCTTTTTTGAGATACGGAGACCAGTACTGAACACAATACTCCAGGTGCGGTCGCACCATGGGGCGATACAACGGCATTATAACATCCGCACACCTGGACTCCATACCCTTCCTAATAACACCCAACATTCTATTCGCTTTCCTAGCCGCAGCAGCACACTGAGCAGAAGGTTTCAGCGTATCATCGACGACGACACCCAGATCCCTTTCTTGATCCGTAACTCCTAACGCGGAACCTTGCAAGACGTAGCTATAATTCGGGTTCCTCTTACCCACAAGCATCACTTTGCACTTGTCAACATTGAACTTCATCTGCCACTTGCACGCCCATTCTCCCAGTCTCGCAAGGTCCTCCTGTAATCGTTCACATTCCTCCTGCGACTTGACGACCCTGAATAATTTTGTGTCATCGGCGAATTTAATTACCTCACTAGTTATTCCCATCTCTAGGTCATTTATAAATACATTAAAAAGCAACGGACCCAGCACAGACCCCTGCGGGACCCCACTAACTACCCTCCTCCACTGAGAATACTGGCCACGCAATCCTACTCTCTGCTTCCTATCTTTCAACCAGTTCTTAATCCATAATAATACCCTACCTCCGATTCCATGACTCTGCAATTTCTCCCTGGACCACCAATAATTTTAAAGGTAGTCCCTGTGGAGGGGAGGGGAGGGGGGTCATGAAGCCAGGAGAAGGGTCTTGAAGCCAGGGGAGGCTTAAGACCAGGGGTGTCTTGAAGCTGGGGGGACAAGACCAATAGGTCTTGATGCCAGGGGGAGGGTTTAAGACTGGGGTGGGGGGCTTAAGACCAGAGAAGATCTTGAAGCTGGGGAGGAGGATCTGCTCTGTTGGCCCAGGAGCATCAGGCTGTGGCTTTGTGGTTCAATGCTCCTGGGCAGTGAAATAACCCCAGGTAAAAGCTGGGGCTATTTCACCCTGATTTGTGGGTCCGAACATGACTTGCAGTGTACCACCACAAATTGCATTAGAATTTTTGCATAATAATGAGATACAAACCATACATGTGCATGTTTTGCATCTCATTACTACCTAACCCGCAGCAACTTAAATATCACCACAGTATTTTATTGTCAAGTGACTCTAGAGCCATTTAAGTCACATTAAGTAATTACTACTACTACTACTACTATTTAACATTTCTATAGTGCTACAAGGCATACGCAGCGCTGTACAAACATAGAAGAAAGACAGTCCCTGCTCAAAGAGCTTACAATCTAATAGACAAAAAATAAAGTAAGCAAATCAAATCAATTAATGTGAACGGGAAGGAAGAGAGGAGGGTAGGTGGAGGCGAGTGGTTACAAGTGGTTACGAGTCAAAAGCAATGTTAAAGAGGTGTGTTTTCAGTCTAGATTTAAAGGTGGCCAAGGATGGGGCAAGACGTAGGGGCTCAGGAAGTTTATTCCAGGCGTAGGGTGCAGCGAGACAGAAGGCGCGAAGTCTGGAGTTGGCAGTAGTGGAGAAGGGAACAGATAAGAAGGATTTATCCATGGAGCGGAGTGCACGGGAAGGGGTGTAGGGAAGGACGAGTGTGGAGAGATACTGGGGAGCAGCAGAGTGAGTAATTGAGGGATTAGTCTTGAGCTGGTTTCAAGATTTTTTGCAAAAGAGATAATATATCATTGGAGTGGCAAGCAAGAGGTTTTTGGAGTTCTACAAGGCTCTTCCCTCTCGCCAACTTTATTTAATATCTATTTAAGTAAGATGGGAGAAGCTTTGTCAACATTAGGAGTATTGTTTTTCTCATATACTGATGATATATTTTTATAATTACAGCTTTAGAGAAATTTGAAGATAAAAGATATAATAGTTAAGACGGATTGTTGGGCGAAGGATAATTTTCTAAAGCTAAATAGGCTAAACTGAAATAGTGTTGTTTGGAGCATATGACCAGTTGCCTAGGAAACACCTAGACCTAGGAGGGGAGTTAGCAATTGATGATCATTCTAAGGAATTGGGGGGTCATTTTGGACTCAAAGTTATCATTTGAATTGCAATTAAATACTTTGGTTAAAAAGTTTTTTTTTCCAGATTAAGACAATTAAGAGCAGTACTCTCAGTTTTATCTTCTTATAGCTTTAGAAGAGTATCACAGGCTATTTTAATTCCTTATTTAGACTATCGTAATTCTTTATATGGAGGGATTACATGTAAAATGATCACCAGTCTACAGTTTTTGCAGAATACGGTGGTGAGATTGATTTTTGGGTTAGGTAGGTTTGAGAGGGTTATGCCACTTTTTCAAGAACTGCATTGGCTGCCCATTGTCATGCAGTTTAAATTGGCCTATTTGATTCTTAAGTGTCTAAATGGACATAATTCCAGCGGTTTAGTTTATTATTTGGATTTTCCAACTGCTTTTTGCTCAACATGTAAAGAAAGGTGCTTCAAGTTCAACTGCCCATCTACAAAGAATGTACGGTGTAAATCTTTTTTTAGAATGTTCATAAATGTACCAAGGAGTGAAAGTTTGGAATGTACTGCCTTTGAACATCCAGCAAATTATATTTCATCTTTCAAATGGCTCTTAAAACTTACCTTTTTAAGAAGGTTTTTTGCAGGACTGTTTGTAAATGGTATATGATTATTTTTATTCTTTATGTAAGTGATGGAGTACTGAACTTACAAAAATTCTAAATTGGAATATTATATCATAGTCTAATGCTCCCAAAGTTGGGGCAGCAGTGGGGAGCTAGCTAGCCTAATGATTAATGCAGTGGGCTGAGAACCTGGGGAGCTGGGTTTGATTCCCACTGCTGCTCCTTATGACTCTGGGCAAGTCACTTAACCCTCCTCCATTGCCCCAGTCAGATACAATAACATAGATTGTGAGCCCAGTAGGGACAGAGAAAGTACCTGCACAGGATTTGTAAACCACGTTGGTTGTACCACAGAAAGGCGGTATATCAAGCCCATGACCCCTTAACCCTCCTCCGCCACCCCGGTGGGTGTCCCTGGGTCTGGGGGCAACCTGGCTGGAGTTTCCCTCAGGTATGCTCTGTCAATCACAGAGTGCATGGTGCCCCATGCCTCCACCTGAATGAGAAGGGTATTAGCAGGTGGAATTCCCCTCCCTTCCCCCCAGGAAAAATCCAAAACACGTGTGAGTGTGAAAAAGATTGGCTAAAAATATTTACAAACTTATTCAACTTACAAAATTCTAGGTGAATGGTAAGTACCAATATTGCAATTAATCAGTATAAATATTAAACAGCAAACCTTGAGTGACTCCTGAAGACATATAATATATGCAAACTGCTTTATTTATTTATTTTTTTTATCACAGAAAGGATATATCAAATCCCTGACCTTCTACCCTTTACCCTATAAGTCATTAACCATTCAGATAATTTGTGGTGCCTATTCAACACAACTTTACCAACTAAATAAAGAATATCATACCTCCTTTAATAAAACCTGCTCAGATAAAATTGGACGTGATTTGGACTGCACTTCATACAATGTACAAGGTATGTACTGGATTCATTCCCTTGTTCAACAACATTATCTTTTAAAGTTCAAAAGTTAGAATAAATTACTGAGCAAAGTGCATTAAAATCAGAATATCTTGCCCAGCAATTTCAGCAGTTAATACAGTCTCAAACATCTTTAATGCAAGCTAGATTGACTTTTCAGCGAAGGATAGAAAATTTTGCTAACTATACTCGACAATTGAATTTACAGGTTTTGAACTTCCCAAATTGCTAACTGCTCCACCCAAGGAATTGAATTATTGATTCCTTAAGGAATATAAATACTCTGATTCCAATTTTCCTCCTTTACATGGAGGAGTGGCCTAGTGGTTAGGGTGGTGGACTTTGGTCCTGAGGAACTGAGTTCAATTCCCACTTCAGGCACAGGCAGCTCCTTGTGACTCTGGGCAAGTCACTTAACCCTCCATTGCCCCACGTAAGCCGCATTGAGCCTGCCATGAGTGGGAAAGCGCAGGGTACAAATGTAACAAAAAAAAATATATATATATATATTAAGAGCATAAGAATAGCCATACTGGGTCAGACCAATAATCCAGCTAGCCCAGTATCCTGCTTGCAACAGTGACCAATTCAAGTTACAAGAACATGACAGAATCCCAAATAGTAGCAAAATTCATGCTACTGATCATAGGGACAAGCAGTGGCTTTCCCATGTCTATCTCAAGTGGTAAACCCACCAAGGGTGGCAGTAAGTGCCCCCCCCCCTCCGCATGGCCATGTCTTTTTTCAGCCTTTTTATCCACTGTGGTAAAAAGGGCCTCAGCATGCGGCAAAAATGACACCTGCCGCTGGTGCAGGGCTCTTTTTACCACAGCTTAGTAAAAGGCCCCTATGATTTGAATTATTCTTCCCAATGTGCATCACTTTGCACTTCCACACTAAATTTCTCTGGCCCACCCTCTAACCTCAAGAGACCTGCAGATTCATGGTGGGTGGCCAGCAGAGACAGTGAAAAAAGGGGGGGGGGGGAAGGAAAGCGGAGAGAGATACCGGACAATGAGGATGGAGAGCAGAGGGCACCTTGTTTCCACAGCAAGCTACCCCTACCATTGGGCAGCCCTGGGCTTTTTGCTGGGCTTGTTCAATTACAGCTACCCCTTCTTGGTGCCTATGTGCCTTTCCTGGCCAGTTGTACTATTATAAAATTGCACTTGTTATATTTTCTTTTCCCTCAAATGTGTTTTAAATTGAATTGATTTTCTAATGAAGTGGAGTAGCCATGTTTTGGTCTGTATTCGAATGCATTTAAGCTCATCAGTGGGAAGAGTGAGGACTGGAGGACGAGAGAGTTTAAATTCACCTTCTACAGCTCCTTCATCATAGCCACAACTGTGCACAGAAAGAATAGTTCTAATCACAAACAAAATTTTAAAAACATTCTTCTCATTTTGTTTTGTAAATCAAAGAACATATGATATCTTTTTTTTTTTTAATACCCAACTGACTGTGTCAGAGTAAATTACACACAACTGGCCTATAACTATACACATTTATCAGGATGTAATTATATAAAGAGTTTCAACCACAAGCCTGAGTTGTTGAGTCACGTGGTTTATGTCATCAGAACCCAGAGACAATGTCATGCCCTCATCATGGTTATAATTTATCTGCTAACATGCAGCAGCAGCAGTGCCACAGTTATTCCATGGGTAGCGGTAACAGGCTGTGCCACCATTGACCTTAATGATGCCGACCGTGGTAAGCTGTGACATGTTGACAGGAAGCCATAGATCGATGGCATTTTCTAAAGGGCAGTACTGCACCAATTTTAGAAGAGACAATAAATGCAGTGAGACTGAAATGAGAGAGTAGCTGCATACATTTTGGTCAAAGGAAGCTTGAATATTTGATTCCATTTAAAACAGAGACAGCCCTTCAGTGTGGTTTTTAATTTGTTTTCACTTTTTAGACATGAGGTTCCTTGCATGAGAGCCCAGTAACAGTAGCTGAAACCTTTTTCTGCGTGGTTGCTCATTGGCTTCATGAGGACCCCCTGAAAGTGTCTGTTCCTGGATACAGCATCCTAATCTGGAGAGCCATGTTAACGTCTTGATCTGTGCTATAATGGTGTGTTTTAATTTAGAATATGCTATTTCCATATAATTGATAAGTTCTAAACCTGTTCTGTAAATTAACACAGCTGTGAAGTGTATAAGATACAAAGAAGGTAATTTTATAATGTTGCGCCTGGTTAACACGCACTGCCATGTGCTTATTTGAAGTCTATAAAAAAAATCATTGGCTTCCAACTGAACAACACATTAAGGGGGTCTTTTACTAAGCTATGGTAGCGTTTTTAGCTCGCGGTAGAAATCAGCTGGTGGTAAATGCTGAGACGCCCATTATATTCCTGAGGGCGTCTCGGTGTTTTCTGCCAGCTGATTTTTACCATGAGCTAAAAATGCTATCGTAGCTTAGTAAAAGACCCCCTTAATGATTTACTCTTCCATATACTCCAGTCCTTTTGCTTAGATCCTTAAATGACCATCGCTTAATACTCCGCAGTCCACGAGTTGCACAACTCAAATCCTCTAGGAAAAGTGCATTCTTCTTTGTTGCCCTGTACATATGGGACATCTTACCTTTAACTATTTGTGGTGAATTATCCCTGAAACATTTTAATTCGGGGTTAAAAACATGGCTCTACAACAAACCTGTTCCACTTAAGTCCAGGTCATGGATTAACTATTTGAGACACCAAACACTGCTCTTTATTCTAGTTGTTTTGTATTTATTGATTTTATTGTTGTCTTTTTGTTACCTATTGAATTTTTATTTTGTGTTCGGAGTGAATGGGTTTTCTTTCCTTTTTAAGGGGTCCTTTTACTAAGCAGCATTAGGCGGGCACCCTGCTGTAGTTTCGAAGTTGGCACATGCTGTTTCCTACAGTAGAAAATATTTTTCTATTTTCTACTGTGGGGGGCGTTCCCAGTGGTAGTTGGCAGTATGGCAACATTAGCATGTGCTGCCTGATTACTGCATGAGTAGCACGTGAGCCCTTACCACTAGGTCAATGGGTGGCAATAAGGGCTCAGACAGTAAATAGCCTCACGATCAGGGGCATAGCCAGACAACAGATTTTGGGTGGGCCTAGGCAAGAAGTGGGTGGGCCCCCCCCCCCCCACCAAAAAATATTTCAGTTGGCGGGAAAATGCTTCTTTCCACCTTGGCAGTTCGCAGCAGGCATGCGCTAAAAAACTGAGCATGTGCAGGTGCCGGTATCATGGAGAGTAGCATTTTTGTTACCATCAGGGAGAAGTCTTCAGCTGGCGGCGCTTGGGATCCCTACCAGCTACCAGTAAACATGTGCTACTGCTGGGTGGGTCCAAGCACTAAGTGGGTGGGCCCCAGCCCACCCAGGCCCTCCTGTGGCTATGCCACTGCTCACGATACTTTTGATTTTAACACATGGTCATTTACTACCCCATTTTAAAAAAGCCTTTTTTCCCAACCACGGTTAAAAAATGGCCCAGTGCGTGCCAATTTCATGTGTCCATACCGGAGGCCACTTTTTACCACAGCTTAGTAAAAGAGCCCCTAAGATTGGAGTTCCTTTCTTTTATATTTTAATCTGTAAGAGGCTTTGCCCTGCTAAAGTCAAATTAAGCAGTATAGTAAATCTTGAATAAATAAATAAATATTTGCGTGTCTACATATAAGGTGCCAGCACTTAACACCAGGTTGATGACTGGTAAAAATGTTCGCATGTACTTTCTGCATGTACCTGCATAAATTAAGGATGTTTATAAACTATGCATGTAACTGCAGGTTCCATTCATGCTGAATTCAAGCTCCACCCTTGTGGATGCCCACAGTGAAAGTATAAGCCACGGAACTTTTCCGCTAGTTGGTATCTTATAAAAGATCATTTTGATATGTAAGTGGCCACTTATATGTGTGCAAATGACTAAAGCAGCAACATTTTTCCTGTGCTCTTACCACCTAAAACAAGTCAATTCATTATAAAATTACCCCAACAGTGCACAAGGAAGACATAGGCTTTACAATTGCCGATTTTTGCAATCACCACTAAGAATTGACAGATGCCAACTGAAAATAAGCTCACATAGCTGCAAGCAGTGCGAGCTAGTTGAATTAGCATGTTCTAATGCTAAGAGGCCCGTAGGAATAAAATGGGTTTCTTAGCATTCGGGGGGGGGGGGGGGGGGGGGGAATTTGATAAATGGCACTCAAAAATGGATGCTGGAAAAGATCAGTGCTAAGCACTGTTCTATAAAAGGCACACACAAATCCTAATTAGTACTAATTAATGTCAGTAGTTGGCTGTTAGCACCCAGTTATTGATGTTTAACAGCTCTTTAGCCAAAACAGGGCAAAGTAGAGGCCAACCAAATGATGAGACAACTCAGGAAATGTTGCTTGAAAATCCTTTTATTGAAAGCACTAGGTCAAGGACCCAACAGGGGCTGTGTTTCGGTGGATGGAGCCACCTGCCTCAGGGGTCACACCATTATTCTCTGTGATCTAGAGCAACTGGTTGTATGGCTAGTGCAAAGGTGCTGGTAGGGTACATTTGTATCAGCAGGTGGTTGCTTGGACACTCTGTGTTTTACAGGCATCTTTTATCCTGCTGTATTGTATCTACCAGCACCTTTGCACCAGCCATACAACCAGTTGCTCTAGCTCACAGATAATACTGGTGTGACCCCTGAGGCAGGTTCCATCCGCTGAAACATAGCCTGTGTCAGGTCCTTGTCCTGGTGCTTCAATAAAAGGATTTTCAAGCAACATCTCCTGAGTTGGCTCGTCATTTGGTCGACCTCTACTTCACCCTGTTTTGACTTTCTTCTCCATAGAGGTTCCCTTCCTGTTTGTTGTACTTCTAACAGCTATTTAGCCAATTAAGTTATGCACACATCTGGGGAGTGCGCCATATATAAAATCTGGGGGTTAGTGTGCACTAATTCTCTTAGCGCATGCTAAGCTTTAGCAAAAGGGCCCCTTTGTTTAGGTTCTTCTATCTTGCGCTGAGGCAAACACCACTGTTATATGCAATGCAATTTGTAGAAGAAATGTCAGAAGAAAGGCAGTGACCCACATCGAAGGAGTAGTATTAACAGCGTTAAGCTTGGAAAGTCTCCTCCTGAAATCTCAGAAAGGAATAGAAAGTGGAATGGCAGTAGTATGGGTGATGGTATACTTTTTCACTGGTGCCGTTGGGTCTCAAATTCCCTGCCTTTCTGTAAGCAGTCCCCACACATTATATGATGACGATTCAGCTGTGACCAGTGCCGTGACATAATGAGATTATTGGTGCTTAACTCACTTTGGGGTCCTTTTGCTAAAGAGTGTTAAGCCCTAAGGTGTGCTTAGCATGGGAAAAATAGGTTTCTGCAAAACCCATTTAAGGGTTTTGTGGTATTTTCCTGTTTGCATGTGCTAAGCATGTGTTAACTATTTTTAACAAACAAACAAACCAGGAAAAAATGATTCCACAGGTGATCAAAGATAGTTCATAAGAGTGGAAGAAGCCAACCGTAAGCTCCACGATAATCAACAGCAGTTTATTATGTAGACACAAAGAACCCAACAAGGGCTATGTTTCGACTCTCAAGTCTTCTTCAGGGGTTCTTGTTAAGCCAACAGAGAGATTATAAATATGGATAGTGTATAAAACATCAGCATGGAACTATATTAAATATGGCTTTATCCACACTGCTAATTTATCAAAACAGTCACTCACAATAAGGAGCTTTGCTGTCCGGAGGGTGGATGTCAGTGGCATTCCTAGGCTGGCTGACACCCGGGGCGGATCGCCGATGCGCCCCCCCCCGAAATTGTGACCCCCCCCAGTGAAATTACACCCCCCCCGGGGTGCAGCGCGACCCCCCCCGATGCATTTTTACCTGCTGGGGGGGGGGGGGGAGCCACGTGCCTGTCGGCTCCGAGTCTGCTCATTCCCTGCTGCTCCCTCTGCCCTGGAACAGGAAGTAGTTCCGCTCAGAGGGAGCAGCAGGGAGGGAATGAGTGGACTCGGCCAACAGGCGCGTGGCACCCCCCCCAGTGGTGTGCACCCGGGGTGGACTGCCCCCACCGCTCCCTCCTTGGTACGCCACTGGTGGATGTATGAACTGGAAAGGCAGCAAGAGGCTGACCTCTTCTGCAAACTATGCTGAATTAACAGTCGTATAGCTGTGATCATGCACACCTGGGGCATGCTAGGTAAGGAGTGGAGTTTCTACAGCTGATAAATCGCAAAGCTCCTTATTGTGAGGTGGTGTGTTATGGGCAGAGAGTGGGCATTCCCACATTATTCAGTTAGCATGTTTGGAGGCGGGACTGGTGGTTGGGAGGCGGGGATAGTGCTTGGCAGACTTATACAGTCTGTGCCAGAGACGGTGGTGGGAAGCGGGGCTGGTGGTTGGGAGGCGGGGATAGTGCTGGGCAGACTTATACAGTCTGTGCCAGAGCCGGTGGTGGGAGGCAGGACTGGTGGTTGGGAGGCGGGGATAGTGCTGGGCAGACTTATACGGTCTGTGCCCTGAAGAGGACAGGTACAAATCAAAGTAGGGTATACACAAATAGTAGCACATATGAGTTTATCTTGTTAGGCAGACTGGATGGACCGTGCAGGTCTTTTCTGACGTCATCTACTATGTTATGTTACTATGTAATTGGATAATGCAGGGTTAATACTGGAGCAAATAGGGAGGTGGTAAGTGCTTCTGTGATATTTTTTTGCAGGTGCTGCTTGCTAATGGAAACAGTGCATGACAAAAAATAAAAAATAAATAAATGCCTAACTTTAAAACTGCTGTAAATCTGGGCTTAACGCATTCTAACACAGTACTTTCCCATTCACTAAACTCAGATTTCACCGCAGCTTAGTAAAAGGGCCCCTTTGTTACTTATTGCAAGAATTTTTTACTTCATAACAAAGCCTTGGATATTAAACACCAGTAGAAATTATAATGGCTGAAAAATCAATTTTTAAAAAATTGCAATTGTTTTGCACTCTAATTTTAGTTAATGTTATTTTCCTCAAAATTGGGTAAATAAGAAGTCAGGTGCTTAATGAGGAAAAATACAGTCAGACCTGATCTGAGTCATAGAAACAAAGAAATATAGATAGAGGGATATTCAAAGGTATTTGTGAAAGAGAGCTTAAATGTCTGCAGTTAGTGCAGAATACAGCAGTGAAACTATTCTGGTGGGGGGAGAAATATGATCATGTCACCCCTTTTTTTGCAAGCTGAATATTGGCTACTGATCCACTTTCAGATTTTTAGGAGGTGGGGGGGAGCTCCCTGGTATCTCTGTCTTCCTATTTGGTTCCATATAGTCTGTCTCAGTTCCATCGTTTTGCTCAACAGTATCTGTTGTTGGTGCAGCCCCAAGGCCAAGTCTCATTGACAACTTATAGGAACTCAATATTTCCAGTGATGGGCTTGGAGCTCTGGAACCAGTTTCCATTGTCCTTATGGTCCAAATCTTCTTTGTCTACTTTTAAGAAACTGCTTAAGAAACATCTTTTTCGGTAAGCATTCAATGTAGATGTCTAAATCATTTGCTTTTGTTCATGTGCTTGGTATGGTCAGTTAGTTAGGGGGTATGGGCTGGGGTCTGGAGGCATGGTAGCACAAAGCATCTTTCTTTTCTCTATCCTATCATGTTACTGGAGTTCTTTTTGAAATGTTTGGAGTTTTAGTTATATTGTATGTACTCCACCTTGACAGTTTTTCTCTAGGTAGTTAATCAAGTGTAATAAACCTGAAAATGATGGCAGATAAAGACCATGTGGTCTACCCTTATGACCATCTAAACCAACTGCAATGCTCTACAATCTCTTCCTGATACTCAAAGAGGTTCTGAATGTGTCCCATGCTTTCTTGAATTCAGATACTGTCTTCATCTCAATCATCTCCATTGGAAAGCCATTCCATGCATCCATTACACTTTCCTTAAACAAGCATTTCTTATATCGGCAAGGGAAGGGCTTTTTCCCCGTGGAGTTAGTGCATCTGGGCCCAAGTCACCTATGCAAAACTGTGTCAAAGGCTTTGCTGAAATCTAAGTTCAGTACAACATATCCAGCACTCCTTAGTTCCAACTCATCGGACAAGACCTACCTTCAGTAAAGCCATGTTTTCCTGGATCCTGTTATCCATTGGATTCCCAAAAGTGCACAACCTTCTTTTAAGCAGCAATTTCATAAACTGTGCATTATGCATCAGACTCTTCCAACCCTTATAAATGTTTTAAAGGAAAAAGTGCTTGTTAACTTCTAAAGTGACCCTGAGGCAAAGTGTTAACACTATCCAAGTATCATTTTACAAATGGCCACACAAGAGGAGTAGCCCAATGGTTAGTGCAGTGGGTTGTGAGCCAGGGGAACTGGGTTTGATTCTCACTGCAGTTCTTTGTAACCCTGGACAAGTCACTTAATTTTCTACTACCCCCAAAACTTAGACTATGAGAAAGTACCTGTATTTAATATGTAAATCGTTTGGTTGCACTACAGACCCGTTACCCCAGCTATACAAGGGACTCCTTTTACAGAGTGGCACTACTGATTAACAGTGCGCTGAATGTAAAGAAGTTCATTCAATTTCCTTGGGCTTCTTCACATTCAGCACACTATAATTGGTAGCACCATTTTGTAAATGGAGCCCAAGGTCTCTTACTATCTAATATAATAATTTGTACCGTGAACGATCTATGGCTGGCTAGCTGTCTGGGTTCGTAACATCCTGATGTCAGCTCACCTCTAGGGTTCCCTTCCCTCTCACTGTCCCGCCCTCACGTAAAGACGAAATGACTTCAGAGGAGGGCAGAATAGTGAGAGGGAAGGGAACCCTGGAGGTGAGCTGACATCAGGATGTTATGAACGCAAGCAAGTGAAAGCAATGGAATGGTGGAGGGGAACGCGAGCCCAACGGAGGGGAGGCCAGGGCAGAGGACAATCGCTGGACATGGAGGGGAGTCCAGAATCCTGGGATACGGAGGGGTGGGCAGGGCAGAGGAGAATCACTGGACATGGATGGGAGGGGAGGGGAGAATCGCGGCACACGTAGGGGATGGCAGGGCACAGGAGAATTGATGCATATGGAGGGGAGGGCAGGGGAAAGAGGAGAAATCGCTTAGATGAGAGCCTTCCTAGGGCCCGTTTCATTTTTGATGAAACGGGCTTGGTTGCACTAGTTTCTCATGAAATAAGCCAAAAAAACCATTCTATGACTCTGCTGTTTTGGAACTGAGCAGGTAGAAATCCTGCTGAGCCATGGTTTTGTAAATAAGTAAATAAATAAATAAATAAATCTCTCTCTCTCTCTATATCTATATTCCTATATATCTAGATAGATATAAAAACTGAGCTAAATATAGGGCACAAATTCATCTTAATGTAGGAGCTTAAATGTTCTGCTTATAAATTTAGGCCTGTTATTTATTTGCCTAGATTAATGAGCTTATTGCTGAAAATTAGTGCTGTGCTCCTAACTTTTTTCCTTGACCTAAACCTGCTCGTTACCATCTGCCTATTATTCTCCTTAATTTAGAAGTTTAGTGAAATTTTGAGTATACAGTTATGCACTATTTGTCCCCCAAAAAGGACACATGCCCCGCCCCCTGTCACACCACACCCTGCCCCTTTCACACACCACCCCGCCCCATCACACCCTCACTCCACCTCCTGTCACATTTTCCCCTCCCCCCGTCACATACCCCATCGCCCCCCTCCCCATCACCCCCCTCCCCTTACCTTACCTTACTACTACCCTGGTGGTCTAGTGACCTCTTCGGGGCAGGAAGGAGCCCCCTCTTTCCTGCCCAGAATGCTGCCCTGCATGCATCCTTCCTGTTGCTGATCCTCAGCGCCGAGTCAAAATGGCCGCCGAGAGTTGAAGTCTCGTGAGGTCACTTCAACTCTCGGCGGCCATTTTGAATTGGCTCAGAGGATCAGCAACAGGAAGGATGAATGCAGGGCAGCGCTCTGGGCAGGAAAGAGGGGGCTCTTTCCTGTCCCGAAGGCGGAAGAGATCACTAGACCACCAGGGCACTAGTAAGTAAGGGGAGGTGAGGCTAGCAATCTGCCCGTTTGTCCGGATTTCTGGACAAATGGGCAGATGGGCAAAACCCGTCCGGTTGCCTGGACATGCCCTCAAAAAGAGGACATGTCCGGGTAAATCTGGACATATGGTAACCCTAGCCCTAGTAAATTCTCAAGGAGGTCTGTTTATGAGCATAACTCTCATAGGGATCCTTTCACTAAGGTGCACTAATGGATTTAGTGTGTGCTAAATGCCACTCAGTCCATGGTATACCTATGCATGCATGGCACTTAACGCACACTAATTCATTAGTGCAACCCCATAGTTATTTGACCTCCCAACCTACTGTGACCTTTATGTTATAGGCTGGCAAATTTATCTCAGGCAGGTTTTCTCTCTGGAGAAGGGGCGGAGGATCAATAGAATAAACTAACCTCATCCTTCAATCCTCAAAGGAAATAGACGGAAAATTGGTTTCTCTGTATCTATAAATGAAGGACTAAAAATAATAAAGACGACAAATCTATCCTTAACCAAATATATATTTTTATTACATTTTCACATTTCACATTTCAGTTTTATTTGCAACACTGCAAAATCAGATGGAATTCAAGTGTTAGACTTTAAAATGAACAAGTTCTATTCAACATTTGTATTAGGATAAATTCAGCTGCATTTTTACGAAATAGGATGTTTCAAATAAACCAAGATCTGAACATTCAACTCTCTTTCCATGGGAATATATTATAAAGAATAAACTATAAACTTCAAATCAGCAATGTGGAAGTGTAAACATCAGATAATCAACGCCATGCATTTTATCTTTTGTTTTTCTACTTCTGCGGCCCAGGTTTCTGTGTTTGCAAAAGCAATTGCCTATTATGAGCTGTTGCAGCTTTGCTAATGTTTTCAAACACAGCACACAACGCAAATTGTTCTTACTTACAACTGCACACTCTCACAATTTTTAGTTGCTTTTCCTGCAGCCCTTTTCATACTTTTCCTGTCTATTGGTGTTTGTCCCAGGGGCGTATCTGAGGTTCGCGGTAGGGGGGCAGGGGCTAGAGTGAGGGGGCACATTATAGCCCCCCCCCCGGCCGCCGCCGCCCCCCTTACCGCCGTCAACCCTCCCTCTACCGCCGTTAACCCTCCCTCCCTGGAACTAAGGATGCATGCAGCTTTCACAGCACGACGAGGATGAAGAAGTTAAAGAAGACTGCGGCTGGGCTGGTGTGGGGTTGGGGTCCCCCGCCAGCTGAAGCAATATTTTAAAAAGCCGGCAGGAGGAAGCGGACCTCGGGGGTAGGTGACGGTGGTAGGCGGGGGAGGGAGGGAGGGTTAACGGCGGTAGGGGGGTCCGGGGCAAAATCTGCGGGGGCCCAGGCCCCTGTGGCCCCACGCAGATACGCCCCTGGTTTGTCCTGAAGCCCTGGCAAGGTACAACAAAACCCGGGGGGTAAATATTCTGCCGGTGGTCAGTGAACAATTTTTTTCACTGCCGCCGGCTTTACATCTGGATATTTGATGCTAGGCCATGCCTAGGCATTGAATATCCAGGTATGTGTGGCCAGCCAGCATTTTACTGGTTAAGTGCCAATATTCAGCATTAACCGGCAGGGCTGCCAAGAGACAAAGCTGGGTCTGGGGCAAACAATATTCAGGGCCCTGCCACCTCCACCCCCACCTCTGCCGCAGCAGCCTCCTCCTCCCACCACTGCTGCCGCACCTGCCACAAGAGACTGCTGTGCTGGCCATGGATCCTTCTTCCTGCCGTGTCCCATCTCTTCTAAAGTAACTTCCTGTTTTCGCATAGGTGGGATGGAACGTAAGAAGGACCCATGGATGGCAGAGCAGTCTCTCTCAATCTCCAGTGCTGGGGTCTCCTTGGATGCAGGGCCTGGGGAATCTTGCGCCCCCCCCCCCCCCTCTTGGCAGCCCTGTTAAATGGTTAAGTTAAACTGGCCAAAGACAGGACTGCTATTTTTGCATTCCTGTTTGAGCAGGAAGATAGTTGCTGATTTTGATGAATAAAATAAATCACATCCTCTTTTTTTTAACATATTGGGAGGAACCAACCCTCCTTCCCACATACACCCAGGTTTTATTACTAGCTGTATGACAATCTGGAGGGCATGCTATATCTCCTTCCTGATGGGCAGAGCCTCTCTGTGACTGTCACCCACATCTGTGACTTTGGTAGAGGAAGTTCTCCGAGCTCACTTCAACTGTGACATCAGCACAGATTAAGAGCAACAACCTGAAACTGCTTAACCATCATTCAGTCACTACCCTGCCTAATTCCAATTTACTCAAAACACTTATACCACATAATTCAATGGTGGAACAAGGATAAATAAGTAAACAACTCCCCTCCCACCCTGAAACTTTGAACTTATGTTGCAAAATAAGCCACCAAAATGTATATGTCCCAGTAAGAAATTGTATGGGTATGCAGTCGGGATGTAGACAGGGTAAAAAAATATTGGTTCATTTTTGTTTAGTTTGGGCTGTTTTCCCAATTTTCAGACTTTTTTTTTTTTGCTCCACTTTATAAGCAATTTACTTAACATGCCTTAAGTTGTAGCTTACCATGTGTTAGATTGATTCAGCATGTGCTAAAAAAAAAATCAAGGGGTCCCTTTACTAAGCCACGCTAAAAGGTAGCCAGTGCTGTGATTAGCACATGGGTTTCTGCTCACTCCTGCCACTTTTTAGTGCCTCTAAAATGGCCGAATTTCTATTTGTGCCATTAATGGCCATGCGTTAATTTCCAGATTAGCACATGGCCATTACCGCATGAGCCCTTGCCACCACCTATTTAATAGGCAGTAAGGGCTCAGGCGCTAATTGTGTGGTAATTGGGCAGCGCATGGCAATGGCCATGTGCTAGCTGATTACCCCAGGGCACACCCACTCTCTGCCCCCCCCCCCCATGCTAGAAAATAATTTCTGTTTTCCAGCTTGGGAATCGACGCATGCTGATCTCAGAAATACTATGGGATGCCTCAGGGTACCCCGTAGTAGAAGTGCTGATTTAGCTCTTGCTACCCACACGGTGGACCTACCATTGCTCAGTAAAGGGACCCCCAAATGTGTACTAACAAATGCTTATCACAAGTAAACAGTGTTTCCAGATCTGTTCACTAGTATCTAAGTTAAACTTCCACCCAGATCTTCAGAGTATTAAAATTATGATAGAATAACACAGATCAAGCGTTGCGATTTGTCACTGAGCATTGTGTAATTGGCCTCCAAAATCATTTAGGCCGCTGCTCTGAAATTTGAAGCCATTCTGAAAGCTAACACAGCACAGAGCTAAATATCTGTTGACCTGAAGAAAATTGCTTTTATTTGTAGCATGAGAAAAAACATACTGTGGATCAAATATTTTTCTAATAGTGAGCCATTTGTTTGACTTCGAAATGTGCAGAAGTGAGGATGTGATGTGGAAGTAACATATCACGCAACACTAACCAATGCCAAATGCAGCTTTAATGAGCTGCTCTGTATCTTCACTGAAATTTCAAGCAAGACAATTACTTACGCAGTTAAAAGCATTCACTTTCCATCTTTTCTTTTATTTAAAAGATAACCTTAGCTACCCATTTAAGATCAGACTATTACACAAAAGCTTTTAACATAGCTCCCAAATGCTGAAAGCAAACAATCTTTCACCTCATCAGGCTCATTTTCGAAAGAGAAGGGCGTCCAAAAAGTGACACAAAAGGCACATGGGCGTCCCCATGAAAGAAGGTTGCCCAAATCCAATGATTGAAACAGGGCCATAAGGGCATTTTCAGCGTGAAGATGTCCATCTATGGTCGTCCACACAGAGGGCGTGTTATGGGCAGCGTTACGAGATGGGCGCCCCCAGTGTATAACGGCTAGGGAAATGGTTTTGCATGGGTGGAAACATGGGCATCCTTAGTTAGACCTGAAATAAAAGCGACCAGGGTAAGGGGGAAGTCGTCTTTAGACCCATTAGCAATTTTGTGAAGTTGGAGAGTGGCGAGAGTGTTGTTGGGAGAGAAAGCTGAATCGTTTGGAGAGAAACTATAACTACCCTAATCACTCCCTTCCTTCTTCTCTCTTCCCTACTTAATCTCTGCACAATACTAACTGTATCTGATATCTTGGAACGACATTGTTAACAAAACTATGTAAGCCACATTGAGCCTGCAAATAGGTGGGAAAATGTGGGATACAAATGCAATAAATAAATAAATAAATAAAAGCAAGCTGAGAATTTGTTGAGTACCTGCTACCTTTGACTGTGTGCCGTAGTCATAACGTTTTCACCCTCACCTGCCTCATTTGTGTTTTACCTTTTCAGCTTTCCCTACCCCTTCTAGCCCCCAAACCCAGACAGCACTACTCCTTCCTCTGTCTCCCCCATCCCCTCTCCCTCTCTATTCACCTCCCCAAGTTCATATTTCATTTCCTTACCTGTTTGTAGTCTCTGTCTCTTTGTCCTGTGTACTGCTGAAGCCTGTTTGTGAAGACTGTCATTTGCTGCTTGGAGAGTGAGTGGCTATAGGGTGTGGCAGGAGAGTTTGTAGCTGGTCAGAGAGTGCTTGCAATGTGGCTCTGCTGTGTGTGACCGCATTGTTTGTCGGTGGTGGGAGAGTGAGTGTCAGCTTCTGTTTGTTGCTGCTGTGTTTCACCAAGTTGGTAGGGAGAGGTGAGCACTGGTGTCACTGCATTGCTCCTGTAGTGTGGGGAAATGGAGGCATTAAATGCACAGGTGGCTTACATGTTGGAGAAAGAGGGGATGAACTGCAGGAGGTACTCATGCTCCAGAGTTTTCAGGCCCCATAGCAGTTTCCTAGACCTCACTGACCTGCAGTGTCTCACTAGGTACCGCTTTGATAGGGCTGCCATTCAGCACCTTTGTGACCAGCTCAAACCCCTTCTGCAGCCCAGGACCCTTAGGAACAACCCCATCCCTGTGCACCTAAAGATCACTGCTTCTCTATCTTTTCTGGCCACTGGGAGTTTCCAGTCTGTCCTATCTGTGAACACGGGTCTCACCCAGGCTTCCATTTCTAACTGCCTCACCAAGTTCCTTGATGCCTTCCTTACCCACACATCTGAGTACATCACCTTCCCCCAGTGGCATAGCTACTATGGGGCCACCACCACCAGCTCCCCTCCCACCACCATCACCCACTCTGTGCATATTCCCCTCCCTCCAACCCTCACCCTGCACCCCCAGCATGTCCCATCACTTTTCCCGCCCCCTGCCCTGGCCCCGTCCCCTCCTACCATGTTCCTTTGCAGCTGGTGCTGCAGGGGAACTGTTTCCTGTTGCACCTGGAGCACTTCCCGTTGCAACTCCAATTTCTTGCGCCTGTAGTCTTCCATGTGCACATTCTGGCCCAGCAATTGTGTGGCGAGGTGCAGTAGCTGCCTCCTCTGGCTGGATGTTTTCCCTTTTCTCCTCAGCACTATATACCATTGCTGATACATTCAATGTGACAAAGATGACCCAGCTGTCTGTAGCTTCTTCCTGGCCCTCACCAATGTGGTTTGGTTGTGGGTAAGGGTGTCTGCTGATCAGAGAGCAAACATAGTCTATGTACTTGGCAGATCACTAGTGCTAGACAACATATCTATTATTTACACAACTCTGTGCTGTGGGGCTCTATGGTATGGGGGGAGAAGCAGGATAGGCATTTCTGTCCCTCAACAGAAATGCCCACCCAGCCTCCCCCCCCTTACCATTTAGCCATGCAGTTTGGAAGGAACAGGTGGCCTTCTATATGGCCACACTTATGAGACATATGTACCAAAGTGTCACACTTCACCTGTCATGCAACCCAGATTGCTGCCTCCTCTCACATCAACCCCAGGACTTGATAATATGTAGTGCACAAAGTAAAGACACACACCCTGTTATATGAAAAATATTAAATTTGTATTGAATTGAATTAAAAAAATACAACTATATACAATTTCCCCCCTCCCCCCAAAGTCCTTCAAGGGAGGCCATGTCCTCCTCCCTGCATGGCCTTGGCCAGCAGGCTAACGAGCAGCACCAGGAGCAGCCTTTGTGCCCAGAAGTGCTGCTCGTTAGCCTGCCTCATCGCTGACACCTCCTGCAGCAACTGGTTTTGGCTATTCACCAGTTGCTGCAGGAGGCGCAGTGCTGGGGATGGTGATGGGGCTGGTGCTGCTGATGCGGATGGTGATGGTGTGGAGAGGGCGGGTGGTGTTGGGCCTTCATCCTCCTCAAGGGGAGGCATGTCATGCCAGGGGTCTGGCCCTTCTGTTGTTGTTGCTGCTGCCTTCTCCTCTTCCTCCTCCTCCTCCTGCTGCTGCTGGCGCCCTGTGTATGTAAAAGGATTGTCCTTGAGATCAGCACATTCAACATGGCTTGCATAGTGCAGGAGCTGGCTGGCTGGCATGAGGCAAGAATGGGGAAAGGTGGGGTCAGTGGTGAACCCTGGGTTAGACACATGGGGTGTGAGATGCATGAGATGACATGGCAGGGATCCCTGGAAGCTGGTGTGAAAAAGGAGTACACTATAAGATGTGTTGGCAGGGAACACTCATTCCTCAGCAGCATGTTAGCATTTTGAGTTGTGACTATGGTAGGATGACCATTTTTTTTTGGGGGGGGGGGGGGGGGAGGAGGAGGGGGTGGAAGCACTATTTCTTTACATTACTTTCAAATCATGCTATGACATCCACTAAGAGCAGGACATATGACTTACTATTTGCCTATTAGCCACGTGGAAACTGAACATGAAATTTACATTATTAAATAAATACATTTACAAAGGACTACAGGTGCCCTGTTTATAATACTGTGAGCCCTGAGGTGCCGTCGTACGCTCCTAATTGTATCAGGGTGGTCCCACTGTATGCGCTGGAACCGGCGTCTCAGGGACTCCAGGTCCCTCCTGATGCCAAAACGTCTGTAAGATACAAGTTTGTACACCAGGAGTCAGGGGGTGGCCCTTCTTGCCTTCTCAACATAAAATCATTTGGCAGTCACATTGTAGAGACACACAACACTGATGATGGGGGGGGGGGGGGGGGGACATGACATTAGTGCAGGTGATGTCATTGAGGTGGACATGAGGACAGAGAGTATTGTTTGTGTGCAGTATTGTTGGGAAGTGAGAATATTTTTCCTTTCTAGTACATTGATTCTATTAATGAATGTGGGTGTGCACATACTGATTACCCTTGAATGCAGACTACAGTTAGTGCTTACATTGCTGAGGGAGCTACTACTACTACTACTACTACTACTATTTTGCACTTACTGTATATGTGTAGCTACAGGAGGGGGACCTGACAGGCCAGGTCCATGAGAGGGGGGGGGGGGGGGGGAAACAGTTACCTTTGTAACCTGTCTCTTATATGACTCCAGGCTCTTATCGAGACAGTCCTGGGAGGCAGGTGGTGGAGGAGCATAAATAGTACCTGCCGGTGACTTAGGCACAGCTCAATCAGACAAAGATTTTTTGCGAGGCTGAAATTAGGCTCCTGGCGCACAGACATGTTTCTCAGGGAATAACCGTTGGAAAACATGCATCGCCTTATATGGACGCCCATGCGCGATGGACCTCCTTACATGCACAGTTCCATATATGGACGACCATCCCATATATGGACGGGTCAGCACGTGGATGTCCTGGCACATATAATGGGTCCACACGTGGACGACCATCACGCAAATGGACCATCGGCACGCGTGCAGAGTCTTATCTGGATGAGTACGTGTTCACACGTGCGGAACCTTCCTTATCAAGTGTGCGATCCTCTTCATATATACAAAATAAAATATGTATGTTTCTTATATTTCCCATAGCTCCATGTTCCGCAAGTACAGTGCATGTAGTTGCGGACATCCAGGTACGGGAAATATAAAAAAAATTCATAGTGATAACGTGTCTCACAAAACTGCCGAAGGATGTCCCTCTTACAGGCCCACCGTCCTTCAGCGGGCCTAGTAAGATGGACGTCTGTTGGCAATTCGGCAAGAAACACGTCCTTCTATTTTCTGTACCTGGATGTCCGCAACTACACGTGGAACAACCAAGTACATCAGAAGTTCAAAGTATAGTATTAAGGACGTCTTTCTCGTAGAACTACCGAAGGACATTGATATGGGCAAGCACAGTGAATGTTTTAGGGATGTCCTTTTGCAGTTCTGGAAGATGGCCGTCCTTTTTACTATTCTTTGGGCATCCCTGATTGGGGCGTTTTGCACTGCGATAATGGAATGTCTAAGGACGTGCATACTATTTTTTCGATTATACCTACCTGATTTTGTCCGACTTTGCGAGGATGCCTTAATTCATACTTGGAGGACCTTTTGAAAATGCCCCTCCATGTCTCACAATGCCCCCAATACTGTAAGTGGGTCAAATTCATTTTTAGTTCACACCCATTTGTGTTGCTAATTTGAAGGATAAAGGATAGTTAATCTTTGTTTATAAGGACAGAATGAACACATTCCCCATTAAAATCTTGTAGCAGGATTCTACTAAACCTCAGACAGGGCTGACTGTTTAATTGCAAATTATCCCCCTCATATTGAGCCCATTATTGTCAGTATTTTTTAAAAAGCCAGCTCTGCAACTAAAAAATATCTGGATATTCAGTGGCAGTATCTGGATAGTAGCTGCTACTAAATATATGGAATCAGTGCTCACCAGTTGCACTTCCTGGTTAGCAGCGATGTTTAGCCTGTTAACTGGTTAGTTAATTGGATAAAGTTAGGCAGCCATTTTGCTCCCCTCACTTTATACATGTTCAGGTCAGGTCTGTCTCTCCTCGTACATCTTGTATTAGCTTATTGACAAGTGGGAAGTGCAAAGAATTATCAATAGAAGATAAGTGTGCTGTTTTAATATTGAGTGATTTTGATATGAGCACAAGAAAAATATACTAAAAATGATGAAAAATATGATTGTGACGTTTGTGAGCCCTTGGCCCAGAGGTGGCCGCATGAGAATCACTCAACCACCTCTGGGTAGACCGAGTCCCCTCAGAACTAAGAGTACTCCCAAGAACTGGACTGGCCCACAAGTGGAGATGACCTGAGGCAGCTTTATTAGTAGCAAAAAACACAAGGCTAAAAGGGTAGCTAAATGGCACAGAAAGGAAAACAGGCAGCCTAGTTGTACAGTCTAACCTAATTGAAGCAAGGCAAACATAATACATAAAATAAGGTAAAGTAGAACAGCCTAGCTGTATAGGGGAATCAAACATAAGCAGCCTAGCTGCGCATCTTAATACTAGTGAACAAAATGCAAAGCATAAAGTATACAGGAAAGGGAAATTAGAACAGCCTAGCTGTATGGAGAAATCAAACACAAGCAGCCTAACTGCACATCTCAGTACTAGCAAAGCAATCCAAACTTATGGCATACAGTAGAACACAATAGACTAGGCAAACAGCCCGCCTAGTGGGACAAAGACAAACATGTAATACTTGGCTGACAACGGTTAAGAAAAGGGTTCATTCTGTCAGTACACTCAGATGAGCTGCTGAACAACTACGGCAAGCTCCCTCAAAACCAGAGTGGAGAAGAAGCAACACAAAGGGAAAAGGGAACAGTCTCTTAAGGATCTGCACCGCAGGTAGAGGCAAGAGCGGGCCACACCGCTCACTGAAGACCAGGGATGTCACCTAAGACAGGCAAACAGTCACTGAGGTGCCCGAGCCAAATGCTCCAAAGGCAGGCAAGATAAAGCAACAAAGCCCGAGCCAACGCTCCCAAGGCAAGCAAGGCGAAGCCAAACATGAGTCGATGCTCCCAAGGCAGAAGACTCAACAGCCCTGCACAGCATCCAAGAGCCAAGATCAGCCCAACCGGATCCCTCCGCACTCCAAGCACCACTCCCTTGTCCAGAGATAACTCGAGACATGGCCTCAGCCACTGCACCTGCAGCACTCCCCGTTATCCAGCCCACACAGTCCCAAACACAGCACAAAGCCACTCACTGCATATAGTGACTAAGGACTCACGGTGGGCGACTGGAATCTCAACTGAGGCATGAGAGGCTCTGGACTCACAGACTTGGCAGCAAGCTTCACTGGACCCAAGCAAAGGTGAACGCTGTAGGCAAAACTTTTACTCCTCAGGACTATCAAGCTTGAAAGCAGGCTTCACAGGAACACTATCATATCCCCTACCTCAACGCAAGCGGCATCCTCGGGCTGCGCAGGGTCCTGTCGACACGCACACTTGACTGACACTGCCCTGAGCCATGAGTGTGTAGTTCTTCTCTGGGTTTGTTCAGAGAGCGGTGGTTGCAGGCTCCTTAATTGCTTTGCTTCCACCCACCTGTGTCTGCTCTCCCTCTGCCTGGCTTCCCTTGCTTCTCTCCTATTGGTCTTCCGGTTCCTCCTTCCCCTGCTCTTGTCCTATGGCTGTGCTCCTTCTCCCTGCTGGTTCCTGCTGATGTCAGACGCCAGCACTTTATCAGCTGAGCTCTTCCTGGACTCCATGCTTTGGCTTCTGCTTTGGTAGGTGTTACTTGCTCAGTAGTTTGCTTCTTATCTTCTTGTCCCTTGTTGCTGACTTCGCCTGTACCTGGATCACTCTTTTGCCTGCCGCCTGCCTATTGACTTTGCCTCTTCCTGGATTACTCCTCTGCCTGCTGCCTGCCTATTGACTTTGCCTGTACCTGGATCACTCTCTTGCCTGCTGCCTGCCTGGCCGATACATTCACCACCCCGCTTCCAGCTCCGTCTCGTAAGTCCTGCAGGCCGCCCGCACCTAGGGGCTCAACCTCTGGGGAACGGCGGTCAGCGCAGGTGAAACCCTGGGTTGTCCGGCTGCCAAGCAGAACCTGGTCCATGTACCGGGCTCAGCAGCGCTCTACTTGGTACAAGAACTCACAAGTCTGACAAACACAGCATTAGGTGAAAGCTGTAGGCAAAGCTTTTACTCCTCAGGACTACCAAGCTAGAAAGCAAACTTCCACTGGAACACAGCATAAGGAGAAAGCTATAGGCCAAGCTTTGCTCCTGAGGACTCCCTGGCTTGGAAGCAGACTTCTACTGAAACTCAGCATAAGGAGAAAGTTGTAGGCAAAGCTTCAGGCCCTAGCCTCGCATAGAAACAGTATTAGGAACTAGCAGAGCCCCAGGCAGGCCTGGACTTCATCATGGATAATTGCCAGAACATTGTGCACACTCTGAAGCCAGCTTAAGAAGTGCTCAGTGCTGATGACATCACCAGCTTGGCCTCCACCACTCTACAGTGACCCCACAGGTCACTGACTGGAACTGCAGGTAATTTTAGAAGGTTTAGATGGAGGAACAGGGCACTGACGAGTGCCCTGATGAGCAAGACATGGACGTCACCGCCGACCATGACAATGATTTGATAAATTAAAGGATGGCATAGAGATTTTTTGACCAATGAAAGAAATATTGTCTGCAGGATGCTGTATGAAGTATTGCATACCACATACCTCTGAGGTCTTTTCCTCTCTCTTTTTAGTCTATGAGGTGTTTCACTTAGGGGTCTTTTATTAAAGCTTAGCTTTAGTTATCTGCAGCAGGGCCCATTTTATTCCTATGGTCCCTGCTGCAGATAACTTGAGCTAAGCTTTAGTAAAAGACCCCCTTAGTATCTTATTTGGTCCACAATTTTTGGTTTGGCATTAGTTTATAGAAAGTCAACATCTATGTGCCTTCATTTCAGAGTGTTCACTTGTATCATGTCCATTATAAGCATAAATGTGTGTGTCTAAATGCAGCAGTTTAACTCATAACATCATATTCTGTAAGTTATGTGCTTAAATGTTAGATACTTCTATTCTTCTCCCATGCCACTCCCCAGTGAATGCTCCCTTCTATTTATGCAGTAATCTAATCTAATCTAATCTAATCCTGTATTCATAGGCGGTCGGTGGCCCAACTGTTTGGGGAGGCTAAAGGGGGCGAGGTTAGGGGTGGGGCCATGGGTGGCGCTTAAATCCATAATTGACTGATAACACAGAAAAAAAAAATAAAAGTCACAATTAATATCTTTTACTAAATTTAGATATTAGATATGTATCATATGTCAAAGAATAAAGTGGTTGCTCAAAGCATATACTAACCACAATCGCTCAACTGCAAAACACTATGCACAACTTTGTGCAAAAACACACTCAGAACCTTACTGTACCATAAATATTACACTGGGCAGAACCTAATACACCAATATACCACCCATACGGAAAATGCAGACCGTCAACAATATTAAACAAGGGGTCATAATATCACAATTCTCATGTACAGCCACAAAACACCCTAATTCATGTTTAATGTGGGATAAAATGCCATAAATAAGTAAATAAATATAAACTTTTAATGTTGAGCACCTGATTCTCAAAGTGGACGTATTCCAAACACTATAATGAAAATAAAATGATCTTTTCAGACCTTTGTTGTCTGGTGACTTTGTTTTTCTGATCATGCTGGCCCAGTATCTGATTCTGCTGCTATCTGTCCTCTTAACTCCATTTCCAGGGCTTCCTTTCCACTTATTTCTTTACTTTCCGCCTTTCTTCTTCATTTCTTGTCCTACATCCGTAAGTAAAAGCTGGGTCCTCCGCAGACTTGACTATCCAGTGGATCCAGCTTCTGCCTATTTTCTTCATCCATGTGCAGTTTTTCTACTCTCTTCCTTTTCCCTCATCTCATCTCCTTCCTCACTCCTCCCTCCCCTCCATCCATGTCCAGCATTTCTTCTCTCCCTTCCCTCTCCTCCATCCATGTCCAGCAACCCTCCTCTCCATCCACCCACCCATGTCCAGCAACCCTTCTCTCCCCTGCCCTCCCCTCCATCCACCCACCCACCCAGCAACCCTCCTCTCCCCCCTGCCCTCCCCTCTATCCACCCATGTCCAGCAGCCCTCCTCTCCCCCTGCCCTCCCCTCCATCCACCCATGTCCAGCAATCCTGCTCTCTCCTCCATCCACCTATGTCCAGCAGCCCTCCTCCTACTACTACTTATCATTTCTATAGCGCTACAAGGCATACACAGCACTGTACACCATACACAAAAAAGACAGTCCCTGCTCAAAGAGCTTACAATCTAGAGAAGACACGTAAACAGACAGAACAATTAAAGGTAAGGGAATAAATAGGTGAGGCTAAAGGACAGGACAAGTGAGTAGTGGTTAGGAGTCAAATATTCAAATTGCTTATTTTGCCACAGAGTTGGCGAGTTGCAATGCTCCCAAACTGCTCTATATTTACTTTAATGAACGTAACGTTCACGCAACATTTACACAAGAGTAGGCAGGAGCCCAAACAAGGTGGAGCGCAGGCCAAGATGGAAATGCCATGCAGTGTAGGATCGGGGACATTCAACGTGGCACCTAGGCGCCACATGCATCTTCTCTGGGCCCTTAGTGTGGCACCTTTACACCATGGAGTAAAATCAAGGCAGCAAGTCTTGCAAAAGCCAAAAAATACTCAGCTGAAACACAGTACATGAAAGCAGAGTCTGCACAGTTGGCTTCCTCTCTACCATTTTCAGAGAATGAATAAATTTCCATAAATAAACCAATCCTAGCCCCCCCCCCCCAACCTCTTCTTTGCTATGCTCTTTCCATTACCCTCTACATCTGTCCCAAGTATGTTTCCATTTAGTTAGAGTGCCAGCCTTCACCTGTCCACTGGTAGGTAATGACAGGCTTCATCTTTCTCTTTCATTTTTACAAGTTTCTCTTATCTAACACTCAGACCTCCTCCCATGTCTTACCGCCAAGTTTTATAACAATTCACACTGCCAGAAAAGCTAGACAGCCATTCACCCCCCACCATCCCAACCCTACCCCCACCAAAACTCCTGTGCTCAACAAAGTTTGGATTCTACAGCAAAAGCCATCAAAATAAATCAACATTCCCTCTCCCCCCTGCCCACCAGCGACTCTCCTCTCCCCTCCCCCCTGGGGTCCTGTCTCTTCTGCCGGCTCTCACCCATCCGCTCGTTTTTAAAGCCTGAGGCGTTCTTCCTCCAACGCCGGGCCCAGCGATTCACAACATAGCCAGCCTTAACCTGCCTGCGTCGGAGCCTCTCCCTCAGACGTGTCCCGCCTCCTCTAATGCAACTTGTCTTACGCAGAAGTGGGACGCGTCTGAGGGAGAGGCTCCGACGCAGGCAGGTTAAGGCTGGCTATGTTGTGAATCACCGGCGTCGGAGGGAGAATGCCGGAGTGACCACGCAGATGGGTGAGAGCGGGGGGAGGGGGGAAGGGGGAGGTGCAAGACTCGCGCAGGAGGGGGATGAGGCAGAGACCGGTCACTGACAGTGATTATCTCTTTTAAAGATCTGTTTGGGGGAGCGAGAGCCAAAGAAAGTCCATGATTGGGCTGGGGAGGCTTAGCCTCCCCAAGCCTCTTATACGGGGCACCTATGCCTGTATTTATAGACTGCTTTCTCCCCCAAAGGGTCCGAAGTGGTTTACAATAAAATATTGAACTACAATTACCTAATTGAAAAGAAGGAAAGCATAAAAATTGACTCTAATTCAAAAAACTGTTGGAAGTTTTCAGACTTCTGTGAAAAACATAATAAGATGTTTGTTTCTTTACTGTTAAAGGAAACTCCTTCCAGATCACAACAGCTGTCTATGAAAAAGACAGTGCCAACATCTTTTTATGCTGAATACTCTTTAAAGATGGAAATATTAACAGATAGGTATGTTTTGACCTGGAAACTTTTCTGACTGAGGGAAACACCACTTTCTGGAGCCAAACTATATAAAATTTTAAACACAAAGCCAGCTACTTTAAACAAGACTCTTGCTTTTAATAGGAAGCCAGTGAACAGAAACCAACAATGGAGAAACATGATCAAACATTTTCTTTCCAAAAATCACTCTAACAGCTGTATTCTGCAAAAGTTGTAATCTTTCATGAGAATATCTGAAATCTCAAAAGATAAGGAGTTAGAATAATCCAATTGAGGTATGACCAAAGCCTGGACCAACACTGCAAATTGTATTTAATGGAAGTTAGGATGAATAGTCTTCAGCTGCCTTATACAACAACAAAAAAAAATCCCACTTATATAAACTTTAGATGAGTTTATAATATTCAGAACCTCATTGTTATTCAAATGAATAGTGACTGGAGCTTTTTGCCATCTATTTCTCAACCATAAATTTTTGTTTTAGTGGAATTTAACGAGTCGATTTTGATTAGACCAAGTTTCAATCTTGTTAATGCAGGATAAAACTTTTGATTGTAATAAGGTCATGTCCATAGGTATGGCCATAATGATAAAATATCATCAGCATATGAATACAGGTACTTCTCTCTTATACATCAACACTGTGTCCAAAGAACACATGAAGATATTAAACAAAATGGAGGTGGTGGGGGGGGGGGGGGGGGGGGTGGACAAGGGAGACCCCTGGGGTACCCCACATAGTGGATGCCAAAAATGAGAAAACATACCTTCTCTTTTAATCACATAAGAGTGGTTAACCCCAAACTTTCTAAACCACTCTAGGATTGTTCCTCCCATTCCAATGATGCTCAGGTCTGTGGAAGAGAAATTCATGATGCACCATATTAAATGCAGCTGACAAATCAAATTGCAGTAACACAGCTTGTCCACCATTGTCTTGCCTTTAGAAACAATTGAGCAGGGACTGTGTCTTTGTGTCAGGTGTTCAGCGCTGTGTAGGTCTGGTTGCGCTATACAAATGCTAATAATAATAATAGAAACCATAAAAGTGTGGAATCAAAACTCTAACCCCTAGTAGTAATTTATAAATACACATCTATTTAATTCTTTTTATTCCATTTTTATCTCTTCTTTTTTTCATTCAATAATTAAAAATGTTAAAAGGAGGAAAAAAAGCCTCAGCCGGCATAGGTTCACACTGTGGAAACTAGGCATTATTGATATAATCTGGTAAAGCACTCAACATGAGGACACAGAACCTTCTGACTAAGACCAATTATTGGCCAAAAAACACCTATCAATTTTTTCAAAATTTTCAGTCTTCTGAATTTCCAAAATACCTTTCAATGCCACCCAAATAATGCATCAGACATGTAGTGTATTCACATTTCTGCCCACTAATGTGCATTTACACAGCAGATAAAAACACTTAATTGTGTTCCATCTTCATTGTGATCCCAATGGGGACACGTTTAGCTGCCAAAGGCTTCTTCAGAAGAAACTACACATTTCTAGGCCTGCTGCTGAGACCTCTCAATCAAGACATCGACTGGCAGATATATGTAATTCATGGTTTGAATGAAAGGAGAGTGCTAGGGTGCCGTCTGCCCAGTTTGTGGTTGGACCAAAGAACATTTGACCTTATTAAATTTGAGACAAATTGAAACAGCTTGGACTTTAACAATGTTGCTACTGTGTCAAGTGCATGACCCTTTTCATGTATTGAAGCATTAATATCGAACTAAAATTGCATGGAGTCTAGAAATCCCCACCAAATTATGTACTGAAGGGGCTGTACCATCTTCAAGGTACAAATTTAAATCATATATCAACAGCACATGAGAAAATAATGTGGAATATTGAATAATAAAATCTAATAATTAGGCTTGAAGCAAAGTTTAATTGGCTGGTGGTCTGCATGGCAACTGGTGCAGTGAGGAAGGGGGAGGAGTTTTCTAAGGAGAGAAATATCTATTTATGTCTCTCTCTTCAGAGGGATAGTTCTGTGATTTCTCTCAGTGTGAGCAGATCACAGATGACAGAGGGGTGAAAGATTTTAACTGCTACTACTAATCATTTCTATAACACTACTAGATGTATGCAGTGCTGTACACATTCTATACATGTTCTTTCTCTGTCCTTATGGGGCAATGGAGGGTTAAGTGACTTGCTCAAGGTCACAAGGAACTACAGTGGGAATTGATCCCAGGTTGCCAGGATCAAAGCCTGCTATACTAACCATTAGGCTACTCCTCCAGTCTGGTAGTTATGTGATTTTTGTCACTGTGAACAGATCACGACAGAAGGGTGAGAGATTTTGGGGCCCTTTTACTAAGCTGTGGTAAAAAGTGGCCTGCACTAGTGTGGGCATGTGAAATTGTTGCATACTGGGCCACATTTTACTAGGCCGGGTAAAAAGGCCTTTTTTAAATGGGGCAGTAAATGGCAGTGTGCTAAAGTAGCGCTGGCTGTTTATTGCCTGAGCCCTCATCGCCACCTATTTACTTGAAGGAAAGGCCTCACACGCTACTCTTGCGGTAATCAGGCAGTGCGCAACAATGTGGCCTCCCTGCCGATTACTGCCGGGAATGCCTTCGAAGTGGAAAATTGAAAATTGCTATCTACTATGGGAAATAGTGCGCACCAACTTCAGAATTACCACTGGACGCCCACCCTACCCCGGCGGGAGTGTCAATTTGACACACACTACCCGCACATTATCCCTACCATGCAGGGGCATAGCTAGATGGGACCACAGGGGCATGGGCCCCCACAGATTTAGTCCTGGCCCCCTGTACTTTTCACCCCCCCCCCCCACTGCTGACCCTCCCCTGCCACTTTTGATCCCCCCTCCTGCCGCAGCTGATCCTCCCCCATTGCCGCCAGGTACCTTTGCTGGCGGGGGTCCTCAACCCCCGCCAGCTGAAGTTTTCTTCAGTGCCGGTCTCCGGCGCTTTCGCTGATCTGTTTCTGTCAGTCCTGACTCCTGACGTCCTGCATGCATGTCCTGTATGTAGCCCCATGCAGGACGTCAGGAGTCAGGACTGACAGAAACAGACCGGCGCTGAAGAAGACTTCGGCTGGCAGGGGTTGGGGACCCCCACCATCAAAGGTACCTGGTGGCGGTGGCAACGGGGAAGGGTCAGCGGCAGGAGGGGGTGGTTGAAAGTGTGTGTGTGTGGGGGGGGGGGGGGGGGGTCAACGGCGGCAGGAGGGGCGAAAGTGGTGGGGGATGTCGGCGGCTGGGGGATGCGGGCCAAACTGTGCCCCCCACCTCAGGCTCTGGACCCCTCTCCCGCTGAGGTCTGGCTATGCCCCTGCTACCACGGCTTAGTAAAAGGGCATCTTTGATAGTAGTTCTGTGATTTCTCTCATTGTGAACAGATCACAGATGAGTGGAGGACTGGTCTAATGGTTAGGGTAGCAAGCTTTGATTCTGGCAACCTGCATTCAGGTCCCACTGCAGCTCCTTGTGACCTTGGGCAAGTCACTTAAATCTCCATTGCCCCAGGTACGAAAGCTTAGAATGTGAGCCTTCTAAGGAGAGAGAAAGTACCTGCATATAATGTGGACAGTGCTGCATATGTATAGTAGTGCTACAGAAATGATTTGTAGTCTAATGAGAGGTTTTAAGGGAGTTCTGTGGAAAACTGTCAGTGAAGACAGCACACAAATGAAAAAGAGTTGAATTCACTTAGGTTTTGTGGCAGTTCCTGAAGGAAAGGTAAAGAAAATCCTACTTAATACCTTTTCACATTAAGTAGAGGCACCAAGGCTTTATTAATATATAGGAGGATCATCCAGGCCAGCCTTGAGCCTCCTTGCAGGTCTACCCCTGAATCTAGAGATCCTTACATACATTTTTGAAGGCTTACTACTGGGATCATAATAAAACTTTTCTACTGTGAACAGGGATGACATGTTTAAAAGACAAGAATGGATACTACTGAAGATGTGATGTTGAGAGTTCGGTGTAAAGTGGAGGCAATTGATCCAGTTTGTGCATTATTAGTCAGTGGTGTGCCTAAACGTATGGAATCAATTGATATTGAAAAGGCTTTAGTGGAATCGAAGATTTTTTTTTTTTTTGGGGGGGGGGGGGGGGGGGGGGGGGGGGGGGGGTAGAATAAGAATTAATCTGTATGATGAAGTATAAAGGAATTTGAAAATTTTCAGTACCTGCTTTGTGGAAATAATTCCTTACAAGCTGTCCCTTACTCTGTCTTTAAAGAAGGAAATTTCTGCTCCCATAGTTTTTGTTGGGAGGGGGGGGGGGGGGGGGCACTGCCCCAGATTTCTGTTAGTTGGCAGGATAAGTTGTTGAGTTTATTTCCGATCTGATGAAGAAAGGCAACCTTCGAAAGCTAATCAAGAAATGTATTAAGTTATGTCCAATAAAAAAGGTATCATCTTATATTCTTTTCCATGTTTTATTTTGTTTGATTTCTATTGATAACTTTTGAGTTTATTGAAAAGTGAATGGAAAACTTTGTAGGATGTGGCAGATTTTCTGCTTCAGAGGGGCTCAGTGATTTAGTCCACTGACACCAGTCCGTATAAAAGGCTTATTCTCAGGAATGGACTCTACCCCTCTGGGTCAGGACAAATTTAAACACTGGTTAATTTTAGCTTTACAGATGATACAAGAATGGCAGTTCTATAAGTGTGAGAAGGAAAAAAACAGGTGATAGAAAGGTTGAGGACTTCTGCCTTGATGTGGTAATGTCCCTGATTCTCTCTAACCCTGAAGCTACTGCCAGAGAGTCAGACATGCTGGACTGTGTGTTTGGCAGTAGAAGAGATTGGGTTTATTCATTTCAAAAGTACTGTGCAGGGGGCTGGAGAGAAGCTTTCAGTATGTGGCATGATTGGAATGTGTTATGCTTAGAGTTGTAAGAAAAGGTGCTGTCATAGCTCTGGTCATGAATGGTGCTAGAATTCAGGACTGCTGAGAGACAAAACCGGACTCAGAGCAGGGCAGCTGCAGCCGCTACCCCCCCCCCCCCCCCCCACCCACACTTGAGATGCAGACATTGCCCCCCACTCAGGACTCAGCTGCTGCCACCACCCCTCATTCGCTCGCTCACTCAGGCTGCTACTGCCCCCTACTTTCCTGCATTAGTGCATCTGCTCCTCCCCGGCCTCCAAGGGGGACCTGATGCCAGTGTCTGTCTCCTGCTCCTGTGTACTGGGACTGGGTTATTGGGTTAATGCAATCACCTGGGTCCCGACAGAAACAGGAGATAGCTAGATCCTGGCGCCGGGCCCCCTTGGACGCCAGGCCTGGGGAATTTTGCCCCTACTGTCCCTCCTCTTGGTGGCCCTGCTAGAATTGAACAGATTCTCAGAGGGGCTTTTCACCCCCCCCCCCCCCCCCCCCCCCCCCCCCCCACTGCTGACCCTCTGGTATTCAGATTTGATTGTACTTGGGGCTGGTTTGCCAGACCAGAGAAGGAATTCCCCTTCCTTTGCTGCACTGATGAGAAAAATTAAAGAGGAAGAGGACCGAAAAATAAATAGAAATTCTTTAGGTCACCCTAATAGAGAAGGACTGTCCTATAAGCAAGAGAGAAAAATATAGATTCACTCTTTTTGGGGTGTTATTGAGGTATCTGACTGTAAATTCTGAAAGAAATGGGTCCCACACGACTAACATTAGTAAGCCCAGTGTCAGTTGCAAATATCCTTAGATCCAAGCCCACTGCACCAAAATAATAGAAGGAACTAACTCCACACCCAAGTATTTTTTTTAAAAATAGGGCAATTTTACTTACAATAGCAGCAAACATAATATAAGAAAGACAGAAATGAAGACAAAGCCAAGCTCATTACACAAATTACTTAGAGTAAATGCACATAAATCCCTAACTAGACTGTGTACAAAGAGTAACTCTAACCCACAGAGCACTACAAAGGTACATTGCCATACAACCTGATGCAATCCCTTAGATGGCAGTCTGGTCCAACGCAGATCTTGCCCCTCAGATGTGATGTAGACATCAGCCTCTATCTCTGATAATGTTACCACCCCTCTCGGCTGGACTGTAGTGATGTGTTCCCAGATACCTGATGGTTGTAGTCGTGGCGAATATCCAGGGAATACACACTCACAGCCGAGGGAGTGGAACAAATAAACTAACCTTGTCCTTTACTCTCAAAGAATAAAGGAGGAAAAGAATCTAAATTTAGGATTTGTTCCTGAAATGGAAGGACCAAACTTTCAGATTTGCAAATTATCTCTTTCTTTATTGAATACAAATGCAAGCAAATTTTCATTCAAATAAACTCAAATTCACAATTAGTGTGAAGCTTAATAGAACTGCAATAACATATTCAACATTCAAATGTAGAACTACATGTATACCCTTAACTTTGTCTGTTTCACCTAAAAAGGCGGAAAAGAACCTTTTCAGATAAGTATTTAAATTGTCTTTTATCAAAATCAGATATTTGTGGTTATTCTCTTTCCTGATGTAGAAATTGGTCTCTTTGTGTGCACTATTGGTGTTTTTGCAGGGATCTCATGGATTTTTAATATCTGATGGTCTGTTCCATTGTTTTCCCTTAAAATGTTGTGAAAAAATAATATATTTCTTTCCATACCCTTGGCAATGTCACTTAGCTGTGGTTGAATTTATTTAGGTGATGTCTTTCTTGCGTTGGAGCTCATCTGGAACCCTTCAGAGGATGACTCCCCCAGATTTCTTCTTCCTAAACCTCACTTATAAAGAAAATAAATGGAGGCAAGACCCTTGAACTCCCTCTGTTCTTGATCAGGCTCTGGTGACTATTAACCAATTCTCAATACTGTGGCCAAACTCTCTAATTGAAATAAAATAAGTTAAAGGTTTTCTCACTACAAAACCTATTTCTCACTGTTGTTTCTCTAGTCTAAAATGATCCAGCAGGCTGCAACATTCCATCTCACAGACTTCACATAAAAACATAACATTTCCCTTCACAGCTATCAGATCTATCTGAAAAATACAGCACACTCAGACAACAGCAGTGCTGGATTTTCTTTATTCTGAAGTCAGATTCCAAACCTTGCTTGCACTGAACTCAGAACTCTCACAAACAACACACCTTCCCCCCCCCCCAGACACAGCTTAATGGCTTCTTTCTTCAAATCACAGATTCACCTCTCAGACCTTCCCCTGTGTCAGAGTTAAAATCCTTACACACTTTTTCCAGACACCCTTATAGTTTCTTTCACTTAGTATAACTACCAGCAGAAGTCACAGTCTCTCAGAACCTGAGTCTCAACTGTTTTCCCCTATTCTAAAAAGAGTAGGCAGCCATGTGTCCACTTAATACCTGAGCCTACAGACTCTCATTCCACCTTCCATGACCTTAAATTCCCTTAGAACTTAACCATTCCATTCACTGCATGCTGGGCCATACATACCTCTGTTTCACTCCAAACCAAACTAAATTTGGTTTAAAACTTCTCACAGCTTTCTATTAGTACAGCTCTCTCCCACCCAAAATACATCAGTTTTTCCCCACATGTATTCAGCAACACAATCATGAAAAAGGCAGTCTGTTTATTGAAGTACTCACTTTTAAGCTCAAATCATCTCATTTTCAGCACCAAAGCTCACCTTCACTCACTTTCAATATTAAAGTACCCTTTTTCAATATCACATTTCACTTTAAACTCACAAAATCCATACTTTTATTCTTACTTTTACACAGACACACACTATACGTTTTTTCTTTCTCAATCCATGTTCACAGCCCTGGTCTCTCTGCTCACTCCAGTCTCCCTGGCAACTCACCCCCCCCCCTAGAGGATCTGACATCACTCAACCAATCAGCTTGTCAGAGAAAGACAGTTTTTTTTTTCTGATCTGTTTAGAATCCCCCCCCCCCCCCATAGGAGTAAATGCAAAACTTCCTATACAGATAATTTCAAAGTCAATTTTAACCTGACTTGTACCCAAAACAGAAAGGAACATTTTAAAGTACAATCCCCACTTAATCATGGTTTATTTCTTGAAAAATAAAAACACATTTAAGAAACATCTCACACTTTCTTCAGCTAACTCCATTAACAATTCCCAAACTAAACTTTAAACCTTTTCCAGCCAGCAGCCTCCACCAAAACCCTGGAACAAGCCCCCCCCCCCAGAGCCCCAGGAAAAAAAACAGTTAATATATGTTACCATATATTACAATAAGAGCTCCTTTTTATAGAGAAATCAGAAAGCTGTAGCTGTAGTATTGACATACTTTCTGTCCTTGGAATAACATAGTACATAAGTACATAAGTATTGCCATACTGGGACAGACCTAAGGTCCATGAAGCCCAGCATCCTGTTTCCAACAGTGGTCAATCCAGGTCACAAATACTGGCAAGATCCAAAAAAAGTACAAAATTTTATACTGCTTATCCCCAAGACAAATTTAATAATGGTCTATGGACTTTTCCTGTGGGAAGCTGTCCAAACCTTTTTAAAACTCTGCTAAGCTAACCACCTTTACCACATTCTCTGGCAATGAATTCCAGAGTTTAATTACACGTTGAGTGAAGAAACATTTTCTCAGATTTATTTTAAATTTACTACTTTGTAGCTTCATTGCAAGCCCTCTAGTCCTAGTAATTTTGGAAAGCGTAAACAGACGCTTCACGTGTACCCGTTCCACTCCACTCATTATTTTATAGACCTCTATCGTATCTCCCCTCAGCTGTCTTTTCTTTAAGCTGAAGAGCCCTAGATGCTTCAGCCTTGGAGGTTTTCTCTGTCAGTTTCACACAAAAATTAACCAGAGAGGCAGGGGTGTAATTACAATAACAACTTTGCTGAAGAGAACTGGATTTAAGAAGAAAAAAACAGGAATAACAAGGCAATAGGGTATTCATACAAGGGGAAAAACACTATACAAAGATAAATAGTCCCTCCTTTTAAATAGAAAATGTTTCTTTAAGACCTGGGATTCCAGTCAATTAGTTGTCAGATTGCTACATCTGACAAAACATGTATTAACTACTATAAGTTAAGTTCAATACTAATAAAGCAGGGTTTGCGACCCAGTTGGAGCTCTTACTGCTTTCGGATAGGATTCCAAACAGAAGATACAATAACCCTCCAAATGCTGTATTATAGATGGGACAGTATGTCCCCCCTTTGATTAAATTTAGAGGGAGAGAATATCTTTTTTTCCCCTTTCTTCTGGAATAGTACACTTCTGTCTTCTCCAAACAAGTTTATGACAGTTTTTTTTCTTTCTTCCACTATCTGTAAGAGGCACAGTAGTTAAAGTGTCCAGTGTTTGTGTGTTGCTTTTTGGGCTTGTGAAGTCCAAATTATTCCTGGTGATTTCTCAGGTCCTGCGTGCTGATTCTCCTCTTTCCAGCTTGCACATTTGCACCACTCCAAACCCTTACTCTGAGAATGCCTGACCAATCCTATAGGCCAGGAGTTCTCAACCCAGACTTCAGGACACACCCAGCCAGTTAGGTTTTCAGGATACTCCACAATGAATATGGATGAAATACATTTGCATAGAATGGAGGCAGTGCGTGCAAATTTATCTGGTATCCAATATGGATATCTGATTCACATCATTATGGATATCTTGAAAACCAGACTGGCTTGGTGTGTCCTGAGGACTGGGTTGAAAATCTGAGTCTTTGAAAGGAGCCAGTAGTAGCTCTCTGCTCTTTGCAGTGGGAGGAGTCCATGTAGTGTACAGACAACTTCCCTGTGCTATGTAATCTGGGGCCTGCTTGTTGCAATTCCTGTTATTTCCTTTGTGAAGAACTCAGTCAATAAAGGGATTTCCTTCCTCACATAAAAATGGTAAAACATACCGGTCAATCGCTGCTTATGTCTAGTAGCGCTATAAAAATGATTTATTTATTTATTTGCTGAATTTGTATCCCACATTTCCCCACCTATTTGGAGGCTCAATGTGGCTTACATTATGCCGAAATGACGGTAGCCATTTCTGGAGTGAGAAGTACATATTATTATTATTACAATTAAAGTACAAAAATATGAAGTACATTAGAAGTAAATGGATATACAGTACATTTCAGGAGTTTGAAATCAAGGGTAATAAATAACATTCAGTAATGAAAAGAAATAGAAATTAGAGTAATCGAATAGAAGATTTCACTGTTAACTTGATCTAGTTGATTTATGACGGATCCTTTTGATAAGACTTTTTAAACAATTTAGTCTTTAGTAGTTACTACTACTACTACTACTACTATTTAGCATTTTTATAGCGCTACAAGGCATACGCAGCGCTGCACAAACATAGAAGAAAGACAGTCCCTGCTCAAAGAGCTTACAATCTAATAGACAAAAAATAAATAAAGTAAGCAAATCAAATCAATTAATGTGAACGGGAAGGAAGAGAGGAGGGTAGGTGGAGGCGAGTGGTTACAAGTGGTTATGAGTCAAAAGCAATGTTAAAGAGGTGGGTTTTCAGTCTAGATTTAAAGGTGGCCAAGGATGGGGCAAGACGTAGGGGCTCAGGAAGTTTATTCCAGGCGTAGGGTGCAGCGAGACAGAAGGCGCGAAGTCTGGAGTTGGCAGTAGTGGAGAAGATAAGAAGGATTTATCCATGGAGCGGAGTGCACGGGAAGGGGTGTAGGGAAGGACGAGTGTGGAGAGATACTGGGGAGCAGCAGAGTGAGTACATTTATAGGTTAGTAGAAGAAGTTTGAACAGGATGCGAAAACGGATAGGGAGCCAGTGAAGGGTCTTGAGGAGAGGGGTAGTATGAGTAAAGTGACCCTGGCGGAAGATGAGACGGGCAGCAGAGTTTTGAACCGACTGGAGAGGAGAGAGGTGACTAAGTGGGAGGCCAGCAAGAAGCAGATTGCAGTAGTCTAAACGAGAGGTGACAAGGGTGTGGATGAGGATTTTGGTAGAGTGCTCGAAAAGAAAGGGGCGGATTTTACGGATGTTGTAAAGAAAGAAATGACAGGTCTTGGCAATCTGCTGGATATGAGCAGAGAAGGAGAGAGAAGAGTCAAAGATGACCCCAAGGTTTCGAGCTGAGGAGACAGGGAGAATGAGAGAGCCATCAACAGAAGTGGGGGGGGGGGGGGGGGGGGGGGGGGGGAGCGGGGAGGTGGGTTTGGGGGGGAAAATGAGAAGCTCGGTTTTGTTCATATTTAATTTCAGGTGGCGTTGAGACATCCAGACAGCAATGTCAGACAAGCACGCTGAAACTTTGGTTTGGATGCAAGGTGAGATATCAGGGGTAGAAAGGTAGATTTGGGAGTCATATCGTGTGTTGTTTTTATGGCATTCGGTAGTGCATTCCAACATTGTGTACAAATATAGGAGAAGCTAGATGCTTATACTGATTTATATTTAAGTCCTTACAATTGGGGTAATGGAGGGTCAAGAATGTGCGTGATGAACTTTTTATGTTTCTTGCTGGTAAGTCTATGTATGGTAAGTAGTACTAGCAATTTAAAATGATTTAACCGGCTAGAAATGGCTGCTGACCTAATTTTCAGTGGCACTTAACTGGTTATTGCTGCCCCAAATTAATGGTTAGTGCCTAAGTGAAAACTGGCTATTTTGAGGACATGGCTACTACTACTCTTCATTTCTATAGCACTACTTGCTGTACACATTATATGCAGGTACTTTCTCTGTCTCTAGAGGGCTCACAATCTTAGGGGTATGTTTACTAAGGCACCCTATAGGTGCATTAGCATTTTTAACGTGCGTTTATAATTGATGTGCATTAAACGCTAATGCGCCCATAGGAATGTATTGGTGCATTAGTGTTTAACACACCTTAACTTTAAAGGCGCGTTAAAAATGCTAATGCACCTTAGTAAATATACCCCTAAGTTTTTGTACCTGGATCAATGGAGGACAGCGCTGCGTACATCTAGTAGCGCTACAGAAATTATTAGTAGTCGTAGTAGTAGTTAAGGGGTCCTTTTACTGAAGTATGCTGAAAAATGGCCTGCACTAGTGTAGGGGTATGTTTTGGACGTGCGCAGATCCACTTTTCAGCACACCTGTAAAAAATGCCTTTTATTTGGGGGGGGGGTGAAAATGGATGTGCGGCAAAAAAAAAATTGGTGCACGTCCATTGTAGGTCTGAGACCTTACCGCCACCCATTCACTTAGTGGTAAGGTCTCACGTGTTAACCGGGCAGTAATCACCAATGCCCATACAATGCCGATTACTGCCTGCGTGCTGGAAAATAAAATATATTTTCTGCCCTTAACCTGCTTATTTTCGAAGGAGAAGGCTGGCCATCTTCCGACACAAATTGGGAGATGGCTGGCCATCTCCTAAAGCTGGCCAAATCAGTATAATCGAAAGCCGATTTTGGCCAGCTTCAACTGCTTTCCATCACAGGGCCGGCCAAAGTTAAAGGGGGTGTTTCGGCAGGGTACGGAAGGCGGGACAGGGGCGTGGTTACGAGATGGCCGGCTTCGGCCGATAATGGAAAAAAGAAGGCCAGCTCTGACGAGCACTTGGCTGGCTTCACTTGGTCCATTTATTTTTAGGACCAAGCCTCAAAAAAGTGCCCCAACTGACCAGATGACCACCGGAGGGAATCGGGGATCACCTCCCCTTACTCCTCCAGTGGTCACCAAGCCCCTCCCACCCCAAAAACGTTTTTAAACATTTTTGTGCCAGGTTCTATGCCAGCCTCAAATGTCATACCCAGCTCCATCACAGCACTATGCAGGTCCCTGGAGCAGTTTTTCGTGGGTACTGCAGTGCACTTCAGGCAGGCGGACCCAGACCCATCCCCCCCTACCTGTTACACTTGTGGTGGTAAATGGGAGCCCTCCAAAACCCACCACAAACCCACTGTACCCACATGTAGGTGCCCCCTTCACCCCTTAGGGCTATGGTAGTGGTGTACAGTTGTGGGGAGTGGGTTTTGGGGGGGGTTTAGGGGGCTCAGCACCCAAGTTAAGGGAGCTATGCACCTGGGATCAATTTGTGAAGTCCACTGCAGTGCCCCTTAGGGTGCCTGGTTGGTGTCCTGGCATGTCAGAGGGACCACTGCACTATAAATGCTGGCTCCTCCCACAACCAAATGCATTGGATTTGGCCGGGTTTGAGATGGCCGTCATTAGTTTCCATTATCGGCAAAAACTAATGGCGGCCATCTCTAACGCCGGCGATCTCTAAGGCTGGCCCAAATGTTGAGATTTAGCCGGCCCCAACCGTATTATTGAAACGAAAGATGGCCGGCCATCTTGTTTCAATAATACGGTCGGGTATGCCGCTTTACGGGGTCGGCCTTGGAGATGGCCGCCCATATAGATGGCCGGCCCCGTTCGATTATGCCCCTCCACGTTACTTGCCCAAGGTCCTCCAAAAGGAATCAAACCCAGGTTTCCAGGATCAAAGCCTGCTGCACTAACCATTAGACTACTCCTCCTTTCCAGGGTGATGTCAGCACTTGGTCAGTTAAATGCCGATATTCAACATTTAACCAGCCAGGGTAACCACACAAATGGGAACGCATAAAATACAGTCCTATCTTTATGCGGCAACACATGGCTGGTTAAGTTCTGAATATCGACTTAGGCTACGTGTTAGCCTGCTCTGCTTAAACTGGATATTCAGTGCTGAAGTCTTGACATGGCCTGGCATTGAATATCTGGGAATAACTCTAGTGGCGGTCCGGAATACGTACACTGCCACTGGCTGAATATTTACCTCATAATGTATTTGTAAAACATAAGTTAACTTTTTCTGATGGTTGCCTTTAAGCTCTGCATTTCTTGACCAGAAAGTTAATATATACATATGTTTCTTTCAGTGCTTTCGTAATATTCTTTTTTTTTGTTTGTTTGTGGACACATTTAAAAAAAAAAAAAAGATTTATCATTTTGGAGAGCCTTTTACTGAAATGTATTTTATCAGCAGGAGTGCCACATCTATTTTGTTTGAGTAGAAAAAAAAAATGACACAAAGGTTGACACAGAATGTACAATGAAAATATAGAATGGCAAGCTACAGTTGCTGCATAGACAACAGGATAGTAAATCCTTTGGAAGTTTCTTCAAATGGAAAATGAAAATGCTGAGGTTATTTGTTCATCTTTAGGGGGGGGGTGGGGGTGGCACAGCTGGAAGAATGTCGCCTCTACCTCATTCCGTCACTTCTGTCTCCCTTAATATGTCTCCATTAATCACTTCTTATTTCTCTTTCTGATCCCCTTCCTTCCTTCTTCATCTTTATCATTTCTTGCTTCCCTCCATCTGATAAAATGCAGTGTCTGTGATAGCCTGGGAGGTATATGAGTACTTTTTTCTAGACTACTAAAAAAGAAGTACATGTTTTCTTTCATGAACAGTAGATGGAATTCATCAATACCAAAGTTAGAACAAAAATAGGTCACTTAAGTTAGATTTTATTCTATTTAAACCAGTGGTGTACATGTGGGGTTAAGAATGTCAGCCCATCTGCTTGTCTGTCTGGGGGGCAAAATAACTCCATGATAAGTTAATAGAATTGGAACAAATTTGGCCTCAGGGATAAACTGTTGAAAAACATTCTGAGTTTGAAAATGGACTGTGTGTGTGTGTGTGTGTGGGGGGGGGGGGGGTTCTAGAGAAATAAAACCCTTAAAAGATGTCCAAATGCATTTCTATGGGAGAAACTGTTCCAGCAGCTGCAGAATAAAAACAATGAGAGTGAAACATAGTGGTTAGGGATGTGGTCCTTCTCCTCTCCTCTCTTCTCCTGGATACAGAATTACACAGAGACAGAGACACACAAATACAGAAACACATATAAACAGATACAGTAGAAACATACAGAAAAATACACAAAAATATACGCAGTCTGTTTTATCATCTTCAGATTATCATAAAGGTCTATACTGTCTTCTATCCGCACATTTAATTTCAATATTACAACTTTTGCAGAAAACTGCTGCTAAGATGGTGTTAAAAAAGAAATGATTTGATCATGCCACCCCTTGTTTGGTTAAGCTTCACTGGCTTCCTATTGATGCCCGATTCTCTTTTAAATTGGCCTGTTGGATTTATAAAATATTTGATGGTTCTTGTCCTGAGTATTTGATCACACTTTTCTCTTTTCTTTTGACCCCCACTCTTTCTAGAGCAGGTAACCACCTGCCATTTTCTGGCGTTAAATACAAAAAAATTATTACAAACATTTTTTTCATATCAAGTCATTCAGATCTGGACCTCTTTACCTATTTCAGTAAGGTATCTCCTACTTACCTTTACTTTCGGAAGAATCTGAAGACTGTTCTATTTCAGAAATCATATTTATAATTTTTCTATTTTTTACATTTATAGATGGAATCAGCTTTGAACCGTATTTTGGGAGTTGGTGGAAATACAAGTACTATATCATATCATATCATATTATATTGTATAAGTATATAAGTATTGCCACACGGGGACAGACCAAAGGTACATCAAGCCCAGCATCCTGTTTCCAACAGTGACCATTCCAGGTCACAAATACCTGGCAAGATCCCCCAAAACGCAATACATTTTATGCTGCTTATCCCAGAAATAACCAGTGGATTTTCCCCAAGTCTATGGAGTTTTCCTTTAGGAAGCAGTCCAGACCCTTTTTAAACCCCACTAAGCTAACCGCCTTTACCACATTCTCTGGCAATGAATTCCAGAGTTTAATTACACATTGAGTGAAGAAACATTTTCTCCGATTCATTTTAAATTTACTACTTTGTAGCTTCATTGCATGCCCCCTAGTCCTAGTATTTTTGGAAAGCATAAACAGACGCTTCACGTGTACCCGTTCCACTCCACTTATTTTATGAACCTCTATCATATCTCCCCCCAGCCGTCTTTTCTTTAAGCTGAAGAGCCCTAGCCACTTCAGCCTTTCCTCATAGGGAAGTCGTTCCATCCCCTTTATCATTTTCGTCACCCTTCTTTGTACCTTTTCTAATTCCACTATATCTTTTTTGAGATGTGGTGACCAGAACGCAACACAGTATTCAAGGTGCACTCGCACCATGGAGCCTGCTATTATCACCATCTTTAGTTTAAGATTTCGTGAGTTGGCAGGTAAAATTTGAGCAATTATAGCAAAGCAGCTTCTTTTGTATGAAATGTTTTATAGTAAGACATTTTTGATGTTTTTACATTTCTGCCAGTTTTTTAGCCGATCAAACCCTGATGCAGAAAGATTGTGAAACATGTCGGCAAGTGGTCCAGCTTCTGAACAAAAGTCTAAGTGCAGTTAAGCATAGTCTTAAATATTCAACTTTGAGTATTTTATATAAAAGTTGGAAAAATATACAAATATATAAAAAGAAGTAGTAGATGTTGTTGTTGATTAAAATATGTTATTGACCGATGAGGAAGCAGGTGAGTCAAGGGCATTTGAGCTCTTGTAAAATGAGTCATCATCTCTGAAGTCAGAAGCAAATGTGCTAGTTTGAAGCCTGTTTTTCTAACTGAAGATACTGAACTAAAATATATTAGCGCTGGGTATTGTGAATGTCTGGGAGAGACAAAAGCATCACTAGTAAGGAATCTGTAGGTATCCTTACATTATTAGTTCTAATCATACATATCTCTAGTCATAATTCCATTTTATCAGTGTTTTTCTTACCTGATCAGTATCAGCTTGCATCTTGGCTCTGTCACAGTGTCAAACTGTTAAGTAACAAAGAAAAATGAAAGGCAAAGATCTGCCAACACAATCACAAACAACAAAAAAGCAGATAAAAAAATAAAAACAAAACAAAACAAGAGGATAACAAGACAAGTGGTTTATTACAATGGTTACCCGACGTGGCCATGTTTTGCCCTCAGGCTACGTCAGGGGTTTTAAATTTACTACATTGTGGCTTCATCGCATGCCCCCTAGTCCTAGTATTTTTGGAAAGTGTAAACAAATGATTCACGTCTACCCGTTCCACTCCACTCATTATTTTATAGACCTCTATGATATCTCCCCTCAGCCGTCTCTTCTCCAAACTGAAGAGCCCTAGACGCTTCAACCTTTCCTCATAGGAAAGTCGTCCCACCCCCTTTATCATTTTCGTCTCCCTTCTCTGTACCTTTTCTAATTCCACTATATCTTTTTTGAGATGCAGCGACCAGAATTGAACACAATATTTGAGGGGCGGTCGCACCATGGACCTATACAAAGGCATTATAACGTCCTCACTTTACAAAAAGACATACAGAGATACACAAACCCACACACAGATACACATAGATACAGCACTAAAACAAAATTACATAGGGCCCCGTTTACTAAGTCATGCAAAGGGTGCACTAGCGTTTTTAGTGTGCGCCAATGATTAGCACATGCTAAACGCTACGTTGCCCATAGAAACATATGGGTGACTGGCATTTAGCGTGTGCTAAAAATGCTAGCACACCTTAGTAAACAGGGCCTATAGACACACAGGGGCACACACAAATGCACAGACATGCATGCAAACACAGACAACAGATCCACTCACACAGATACAAATACACACATGTATGTACAAAAGCACAGTCACAAACAGATGGCAAAATACTCTACTGGAAAAAGGGCACCAAGTGGAAGGAGTAGAGTAACAAAACTTCTCACAGATGGTGTTCCAATCAGCGTTTATTCAAAAAATCTTCTAAAACATTGGTGATGACCCGACATGATTTGTGTTTCGGCTTAATCGGCCTGCATCAGGGGTCTAGGGATATGTAATTCAATACGTATTTCCAAAAAGTCATCCAAAGGTTAAAAACCGAACTCAATGGATAGAGCACTGGCTGCTACATCCGTGTTTGGAGATCTACTGAGTTCGGTTTTTAAACTTTGGATGACTTTTTGGAAATACGTATTGAATTACATATCCCTAGACCCCTGATGCACAGAAACAAAAGCACATATACCAATACACAGACACATATGCAGAGACAACATGGATATATATCATATGCATACATACAGATACACACAGATGTACACACACATAGATAGACAGACACACACATGCATACACAAAGGAGTTGGAAAGAATTCTATGAGTCATGCATCTCATGCTTTCTCCGCTTGTTTTAATTTTGCAAAAGCACTTCCAGCTTTATGTTGGAATGAGTAATTTTGTGATAAGCACAAAAGTTGAAAGTTATCTATTTCTTAGAAATAGATAAGTGAGGAAATTTGAGATGGGTTAGAACAAAGGTATCTGAGCTGCTTTTGCAAACCCCAAATGTCTTTCACAGTAGACACATTCTCTCACATATTCCAAGCCTCCTGGGCCAATGGTTAAACTCCCAGAGCCCAGCCAATCTCCCCTGAGCCCTGGCACTCCAAAGGAAGTGTAAAGAGAATGGATACTTTCCCCTGCTCTAGCAGAGGTTTTATATCAAAATTACATCAAAAAATATTTCCATGCAATCCTTGTAGGGAAAAAGTGGTTTACATCTTAAATATAAAATACCATGCACTATTATTGGAGAATGACATTTCATCGCAAACAACAGCCCATCCCTACCCTCTATAGTTGCTTTTCTGGAATGGCTATTCCTGCTGTATGTGCTGGCAAATACATATTTATTTACTGATGTCATTATACCTATTTTAAAAATGGCTGATATTCAGCAGAGCCATGTATAAGATTCTGACTATATACACAAATTCTCAATATTACACGAATCTCAATCAGGAATTTGCCTACTACACAGCAAAGAAACAGTACTACTCACTCTCCTAGCCAAATTCAAGCAGGAAATAGAAACAGGCAATAATATCCTCCTCCTCCAATTCGACATGTCTACTGCGTTCGACATGGTAAACCACAATATACTACTAAGACCACTAGATAAGTTTGGGATTGGTGGCAACATACTTAACTGGATCAATGGTTTCCTAACCACAAGAACATACCAAGTAAAATCAAAATCAACCATATCATCACCGTGGAAGGCAGACTGCGGAGTACCACAAGGATCACCGCTATCACCAGTTCTCTTCAACCTAATGATGACCCCATTTAGCCAAGACCCTATCCAACCAAGGCCTAAACCCTTTCATATATGCAGACGACGTCACAATATACATTCCTTACAAATCTAATCTGACAGAAATCACCAATGAAATGAAGAGCAGCTTGAACACCATGGACTCCTGGGCAAACGCATTTCAACTAAAACTAAACAAAAAAAAACACACTGTCTCATTGTCTCATCCCAATACAGCACGGACAACCCTACAGTTATCAACACCCCAGATCACACCCACCCTATCTCAGACAGCCTGAAAATCCTTGGCATTATAATAGACCACAACCTAACACTAGAAAAACAAGTGACATCCACAACTAAGAAAATGTTTTACTCAATGTGGAAACTTAAACGCGTGAAACAATTCTTCCCGAGGGAAACATTTCGCAGCCTGATACAATCAATGGTATTAAGTCACATGGATTACTGCAATGGAATCTTTGCGGGATGCAAAGAGCAAACATTAAAGAAACTCCAGACTGCCCAGAACACGGCAGCCAGACTTATCTTCGGAAAAACCCGATTTGATAGTGCAAAACCTCTCCACGAAAAACTACACTGGCTCCCAATAAAAGAACGTATTGCTTTCAAAATCTGCACAATGGTTCACAAAATTATCTACGGTGAAGCCCCGGGATACATGACAGACCTGATTGACCTACCAACCAGAAATACTTCAAAATCAACACGAACTTACCTAAACCTGCACTACCCAAGCTGCAAAGGACTCAAATACAAATCAACTTACGCATCCAACTTTTCCTAAATAAGCACACAACTGTGGAACACATTTCCAAAAGCCTTAAAAACTATATATGACCACCTACACTTCCGGAGAACACTAAAAACTTATTTGTTCAAATAGGCATACTCTACCAACCCAACATAAAAACCTGACCGCTGCAACACAACAAAACCATTATACAGTATACCACATGAACCTATCTTATCTCTACATCACTCTGTATTTGTTTATACCGGAGTTCAATCGCATCTCCAGCACTATGTAAGCCACATTGAGCCTGCATATAGGTGGGAAAATGTGGGATACAAATATAACAAATAATAATAATAATAATAATACTACTACGGAAAATGTGATTGTCCTAACCTGGATGTCCTACTTTCAACAAAATCCTTATGGCTGAGGGTACATTTCCTCATGCATGCCCTTTCAGGTGTAGAGCCGTCCTAGAAACTGCATAGGAATTAGGACCCCTAGGGGCCCTTTTACTAGGTCGCGTAAGCATCTACACATGCCCAATGTGCACCAAAATGAAGTTACCGCATGACTACCATATGGCTTTTGTGATAATTTCATTTTTGCTGTGCGTCCGATACGCGCAACCAAAAAATAATTTTTATTTTCTGTCACGCGTATCGGACGCACGCCAAGTGGCATTTGGTGTGCATAGGTAATTACTGCCCGGTTACCATGTGAGACTTTACCGCTAGGTCAATGGCTGGCAGTAAGGTCTCAGACTCAAAATGGACACGTGGCAATTTTCATTTTGCCGCACGTCCAATTTTGGCAAAAATAAAAAAAAAGGGCCATTTTTACAGGTGCACTGAAAAAGGATTCTGCGTGTACCCAACACCCGCGCCTACACTACCGCAGGCCATTTCTCAGCACACCTTAGTAAAAGGACCCTTAAGGTACTAGTCAGGTACCCAATGGAGATATGCCCAGGAGAGGGAATGAGGCTCCTTAGTTTATTTAAGGCCCAAGATCTTACTTTTCTGTATCCTATCAACATGAACAGACTAGCAGCTAACCATCTAGGACCTTGTTGGAGGCTGGATCTTGCTTTTTTCATCCTCGGATGATATGTGAATTCAAACCTGTTTTGACTGAATATAATTTATTGAACGTAGTATATGCCTTGCTCACCAGTAGGATTGACTATTGTAACTCTCTTTTTTCAGGGATTGTACAAAACTAGTCTGCAATGATTACACATAGTGCAAAATACTGTGGCTACATTAATAACCGGAAATAGAAAGTACAATCATATGATGTTTGTTTCACACAAACTACGTTGGCTTTCAGTAGCTGCTCCCATTTGTTTTAAGACACAGTGTTTAGTCTACAAATCATTTTCATCTGGGGTTTCCAGTTTATCTTTCAAACAATTTGAAAAGGTATGTACTTCAACAGACACCATGTCATCTCAAAAATGCCTTCTCCAGCCCTTGACTTAATTAGGGTTTCAAATAATGTTTTAATTAATCTACAATATTGATATATTGTATTTGAAATTCAGCTTAATGTTTTTTCTTTTCATTGTAAACCTGTTTAAGACTGTGGTAAGAGGTGGTATATAAAATCAACAAATCTAATCCAATCTAAACCAATCGTGAAGAAACACCTAGGGCTCAGAGCAAAATAAAAGTAGGGCTCTCATAGAAGAGAGATAAAAGCCAGAAGATCTCCTAGTGGAAAAAAGCCTATTGGTACTTGCCTGGATCAAAGGATCCACAGTGAATGGGAGAGCCTGGAGGCTTTCCTCCAGGATCTATTTCTGATGTCCAGTGATGAGCCTAGTAGTACAGGACTGGAGCTAGACTGACTGGTGGGACCCCCATGGGATGATACAGGTGAGGTCTGGGAAGGGAAGTGTCCTCTGACGATCAAGGAAGAGTGGAGTAATTACAAGAGAGAGGGCAAGTGTAGGAAACTAAATACTATTCTTCAAAGAAAATATTGTATATTGATTCTAGTAGGCCAGTAAAGTTGGAGTTCCAGTTATATTTCGGGTGTAGTTTGGTAGAAGTGTGTGCACATTGAGTGAGTAATGTGAAGGGACTTATAGACTGAGTTTCTCCCCCTCCCATGCCCCCAGGACCCACAAAATTATGAAAACTGTTTTGCAGGTTTTACAAATCTGCCTCAGCCAACAGGGATATTGCAGTTTTTATCCCCTGATGCAGCCCCTGAAGTGGGCAAAATGTGGCCATGTCGAGCAATTGTAATAAAAATCATTTTTAAGTTCACCTTCCTCTGATCCACTGCTATTGTCTGTGGACCCAACTTTCCTTTTTTTGTCCTGATACCATTTGGCTGTTTGAGGCACAATTTCACCTTGGCGTGACATCCTTAGCTTCAAAGAAAATGTCCTACAGAACATGCTACCCAGAGAAGCATTTTTTTGAACTTAAAATTCTTATTGAAAAATTCAAATACATACAATGGCCAACCCACAGGACATCATTCTCAAATAATTGAGTTCCCAGCACAATTAAACATTAGCATGAACAAGTTGATGAAAAGCATCCAATGGTGCCCACACCCTTTTAAACTGTTGAATGTTACATCTCTTAATAGCAGTCACTTCTTCATATTTACAAACCAAACAGACAACATTCCACCAGGCATTCATTGACAAAGCAGTATTACCTTTTCATTCTGATAAAAACAGTTGCATAGCTAACTTCGTAAGCATATCAAACAACTTTGCTTTAACCTTGCTCAAAAGAGGAGACAAAACTGCTGATTGCAGAACTACTATTTTATAACTGAATTCGACCTGAATACCCAGCACAGTTGTAATCCTTTCCCAAATTGAATTCCAAAAATATTTTAAATTCAAACAAGCAAATAATAACCCCTGGATTCTATATATGGTGCTTTGTGTTGCGCATACACATTTAGCTGTGTGGTCAAATTGCATTCACATCCTAATTTAATAATGAGCCAATCTTCCTACAGAGGTGGCATGTCAGTCTCTTCTGCTTCTGGACCGTGATATTCTGGCCCATGACACTAGGGGGCAGCATTGTCTACTGCTGGGGCAGCCTGCTCACCAATGCCCTGCACAGCTGCAGCATTTGCATGAAAGGAGCAAAGGACACATTAGTAGGACCTGACCTGTGACAAACAGTGCTATATACACACACACACACACACCAAAGAAGGACCATGTCTGACCAGTCTGCCCTTGAAAAGAAAAAGGAAGCAAATGGGAAAACTCAACATTTGAGAACACCAGGTAAAACATATTTTGAACTGCAGTAATTAGTGTGTGTTGCCAGGTAATGCTTCACAAAAAGGACCCTCCACAGTATTCCATTTAAGAAGTATTACATGCATGTATAGCACTTGATCCCCCAAAGTCAGATGTGGCATGACCCCATTTTCCTAACACCATACAACAGAGAGAGTCAAAGTACACAACAGAGCAATCTAGAAAAAAAAAGGTACAGTGGGCTCTCAAGAAAAGGTACAAGTATGCTTTATTAATGACCCGACCCGGGCTGTGTTTTGGCATAAAACAATGTCTGGCTCAGGGGTTGATTCAATAATTCTCAGAAAGTTAACAATCTGCTGCTTCGAGCGTTGAGCCATGGACTGGATGCGGTACAAACAAACTTGAAAAAACACTTATGCATATATGCCAAGAGTACAGGCTGCATCAGGGGCTTAAAGTATTCTCTTGAAACCTCTGATTCAGAGTGAGAAATAGGGCTCAAATAATGTGAGAGTGAGAAAGCTTTCGAATGAATGTGACATGCTCCTAATAAGTGAGACTTTGTATGTGTATTAAAGTGAACAGAAGTGAAAATATTGTGAATGTAAAAATTTGTCTTAAATTTGCTATTAAATGTGGAGAAGGGGTGAGAACAGAGCAGTTAATTAAAAAAAAACCCTTCATCATATTGTTGAGGAAGGAAGATAACCACAAAGCACTCTGAAACACACTCATGCACTGCAGTAACAAAAATGTAGCGATGCTAGAGTGAGGTCTGTAAAGTACTGAGAGAAGACCTTGGTTACAGTCATGCTCTTCCTCAACTGCACATTTGACCATGGCATATTCTAAGGTGGGCATTGCTGTTTAGGAGTTGACCATGGGGGTTAGGGAACAACCTTTGCCTATTGGCTTTACACTGGCACCTAGTAGGAAGGTCGTGGGCTGGGGCTTTTGCCCCACTGTGCCCCCCTCCACAGTGATGCCTATGCTTCCAGAGTCAAGCAGGGATCAGTATTCATCAAACAGAGGAACAGTAAGTTTTCGTCATGGTTTGTCCTACCCTGTCAGGTCCTTTTGTCAGGGCTATTTTGTCAGGGGCCAAATTGTGGGCAGGCTGTTTTGTGGGAAAGCTTTTTCTTGTAAGGGCTATTTTGTTTCTAGGCTTTTTTGTTGGGGTTATAATGTTGGGGCTATTTTGACCCAAAGCACATTCATACATTCTAATTACCTCCATTTTATCTTTGGCTGTTCTACTTGCTTCTAAATAAATTAGTTTTTATTTTTATAATTTTGGGCCTTCTGTCAGTTGCTTGTCAGTGTTCCTAGGAGCTAAAAACTCAGATTTGCATAGTCAGGGGGACTTGGCCTAGAAATCCTGATCCCAGAGTATACCAAACATAATTATCATCTCCCTTTTATACATTGTCCAACAGGAGGCAGTGCATTTTATTTATTTATTTTAAAAATTATTATTCCACCTAAAAACTAAATGGAGTACAATCAACATACATAATAATTAAAAAAAAAAAAAACTCGACAACAAACAAATACTAGTACATGTACCTTTTCAGCATCATGTCCAGTTCCTGCTTCCTTAACTGATAATAAGAATCAATGATAATCCTCAACAAAACACTCTAACAAAAAGATATGTTTTCAGAAGCTTCTTGATCTTTATTATACTTTGAAATAATTTTAGTATTCCTGGTAATACATTCCACAGAGGTGAACCAGCTACTGAAAATGCTGTTGCACGGGTTTCTGTATATCTTATTGCTGCCATCCTATCAGTAGATAATTTCATTGCAGTTTCAGATTTTAGCTGTCTCCCTGGTCAAATAAACTGCCAATATTTTTGAAAAATACCAAGTTGAATTTGCATACAATACTTGTTGGATTATGAACAAAACTTTGAACCGCACTCAGTATGCTATTGGAAGCCAATGTAATTGTTTGAACAAAGGCATCACATGTGTAAACCCAGAAACTCCCAATATCATTCCAGTGGCAGTATTCTGAACTACTTGCAGTGCATGAATTCTAGACGTTGAAATTCCAAGATATAAAGCATTATAATAGTTAATCCTTGACATTATCAAACTTTGCATCACAGTTCTAAAATTACTTCCAGATAACATTGGTCTCGATTTAGAAATCAGGTGAAGGTATAAGAATAAGACGTCTCCACCTGAAGTATTTTATCTTGCGTAGTCAATCATGAATCTAAAATCACTCTTAATAACTGCATCTGTGAGTTAACTGGTAACCTTGTTTCTCCCACCAGCACTGTATCTAATTGTAACAATTCCTGTTTTTTTTTTTCCAGTAAGCATAAGCTCAGTCTTCGATAAGTTCAAGGTCAACTTATTCCTTTGCATCCATGACCCAACTTCCTTCATATATAATGTCAACTTAACAGATAACCACACCGATTCAAATTCCACAGGAAAACAAATTGCACATCATCCACATACAGGCGATAATTCAGTTCCAAATGCACAAAGACTATCCGTAAGGATGCCATATACAGTGGTGGAAATAAGTATTTGATCCCTTGCTGATTTTGTAAGTTTGCCCACTGACAAAGACATGAGCAGCCCATAATTGAAGGGTAGGTTATTGGTAACAGTGAGAGATAGCACATCACAAATTAAATCCGGAAAATCACATTGTGGAAAGTATATGAATTTATTTGCATTCTGCAGAGGGAAATAAGTATTTAATCCCTCTGGCAAACAAGACCTAATACTTGGTGGCAAAACCCTTGTTGGCAAGCACAGCGGTCAGACGTCTTCTGTAGTTGATGATGAGGTTTGCACACATGTCAGGAGGAATTTTGGTCCACTCCTCTTTGCAGATCATCTCTAAATCATTAAGAGTTCTGGGCTGTCGCTTGGCAACTCGCAGCTTCAGCTCCCTCCATAAGTTTTCAATGGGATTAAGGTCTGGTGACTGGCTAGGCCACTCCATGACCCTAATGTGCTTCTTCCTGAGCCACTCCTTTGTTGCCTTGGCTGTATGTTTTGGGTCATTGTCGTGCTGGAAGACCCAGCCACGACCCATTTTTAAGGCCCTGGCGGAGGGAAGGAGGTTGTCACTCAGAATTGTACGGTACATAGCCCCATCCATTCTCCCATTGATGCGGTGAAGTAGTCCTGTGCCCTTAGCAGAGAAACACCCCCAAAACATAACATTTCCACCTCCATGCTTGACAGTGGGGACGGTGTTCTTTGGGTCATAGGCAGCATTTCTCTTCCTCCAAACACGGCGAGTTGAGTACATGCCAAAGACCTCAATTTTTGTCTCATCTGACCACAGCACCTTCTCCCAATCACTCTCGGCATCATCCAGGTGTTCACTGGCAAACTTCAGACAGGCCGTCACATGTGCCTTCCGGAGCAGGGGGACCTTGCGGGCACTGCAGGATTGCAATCCGTTATGTCGTAATGTGTTACCAATGGTTTTCGTGGTGACAGTGGTCCCAGCTGCCTTGAGATCATTGACAAGTTCCCCCCTTGTAGTTGTAGGCTGATTTCTAACCTTCCTCATGATCAAGGATACCCCACGGGGTGAGATTTTGCGTGGAGCCCCAGATCTTTGTCGATTGACAGTCATTTTGTACTTCTTCCATTTTCTTACTATGGCACCAACAGTTGTCTCCTTCTCGCCCAGCGTCTTACTGATGGTTTTGTAGCCCATTCCAGCCTTGTGCAGGTGTATGATCTTGTCCCTGACATCCTTAGACAGCTCCTTGCTCTTGGCCATTTTGTAGAGGTTAGAGTCTGACTGATTCACTGAGTCTGTGGACAGGTGTCTTTCATACAGGTGACCATTGCCGACAGCTGTCTGTCATGCAGGTAACGAGTTGATTTGGAGCATCTACCTGGTCTGTAGGGGCCAGATCTCTTACTGGTTGGTGGGGGATCAAATACTTATTTCCCTCTGCAGAATGCAAATAAATTCATATACTTTCCACAATGTGATTTTCCGGATTTAATTTGTGATGTGCTATCTCTCACTGTTACCAATAACCTACCCTTCAATTATGGGCTGCTCATGTCTTTGTCAGTGGGCAAACTTACAAAATCAGCAAGGGATCAAATACTTATTTCCACCACTGTAGATGTTAAACAACAATGCCAAAAGGGCAGTTCCCCAAGGGACACCTTTTTCACTGGGACAATTTGAGAAACTTTCCTATCATTATTTGCAGTTCCTTTCCTTTCTGTTTTTTTTTTTAACTTTTTTAATTTTTATATACCACTCTGCTCTGCCCAGTCAGCTAGAGTGGTTAAGCAAATTCAATAAACTATAACTATAACTACCCCCACTCTGTACTTGCATACAATGCCCTTATAATAATGATGTAAACCAGCATAACACAATTCCACTCACACCATATTTATGCAACTTATCTAAGAGTAAATTCACATCTACAGTATCAAATGCTGAGGAAACATCAAGCGATACTAACCAAAAAGTCTTTCCCTCATCCATGCCTCTCTGGATAACATTCACAGTTGATAATAACAATGTTTCTACCCTACAGGTAGCTTGAAAACCATACTGATTGTTATCCAAATATCCAGATCCATCAAAGAAATCCACCAACTGTTGCAATACTACTTTCTCAATTACCTTCACTAATAATGGCATCACTGAAATAGGTTGATAGTTACCCAAATTTTTCAGTCTAATGTTTCCTGTTTCAATATTGGCTTCACTGTTGCTAATTTACACTTCTTTGGTAACTCTTCTGAACTTCTAGATTTATTAACAATCAATGTCAAGGCTGGAACAACTTCTTCCACCAACTGCTTCATATGATTGGATGAACATGGGCTCAACAGCAATCTTGTTGGTGTTAGAGAACATATTATGGTTTTTATTTCTTCTTCTGTAACCATACAAAAATCAGACCATTCATCTTCATTTTCTTGACTTACATCATTCTCATTCATCCTTATGGTCTGATCAAATAGTCAATCCAAATTCTCTATCTTCTCTATTAAAAATTGAGCATATTCCATTGCATTTGGTCTCTCTAATACCTTCTTAGGCTCATGACCTTGTATCAAAAATTTTACCATCTGTAACTCTCTCAGTTTATTTATCGTCAATCATACTCTATTTTTGAAATATTTATTTCTCTCATCATCACAGACCCTCAATTATTCCTGTAAATTAATTTTATGACTATCATAATCATCTCTTTCTCCAGATTTTCTCTATATTCTCTCACTTCTCTACTTCTTTTCTTAATTGAACTACTGCTGGCATTCTCCAAGTACATGGTTTATAACCTTCCTGTATAATTACATCATTCAGTGGTGCTACCATATCAAGTGATTCCTGCAACGAAGAGTCCCACAAATAAACTGCTTCATCTACTGAACAATTCTCATTAAACTGAAGAGCTGGAATCCACACTGTTCTTAAATCCTGTAAGTCAGAATTAGATCTAATCTGCATAACCATTACTTATACACAATTTTTAAATCTCAATGAAAGAGATTAAAGCATGATCTAACTATCCCACCATATGCACTAATTCCTCCTTCAGCTCCCAGAACAAAAAAAACAAAACAAAACAAAATAAAACACACACACACACAAAACTAAATCTAAAACATCCCCTGCTTGATAAATAGAACACTGCACAATTTGGTTTAATGAAAAGTCTTCCAAAGCCTGAAACAAAACATGCTCTCTATGCTCGAGTCTAAAGGATTCAAAGGAATATTAAATCTCCTAAAATACATAACCTATTCACAGATATACGTAGGTAAACTCAATATAAAATCTATAAAAAGAGAGCAACCAGCTTTTATATATCCTGGAGGACTATAGACTAAACAGAAATCTAAGACTAATAACCCCCCCCCCCCCCCCCCCCCCCCCCAATTCCTTAAATTCTGAATATATCACCTTAAATTCTGATCTCTTCCTGAAAAATATAACCTCTCCTCCCCTCCTTATACTTCCTGAATACCCATTCCCATTTGAAACTTGATGGACAACATTGCTTTTCAGAACAGCTAAATCTGACTTTACCAGCCAAGATTCACTAACACATAGCCATCTTCCTCTATAAGGTCAACAATCACAGCTGTTGCATTTTTCACAGCTCTTGTTTTTACCAACCTTCTTCTTAACCTATCTTTCTTCAACAAATGTTCTTTAACAGTAGACACACACATCAAATCATCTGTAGCCCCTGGTTTCAAATGCTTACAACCAAAGCATTAAAAGGCCCATACTACCTACATAGACAATTAACAGAATTTTTTTAAATGAAAAAAACAAGAGGGGCCCAACAATTGAATTAAAGAAGATGGTGACTATGAGGCTCATTTTCAAAAGAAAAAAATGTCTAAAAAGTGGCATAAATCTGCATTTGGACATTTTTCTCACAAAAAAGTTTAAATTGGTATTTTTAAAACCAATTTCTAGATGTTTTTCTATGAAGTCCATCAGAAGTGTTTTTATTTTGCTTTTATTATTTTTATGTGTTTAGATTTTACCTTCCTACTTGGGGCTATCCTGCTGACGATTTCTGGGCGGGGTCACGTGACCCGCGAAACTCCGCCTCCAATCAAAAAAGCAAGTTGTACTTTTCTATTTAAACTGAAGAGCTGCGGCGCTTGTGCCGCTGCGGCGCGCGCATCGGGTGCGCGCCGGAGGAGCGCACCTGAGGAGCAGGTGCGCTCCTTAGATGTGCTCCTTGGGGTGTGCGACGCCGGGATATATAGCTGTTTTTTTGGCCCTTTGGTGCAGCCCATTCGCTGTCTCTTTTTTTTTTTTTTTTTTTGGAATAATATTCATTCTTTTTGAGCTTTAGGACTTAAATTAGGAAAGTTAAGTTATGTAGAGGCCAAGGCCTTGGTTCCTAATGAACTAATGATGTTCCCTATTTTTATTCTGTTGATTCTCTGGAATTCCAACTCACCTTCTCTGATAACATCTAAAGGCATGCAGGATTTAGCATATATTCCAGTACATTGGAGTTGGCGTACTAATCAGAGACTTGCCTATTCTAGTAGATCTAATAGCCCACGCTATCTAACATCTGTTGCACTATCTAATAACAGAGTCCCCGATATCACCCCTCCTTTTTCCTCGCTGTCTACAGCTTTAATTAATTGTAGATCTCTCAAGAGTAAGTTCTCCTATATTTTAGATCTCTGTAAATTGCATCAGCTTGATTTATTTGCTATTACTGAGACATGGCTTTTATCAGGGGAAGAATCTTATCTTTTTCAATGTCTACCACCAGGGTATTCAGTTAGCTATTCGTCACGTACAGGGAGAAAGGGTGGTGGACTGGCTATAATATTTAAGTCTGATTTTAAGGTTCAGGAAATTAATGACCATAGACTCTCACACCCTGAACTTCTACTGCTAAAATTTTGTACAGCTAGTTACACTTTTCATGTACTACTGTATTACTGTGCTCCTTCCACTACAGCAATGGGGTGGGACCACATATATCAATCCCTTGCAGATGCCACGATTAGGTTTTCAAATCTTATAATACTAGGTGATTTTAATGTGCATATAGATGACCAATCTAATCCACGTTCAGTAAAATTTTTAAATTTTTTACGGGATATTAATCTTATACAACATGTGGATGGATCAACCCATACTGCTGGACATACATTAGATTTGATAATAACACATAAACTGGATGAAATTAGATGTTCAAAAATTGTATTAACTCCGGTATCATGGTCTGATCACTACCTTCTTCAGTTTTATTTATCTGTACCGCAGTTGTTATATAATACCAATTCTACCTATATTAAAACAAGGAGTCTACAAAAAATTGACACGTCATCTTTACCTTCTGTAGCGGATAAGTTCCCATTGAATTTTGATACACTTCCTATAGAGGATCAAATTGGAACATGGAATCAAGTTCTATCTGTAGCTCTTGAAGATATTGCACCAGAAAGAATAATTACTAAAGATACAAAACGGTTTCAACCATGGTACCATCCAGGATTAAAACTATGTAAACAACAGATACGTAGAGCTGAACGCCAATGGCGGAAGCATAGAACTATAGAACTTAAACAGAAATGTAACTAGTGCCAAAAATATTATTTAACACAACTAAAAGCTGCTAAAACTACCTACTTCTCCAAAGAAATAAAGGAAGCTGCTAGTTCACAGAAAAAGTTATTCCACATTATGAAACGCTTGACAACTACGACTAGTGAAAATAGAGAATCTCCTGCTCTTGATTCCGAAACTCTGGCAAAGTTTTTCAGCACTAAAATTGAGAATCTAAGAGCCCAATTCTCAAGGGTGTCAGGGATCAGTCATATTGACAACTTTTCAATTTCACAACTAACTGTACTCTGGCAAGACTTTGAACTCCCATCTGTGAAATCACTGCACACTTTAGTTGCAGGTCTTTCACCCACTTACAGTTCCTTGGATCCCATACCATCAGCATGGTTGAAAAACCACACGCTAGAAATCCAACAGTTTATGTATTTAATCATCATACGGAGTCTTTCTGAAGGGGTAGTCCCTGCTACTCTAAAAGAGGCGCTAGTAAAGCCTATTCTGAAGAAGCCCTCATTAGATCCTATAACACCCAACAATTATAGACCAGTTTCTAATCTTCCGTTCCTATCCAAAGTGATAGAGACAATAGTGTTTAGACAATTGCAAACTTATGTGGATTCCAAAAATTTGCTACATCCTAGACAATCGGGCTTTAGGAAAGGCCATAGCACAGAGACTATCCTGACTTCGCTGTTAAGTGAGATTCATGCAAAACTAGAGCATGGCTATATTGCCTTGGTTGTTTCACTTGATCTATCTGCAGCTTTTGATTTAATTAATCATAAACTACTTCTTGATAGATTAGGTGAGATTGGTCTTTCAGGGACAATTATGAAATGGTTTATATCTTTTCTTACCGAACGTTCATTTAAAGTAGTTCAGCAGCAATCGTCCTCTACAGAATATAATCTACCATGTGGGGTTCCACAGGGATCGGTCCTGTCCCCATTACTGTTTAATCTATATGTCAGTCCCTTGGCACTTCTCATTCAAACAATGGGTATTAGTTTTTATTCTTATGCGGACGATTTTCTTCTTATTCATTATATTAAACCATCTAATATGGATCTTACACCGCTACAAATTTGTCTGGATAAAGTGGCAGATTGGCTCACAACATATCAATTAGTATTAAATCCAGATAAGACTATAACATCTTGGATAGTAGGACAGGGCACATGTCCAGCAGTGGTACCTATGCTATTTGGCAAGAACATCCCTACAGTTAAATCTTTTAGATACCTTGGGGTTATAATTGATTCTGCTCTGACTTTCGAGGAACAAATATCTGACGTAGTGAAAAAATCTTTTTTCCATCTTAGGAGACTTCGGTCAGTTAGGAATTCAATTAGTAAGGATTCCCTTAAAACGTTGACATCTGCTTATATTACCTCACGCTTAGACTATTGTAATATCATATATTCAGGGATCACTCAAGCTAGCTTGAAGCGACTACAAAGAATACAGAATACTGCAGCACGTATGATTTGTAGGGCCCGGAGGGATGACAGAGTAACACCTTTGCTACATCAACTGCATTGGCTTCCGGTTGAAGCAAGAGTTAAGTTTAAAGCCTTAGTTTTGACCCATAAGGCTTTTTATACACTAAATCCTGATTATCTGTCAAATCTAACTATTCCTTACACTGCCACACGAACCCTTAGATCCCTGACAGACAACAGGTTAGTGATTCCTCCTCTCGCTAGGGCTAGATGGGAATCTACACGGAATTCGGCTTTTTTCTATTTGTCTCCCTCTCTTTGGAATTGCCTTCCAAAAGAGATCAGACTTGAGAAATCTTACTTTCATTTTCGGAAACTTTTGAAAACCTTCTACTTTATCGAGTATGTAGATCAGAATTTAGAATAATGGAAGAAAGGTTATAAATGGGCATCTGTAATATATATTAAGTCAAAACTGTATTATTTGTTTGTGTAGATTATATTATGTATTTAATTTTGTATTTGCGGTGTTCTCCTGTGTACTAATCATGAGTTATATTGTTTACATCTTATGTAGCTAGTTTGTGGGTTTGCTGTGCTTTCCTGTAATGATTGGAGTTCTAATGTTTGTCCAATTTGTACTTATTGTATTGCTTCTTTTTATAAATTGTAAACCGTTCTGTCTTGCAGTAGCAATAAGATACGGTATATAAATTGACGTAAATAAAATAAAATAAAATAAAGTGCATTCAAATCACAAGGGGGCTTATCAGGGGCATGTTAAGGGCAGGATCTGGGCGTTCCTAACACTTGGGATGTTTTTCTGCCATAATGAAAACAAAACAAAAATATCCAGGACTATAAGTTGGACATTTTGGTCTAGACCTGCTTTATTAATGAATAAGCCACAAAAAAGTGCCCTAAATGACCAGATGACCACTGCAGGAATAAAGGAATGACACCCCTTACTCCTTCAGTGGTCACTGAGCCCCTCCTACCTCATAAAATGTAAATGAAACCATACATACTAGCTTCTATGACAGCTTCAGATGTTATGGCCAGTCCTACTAGAGTAGCAAGCAGGTTTCTGGTATAGCCTAGTGGTGGGTGCGGTGCAGTGCACTATATAGAAGGTGAACCCCATATTGCACTCTAAATATTACACTGGTGGTGGAAAGTGTCAGCCCTCAACCCCCCCAAATCCCATTGTACCCACATATAGTGACACCTGCAGCCATAAGGGCTATTGTAGTGGTGTATAGTTGGGTTTTGAAGGGCTCACTATACAATGTAAGGGGGAAATGGTGAGATGTGTACCTAGGACCTTTTATGTGAAGTCTACTGCAGTGCCCCCTAGGGTCCCCCATTGCTCTATTGGGATGCCTTTGTGGCCAGTTTACTAGGAAAGCTGGCTCCTCCTACATCCCAATGGCTTCATTTTTTTTTTATTTGTACCCCGCACTTTCCTGCTCATGGCAGGTTCAATGCGGCTTAGGTACTTATTTGTACCTGGGGCAATTGAGGGTTAAATGACTTGTCCAGAGTCACAAGGAGCTGCCTGTGCCTGCAGTGGGAATCGAACCCAGTTCCCCAGGACCAAAGTCCACCACTCATTTTGTTTGTTTTTCACTTTGACTTTTTTGGGGGGGAAAATAGTCCAAAAAGATAGCTGTACTAAGCACAACATCTAGGAAATGGTCATTTTCAAAGAAAATCATTTTTCTGGTTTGAAAATGATCATTTTCACTTCTTGAGTTTTGGACATTTTCAGCAAAATGTCCAGCGACAGTCTCATGTATTGGTACATGCGTGCCGTTTGCAATAGGTAAGGTCATTCCTTGTTTGTAGGATTATGATCCATGCTGGTTTTTTCACGATTTAAGTGATCAACATCAATTGTTGGAATATACAACAACTTTTTCACAAGCATCCTACAATATAATCCATTTAATAGCCCCTGACGCAGCCCTGCTGGGCGAAACACGGCCTGTGTCGGGCAATATTCTTGCATGCAATACCACTAATAAAGTCTATATATATCTACTACTGATCTGCTTTTCTGTTTTCCACCTTGGAGTTTGCGGATCGTCTGCCTTGCTGTTTCTTGGGACCCTCTTTGTTGGGGATTCTTAACAACAAAGTTGGATTTTAGACATCATATTGAAAATACCCCTCCACATCACTAAGAAAGAATTTTATTTTCTGAAAGTGGCCACCTTAAGATCCCTCTACTTTACATACTACCAATGATACATAAGTCTAGGACCGCACCCTTTGGCAGACTCATTGTTTTATTTATTTATTTACAAATATTTATATTCCACATTATCCCAAATCCTAAGCAGAATACAGGTGACACACATAATTTAAAAACATACCACAATATACAAACAATTACATATAACAAAATCTCAAATCAGCCTAGATCTTGCAAGTCCCCAGTTCAACCCATATTATTTAAGAATTGCCAGCTAAACTCATACCATAACACTGTTCAAAAAGAAAGGTTTTAATGCTTTCTTAAATTCTTTTTTAGTTTGAAGCTTTCGGATATACAAAGGTAATGCATTCCATATTTTCGACCCCACTATGAAAAACACAAGTATTGGATCTTTATTAGAACCACTTTCTTTTTTTTTTTTTTAATTTTTATTAGATTTTAATTATACAACAAATTCAAAAGGTAACAAAACAGAATAAAATACACAATACACAATGAAGCTGAGTTCAAATCATAATGTTAGCCCGCAGTTGAAAGAAAAAAGTCTAAAGATTTCCATTTTTGAAGACCAGTTTTATGACTAAGAATGGAAATTACTGCAGACTGCTCGTATTTTTTGTATAGTAAAATCCAGTTCCACCAAACCACCACATTTACTTGGCAATTGTCTTTCCAGTGTGAAATGACCAGTTTCACTAGTCAAATCTCTCCTAGTTGCACCCTTCTCCTCCATCGCTAACTCCAGACTCCGCTCCTTCTATCTCGCTGCACCTTATGCCTGGAATAGGCTTCCTGAGCCATTACGTCTAGCTCCATCCCTGGCCGCCTTCAAATCCGGGCTAAAGGCCTACCTGTTTGATGCTGCTTTCGACACCTGACTTGTCACTTTTATCTTATCCTTGTGTCCTTCTGTCTGTCCTTCCCTTATCCTTATTGATCCTGTCTGTTTGTCCTGATTTAGATTGTAAGCTCTTTTGAGCAGGGACTGTCTTTCTTCATGTTCAATTGTAAAGCGCTGCGTACGACTGGTAGCGCTATAGAAGTGATTTATAGTAGTAGTAGTAGTAGTAGTAGTAGTTTCAATGCAACTGAGACCAAGAAGTCAAACAATAACTTATCATTTTCTGAAGATAGAAATGAAATGCAAGTGGATTTCCATATTATATATTTGGGTAAAAAAGATTCATGACATCCGAAAATTTCTTTCAATTTTCCCCAAACATCTGACCAGAATATTACAAGATTAGGACTTCCAACAACAGATGTACAAGAGTTCCAGTTTTTTTTCTATTCTTGTAGGTGAATTCCTTAGACGTGTTGAGCCATCCATTCCATCCTGCATACGAGACACAACAGACATGATCAATTTTCTGGAAAAACCAGATTTTGGTAAAGATTTCATTATGGCTACAATGCATGTTGAATCTCTGTACATAAATATCCCTCAGACAGAGACTCTAAGGGCCCTGTTTACTAGCTGTGCTATGAGTACGCTAGCGTTTTTACCGCATGCTAAAAATGAGCACGTGCTAATGCTAGAGACGCCCATAGGAATATATGGGTGTCTAGCATTTAGCGTGCGCTAATTTTAGTGCCTGCAAAAAATGCTAGCGCACCTTAATAAACAGGACCCTAGATGGCATAAAATAGATCCTGTTAAGAAATAATATGCTAGAAAGGATACCTACGAAATTCCTTATGATTCTGCCTGAATTATAATCCAAAGAGAACTACTTTTGCTTCGATAAAGTCTTTTATAAACAAATTAAAGTAACAATGATGGACTGTACCAGTTTGAAAAGAAGTTCCTGTTGAATCAGTGACATGAAAGACATCTGTTAACGTAAGCCATACGTCATTCTAAAATGGTGTAAGACACACACAGTCAAAAATAAGGTGGCAAGACCAACGGAGACTGGGAATGGAAGGGGTAATGGTATGTGACTGGAGGGGCGTCCATAATGACCTGTGCATAAAAAAAATAGACTGTGAGAGGGCAGCAGACCTGGAACACTTGTACAAGTATGTGTTGCTCAGGGACCAGTGTTTTCGTTCTCTGTTAAGCTACAATGACTGCTTGCTTGTGAACACTTTGCTTAGTTTAGCTTTGAAAGTTGCTTTTGGGCACTGGAAGACTCTGAGTCAAGCCACGCATCAGGACTGGTGGAATTTAGTATTTCAGACTTATAAATATGAAGTATTTCTAGCTAAAAGGTCATGTCGATATATTTCTTCTAAGGAGAAGTGGTCTTTGATCTTGACTTACCTTACAGATGACTGAGAAGCTTTTCTTTCTGCTCTCTTTTTTTTTTAATTTCTTCCCCTCCTTCACGCTTTTTGACATTTGTTTGCTGTTGTACTGACTTGTTCACTGTAATACGCTTTTAAAATCAATAAAAACACTAAGACTAAAAAGAAGTTCCTGTTGAATCATCCTTGTACTGATCAGTTATTAATTTAGAAAAGGTATATCAATGACATTTTTTTTCTGATTTGGAAAGGCACTAGAGAACAACTATTAAAATTCTACAAAAGGACTAATAGTCTAGATGTGAATTTGAGATTTAAACTTGAGTTGGAAGAGTGGCCTAGTGGTTAGTGTGGTGGACTTTGGTCCTGAGGAACTGGGTTTTTTTGTTACATTTGTATCCCGCGCTTTCCCACTCATGGCAGGCTCAATGTGGCTTACATGAGGCAATGGAGGGTTTAGTGACTTGCCCAGAGTCACAAGGAGCTGCCTGTGCTGGGAATTGAACTCAGTTCCTCAGGACCAAAGTCCACCACCCTAACCACTAGGCCACTCCTCCAATTCTCAATACAGGCACAGGCAGCTCCTTGTGACTCTGGGCAAGTTACTTTAACCCTCCATTGCCCCAGGTACAAATAAGTACCTGTATATAATGGGGAAGCGGGGGTACAAATGTAACAAAAAAAATAAATTCCTTTTTAGATATTCTAATAAGAAATGACAGAATATAAGTACCAGTATGTACAGAAAACAGACTGATGTTAACAAACTTATCTGGATATGCCCATGTACCTTAATGCACATTGGTAAGACAAAAAGAGCATTCAGTATGCCACATTGAGACTACAAATAGGTGAGAAAATGTGGGGATACAAATGTAACAAATAAATAAATAAACTATTACATTTTGATAGCTGTCAATTTTTAAGATTCAGAAGCCTTAGTTCAGAAGAATCGGATTTTATGAAACAGATGGATGATATGAAAAGAAGGTTCTCTGAAACAGGTTATCCTAGGAAATGTATTGAAGAAAGTTTTAGAAAAGCACAATCTGGGAACAGAAACAATCTATTAAAAAAGAGGGATAAGAATAATGAAGAAGGATTTTTATGTACCATGGAATTCAACCAATTCTCCAGAGATATTGTAAAGATATTGAAAAAGCAGTGGCCTCTAATAGCTAGCATGGATTCAATCTCTCACAAAGGTCTTTTAGTGGCATATAGCAGAAGTAAGAACTTGAAAGATCTTTTAGTCCCCTCAGCTTTCTAAAGTACATATGACAGGTATGAACCAACTGTAACAGGTCATTACCTTTCTGACAACTGCTCAGTCTATGCTGTTAATGCCACCATTAAAACTATTAATCATCCAACCAGAGGACAGCCATCAAAGACATTTTTCAAAGTTTAGAATTGAGAAATAGTTTATGTAGGGATATGTCCATGTGCCTTAATGTAAATTGGTAAGACAAAAGAAGCATTCAGTACGTGACTAATTGAACATTGCAGTGCCATAAAAAGTAAACATTTAGAGAAGCCCCTGGTAGAACTTCAACTCAATTTAATCATACTTTTGAAGATTTCAGGTTCTTTGTACTCAATAGACCCAAGGTTCCATGGAGAGGAGGTGATGTAGACAATACTTTGTTAAGAATAGAACAAAGATTAATTTTCCAGTTCAAAACTGTGATCCATAGAGGGATAAATCAAGAGCTGGACCTAAATGTATTTCTGTGAAACATTTTTGTAATGTTTGAATTCTGTAAACACACTTCCCCCTTTTTAAAATGCTCAGATAATGGTATTTCACAATTTTTTGCATGACTCATATTCTTGAATTATCATTTTATGTTCACCTATAATATCTTTTTATAATCTTAGATATGTGTTTCAAACTTTTACCGTGCCATTCTTTGGTTTCAAGGCTTTATATTTATATATTTTTGTAAATCTAGACGGTGACCAGTATTAACTTTTTAAGGTAATCCCATATTTTTAAATTGTGTTTTTTGAATGAACTTTTTGTTGTCGATCTATTTTGTTTTTTCATTCTCTTTTATGGTCTATCAAACATATAAATGACAAGTGACCAACTCACCCGCAAATGCGCAGTAGAGACCGAATGTTGAGAGTGCAGAAGTCCAAGCCCCGCCTTCACCAGCAGTACAGGCCAATAGGGAGGAGGGCTTGGACATGGGTGTGGAAATCGGAGGAGGAGGGAGCAGGGAGGGAAGGAGGGGGTGGAACTGAGGGAAACGGACACAGCGATGGAGGAGAACTGACGACATGACAAGAGGAATCACGGGAGGTAACGAAAGCAGCTGAAGGAGGACACGACGACGGAGGAAAGGGGGGGCGACGCCGGGGGGGGGGGGCAAAGGTGGCGGTGGCAGGGGGGGGGGGGGGGGGTGAAATGGCAGCGGAGGGGATGGCAGGGCAGAGGAGGTCACAATCGCAATACACTTAGGAGATGGGTGGACATGGATGGGAGCCCAAGGATGGAGGGTAGGGGAGAGAACAGTTGATGGACATGGGTGGATGGAGCGGATGGGACGGGGAGAGGAGGGTTGCTGGACATGGGGGGAGGGCAGGGGAGAGACTAGGGTTGGTGGACGGGCGGAGGCCATAGGAAAACAAAAAACTTGCCCGTTGTTACGGGCTTAACGGCTTGTGATTACATAATCATTAAGGGGCCCTTCTACTAAGCAGCGTAAGCGCCTATGCGCACCCAACATGCCCCAAAATGGAGTTACCGCCCGACTACCGTGTGGCTCTTGCGGTAATTTCATTTTTGGCATGCGTCTGATATGTGTGTCATATTTTTAATTTTCAGGCATGTGTAACAGATGTGCGCCAAGTGGCATTTGTCGCACATAAGTCATTACCGCCCAGTTACCACATGAGTCTTTACCGCTAGGTCAATGGCTGGTGGTAAGGTCTCAGACCCAAAGTGGACACGTGGCAATTTTCATTTTGCCGAATGTCCATTTTCGGAAAATTGTTTTAAAAGGCCTTTTATACAGGTGCGCTAAAAATGGATCAGCGAGCGCCCAAAACCTGTGCCTGCACTATTGCAAGCCATTTTTCAGCTCGCCTTTGTAAAAGGACCCCTATATCTTTTGGGGCTATTATTCCCTTCTGAATCATCTGTAAGCATGGCATCCTAGATGTTTTGTGTTGATTTGAGCATTCTACTTCACTTTTTTGAAGCGTTTCTTTGGCTTTTCAATTCAGGAACAATCACTTTTCGAATGGAATCAATTGTTAACATTAGAAAACTATTAATAACCAGACACTTGCAGGCACAGGAAGTTTGTAAAAAAGGACAGTTACTTCCTGTTTTCAGTACTATGATTTCCATCATGCTGCTGTTTCTAAATGCTGCAGAATATTTACTAGGTGAATCTTCGATTTTTAATTTATCTAGCTATTATGAGTAGAATACAGCCTATATTTTTATAATGACATTTCATGTGACCTTGTATAACACAGATTCATTTTATTCATAGAGTATTGTTACCTGATGACTTTAGAGAAGTTGTCCCTTGATTGGTATGTAACTATGGGGCTCATTTTTGAGAGAAAAACATTTAAAAAATGGCATAAATCTGCAGCAGATGGATATTTTTCTCTCAAAAACATCCAAATTGCTATTTTCGAAAACCAGTTTATAGATGTTTTTCTATGCATCACATCCAAATCACAAGGGGGCATGCTGGGGGCATATTAAGGGTGGGAGTTTGGATTTGGATGTCCCTAACATTTGGACATTTTCTGCCATAATGGAATAAAACAAAAATGACCAGGGCTAAAAGTTGGACATTTTGGTCTAGATTGCTTTTAAGAACAACTAAGCCATTAAACAGTGTTCTAAATGACCAGATGACCACTGGAGGGATAGTAGAATGACACCCCTTTACTCCCTCAGTGGCCACTGACCCCTTCCTACCCCCCAAGGATATGAATGAAACACTACAAACCAGCCTGTATGACAGCTTCAGATGTTATGGCCAGTCCTATTAGAGCTTGCTGAAGCTATAAGGGCTATTGTAGAGGTGTATAGTTAGGTATACTGGGTTTTTGGTGGGTTTTGAAGGACTCACCACACAAGATAAGGGGGCTATGGTGAGATGTGTGCCTAGGACCTTTTATGTGCAGTTCACTGTAGGGTCCCCTAGGGCACCTCACTGCTCTGTTGGGATGTCTGTGTGGTCAGTCTACAAAAATGCTGGCTCCTTCTACATCCCAATGACTTAATTTTGTTTTTCACTTGGGACTTTTTCCTCAGAACTGGTCCAAAAAGATAGATGCACAAAACTTCTAGGAAATGGCCATTTTTGAAGAAAAAAGGTATACTTTTTCAGCTTTGAAAATGGTCATGTTTGTTAATTGAGTTTTGTACATTTTTTGTGAAATGTCCAAAGTTGGATTTAGACGTCATATTGAAAATGTCCCTCCACATTTCTCTACAGTACTTGTTAGCATTGTTGGCACACCGTTCACAACTCTATGCCTAGTTGCACAACTAATGAATTGTTTATATATATGATAAGCTTGTATATGCACACTTTGAAAGGTAGTTCCCTGACACTATTTTTGTCTTATAATTTGAGTTATTTAGATATGTTTGTGTTATTATATAAATTTTAAATTTTGTATGTATTAAAATATATTTTTAAAATTTCTTTAAGAGTCTTAATAATTTTATATATGCTATTCTTTTAGGAGTCTCTTATATATATATTTTAATTATGTATTATACTAAGTTTCAGTTTTAACCCCGTGACACAGCCCCTGAAGTTGGTGAAACATGGCCATGTTGGGCAATTTTAATAAAATCATTTTATAGTTCACCTTCCTGTGATCTGCTTTCTTCTATTGCTACTATTGCCTGTGGATCCCACTTGCCTCTTGTGTATTGATAACGTTTAAACCTTCTACAGCGGTTGTGTAAGGAGGTGGGTGGTATAAGGCTGAGTTTCCTTAAGAGCATTCTTTCATTGAAGCAAAGCTACATTAAGAATAGGTATGTTAGCCTGTCTGGTCAGAAGGATGGGGCTCAAGCAGAGAGCGGGAAGTTAAAAGAAGAAAGGGAAAGGATATATTACCTTTTGGGGGGGGGGGGGTTGCAACTACATTCAACTTGGTTTATATAGTATATGCAGGTACTCATTTGTACCTGGGGCAATGGAGGGTTAAGTGACTTGCCCAGATTCACAAAGAGCTTAAGTGGGAATTGAACCCAGTTCCCCAGAATCAAAGTCTACTGCATTAACCACTAGGATACTCCTCCATGGCCCTTTGGCAAAACAGAATGGAGAGACCCCAAGTGAGGATCCTCCTAGGGTGATTTGGCTTAGGCAGTTCCAGGGAAGAAGAGTGGCCCTTGCTCAGATGTTTCCACCCTGTGTCATGAAGAAACTTGCAAGTTTATACCTCCAGGGATTGTACATGAGGCAAATGAAATTGGCTAAGGTAGACTCTCGTTAATATACAATGCTACCCCTCCACCAATTCGATCCACCCTATCACTATGATATAATTTGTACCCCGGTATGACAGTGTCCCACTGGTTATCCTCCTTCCACCAGGTCTCAGAGATGCCTATTATATCTAATTTTTCATTTAGTGCAATATATTCTAACTCTCCCATCTTATTTTTTAGGCTCCTGGCATTCGCATATAGACATTTCAAACTATGTTTGTTGTTCCTATTTACATCGTGCTCAGTACTTGACAGTATTAATTTGCAATCTTTTGTCTGATTTTTATTTTTATTTAAGGACCCACATAAGGGTGTGCTAAGACCATTTGATACTGCAGCTTAGTAAAAGAACTCTTGAATTAATTCTGTCCCCCATTTATACTTCTTAATTTTCAAAGTCATTTATGAAGGTAAGATATGATTATTACATGTAAATTTCTCTTCCTCTATGTCACTAACAATATGCATTTTGTTCTCTTAGCCCCACTGAGAACAAGGGATCTCCAGAGTGTGCTTGGTCCCGGGGAAGAAAAATATGTATGTATATCCCATTTTCAAATCCTCATACTTAAGGTTCTTGCAAAATTCTACCCATTGAAAAAGAGAACTAATTTGACAGCAGGTTTCAAAGCGAGAGTTAACATGGGTAAAAGTATATGCAGTCATGTCCCAATGCAGATAATTTTCAAAAATTGTCTCCAGAATTGAAAATGGGGACTATCAAAGTAGAGCTGTAGTAAAGAGAAAGTTTCTAATCAGACAAATAGGGGCCCTTTTAATAAGGTGTAGGAGGGCTAACACACAGGTATCATGCGCCAAATGAACACTACCGCTGGGCTAGCATATGCACCCAGCGGTAATTCTGAGTTTGGCATGTCCAAATTCCATGGTAGAAAATAATTTTCTATTTATTATCGTGCGGGTGTTCCCAGCGGTAATCAGCAGTTGGTGCGTGTAGCATGGTTACTGTATGGGTAGCTCATGAGCCCTTACCACTAAGTCAATGGGTGGCAGTAAGGACTCAGGCCATAGGCATGCACTAGTTTTAATTTCAACATATGCCCATTTGCCGGTTCATTAAAAAAAGCCCTTTTACTCAGTTGTGGTAAAAAATGGCCCAGCGCACGCCCAAAACACGGACCCATACTACCATAGGCCACTTTTTACTACGGCTTAGTAAAAGGATCCCTTAGCTTTTTATTTATTTAGGACATGCCTAAAGGTACACATGGTGCAAATAGGCATGTAGTTGTAAAAGAGAGAAATTCAGGAGAGGAATTTGGGTGGAATCAAGATTTATATGTATATTTCATAAAATACACATGCACCTGCATACTTTACATGCTAACATTTATATATGCTCCTGAGCAGGCATAAATGTCTGGGCCTTCAATGTAGTCATGGTTTCTGCAGGATTTTGTGCTAGTATTTTATAAGGGCGCATAGCCTAAAAATAGGCACTTTCCTGACTAATTTAATCTAGGTATCTTGTTATAAAATTATCCTCATTCCACCTATTTCTGTAAAAATCGCCAAACATTGTGCACAAAATTTGGGTGTACACCCAATTTGTGAGTGCAATTTAATTGAATAATGAGCTTATTATCACCAATAATTGGCTTTTTAATGTGTAATTATTGGCAATAAGTGGGTGCGGGGATTGATACATAAAATAGCAGGCATGATGGACTTGCCAATTGCCATGGGGGGGGGGGGACTTTAATATGGTTCACGAACCCTCTCTGGATAGATCTAGGGCGGTAGGAAAGGGCGGTAGTTTATCTAATACAGGTATCACATTGTTATGCTGTGGACTGGAGCTTTTGGATATCTGAAGAGCCTTACATCCTTCAGATACAGATTATACTCATCTTTCAAGAGCACATGGTTCACAGTCTAGATTTGATTACTGGCTGCTTTCTACGGGATTGTTTTCAGAAGTAGTGGAGAACGGAATAGGCCCTTATGGTATTTCCGATCATGCTTTGTGTGGTGTGCTTTAGAGTATGGGGAATCTGGAGGTCAACAATTTGTTTGGCGCTTTCCTCAGAAACTATATAGGGACCCTTTGTTTAGGGAATATCTACTGAAGAAATGGGAAGAATATCAATTTCATATAGAGGAATTTAAGCAACAACCGGTTTTGTATTGGGAGGCTGCTAAAGCTGTATTACTTGGAGAGATATTGGCATATTCTTCTTTTAAAAAGAAATCTAGAGATAGGGAGATATTACAGCTAGAGAAACAATTAGCTGAAGTAAGAGTTCAGTATGGAAGGAGTCCAACAGCCCAGGTTCGTAGCCTTTTGATTACACTTCAGACAACTCTAAATGAGTTATTGCACGAATTAAATCAGTGAAGTATTATCAATATCAGCTCTTTTTACATGGAAATAAATCTGGGAAGGTTATGTCTCATTTGATAAAGCAATCAGAAGGATCACATATTATTGCCCAAATAGAAAAAGAAGATGGTAGATTAGTATGCACTGATCAGGAAACAGCAACAGTTTTTTCGCCAATATTACCAACAGTTATATGACGTCTGAAGGAGACACCTATGGATGGAGATCTATATCTGGAAAATTTGGACTTGCCAAAGTTAAGTGAGAAGGAAGTCAATAAACTCAATAGGCCTATAACGATAGAGGAGGTAGCTCTAGTAATCCAACAGAGTGCTTTGTTTAAAGCACCAGGTCCAGATGGCTTTAGAGCTGAATTTTATAAATTGCTATCCCCCACAATTTTTTCAACCTTGCAATCTTACTTTAAACTGTTTGTGGTCGGGGGAACCCTTCCGCAGCCGCTTCAATTGGCTCAAATAGTGGTGTTGCTGAAACCCGGAAGGGACCCAGAAAAACCTTCCTCGTACAGGCCTATGCTGAATGTGGAAACCAAATTATTCACAAAAATTTGGCAAACCGACTAGCTAAAGTACTCCCGAAGTTGATCTCGGAACAGCAAGTTGGGTTTCTTGTCGGGCTTACAGTCTCACATAACATGCGAAAACTCTTGATCTCCATGGAGTATGTGGAAAAGGTAAATACATCGTCCTTATTAGTGAGTTTTGATGCAGAAAAAGCATTTGGGTGTACTGGGAGTTTCTTTTTACGGTTCTGAAAAGATATGGGTTCTCGGGTTTCTTCTTGGAGGCGCTTCACGCATTGTATGTCTCCCCTCATGCCAGGATTCAGGTAAATGGTGTTATATCCTCGGAGTTTGAAATACATGAAGGCACTAGACAGGGCTGCCCTTTATCGCCCATGCTTGTTATATTAACCATGGACCCCTTGATATGAGATATTGGGCCAGGAGTCTGCTTTTGAACTCTCTTTAATTTGAGGATTGGAAGGGCAGTGTTGAGATGCTCCATTATAACCAGATGAGAGGGTAACAAAGTAAGAAAAAGCAGTCACGGGGATGCTGCCTGGGCGGGACCCCTTCCTCTTCCCCCCCTTTTTTTTTCTTTTTTCTTCTTTTCCAGGAGACAACAGTAGGCTTGGGGAGGGTAGGGAGGATGGGAGACAGTGGGTAATAAAACATTGATGACGGTTATTGTTGCTTATGGTTACAATGGTTTGTTAAATGATCTATTTGTACTATCAAATGAGCTATATGAGATAAGATGTAGCTTACATGTGTGTCATCAATAAAATTGTTGAATCATAAAATATAAGTGCAGGAGCACTTTCTGACACCTACACTATCTGTGCATTATCCAGTTAGTGTACGGTCATGAAGATGCACTAACCGGTTAAGCACAGGAATGCCCACTTTCTGCCCCTGGCACGCAACACCCCCTCCAAAAAAGTACTAAAGATGATTTAGCTCACGGTTAACACATGCACATTCTCAAATTACTACATGTTGCTGTAGCGCATCCTGCGGTACTCCGTTTTTTGGTTGTGTTAGGCATGTGCTATCGCCTAATACAGTTTACTAAAAGGGCCCCATAAGGCCCGATTCTATATCTGCTGCCTAAAATTCTAAATACTGCATGTAAATGTACGCGCAGTATTTAGAATACACTTAGGCGTAGTTCATGTGACTAAATCTACGCCTATCCATTTATGCCAATGAAAAGCTGGTGTAAATCCCTGTGCGTAGATTTACATGCACTTGCCCATATTTTACAACAATGCTCGTAGATTTTGGAACGGCCACAAAAGGCCCATTTCCACACCCCCTATCCACGACATATTTTGCTTTCGCGCGTTAGATTTTAGACGCAGTACATTACAGTATATGCTTAGCAATGTACATGTGTAAATTCTAATTTTTGCCAATTAATGCTTGTTATTGCTTGTTAAGAGCTGCTAACGCTTAACAGCTTGCTAAAATAATTAATCAATATTTTTAGTTATAGGATACACTTAGATTTACGTGCAGAACCGTGCATAAATCTAGGTACACTATATAGAATCCAGGAGTAAATGGTTAAACCACATTCGGCCAGTTTACATTACAAAAAGCAAACTTCACATTTCTGACTTATTTGCAAACACCAAAGAAAATAGAACTCACAGATACTGTATATTATTTAAGCACAACTGCATAGCCAAATAAGATAACAAATGGGTCTGTAATATTTTTGCATGACATGTTGTAGACTTTAGGCCAATGCCTGTTCGTCAGTTGAATTATTTTATTAAACGAGATTTTGAGAGAATAGCAAAAAGTGCCATTCATTTCATCTGATGCTCTGAAGTATAGATTTTAAAAAAGAATCCCATCATGTTCCATCCCAGGAAATTCATTCCTATTATGAAGACATTTTGCTTATAAGTACATTTTAATCTGATCACATGGGTATTCTCATAAGAGGAATGTGCTGTGGTCAGTTATGTGTGAAATCAGTTTTCTGTATTTCATCTGAGACTTTGGCCTGTGTATGTAGGAAGATAACATGAACAGCCTACTGCAGATCCAGTTTCAGAGCTTCATTACTTACAAATAATGAATTTGCAAAACAGACATTTTTTTGTCTCCAAACCTTTCAGCAATACACAAAAGTTATACCTTAACAAGAATAAAGTAGTTTTAATTAAAGTGTCCAAAACGATTTTTACAGTATTTTAGGAAGAAACACAAGCAGTTTCTTATCTCTGATTAAAAAACAAACAAACAAAAAACCCCAAAAAGCAATACTACGATTCCATTTAAAATGCTTCTTTTCCACCTGCTTAACTGGTGCATAAAAAGATGACTTAGGGCCCAACGTACAAAGGCAGCTGTAAAATATGGCTGCATCGTTAAAATTTAGCAAGCCACAACAAGCGACCGATGCACAGAGGGGATCACATGCAAATGAGATAGATGCACAGCTCCCCTTTTGTGTATCGGTTGCTTTTGCTATTCTGAGCTGTCAAATGCATTTGACAGCTCCCGATGAGACCCAACATGTGCACCCAACTCCCCTGCACCCAAACCCAATCCCCAGGAAGAAATACCTGGTAGTCCAGTGGACCCTCAAACTCCCCCTGCACTTCCTCCTGCCCCCCCCAAAGCAACAATAGCCTGGTGGTCTAGTGACTGAGCCCCCTGTACCACTCCACCCCCTTCTGACCCCCCCCCAAAGGCAACAACAGCCCTGGTGGTCTAAAGACTAAGAGCCCTCTGCCCTCTCCCAACCCCCCCCCAAGGCAACTAGTGACCTGAACCCCCTCCCTGTATCTGGAAAATTTTATTTTATTTTTATTTATTAGGATTTATTTACCGCCTTTTTGTAGGAATTCACTCAAGGCGGTGTACAGTAAGAATAGATCAAACATGAGCAATAGACAATTACAGCAGTAAAAATATTAAAAAACAATACAAAGTATGGCATGGTATACTATTTTTCCTTGATCTAGGGTCCCTTGGTTATATATCATCTATTGCCTATATACTCCAAGGGAAGTTTAAGTATTGTTTCCTCAGGAGTGTGTCTACTTTCTCTTTCTATATTTATTTAATTATTTAATAACTGGACCTCAATGCTTCCACCCCTGAATTGTTACCTACAGAGGTGCATCACAGCCTTATATTATCAAAAGGATTCCAGGGTGACTTGTGGAGCTAGTCCTATCATCGGTCCTATATTTATTAATATTATTTTTGTCAACAGTATAGACATCAATGTAAAAAAACTCCTAATGAGAAAAACCATTCATGTCTCACTGCTGGTGTCTTTCAAACATACACCTCCTGTGAAAACAAAATACTAAACTATTAAGAACCTTCACTTTTCTGTGAGTTTTTTTTAACTGTGTTTAACCCCCACACCTTTATGTTTCAATGCTTAAGGCTTAGACTTCCCTTGGAGTACATAGGCAATAGATGGTATACTATTTACAATGTCAACACAATACATAATAGAACATTATAAGTGATAGCGAAGGATAAAGCAAAGATGTAACATATAAAAGGTAAGAAAGTAGGAAGAGCTAGAAAGTAAGGTGATTGATTTAAAGAAAGTTGCACATGAGGTCAGAGAAATGGTTAAATGTTATCTCAGCTAGGGTAGGAGTGAATAAACATGTCCTGCTGCAGTATATGCAGCCTGAGTACTCCTTGTGTGTGTGAGTGAGACTAATGAGTTAGTTATTTCTTCCAGTAAAGGCCTGGTTGAAGAGTCAAGCTTTCACCTGCTTCCTGAAGTAGATATAGTCTTGTGATAAGCGCAGCCTTTCAGGCAGTGCATTCCAGAGTGTGGGGGCTACTCTGGAGAAGGCTCGCTTGCGGGTATCACATCATGTAATGTCTTTTGGAGAGGGTGTGGTTAGTGAAAGTCCTTGGGAGGACCTTAGTGTCCTTGGCGGTGTGTGAAGGATCATCCTATCTTCCAGGTACTCAGGGCCATTTCCTTTCAGGGCCTTGAAGATCAGACATAGAGTTTTAAATTTAGCCCTGTGTTGTACTGGTAGCCAATGAAGTTTTTGCAAAAATGGTGTAAGGAGAAAGGCAGCATAGCTGTTGCAAATAGAAGCAGCTCTTGAAGGTTGCTTGGATTTGGGGAATCAGTGTAAGTGTTGAATCTAACTGTATTCCAAGGTTTCTGACTTGTGATTTGAGGGGGAGTTCATAGGTCCCAAAAGGGATTTTGATGTCAGGTATGTATCCATTTGTTTTAGGGACCCAGAGAAGCTCTGTTATGGAAATAGGAGGGTGGGAACAACACCTCCCACCCTCCTGCCTCAGGGGCCCACCCTGCACAAAATGGCAGCACCCAGCTTCTGCCCGGTGCATCCTTTACAATCTTGTTTAATTCTCTTTTAATTTTTGGATGGCTCAAGTTACAGTATATATTAGTATATAGGTCAAACATTTTTTTAAATTAATTTTCATGAATATAACAATCATAGAAAAACTTTGAAAAAAGTACATATGAGATCAAAGAATAGAGTATTACAAAGAAGTATGACTAAAGAAAGATTTAAATTCAATCTAACATCTTAAATAGACCACATAATATAAGGGGCAAGAACCAAAAATCCAGGGGAAATTAAACAAGAATAGTAGATAGCCTAATCCGGAAAAAATTTGGTCACTTATCATAATAGCTAAAGTTATGGTATTTATGCACTAGGAATACCTTTACTCTCCAAGAAAAATTGCAATTGTGAGGGCTCATAGATGACATTGGTTATTATGTAATGTAATAATACATTTGCAAGGGTATCTAGGTTGGAATTTTGCCCCTATGGACAACGCTTGCTGACAATAAGTCAAACATGTATTTCTCCTTGTTTGAGTGCATTTACATACATCTGGAAAGAATGAAATTTTGTGTCCCAAAATATTGCAGTGTGTTGAGTGGAAAAATAAATGATGCAAAATCTCTTTCTCTTGAAAAAAAGACAAAGGAAATCAACAGGGTAGCTCTCTCAATGACCTCCTCTGTAGAACTTTCCAAAACTACAGTTATATCAAAACTGTCAGATGATACTTCTTCTAAGGATCTCTGAGAACTCTCTGGAGCCCAATGGGTTTTAGGAATGATATAAATCTTGGCTGAAGGTGGTAAAGATGAACCAAATTATCCAAAACATTCCTTAAGAAACCGATAGAATAGTTCTTTACAGTGCATTTTTTGAGCAAACAATATGCCATTACTCAAATGCTAGGCCACCCTTCAGGGGTGGGGTGATCACTGAGGGACCCACCCCACAATAGCCAGGCCCCCTGCAACCAGTCACAGAATCTATGTCAAGGCAGAATTGGTGTGTTGAGCCTGAGCTCTTTCATTAAAACATGTGGTCCATGGGTCAATTTTAGCAGACAATGGAAAAGGAGCTGGTACTCAGTACCCCCAAGTACGGCCTCAAAAAAAGCCCTGGTTCTTTAGGAGTGTTTGTCAGCAATTTAGGGAAATTCAAGAGTCTCAGGTTTTATTGTCTAGTACAGTTATAATTCAGACTTGATATGGCACTTGCTAGTTAACTGTAGTTCAATATCTAAATAAGCAAGTCTAACTCTCAGTTTTTTGATACGGAGGCAAAAGACTTCAGATGCTCAACGGTCTTTGCTCCTTGGAAAAATGAACCATTGAATGCTTATATCCAGTGGTGTGCTGGTAAATTTTTAACAACAGGCTCTCTCCCCAGTCCACCTCTGCCCCCCCCCCGTCCACCTCTGCGCCCCCCACCCCATCCACCTCTGCGCCCCCCCCCCCAAATTGCACAGCTGGCTATAGCCGGGGGGGGGGGGGGCAATGCATTACTCTCTCCAGGAAAAAACTATTAAATGATCCCAGGTTCCAATCTAATTCATGTTTAATGTGGGATAAAATGCCATAAATAAGTAAATAAATATAAACTTTTAATGTTGAGCACCTGATTCTCAAGGTGAACATATTCCAAACACTATAATGAAAATAAAATGAGTTTTTTTCTACCTTTGTTGTCTGGTGACTGTTTTTCTGCTCATGCTGGCCCAGTATCCGATTCTGCTGCTATCTGTCCTCTTAACTCCGTTTCCAGGGCTTCCTTTCCATTTATTTCTTTCCTCCTTTCTTCTTCATTTCTGGTCCTCAGCTTCTGCCTATTTTCTCCATCCATTTGCAGTTATTCTCTTCTCTTCCTTTTCCCTCTTCTCATCTCATTCCTCACTCTTCCCTCCCCTCCACCCATATCCAGCATTTCTTCTCTTTCCCTTCCCTCTCCTCCACCCATGTCCAGCAACCCTCCTCTCCCCTGCCCTCCATGCACCCATGTCCAGCAACCCTCCTCTCCCCTCCATCCACCAATGTCCAGCGACCCTCCTTTCCCCTCCATGCACCCATGTCCAGCGACCCTCCTCTCCCCCTGCCCTCCATCCACCCATGCCCAGCAACCCTCCTCTCTCCTGCCCTCCATCCACCCATGTCCAGCATTTCTTCTCTCTCCCTTCCCTCTCCTCCACCCATGTCCAGCAACCCTCCTCTCCCCTGCCCTCCATGCACCCATGTCCAACAACCCTCCTCTCCCCTCCATGCAACCATGTCCAGCAACCCTCCTCTCCCCTCCATCCACCAATGTCCAGCAACCCTCCTCTTCCCTGCCCTCCATCCACCCACCCATGTCCAGCAACCCTCCTCTCCCCTGCCCCTCCATGCACCCATGTCCAACAACCCTCCTCTCCCCTCCATGCAACCATGTCCAGCAACCCTCCTCTCCCCTCCATCCACCAATGTCCAGCAACCCTCCTCTCCCCCCTGCCCTCCTCTCCATCTACCCACCCACCAATGTCCAGCAACCCTCCTCTTCCCTGCCCTCCATCCACCCACCCATGTCCAGCAACCCTCCTCTCCCCTCCATCCACCAATGTCCAGCAACCCTCCTCTCCCCCCTGCCCTCCTCTCCATCCACCCACCCACCCATGTCCAGCAACCCTCCTCTCCCCTGCCCTCCATCCACCCACCCATGTCCAGCAATCCTCATCTCCCCCCTGCCCTCCTCTCCGCCATCTTCCAGCCCTCTCCGCTCCCCTGGTCGTCCATCTTCTGTCTGCTCCCCGATAGTAGCCCTGCTGGTTTTCTTTCTGTGCTGCCGCCGCCGTCCTGCCTTTAAAAAATTAATTTTCCCTCGAGGCGCGCCAGCGTTGAAGCGAAGGCAGCAGGCTCAGCTCAGTTCCTGCCTTTGTTCCGTTCCTTCACATCATGGCTCCGCCCTTGCCTGACGTATTTCCTGTTTGCGCAAGGGCGGAGCCATGATGCAAAGGAACAGAACGAAGGCAGGAACTGAGCTGAGCCTGCTGCCTTCGCTTCAACGCTGGCGTGCCTCGAGGGAAAATTAATTTTTTTAAGGCAGGACGGCGGCGGCAGCGCAGAAAGGAAACCAGCAGGGCTACTATGGGGAGCAGAGGGCAGACGGAAGATGGATTTGTGGGGCGGGGGAGCGGAGGCGAGCCGGCTCGCATGGGCCAACAACCGGCTCGCAAGATGCCAGAAAATTTAACAAATGGCTCTTGCGAGCCGGTGCGAGCCGGCTCCAGCACACCACTGCTTATATCCACTATTTGCTGGGAAATGCTCCCTTGTGGACTGCGCTTGAGCTCCTCATTAGTCTTAAAAAAAACCCTCCAAATATGTAATAATAGCATTTGCTATATCTATTCCGATGACCTATATAAATTTACAGCTATAGCATCAATGGTACTTATCTGGGCTTTTAAAGACCACTGTGGCTGGGCACGGTCTACAGAAAATTTCCGTTTCGCTACAGGCTTCTTAAGGAGCGAATTCCATACCCATGGTATAACCCATATATTCTCTTGCCTTTCTTTTCTAAGGACTCCAGAATCAAGTACAGGAGATGTGCCTCCAGGAGGAGGAGTGCTGTAAAAGAGAAGTGATAGCCCAACATTAGTGTACCTGACAGCAAGAAGAGAATGCATTACTGTGACAGAAGTTAACAGGATTACAGTGCAAGATCATCACTGAGTTTGTCAGTGTGCAGGAACACCAGGAGCAGGTGTCAGTGCTGAGCAATAGCGTGCAGATACTGCAAGACTAGTAGGCCCAGAAGCAAACCCAGCTGGTTCAGTTGGAGATATCCCAGAGCGAGATGGAGAATGAATGGGAGGAGTTGGCTGGCTAGTTCAAAGAGGCATCTCAAGCCAGGGATTTTATGGAAGAACGATTCTATTATGTAGAAGCCCATCTTAAGAATGCCCTGATGTTGAAGAAGGAGAAACAACTGTTACTTGATAAGATTATAACTTATTAGGTCCGGCAAGGATAGTCAGAGGGTTCATAAAGTGAACAGCTTTAAGAAGCCACTAGCTGAAAAGCTGAAAGTCCAGAGGTGCTTGGTGGTTCCTTTCCAGATTGGTCACCAGGAGGTTGTGTTGCTTCAAGAGCACTGTGAATTAAAACCAGGAACTGGATTCCAGAATGATCTGGTCCAGGCAGCTGATGACTTGGCATGTTGTGAACCTCAAGAGCAGAACAGAATGCTAGAGCTGGAGATGTCAGATGTGGAAGAGAGTAGCCTGACTGATATTGTAAAGAATGGTCTTGAGGATGAAAGGAAAACCAGTACACTGCTCTTACAGATGGGCCCTAGCTCAAAATTCTGGTCTCTTGTGAAAAGTACATACGTATTGCCATACTGGGAAAGACCAAAGGTCCATCAAACCCAGCATCCTGTTTCCAACAGTGGCCAATCCAGGTCACAAATACCTGGTAAGATCCCTAAAAAGTACAAAACATTTTATACTGCTTATCCCAGAAATAGTGGATTTTCCCCAAGTCCATTTAATAATGGTCTATGGACTTTTCCTTTAGTAAGCCGTCCAAACCTTTTTTAAACTCTGCTAAGCTAACCACATTTACCACATTCTCTGGCAATGAATTCTAGAGTTTAATTACATGTTGAGTGAAGAAATATTTTCTCCGATTCATTTTAAATTTACTACATTGTAGCTACACCATATAGAGCGATTACCCAAAGGAAAAAGAGATAGTGGCATTTAATTAGGTTTAATGGTATAGAACGGGTAAACGTATTGATTTTTTACTTTTTCAAAAAGTATAAAGGCTAGAGGACACTCACAGAAGTTACATGGTACTACTTTTTAAAACAAATAGGAGGATTTTCAAAAGGCGTTTGACAAGGTACCTCATGAAAGGCTACAGAGGAAATTGGAGGGTCATGGGATAGGAGGAAATGTCCTATTGTGGATTAAAAACTGGTTGAAGGATAGGAAACAGAGAGTGGGGTTAAATGGGCAGTATTCACAATGGAGAAGGGTAGTTAGTGGGGTTCCTCAGGGGTCTGTGCTAGGACCGCTGCTTTTTAATATATTTATAAATGATTAAGAGATGGGAGTAACTAGCGAGGTAATTAAATTTGCTGATGACACAAAGTTATTCAAAGTTGTTAAATCGCAACAGGATTGTGAAAAATTACAAGAGGACCTTATGAGACTGGGAGACTGGGCGGCTAAATGGCAGATAAGGTTTAATGTGAACAAGTGCAAGGTGATGCATGTGGGAAAAAAGAACCCAAATTATAGCTACGTCATGCAAGGTTCCACGTTAGGAGTTATGGACCAAGAAAGGGATCTGGGTGTCGTCGTCGATAATACGCTGAAACCTTCTGCTCAGTGTGCTGCTGCGACTAGGAAAGCGAACAGAATGTTGGGTATTATTAGGAAAGGTATGGAAAACAGGTATGAGGATGTTATAATGCCGTTGTATCGCTCCATGGTGCGACCGCACCTTGAGTATTGTGTTCAATTCTGGTCACCGCATCTCAAGAAAGATATAGTAGAATTGGAAAAGGTGCAGCGAAGGGCGACTAAAATGATAGCGGGGATGGGACGACTTCCCTATGAAGAAAGATTAAGGAGGCTAGGGCTATTCAGCTTGGAAAAGAGACGGCTGAGGGGAGGCATGATAGAGGTATATAAAATAATGAGTGGAGTGGAACAGGTGGATGTGAAGTGTCTGTTCACGCTTTCCAAAAATACTAGGACTAGGGGGCATGCGATGAAACTACAGTGTAGTAAATTTAAAACAAATCGTAGAAACTTTTTCTTCACCCATCGTATAATTAAACTCTGGAATTCGTTGCTGGAGAAAGTGGTGAAGGTGGTTAGCTTAGCAGAGTTTAAAAAGGGGTTGGACGGTTTCTTAAAGGACAAGTCCATAAACCGCTACTAAATGGACTGGGGAAAAATCCACAATTCCAGGAATAACATGTATAGAATGTTTGTACGTTTGGGAAGCTTGCCAGGTGCCCTTGGCCTGGATTGGCCGCTGTCGTGGACAGGATGCTGGGCTCGATGGACCCTTGGTCTTTTCCCAGTGTGGCATTACTTATGAAATATTTGTTCACTCAACAAATAATTAAGCTCTGGAACTCATTGCCAGAGGATCTGGTCTCAGCGGTTAGTGTATCTGAGTTTAAAAAAGTTCCTAGAGGAAAAGTCCATAGTCTGTTATTGAGATAGACATGGGGAAAGCCGCTGCTTGTTCCTGGGATCAGTAGCATGAATCTTGCTACTGTTTGGGATTCTGTGCGGTACTTGTGACCTGAATTGGCCACTGTAGGAAGCAGGATACTGGGCTAGATGGATCATTGGTCTGACCCAGTATGGCTATTCTTATGTTATGTTCTTATTGGGAGTGATACTTCTATTCATATTGCCAGTTGTGAGGATCTTGGAGATGCAGGAAGTACTGGAGCTGAGTCTCGACTGCTGTAGAGATCCTGAGGATATAGAAGCAAGACAGCATTCCAGTGATTCAAGCCAATTATATGTTGCCTGGCAAAGGGTGAAGAATGATCCTGTAGTGAAGTAGAAGATGTGGACGCATGTGCATGAGGAGATGTTGTCTTCTAGAAGGGTCAACCACTACCAAGAGGTTTATTACGGATGGCCACAGGCTGAGAAGGTGGCAGTACAGAACATGGATGGAGTTCTGGTCAGCAGCCTTCTTCTGGACTGGATGTCCCTGTGATGGGGACTTGGATGATCTGTGGCCATTGGTGTGATGGGGCAAAGGTTGCTATGTTTACTTTGCCCTGTTCACATGGGAGTGTTAGAAGCACGGTGTGTCTGGCGTAGCGGTTTGGTTGTGACCCAGAGGTGGTCCTAGTAGTCCCTAGTGTAAGAGGGGTTCCTGGGTGCCTTATGAGGTGGTGGTCCTCAACCCTTAAGGATAGAGACCCTGGTTGTGGCAAATGTTCAACCTATGGGGGGTTGAGCTGAGGGGGAGGGTATGTAAGGGAGTGAGTGGTATAGCTGCATGTGTTCCTGAGAACACTCACTCACTGATGTTGCAGGTTAGCCACCTTACAGCAGGTGGCGCTAACCTGCCATGTCAGAGGGGCAGGGCTCAGGCCAGGAGGTGGTTAAGTGCCCTGGAATTCAGTAGATCAGAAAGGCTCAGAGGAAGGAGGTCTCCAGGAGTGAGACCCCAAGTACAGAGGTCTCCTGGAGGAGGCCTCGAGTGAAGGAATCCTCCCAGGGTATTCTGATTGACTGCAGGACCTGAGGGGAGCCCAGGGAGGAGGAGCAAAGCCTTAACTGACCTTGCTGCCCTGTAATTGCCAGAAGCAGCAGCTTATTTGAGGTAGGCCAAGTTTATCTTTGAACCTTGTTGACATTATGACTTTAGAAGTCAGGGCCAAGCTGGGCCTAATTGTGCTAAAAACTTTGGGGACTCCAGGACAGATCCAAAACAACCTTCCTATCATACCAAACCCCTAAACATCTCAGCATTGCTGGAGCCCACAGAAGCTGATAACCCTCAAGATGCTGCCTGTGAACATGCAAGTTAAGAGGGATAGCAATAGGCTTCCCTCAATTAATTTTATACCCAGAAATCCCAGAAAGCCACTTTATCGGGGTGAACAGCTCAGGCAGAGACCGAACATAACATAACTCCTCATAAAACATCTAAAACTCAAAGGCAGTGCTAGAATCATCTGCACAATGTGTATGTTCACCATTAATAAGCACAGAGCCTCTATTTCTACTTCCCTCTCTCTCTCAACAACCTAACCAACAAGCAACCTGACCTATTGTTCTCAGCATAATATAATTACATTTGCATAAAAATTGACTTCTCCGCCTCCTTGCTCAGAAAAGTACTGTAAGCATGTCTGGTATGCTGCAACTTCATTTAGGTGGCTGCACTGTAATCTGTCAAACAGCTATGCTCCAATAGTCACTTTGTTTTCCTCTCCGTATCCTTCCCCACTCCAGAATAGATAACTACCTCCCATAGAGTTTTGTTTTAATTTAAGCATCCCACCATATATTTGGAGAATAGTCAGCCAACAAGTTATGTGTAAAGTAATTCAATGTTGCTGATTTAATCACATCCACAAAGGCAGTATCCTGCAACGACACACTGTGTAAACACCAAGTGGAATTTTGCTTCTGTGAAAAATCACCCCCAACCTGGAATGAAACTGCTGCCTGGTCCAAAAATACTATCACATAGTGTTTTAGTCTCCTGCAAAAATGCATAAGCATCTTTGAAATAAAAAAAAAAAGTCAGTTCACAAATACAACTTATACACAGGCAAAAAGAAAGTGTATTCCCTTTCACCTGGATGCTGGATACGTCGGGTTCAACCAAGCCCAACTGCAACGTTATTGAAGCAATAACCCTGCTAAATTTAGTCTGCTGCTTCAAACTTTTTGACTGCCTATCCAAAAGAATATTCTGTATCTGATGAAAATCTCCAGGGCCGTGCCTAGGGTCTCCGGCGCCCCCCTGCAGTTGGCCCCGCGCCGCCCCCCCCCCCGAAAACGATCGCTACAGTATCCGCCCTCTTCTCCCCAGATCCTTTTCCTTTTTTTTTTGTTTAAATTTACCTCTGTCCGGCGGCAGCGTAGCGTTAGTGAGAAGGAGGCGGCGCTCCCCCGCCCCGACGTGTCAGTCTTCCCTTTGCTCAGTTCCCGCTTTCTTCTGACATCATTTAAACAAAAAAAAAGGAAAAGGATCTGGGGAGATGAGGGCGAGGTAAGCATGGTGCGGCGGGGCGCCCCCCAGAGGATGGCGCCCTCCTGCCATGCTTACCTCGCTTACCGTGTTGGCACGGCCCTGAAAATCTCCGTCCACAACAAGATAAGAAAAGCTAACTGACCCACCTCACCCGCCAAAGTTTGAAAAACTTAGGCAAATCCACATTAGGGGTGTACAGGCTCGCTACGAGGCTCATTTTCAAAAGAGAAACACATCCAAAAAGTGTCATAAAGCATCATTTGGATGGATTTATTTTCAAAACATTCAAATCAGTATTTTCGAAACCTATTTTGCATTTTGTCTGCAATGCATCCAAATGACCAGAGGTATGTTGGGGGTGTTTCAAGAGTGGGATTAGGGCGGGTTTAGGGCATATCCAACACTTAGACGTTTTACAGCCTTAATAGAACAAATCCAAAATGTCTAGGGTGAAAACTTCAATGTTTTGGTCTAGACCTGTTTTTATAAAGAATAGAGCACAAAAAGATGCCCTAAATGAACACATGACCACCAAAGGGAATCAGGGATAATCCCCCTTACTCCCACAGTGGTCACTGACCCCCTTCCACTTCCCAAAAATGTGAATAAAAATAGTACTCACCAGTTTCTATGACAGCCTCAGATGTTATAACCAGGTCCATTAGAGCAGAATACAGGTCCCTGGAATAGTCTAGTCATGGGTGCAGTGCGCTGTAGATAGGTGAACCCAGGCCCATACCTCTCCCTACTTGTTAAACTTGTGGTAGAAACTCTGAGCCCTGCAAATCTCACCAGAAATCCACTATACCCACATATAGGTACCCCTTTCATAGGGGCTATTGTAGTGGTATATAGTTGGGGGGTAGTGGGTTTTGGAGGGCTCAGCAGACAAGATAAGGGAGCAATGGTGAGATGCATACCTGAGAGCATTTAAATGAAGTCCACAGCAGTACCCTATTGCTTTCCTGGGATGTCTGGGGGACCAGTCTGCTAAAAATGCTTATCCCTTCTACATCCCAATAGCCTGATTTTCTATGGTTTTCACTTGTACTTCCCCCCCCCCCCCCCCAAAAAAAAAAAAAAATAGCCTGAACAAATAAATGCACAAAGCACAAAACTTTGTTATAAAAGGTATTTTTGAAAAAAAAAAAAAGGAAAGATATTTTGCAGTTTTGAAAATGACCACATTTCCTATTTGGATTTTGGACATTTAGCGCAAAACATCAAAAGTCTGACTTTGATGTCACATCGAAAATGCCCCTCCTCATGAACAAAGGACCCATCCCCCAGCTTAAGATGCACTGAAACCCATGAACCCTCTCTATCTGATACCTGAGACACTATCTCATATTGTAACACTTTACTAACCGGTATCAATATGTTGTTACCTTGTTCTAGAAGAGACTCAGTTCACTGTACCTAGTATGTAGTAGTTGTGGCAAGTACCTAGTGCTGAACTCAGACCTGGTCAGGATTACATCCCGAAAGTACCCCAACTGTAATCTTATATCTTCAGGTGTGCCAGACTGACAAACTTTCCAGCTCATAACACACATGGGCAGTTTTTTTTCCTAAACCTGGTCTGCCTTCCAGGTTTACAGGGAAAGAAGCTATAACATCCCAGTACAAATTAACTTTTGGGGCCAACCTTAAAAAGATTCTCAAATTTTCCAGCATATATTTATTTTCCATTTTATCCCCCTGAGGTCTAGTTGTAACATCATCAAGGGTAAACAATTAAACTGATAATCACAATGTTCTAATTTAGTATCTCAAATATTAGAAATGTATGTGTTCAAGGAACCAGAGCTTAACTATCATTGGTCAAACTTCTGGAAATCATACACCTTGACCACTCACTGAGAGGGTCTTTTACTAAGGCGCGCTCACGTTTTTCGCACGCTAAAATTGTGGGCTTGCTAAACGTTAGAGACGCCAATGCATTCCTATGGGCGACTCTAATGTTTAGCGTGCCCACAATTTTAGTGCACGTTAAAAACGTGAACGTGCCTTAGTAAAAGGCGCCCTTAGTTCCCTCAAAACCTAAGGTATGAGGTACCCAACTTCTGAGTATTTAACAGAGAATTTAATTAAGGGAAAAATACACTTTTTTCATAAACGTATTCATTCTAAGAAGAAATTTTCTCAAAGGAAAATAGGACACATACCCTTATTAATTCTGGAAGATCTCCTAATAGTTTCATCGTTTGGCTCACATACATTGTTCTTAGGGGAAACATATTTAACAATGATCTTGGTATGTATAGTATACAATAGACATTTAGGGCCCTGTTTACTAAGCAGCGTTATAGTCGCGTCAACACTTTTAATGCGCGTTAACCATGCACGCGTGCTAACCATGTGCATGCCTACAATATTATTATTATTATTATTAATAACATTTGTATAGCGCTACCAGACGCATGCAGCGCTGAACACCTGACATAGAGAGACAGTCCCTGCTCAATAGAGCTTACAATCTAAAAAAATAATACAAACAGACAAGACAATTAAGGGCGAGGGAGTATAGGTGCCTACATGGTTAGCACACACGCTAAGTATAGGCATGCTAAAAACACTAACGCACCTTAGTAAACAGGGCCCTTAGTACCAACAGGATTTTGCAGAGTTTTAGTTCTAATAAGCTTTTCTTTCCTTGACGCATTTTGACAGAACTCTGGATCTTCCAAGTCTAATTCAAAATGTTTTAGAAGATTTCTGTGCTCTGTTTTCATTTCCCTGATCTTATTTTGGATCTTTATAACTCTTAAATTATTTCCCAATATTTCAGTTACTTGGTACGGTTTGGATTCCCAAATGTCCTGTATCTTGTGTCATCCCGGCAAACTCTGTTGACAAAGTAGCACCCATTCACCCTCAGAAAGGCTGTCCATACCAACCCTCCTATTGTACTTCCTTTTCGTTTTAAGCTGCTGCTGTTCTGAGATTTTCCAGGCCAGCTCTCCTGTCAAGTTCAAATTTTCTCTGTGGGAGTGAATTGAATCATCCAGACTATAAATGGTTTCATCCAAGCTGCAGTCTATGGGCACAAGTGCTTTTTGAGGAAGCAAGGTCTCTGTACCCAGGAAAAGATAAACCAGGCTGAATGATGAATTGCACCATTGTAGATCTGATTTAATTCAGGGATATATTCTGACCATGAGTTTTTAATACTCAGAAAATGTATGTAAGATCTGATGTAGGATGTGGTTAAAATATTCACATCTTCCATTCCCTTGGGGATGATAGGGAGCGGAATGCATCTTTAACTCTTTAATGGCAGCTGATTTAGCTCCTGATCAGAATGTAGTTTTTCTGGGATTCCGTACGCCGCGAACCATTTGGTGACAAGTATTTTACCTGTTGTTATTGGCATTTGGTTTCTGGTAGGAATAGCTATAGCGAACCTGGAAAACAGGTCCGTGAGAACAAGTACGTTTTCAAATCCCCTACTATCCCTTTCCAATACTGAATAATCCACAGCCGATACTTCCAGTGGGCAAATGACTTTGAAGCATCCTAGTACTTCCTTTTCCTGCGGAAACAGTTCTTTAGCAAAATAGCAGCGTCTGCACTTCTGCATCCAATGGTTTACATCTTTCTTCATATTTATCCAGAAAGGATTCTTTCTTAGATTTTTCAATGTGGTCTCAGCAGCAGTGTCCAGCATGATCATAAAAAGTTTTCAATACCTCCTATTTAAGGGTGTCAGTTACTGCTAATTGAATCATTTGCTTCACGTCTGCAGTATTCATAAGATCCGTTTAGTATCCCATGTTTAAGAGTCAACATTTTTCGATGTCTACAGAGTTTATTTTCCAGTTCTGACCACTGTTACCAATCAGGTTCAAAAACCAACTTGGACTCTAGAATTGTAATGATGTTTTTTAAAATTTGGATCGTTTGTTTACTCTTTCCAAAAATACTAGGATTAGGGGGCATGCGATGAAGCTACAAAGTAGTACACTTAAAACGAATTGGAGAAATTTTTCTTCACTCAACGTGTAGTTAAACTTTGGAATTCTTTGCCAGAGAATGTGGTAAAGGCGGTTAGCTTAGTGGGGTTTAAAAAAGGTTTGGATGGCTTTCTAAAGGAAAAGTCCATAGACAATTATTAAAATGACTTGGGGTAAATCCACTACTTATTTCTGAGATAAGCAGCATAAAATGTATTGAACTTTTTTGGGATCTTGCCAAGTACTTGTGACCTGGATTGGCCATTGTTGGAAACAGGATGTTGGGCTTGATGGAGCTTTGGTCTGTCCCAGTATGGCAATACTTATGTACTCTCTGTGCTTTCATCACTCCCAACTCATGTTCTTCCAGAACCAGACACTTACACCTTTCACTGCCCAAAACACGGCTGCCAGACTTATTTTTGGCAAATCAAAATTCAAAAGTGCATCACCTCTTCGAGCAAAGCTTCACTGGCTCCCCATCAAAGAAAGAATACATTTTAAGATCAACACAATGACCCACAAGATCGTCCATGGTGAATCCCCTGGCTACATGAATGAATTGATCGACCTCCCTGCTAGAAACAGATCTATTTCTTCATGAACTTATCTTAACCTACACCTTCTCAATTGTAAAGGAATTAAATACAAGACCTACTACGCATCAAGTTTCTCCTTTTTGGGCAGCCAGCTTTGGAATGCTATACCCAGACCAATCCGATTAATAAACGACTTCTTGCCCTTTAGAAAAATGCTCAAAGCTCATCTCTTTAAGCAAGCCTGCCCAAATGCCCCGACCTAATCTCACCAACTTCCACCCTCAATTCTGTTCTGACTTAAATACCAACCACCAGGCTTGTATTCAACAGTAGATTTCAGTTCAGTGAGCTACACTATGCAGGGTTGCTTGATGGCTTGCACCTTGACTCTGCCCCGACAACCTCCCCAGATACTCTCAGACCCAGGGAAGGACTCTCCACTGCCGACCAATGCTAACAATGGGCTACTAATAGCCCACTGATGCCCGTGCCTGGCCACCCAGGTAAAACACATTTTTTTAACCCCCGGTTACAAATACACCATTTCTTTTTCAACTGCAGATGAAACAGCAATTGTTTCATAATTATTATCACCCAGTCTCATGCAATCATTATGACACAAATACGTCTTCTGAAGAAGCGCTATTTCTACTTTTAGTTGTTTTAAATACGGAAGTAACTTTCCCTTTGTTAACGGGCTATTCAAACCCTTAACACTTAAGGTAACTAATCTCATTACGCAAATTGATAACTAAAGCCACTAACACTAGTATACCACAGTGCAACAAATGTGAACCCCAGTCCAATAATCACAAGTTCACACACTGTATTGTCCCGATAACCCCAACCAGGACTGCTGAGAGACTGAACTGGGCCCGGGGCAGGTCCGCTGCCTTCTCCCCCAATCACTGCCACCCCCCCCCCCCCCCCCCGATTGCTGCCACTGCCGCAACAGAATTGAAATACCTTGGCTAGCGGGGATCCCGATGCCCCGCCAGCAGAAGACGTCTTCTTCCAGCAATGACTCCCTGCCCCTACGGCTGCTTTTCCTCTCAGGGCATGCTTGGTTTCAAAACCAAGCATGTGCGCCTGAGAGGAAAAGCAGCCGCTCAGCAATCGGCAGAAAAGCAGCGCTGGAGGAAGCTCCGGGTCCTCTCCAGCCTCCAAGGGGAGCCCAGCGCCGGACTTCTCTCTCTCCTTCTCCTGTCAGGATGCAATCACTCGGGTCCGACCAGGAGCAGGAGAGAGAGTGAGACCCCTGCGCTGGGCTCCCTTTGGAGGCCCAGGTCAGGAGAATTTTGCCCCCCTCTTGGCGGCCCTGACCCCAACCAACCACCCAATCTGAACACACCATCACACTCTGTGCTAAGATAGCGCCCACTCTCCCGTGCACTGCTAAACTGAAGAAAATAATCTCCCAATCAAGAAGTATTCCGTTTAAAACCCCAAAGCAATTTTGAAAAATTTCACCCTTACCACAAACACACCCACCCTCTTTAATAACAAACATTCACTCCTCAAGAAACACATTCAGCATTCAAACCCATCCACTCACTATCCAAGCAAACTTAGAATGCAAATTCGAAAGCCATGTTACCATTCCATCACTCACCACACAATTAAATCCTATGGAATATTCAAATATAGTTCAAACGTAAGTCCAAATCTTCTAGTCACTCGAGTGAACCACTGAGTCCAGATAATTCTTCAATATTCAGGAACCTCGAATGTCCAAACTGAATTAAATAAAGTAATCTGGAGCCATGCCAGGTAGAGCAGTCCAAAGGGTACCCTCAAGTTCTTCATGCACTCCCACAGCACTAAAAACCTCTTTCTTCTCTGCACAGTCACCTTACTTAAATTGGGAAATATCATCTTCTGACCCTCAAACTGCAGCTGCGCTTTATGCTTAGCCCTGTGCAAAGTTTCCATGACCTGCATATTGCACATCACCTGCAATAAAATCAACAGTGGATAATGAAACACTGCTGACCTTATTGCAGGGGATCGATGTGCATAATCAGTCTCAAAATGGTCTCTCAGAGTTCAGTTCCAGTATTTGCGGCAGCAACTTCTCTAAAAACTTAACAGGCCCTGATCCCTCTGCTCCTTCTCAAATGCCCAAAATCCTCAGGTTGTTTCTCTTCCGTCAATTAGACCGGTCTTCAATGTCCTTTTGCAAGGTGCCAATTACATTTAATTTCCTTTGAACCTGGGTCAAATTGTCGATATTGACTGCACAACGCCACTTCTTCCAGGGCTCTGCCCATCTGCATCTGAACGATAGTTACTTATGCAGTGAAATCAGCCAAAGAAATGGAGTTGTCCCATAAAATATCCTCCTAAATCATCTGCAACATAATCCCCTGGCCTTCCTGGACTTTGCTTTGATAGGAAAAGTGAGCTCTGACTTTAAGCGCTTATCATGGGTATCAGGACACTGCTAGAATCCCGTTTCTGTGACTTAGACAACATGTGATGATGTCATTAGCTCTTTCCACTGCCAAATCTACCACCAGTGAATCTTTATCCTAAGGGAGAGGGCCCAAGTGATTCAGAAACAAACGAGAGATTCTTGCTTAGGCAGCTATCTTCATCAGCACTCACCAGCGCCCCCTTTCCCCAGGCCTTTTCTTTAAAAAGGCCTCACAGTATTTACCCTGTATAGAGAGCACATACTGAAAAAAAGGTGGAACCAGTAAAAGTTTGAATACATTGAATAGAAATGCTAATGATTAGTGCTTCAAGATTATCATCCTCATTTCAAACCTGCACTTCAGTGTCCTTGCTTGCATGTTTCATCCCTTCTGGATGACATCAAGCACATCTGCAACAGGGGCAGAAGAAAGAAATTGAGCATATTCTGACTTGGATAGTACCCTGGCAAGAGGAACTAAAGCTAAAATTTGATGAAACAACATGAAAATGACAACAATATGTTGTTTTGTGCCTTATCTCAAACAACACAGAAAACAAAACAAAACGTACATTCTGAAGCCAGTGGACTGCAGGATGCCAGACAATGTGGTTTCACAGGGGGAAGATCTTGCCAAACAAATTTGATTGGATTCTTTGATGAGGTGATGTGACCTGCTCCACACACCTGCCAGACAGTCTGAAAATAACTGCCTGGCCAAACACTTGCAGCAGTGACTCTTTTTACTTCCGATAACAGCACAATTTCGTATCTCCAGGCACCAAACCACACTAACTCCAGGTGTGTACAGCGGGCATTTAAACACAGGCTAATATAAACACATGTATAACAAAATAATTCATCTTCAAGGTTTAACTAGGGCACAAGAAGCAAACCTATTTAGAGGAAAGAGTGTCTTAGGGGAAATAAATCAGCAGCATAAAACTGTAAGTGGATAGGAAAAGGAGCAATTTCAGAAAATATTTCTTTAAGAGTGGCAGAAGTGTGGTATGGCCAGCCAGTGGAGGTGGTTTGGACAAAAACAGTCGCAAAATGTAAGAAAGCATGGGAAACGCATAAATGTGAAGAAGTGAAGTGAAGCTCACAGATAACTGAAATCTATGGCACTGCACCAAGAATGAAATTAGGTAAACTAGATAGTCCTTATAGTTCTTATCAGTTGCTAAATTTTTTATGTAATTACATGACTGGCCCCTATTTATAAAGCCTTGTTACTAGTGTTAACCGGACCTCACGCCTGGGGTGATGTAAAATAAACTGAACTCTGGTAAGCCTGATGATAGTAGTCGTGACGACTCTTCAGAAACCAGTTCCCAGGAATGAGGAGTGGACAACAATCACTAACCTCGTCTCTTCAAAAGCAAGAGAGGAATGAAAACTAATTACAAGATTTTCCCCTTTTTGAGAGCACAAACCACCAACTCACCATATAAAACTGTATACAACTAATAATTTAATTTAAACTCACGGAACATTTAACATAACATTAAATAAGATTTATAATGCAAATTAAGTTGGTAATTTTCTTTCTCTTTTCTTTCACAGGTTATTTCTTCACATCACTCAATATCAGATAAGTATCCTTATTCTTAATCTCTATTCCATCACCCTTCAATATAACCGAATATTGCTCAATTTCTTCCCAAGAATTGGTTACATATAAGGATTTGATCCTTTGTGTGATTTTTATGTTTTACAGGATTCTCTTACCAACCTTCCCTGGATCCAGGTAAGTATTCCCCTTTCATTTCTATTCTACTCCCCTCCCTTTCCTCTTTCAGATGTCCCAGTTTTTGATTATGCTGCAATGCAGTCTCTCTCCTACGCTTCCTTCTGAATGCCGCTGGTCTTTCTTGCGTGGGGGCCCTTGTTCTCAGTTGTTCCACTTTTCCGACTTGTCCTCATCCTAAACCTGACCCTTAACAACCAAAAAGGAGGCAAGACCCTCTCTGCCTTTCAAGAAGCCCCACTTAATGACATTATTTTATCAAACTATCAAAACTTTGGAAATATTTAACTTTAAAACAAATATAACTATAATTCCCTAGTCTAAAAAAAAACCTAACCTTATTTTCTTATAATCCCTAAACTAATAAAGGAGCGATCAGGTGATAAACAGGAACCCACACAACATCCAACAATCACTTCCCCCCCCCTCCCACTAATCCCAATGCACACTTAACCCTATATATACAAATTTTACACAATCAGCACTAATCCACCCTTCTTCCTCAACTCACTCCTAACTCACTTCTTTCAGCCAAATTATTCACTTTCACAACCTTGCCCTGCACCACTCACCCTTTAACCACCTATCACCACCAGCCACACCAAAACACAACCTTTCCTCACCAGATTCCAACTCCTTCTCCCAACCGCCGACTCCGTATCCAAGGAAAAGCTGGAATAAGCTGCCAACCCAAGAGATCAGAGGATCATGCATGCTGTAATCTGATACCTCAGTGGGTAGCCGAGCAATTGTTTTATCCAGGTTGGAGGGGACAACACAGGGCTGCCGAGTGGCGGGGGGCAAGGGGTGCAAAATTCCACAAGCCCGGGCCTGCAAGGGGGGCCCGGCGCTGGGGTCTCTCTCTCCTGCTCCCAACGGGACAAGGGTGATCGTGTCCTGACAGGAGCAGGAGAGAGAAAAATCCGGCACCGAGCTCCCCTTGGAGGCTGGGGAGGACCCGGAGGAACAGCCACTGCAGGTCTTCCTCCAGCACTGCTCTTCACCCTGCCCATTGCTTGCTAAGCGACTGCTTTTCCTCTCAGGTGCGCATAAGCACCAGGGTCCACTAGTACGGCTTGATAAAAGAGGCTCTTAGTCATCATAGTTACATATTACCTTTAAGCAATATTTAGTTATCTTAAGCTATGTTGATGTTACTGACATTTTAAGGTTACTACCTAGCAAGTTTTGCACATTAAAAATGTAGAAGCTAAAGCACAGTAAAATAACATCATTCGAAGGGGAGGGGACTGCCAGATTTTTGCTCAATACTTGATCTTATAGACGTATGGCGGGTCTTACATCCATCAGATAGGGAATATACGCATCAGTCTAGAGCACATGATACTCACTCCAGGATTGACTACTTGCTGATCTTGCGAGAGAGTTTCTCGGATGTAGTTGGAGCCGAAATTGGTCCTTGCATAATTTCTGATCACGCAGCGGTGTCGATGTCATGGAAATTAGGGATTCAAGAGGGGACGGGGAGAGGCTGGTCCTTTCCTAGTTATCTCTACAAGGATGGGAACTTCAGGGAGTTTCTTGTAAACAAGTGGAAGGACTACTCACACCATAATGAAGAGATGAAAGATAAAGCTACTTTATTCTGGGAAGCTGCAAAAGCGGTTTTGAGGGGGGACATAATAAGTTATGTTAGTCACCACAAGAAAGCCAGAGACAATGAAATTCTACGTTTGGAAAAACAATTATTTGGCTTACGAAAACAATTTGGAAAACAGCCTACTCCCCAGATTAGACAAAACATTATAAATGTTCAGACCACGCTGAATACCTTACTACAAGACAGGGCAGTTAAGTGGCAGGCATTTTACAAATTTCAACTTTATAAATATGGAAATAAAGGGGTTAAAATGCTGGCGAAGCTGATCACTTCCAAGAACATCCAGACATATTTTAACTATTAGAGACGAAAGGGGTGTACTACTCCATACAGATAAGGAGATAAGAGACGTTTTTCAAAGGTTTTTTCAGCAATTATATAACCCGGGAGAGAAGAGTGGCCTTAGTGAAGTTCTTTATTTGGAAAATGTTTTACTCCCACACATTACACAGGAAGAATGTAAGTTTTTGAATGCTCCCATAAGCAGTGATGAGGTGAGCTGGGCCATAGGAAGTTGCAAGCTAGGTAAGGCTCCGGGCCCAGATGGCTTAAGGGCAGAATTTTACAAATTGTTGGGGGATTCCATAGTGCCATCTTTAACTAAGGCATTTAATTCCTGGGTGGAACACGACCAGCTACCAAAATATCTTAATTTAGCCCAGATAATAATACTGCCTAAACCAAAAAGAGATCATACCCTGGTAACATCTTATAGGCCCATCTCGCTTCTTAACCAGGAAGTAAAATTATTCGCAAAAATTCTGGCGAACAGGTTAGGACGTGTGCTCCCAGGTATCATCCACGAGGCACAAGTGGGATTTGTTCAGGGGAGGTCGGTAACACGGAATCTTAGATGTATTTTAGCCTCCCTAGAACGTTTAGAGAACATGGGTGACCCGTCAATTATGATCAGCTTTGATGCCGAAAAGGCATTTGATCGGGTGGAATGGCCTTTTTTGTTTTCTACTCTAGACAAATATGGATTTCAGGGGTGGTTTATGAGGGTGATAGCAGTCCTATACGAGTCGCCACAAGCTAGGCTGTGGGTGAATGGGATGCACTCTGAAGTATTTAATGTCAGGCGGGGTACTCGGCAAGGTTGCCCGCTTTCACCCTTACTTTTTGCATTATATATGGATCCTTTGATCCGAGATATTTACTCTGGTACGACAATTAGTGGGGTGAGGTTTGGAGAACAAGAATTTAAGGTGGCAGCCTTCGCTGATAACCTGCTAGTAGTGCTTACTAACCCCCGGGAGTCATTGGGAGATCTGTTGGAAATATTTTCAGAATTTGGGGCATACTCAGGGTTTAAAATTAATTATGATAAATTGGAAGCACTGGCTATTACGGCAGAGACCCGTAGAACATGGTCGGGACAATTTCCACTATGATGGGTAGAGAACTCCTTTCGCTCTCTGGGCATTTTACTGGCTGCAAGGACAGTAGAACTATATAGAATAAATACACAAAACAAAACAGCAACTGGATGCTCGGAAGGCCTTAACATTGCCACTGTCAGGTCGACTGTGCTTGGTATGCATGGTCATTCTCCCTAGATTGCTATATGTCATGCAAACTCTGCCATTACGACTATTACAGAAAGATATACGACTGTTTTATCGTTTAGTGACGAGGTTTTGTTGGGCATATAAAAAGGCAAAAATTCGGCTGCCCTTACTCTTGGGGGGGTGGAAGCAAGGTGGCATGGGCTTACCTAATATTAAATTATATAACATAGCATGTAACTTGAGACAAGTACGTGATTGGATTTGTGTCTCTGAGTACCATACCCCCTTGGGCATAGAAAGGGAGTTGTTTAAACCTTATCAACTGGTCTCATTGTTGCATAGAGATAGTGTAACATTGGCACAACTGGGAGGTAAATCCGTACTTCTGGGACCCGTACGGGATGCATGGAGATTCTTGGGGAAACAACTGGGAGGCGATCCACAGGTGTCGGAACTCTTAACGATTAGAGGGAATCCTATGTTTGGACCTGGACAGGAAAATCTAGTGTTCGTGCGGTGGGAAGCTCAAGGACTCAATAACTTGGGGACAGTGGTAGACCACACAGGAGAGCCTAGACTTTTAGACCACCTGATCCCTCAAGAGTCCATTCGCTGGGGTGACACCTTTGCACACTGTCCGCTGAAACACTATGTTCACTCTCTCGATAAGGTGGCACTTCAGTTTTGCTTAGGAGAGAGAATTTTAACCCTATTTGCCGAAATTTCTAGTGAGGCCCCCTCCATTTCTAATCTACAGAAGAAACTTTGGGCATTAGTGCCTGGGAAGGAGCTGGTTCAGCTTAAGAGACGTTGGGAGGTAGATGTAGGTCAAGATCTTACTTCTTGGGATATTGCAGCGCATCTTAAGAACATCCCCCAATTAATTAATGGTGCAGGATATAGAGAGTGTGCATACAGAGTTATTCATAGAGCATACTTTTCACAAGTTCAGCTATTCCGAGCAGGTGGAATAAAGACACCGACTTGCTTGAAGTGTAACTCAGCTGATAACTCTCTATATCATGGGATTTGGGGATGTCCGCTTATAAGATGTTTTTGGAAGAGGGTGGCAGCATTTCTTTCTCTTATGATGCCGAAATGTATACAGGGAACGCCTGCCCAGGTGGTACTTGATTGTCCGGATACATTTAGGGGGCTCAGTGTGGATGAAGTCTTGCTGTGACGCAAGCTTTGCTTGATAGCAAGGAAATGCATCTTGCAAAAATGGGCTTCACAAGACAAGCCAGAATACTGGCACTGGCGAAACCAAGTACATCAGGTAATTACCTGGGAAGCACAAGAAGCTAGAGGCTCTTATAAACGTAAGCTCCGATTTCTTGGGATTTGGAACCCCTACTTAGCCAAGATAACACAACAGGGAAGAAGTCTAATCCTTAATAAATTATGATTGATATTACATTTAACTCTGGTGCACGGCGAAATAATTATATGGGAATATAGGGTGGGTGTAGGGGGTAGAGGAGGGGAGGGGGATATAAGGGTCCAAACAAAATGAAAATGATTTTCGTTGTCATTGTGATATATCAGTAGAATATACTGTGAATATGTCATTCTGGTGTTTGTAGTTTTGCAATTCTGTTGTCAATAAAAACTGATGAACATAAAAAATAACATCATTCAAACGATAAAATTAACTAATGTGTCAGAATTTCACAAGCACTGTGAATGCTCGAAGTGTCCATCCCGAGTTTTAATACAGGCCTTTAGTCACTTTTGGGAAGTTCTTAACAGCCTGGTTGATCAGTCCCTGTGGCAGGCTCTCCCACATCATCTGCAGCGCTTCTTCGAGTTCAGCAATTGTTTGCGGCTTGGGTGGAGATTGTGATAGGCCTCCAACATTGCCCCCCCCCAGACCAAAGTCTACACCACTGTAATGTCATTAATAGTAAGCTGGTTCCCCCTCCCCTTTTTTTTTAAAGAATGGTAGTTTTACAGTGCACATATTTTTGAATGCGTGAAAATTGCTGGGAGGTCACACTAAAAAGTCTGTAATTTCACCATGTTTGAATATAATCTCATTCTGCTCAGCACATAAATGTAGATAGTAACATCAAATAAAGCTGCAAAATTTCATGTTGAAATTCCAAACGGTTGCTGAGACAACAGCAAAAAACTCAAGGGGGTTACTTTTTTGTGTCTTACCCTAAATATATAAAAAAAAATGCATTCTGTAGTTTATTCTAACTTAAAATTAGCATAATGGACAAATTGACAATGAACAAAATGTTATGCTGCAATAATAAAACAACTGACAACTGATAATTGACAATATTTATATTTAAAATTGTATTCTGCAGTTTATTCTAACTAAAATTAGCATAAGCATAGAATGTTCAGACAGCATTTTGTACTTAAAACTCTGCCAATGTCTCTCAGAGCAATCAGGATATCTATTATTGTTGTTTCAGTCATCGCATTGTGTGGAGCTTGACCGATCATCACATATGTCTTCTTTTCTTTCTTGGCTGAACTCCAAGATCAAGCTGGTAACATAGGAGTTCCGTACCGTGTTGTCGCTGCTGTAGCTTGTGTGCGAGTTTGGTTGTAGTGGGATGGGAAAATCTAACAATGTTGTTGAAGGCATTATGTCTTCCTTTGATGACATTATTGCTTTGAGGAAAGTTTTTGTTATGGCTGTGGTCGTCCCCCTGCGTCCAGATTCACCTTTGTTCCAGTGATTTGGCTCTGTGGCTTCTCCGGACTGCCTTGTCCCTGCATTGATGCATCTGCTGCCTGGTTTCCCTGCTCTCTGGTGTTCCTGCTCTCCAAGCCTCGCTTTGGTGGTCCTGTTCTCCAAGCCTCGCTTTGGTATTGCTGCTATTCAAGCTTCATTACAGTCTATTCAAGCCTCATTCCAAGTTGTGACATCCTCAGCAAAGTCCTTTATAAAGCACCTTGGACCTCTCATGCCTTGCCTTTTGCAAGAGGTCTCTTAACCTTGTCTTTTTGTTCCCTGTTTGGATCCAATTCATGCATGCCTTGATTTCTGCCTAGCTTTGTTCCTGTGAGTCTTGTCCCTGAATGTCTTGTTTCTGAAACCATGTACCTGAAAGCCTTGCTTCTGTAAACCTTGTTCCTGAAGCTTTATTCCTGTGTAGTGTTCTGCCTACCTGTGTTTCTGTGAGTCTTGTACCTGAAAGCCTTGCTTCTGTAAACCTTGTTCCTGAAGCATTATTCCTGTTTTCTGCCTACCTGTGTTTCTGTGAGTCTTGGACCTGAAAGCCTGGCCTCTGTAAAACTTGTTTCTGAAACATTACTCCTATGTAGTCTTGTTGTCCCTGCCTACCTGTGTTTCTATGAGTGTTGTACCTGAAAGCCTGGCTTCTGAAAACCTTGTTCTTGAAGCTTTACTCTTGTTCCTGCTTAACTGTGTTTCTATGAATCTTGTACCTGAAAACCTTGTTTCCATGTGTCTTGCTTCTGAACCTTGTTCCTGAAAGCCTAGCTCTTGCTATAGCCAAACCCTGCTCTTGATTTCTGTTATAGTTTGACTCTACTTCTGGCTTCTGCTTTAGTCTAGCCCTGCTCTTGACTCTTGCCACAGTTAAACCCTGTTCCTACTTTCTGTTAAAGCCAAAGCTTTGTTCCTTGTTACAGTTAAACCCTGTTCTTGCTTTCTGCTATTGCCAAACCCTGATTCCTAGTTCCTGCTATAGCCGAGCTCCATTTCTGGTTCCTGATCCTGCCAAGCCAAGTCTGTTCCTGGTTCCTGTTCCTGCCAAGTCTAGCTACTGCCTTGTCTATAGTATTGCTTCTGTTTGTTCCTGTCCTGTTATGTCTGCTGAGTTTGTGTCTGGATCCAGTGTGTGTTTTCAATTCTAGCCCTTTGCCTTTTTTTTCTTGTTTTGTCTGGATCCAGCTTCTGTCTTGCCTGGTCATTGATCTGGTCCTTGTCTTGTCTATTGTACCTTGTTACCTATCCCTTGCTTTGTCTAGTGTCTTGGTTTATTGTAGTCCTGTCTTGTTTTGACTACTTCCTTGTGCCAGCCCAGGTGAATTGTCTGCCGCAGTTGTAGCTGTAGTCCAAGGCCTCTGACTTTTTAAAACTGCCAGTGTGCATTGATTCCAAATCTCAATTGCTTATGTGGGTTGTGCTCTTCTACCCCTTCTAGACAGTGAAGAAGACATCATGATACAACAGGCTCATCTGTTAGTCTTTCAAAATTGATGATGACATCATTAGGTGGAACCAGGGGTGCAGCTAAGGGGGACCACGGGGACCTGGGCCCCCACAAATTTCATCCAGGCTCCTGGTTTAACTGGCAGGGGTCCCCAACCCTCGCCAGCAGAAGCCTTTTTCAGTGCCGGTCTCCGGTGCAGCCGCGTTTGCTGCCCTGCTCTTCTTTCTTCTTGCTCCTTCTGTGCACACTGACGCTCCTTTACGTGAAACTGAGAGGGAGCGTCAGCGTGCACAGGACAGGAGAAACAAGAAGAAAGAAGAGCAGGGCAGCAAACGCGGCTGCGCCGGAGACTGGCGCTGAAGAAGACTTCGGCTGGTGGGGGTTGGGGACCCCCGCCATCAAAGGTATTTGTTGGCGAGGTGTAAGGGGGGGCGAGGTGGTGGTGGGGAAGCGAGGTGAGGCATGGCAGTGGGGGGGGGGGGCAGCACTCAAAATGTGCTCTCAACCTTGGGCTCTGGCCCCCTCCCACCGTAAGGTCTGGCTATGCCCCTGGGTGGAACAAAGGAAAGTGTGAGTATCTATCTCATCTCTATCTCATTTCAGAATAGTGCCAGAGTTTTGATCAGCTGCCCTTCAGTACCCTGGTCAGCACTCTGTGCTGTTTTAAAACAGTGCTTCTGGAGCAAGTCCTCTGGGCACTCCAAGTCAGTCCAGTTTTCAAGATATCTACAATGAATATGCATGAGATAGATTGCATATCAAGGATGGGTGTGCCCAGAGGACTGGATTGAGAACCCCTCTTTTAAAATACACACAACAGTGTGTTTGTCTCTTACCTTTTCTATAGGCTGTACCTTTAAGCAATTAGGTTTTTCTTTATAATAATAATAACATAGTAACATAGTAACATAGTAGATGACAGCAGAAAAAGACCTGCACGGTCCATCCAGTCTGCCCAACAAGACAAACCCACATGTGCCACCCCCTGTGCACACCCCACCCTGACTTGCACCTGTCTTTAACAATAAAACTCTTTTTAAACCTCTCCCTGTCAAATTGTATCCCCCACTGTCTGTTTTTAAATATCAAGCTTTCTGCAAGCTTATATCCAATCAGTGGGATGGTGCTCAACATGAGCCATTCTCTGGTTTGTGCTGAGCATTGCATAAAGCATTTTATTTAGCGTAGCACCAGGGTGCCAATTTCCTGTAGTCCTGTTTCTGTATGGCTACCATTGTGCTTAAACTGGTGCCTTAACACTCATTATGACAGCAAGAATGTTGCTGATGTTCCCCTGCTGCTAATTTAGTCTGCTCTGGCTCCACACCCAAACCAGTGGACTGCAGCTGAGTGCTACTGTGAGCAAAGGATGAGGAGATAGGATAGAGATCTTTAAATATCTCCATAGTTTCAATGCACAAGAAGCAGCACTTTTTCAATGGAAAGAAGGCTCTGGAACAAGGGGGGAGGGGTCATAAGATAAGGATGAAAAAGGATAGATCTAAGAAAATATTTCTTTATGAAAAGCATCATAGATACATGAAACTGCCCCCCTCCCCCCGTGAAGGTGATAGAGATGAGGACAGTTTCTGAATTCAGGAAGGCCTGGGACATCCACAAAGGACCTCTAAGAGAGAGGAATGATTTGTAGAACTGAGAAGCCTGTCTGTGGATGGACACATTGGATAAACCATCTTTACTTGCATTCATTTTTCATGTTTCTCTGATCCCAGCATCTGGATGTATGTGCCACTGTTAGTTCCTATGATTGCTACTTCTCTGCCCTGTCCATCCAGAGCTTTCCCATGATAGCTCTGAGCTGCTTCAGCAGAGGCAATCATCACAAGCCCAGTACTCTTTAACATTTAGAATGCACACAATTTTAGTGCGTGCTAAAAACATGAGCGCGCCTTAGTAAAAGGCCCCCTAAGGCTTTGAGAGATAGAAAAATAGTGGAAAAAGAGAGCAGAACAAAAAAAGAACAGAAACAAATAAACAGCTGTGTAGTAAGGGGCCGACGACAAACCCCAGAGGAGCTTGTAAAAAATACCAAGTCTAAAAAAACTGATGAAAATACACAGGGAAAAGATAAGCAGAAAAAATGGCATATCTCTGTCAGCCAACTAGCGTCTGACTTAAAAAAGCGCTGTGAACAAGTAGCATAGTAAGATGTGAGAGGGCCAACATCCTATATAATAAAACGCACCGCCAACATTCTGAAGCCGAGAAAGTGAAGCCTTCAAGCCTTGAAGCATTCCTGCAACGTTCCGGAACTACATGTTGTCAGGTTCTCAGGTTCAGAGCCCGCGGGGCCGGGCTCTGGAGCAAACGTGAGCCCTTGGGCTGCTGACGAGGAGCGACAGCAGCAGGCAAAACCCACCAACCAACACTGGGTAAGCACACCGGCAGGGACTGCAGGCACTGCCCAGCGAACCGGAACACATGGACTGGAATCCCCCGGACTGGAGGACACAGGACTGGAACACACACCGGACCGGAACACACTGGACTGGGGCACACCAGACTGGAACACCCTGGACTGGTCCCCCGGACTGGAGGACACAGGACCAGAACACGGGACTGGAGCACACTGGACTGGTCCAACAGCTTCACCTGTACTTAGCTACTAAGCCCCCCAAGAGTTGAGCTCCTGGGTTCGAGTAGCCGACAGGACTTACTGGATACCGGATGACATAGGGACCAGGACTGGAAACAGAAGTGCTCCTAACCCTAAACTGATCTACGTGCTCCCAAGCCCTAAACCAGCAGGAGTGTTCCTAACCGTAAACTGACAAAAGGACTTCCTAAGCCCTATACTAAACAGGAGCTCCTAATCCCTGCTCAAGAAAGGGACTTCCTCAGCCCTAGACTAACAGAGCAGGGAACTAAACACAAAGCTAACACAGGTGCTACTAAGCACCAAGCTACAAGCAGAGCTTTACACTAATAAGCTAAACACAGAACTAACCAGCTACCTAAGCACTGCTCTAGCAAGCTAGATACAACTAACAAGGTGCTTCCTAAGCACTACTCTGGCAAGCAACCAGAAGAGCTCCTAGCACTAAAAGGGAAGACAGGGGAGCCACAAGGAAAAAGCAGTGAAGCTAACACATAAGCCAAAAGTGATTCTAAATCACCAAACACCAACAGCAAAGACTGCAATGCTCCCAATAGCACAAACACCAGAAGTACTTCTAACAGCAAACTCTGCAGTGTTCCTAACAACACCAAACCCAGGAGTACTTCTAATAGCAACAGAGCTTCCAAAGCCCTACACATAGCAATGCTTCCAAAACCAAGAGGGAAAAGAAGGGAACCAAAAGGGAAAAGCAGGAAAGCTAAACACACAGTCACCAGTGCACACTGCACTAACACTAACCTGGCCCTTAGCAAAAGCAAGCAGGGAAACTAGACACAACGTCAGAAGTGCACACTGCACCACCCTACCTACAGCAAACACCACTGTTGCAAAGGCCCTGAAGGAAACAAGACCACTTCCTTATCAAGGCCCTCCCTGATGATGTCACACTCCCTAGACCTAGGCAAAAGCACACTGACCCAGAGAGGCCCAACCCACACCAATGCAAAACCGTGAAACACTTGAAGCCAGTACACCCAAAGAGAGGTAGAGCAACTCAGGCAACATACCCACAGGTGCAGTGTAGTGAAACAATTAGAGCCATGCTGCTGGAAGCTGCCAGCACAGAGAGACAGAGCCAGCTCAGAAAGGACAGAGAAAAGAAACAGAAGCCAGCTAAGAAGCTGACCCCCAGGAAAGAGGTAAGTTTGAGAGGGTTTCAGACCCCAATCATAACACATGTCGTCAATTGAGGAGATGGAGTGCACGATTGCAAGGCTTGAAGGCTTCACTTTCTCACACACACACACTCACTCTCTGTCTCTCACATACACTCTCTCACACACAGACTCACACACACACTGTCTCTCACACACTCTCTCTCTAACACAAACACACACACACAAACACACACTGTCTCTCTCTCTCACTCATTCTCTCTCACATGCACACTCCATCTCTCACCCACACACTCTCTCTCAAACATACACACTCCGAGGAAAGGGGGGCACGGAACACGCTGGGGAGGAGAGGGAGGGGGGCATGGAACTTGGAGGGAAGGGGGGCAAGAACTCGGAGGGGAGGAGAGAGAGGGAGAGGAGAGGAGAAGGAGGGAGGGAGGGGGGCCTGCACCTCGGACGGAAGAGGGGCTTGGAACTCGGAGGGGAGGAGAGGGAGGGAAGGAAGGAAGGAGGGGGTCATGGAACTCGGAGCCCCCCACACATACATACACACACTCACTCTCTGTCTCTCACATACACTCTCTCTCACACACTCTCTCTCTCTCTCTCACACATTCACTCTCACACACACATACACTCTGTCTCTCACACACTCTCTCTCTCTCTCTGACACAAACACACACACACATACTCTGTCTGTCTCTCTCTCACTCATTCTCTCTCTCTCACACACACACACTCCATCTCTCTCTCTCTCTCAAACATACACACTCCGAGGAAAACCTTGCTAGCACCCGTTTCATTTGTGTCAGAAATGGGCCTGTTTTACTAGTCTGATATAAAGATATGCTGATGTGTCTGATGTCAGCTATGACATCAGGTCAGTGCTAAAAGAAAATACGTATGAGAAAAAAATATGTATAACGTGAAAAAGAAGTAAGATGAAAGCCACCTAAAAAAGGAAAGATGTAAAATAAAAAATAATGGGTGCCTCAGCTAAAAAACATGTGTGACAAAGCCACACCAAAGCGTGTAGCCAGCATGAAAAATGAGGGTATACAAATCAATAATAAAAAACCCCCAAACATACAATAAAACCTGTTTTTCTTGAGAACTGTCAATATGGAAAATGCAAAAAATAAGGTCTCACTAGGGAGAAGACTATGCAAATAGCAGAAAAACTTGCAGCCCCGCACAGAGGAGCTGACGGAAAAAAAAGAGTTCAAATGTGGACAAAACCCCCTAAAACAAACAGTGGTAAGTGGCGGGAAAGGGGAACCAAGCAACGTAAGAGCAAGAAGGGTAAAACAAAAGCACTGACAACATCCTGTAAAACAAACAGGATACGGGAGGTGTGTGAATGTTGTCTTACCTAAAAAGATCAAAACACCAAACTGCTGTCGCAAAGAGTCGCAGCTAACAAGCAGCATAATGTAGTAATGATGTGCCGACCTCTAGAAATAATAATGTTAATGTATGTAAATAGTGTATGATGTCAGCTATGATGTCAGGAAATAGAACATATGCTAAGTAACTACCACCCTACTGGTAAAAAAAGTAAAAAAAAACATATAAACAAAAATAGGCAAAATGATTGGGTCATATGCACTTACTAACTAGCTGCCTCAGTTCTCTCTCCTCTCCCCTCGTGGATACCAGACCATGAAAGAATATATGAATCATGGCAGAATCCTGGGAAGTTTGCACAAACGTCCATGATCTCTATTGCTGCATTGCAAACCACCTGCATGTACTCTCTCAGTGGCTGCAGGTGGCATGAGGGCTACATGTATGCAATCGATTGCACCCTGGACAGTAGCATCGATCTCATTGTCAGTCAAACTGATGGAAAGCATGGTAACAAACAACTTACAGATTACATAAACAAATTCTCAATATTACACGAATCACAGTCAGGTTTCCGCCCCCTCCACAGCACAGAAACAGTACTACTCACTCTCCTAGCCAAATTCAAGCAGGAAGTATTAGCAGGCAAAAACATCCTCCTCCTCCTCCAATTCGACCTGTCTAGTGCATTCGACATGGTAAACCACAATATATTAATAAGACTACTAGATAAGTTCGGGATTGGTGGAAACATACTTAGCTGGATCAAGGGTTTCCTAACCACAAGAACATATCAAGTAAAATCAAACTCAAACATATCATCACCATGGAAAGCAGACTGCGGAGTACCACAAGGATCACCGCTATCACCGATCCTCTTCAACCTAATGATGACCCCTCTAGCCAAGTCCTTATCCAACCAATGCTTTAACCCCTTCATCTATGCAGACGATGTCACTATATACATTCCTTACAAATCTAAACTGACAGAAATCACCAACGAAATCATGACCAGCTTGGACATCATGGACTCCTGGGCAAATGCATTTCAACTAAAACTCAACAAAGATAAAACACACTGTCTTATCCTCTCATCCCAACACAACGCAGACAACCTCACAATTATCGACACCCCAGATTACACCCTCCCTATCTCAGACAGCCTGAAAATCCTTGGCGTTACATTGGACCGCAACCTAACACTAGAGAGCCAAGCGACATCCACAACAAAGAAAATGTTCCATTCAATGTGGAAACTCAAATGAGTGAAACAATTCTTCCCGAGGGAAACATTTCACAACCTGCTACAATCAATGGTTCCTTTGGTAAAACTGCACATTGTGGAAAGAAATTAAGGCCTTCTTTTAATAAAGAGATAGTAGGCTGTGTGTTAACTGCCTAGCGTGGAATGAGATGGTGAATGAGCAAGGAATGGGTGGGTACTGTAAGAGGGCCCCAGAAAGTCTAGGAGAGAGAAGAAATATTCAAGCAAGTTAGATCAATGAGGTATCTTGTTTTTTCCAACCTATCCGTTTTTGCTTTCAGTACTCAAGTTGCTTCACCCAAAGATCACCAATTCAAACCACTAACTTCTGAGGTACTAGGAGTAGCTCATTTGTAACACATTTCTTAATGTCATTCTCTGGTTACTATTATAAGTCACAAAGAATATTATATGCAAAAGTTCCTGCAGAAAATACAAATTATTTGTGAAGTGGGCCCAGCTACAGCCAAGCAGGACAAGATGTCAGCCACCCACATAACCTACAGCAAGGATTACACACATTGCTTATTTAACATTTTACTGGACTGCTTTTAAAAGCTGATACCAAAATGGCAAGCATGGATTAGGAAGACCTAATAGTATGAGTCGGTTGCAAGGGCAACAGTCAATCCTTTCAAATGTTGTGTTTTCCTGTTTATCAGTTTTGATTGACTACAAATGCTTTTCATAGTTTGCAGCCAAATGAAAATAACCAGCAGGAAACTCCGTCTGCTCTGACAGCATGCATACTCTAAAAATTAACATGGGCCCCAGCTCAATTTATTGTACAATGTTGGCTAAAGAGTTCAAATTAAAAAGGCAGTGCTCACAACCTTATTGTCTTCCATCTTAAGTCTAAAGCAGGTTAAGGTACATAGTATAATGATATTATTCAGACTTGGGTGTAGTAACATATATTTTTTAAGGCCAAGAGGTGTCTGTGTGAGTATGACAGTGGCGTAGCCAGACTGCCAATTTTGGGTGGGCCTGAACCCAAAGTGGGTGGGCACAAAATTTTCTCTCTACACCCCCCCCCCATCAAAATATAGTCACACTCAGATGCATTTGTCACACAGGGTAAAGTGCTGTTCAGTGCATCAGATTTCAGACAATTTATTTAATAGCCTAATCCTTTTCAGTGAGCTTTCAGAGGCCAAAACCTCCTGCCTCAGGTCAGTATAATGCTGTTACGGTATCCTCTCCTGACCTAAGGAAGGAAGTATTGGTCTCTGAAACTTTATTAACACCATATTACTTTATCCTAAATTAAAAATAAAATTATTTTCTTTACCTTTGTTGTATGGCCATTTACTTTTTCTCATTGTGTTGCTCCCAGTCTCTAGATTCTGCTTTCCTTCGTTTTCGCTTAACTCTTCTGCCAGGGTTTCCTGGCCATTTGTCATTTTTCTCTCCTTTTTCTTTGCTTTCTTCAATATTTTTCTGCCTCTCTCTGTGTCCAGATTTAATTCATTCTTACTATCCATTCTTTAATTTCCTTCATCTACTTATGGCTTTTCATCTTTTTCTCACCCTTGTTCTCCCCATGCCCCTTCCTCTTATTCTCCAATCTTTCACTACTCCCCCTTTCCATGCAGCCTCTCCTCTTTCTCTCCCCATCCTTCCAGTGTCTCCCCTCTCTCTCCCCATCCTTCCAATAGTCTCCCCTCTTTTTTTCTGCATCCTTCCATCCAGTGTCACCTCTTTCTCCCTACCCTCCCATCCAGCGTCTTCCCTCTTTCTCTCCCCATCCTTCCATTTTCCCTCTTTCTCCCCATCCTGCCATCTGTTTTCCCTCTTTCTCTCGCCATCCTTCCATTTTCCCTCTTTCTCCCCATCCTGCCATCTGTTTTCCCTCTTTCTCTCGCCATCCTTCCATTTTCCCTCTTTCTCCCCATCCTCCCATGTTTTCCCTCTTTCTCTCCCCATCCTTCCGTTTCCCCTCTTTCTCTGCCATCCTCCCATCCGTTTTCCCTCTTTCTCTCCCCATCCTTCCGTTTTCCCTCTTTCTCTGCCATCCTGTCATCTGTTTTCCCTCTTTCTCTCGCCATCCTTCCATTTTCCCTCTTTCTCCCCATCCTGCCATCTGTTTTCCCTCTTTCTCTCCCCATCCTTCCGTTTTCCCTCTTTCTCTGCCATCCTCCCATCTGTATTCCCTCTTTCTCTCCCCATCCTTCTGTTTTCCCTCTTTCTCTGCCATCCTCCCATCTGTTTTCCCTCTTTCTCTCCCCATCCTTCCATTTTCCCTCTTTCTCCCCATCCTGCCATCCATTTTCCCTCTCCCATTCAGGCCCACCAGCCCCAGCTCCCATTGCCGGCCACTGCTGCTTTTCCTGATGAGCAGCAGGGCAGTGGCGTAGCCAGACTGCCAATTTTGGGTGGGCCTGAACCCAAAGTGGGTGGGCACAAAATTTTCTCTCTACCCCCCCCCCCCCCCCCAGCAAAATGTAGTCACACTCAGATGCATTTGTCACACAGGGTAAAGTGCTGTTCAGTGCATCAGATTTCAGACAATTTATTTAATAGCCTAATCCTTTTCAGTGAGCTTTCAGAGGCCAAAACCTCCTGCCTCAGGTCAGTATAATGCTGTTACGGTATCCTCTCCTGACCTAAGGAAGGAAGTATTGGTCTCTGAAACTTTATTAACACCATATTACTTTATCCTAAATTAAAAATAAAATTATTTTCTTTACCTTTGTTGTATGGCCATTTACTTTTTCTCATTGTGTTGCTCCCAGTCTCTAGATTCTGCTTTCCTTCGTTTTCGCTTAACTCTTCTGCCAGAGTTTCCTGGCCATTTGTCATTTTTCTCTCCTTTTTCTTTGCTTTCTTCAATATTTTTCTGCCTCTCTCTGTGTCCAGATTTAATTCATTCTTACTATCCATTCTTTAATTTCCTTCATCTACTTATGGCTTTTCATCTTTTTCTCACCCTTGTTCTCCCCATGCCCCTTCCTCTTATTCTCCAATCTTTCACTACTCCCCCTTTCCATGCAGCCTCTCCTCTTTCTCTCCCCATCCTTCCAGTGTCTCCCCTCTCTCTCCCCATCCTTCCAATAGTCTCCCCTCTTTCTTTCTGCATCCTTCCATCCAGTGTCACCTCTTTCTCCCTACCCTTCCATCCAGCGTCTTCCCTCTTTCTCTCCCCATCCTTCCATTTTCCCTCTTTTTCCCATCCTGCCATCTGTTTTCCCTCTTTCTCTCGCCATCCTTCCATTTTCCCTCTTTCTACCCATCCTGCCATCTGTTTTCCCTCTTTCTCTCGCCATCCTTCCATTTTCCCTCTTTCTCCCCATCCTGCCATCTGTTTTCCCTCTTTCTCTCCCCATCCTTCCGTTTTCCCTCTTTCTCTGCCATCCTCCCATCTGTTTTCCCTCTTTCTCTCCCCATCCTTCCATTTTCCCTCTTTCTCCCCATCCTGCCATCCATTTTCCCTCTCCCATTCAGGCCCACCAGCCCCAGCTCCCATTGCCGGCCACTGCTGCTTTTCCTGATGAGCAGCAGGGCCGGCGCTACAAAAAGAAGAAGCGCTCACGCGTCGCTAAGGAAGAGGAAAAAATGTTTTTAAAAAAATGCGGCACCGCAGGCAGCCTCAAAGCATTGGCTGCTGGCTCTGTGCAGGCTCCTCCCGTCTCTTACATCACTGCCCCTGTAGCGAAGCAGGGGCAGTGACGTAAGAGACAGAACAGAAGGAGCCTGCACAGAGCCAGCCCAGCAGCCAATGCTTTGAGGCTGCCTGCGGTGCCGCATTTTTTTAAAAACATTTTTTCCTCTTCCTTAGCGACGCGTTGGCGCTCAGCTCAGTCAGCTGAGCGCTTCTTCTTTTTGTAGCGCCGGCCCTGCTGCTCATCAGGAAAAGCAGCAGTGGCCGGCAATGGGAGCTGGCGCTGGCCTGGACTGAAATTGGGTGGGCCTGGCCAGGCCCACCCGTAGCTACGCCCCTGGAGTATGAATCAGTAGAGTGATTCACAACTTACTTTTCTTGCCAGATTTATATATATAGGAGGTGAAAGAATGAATTCCACCTTGGGCTAGAGTCAAAAGAAGTTGTTCATGTGTGTTGGGGGGGGGGGGGGGGTAGGAAGGGAAGACATAAGCAGGAAAACAGAGCTGGATATTCAAAGGGTTATATGTTTAGTGGCAGCTGCCAAATGTTAACAATACCCTATGTGTGAAATTTCTGTAAAATATATATATGGAAGAAATTAACTTGCATAATCTGTACTCCAAATTCCTTCTGTTGGCCCATGTTGGTCTTTTTTGAGATACTATTTAATCCAAACTGAAAACACTTTTTATATTTGCTAGGTCATAAATTAGATGAGTATCAACTATCTAATCATCACATTCATATATTTTTAACCCTTTGTTAAAAATGTCCTGGATAGATTGTACTTTACTGATGCCTACTGAATTTAAGGCCATGCAAACAGGCGTTTTACCACAGTTTATAAATGAAAAGTTTTCTACACCATCATTAGTACAAACAAGGGAACAGAATTAATTGCTTGGCTTATCTAATTTGGGGAAGTAGGGTAGCATCCTCATTTGGAGTACATACCTAGTCACCCATGCTGCTGTCAAGGGGTCTGTTAATACATGCCCAGTAAAAAGAGAAACACTGCCTAGTTATTACTGGAATCAATTACAGAAACTTGTCTAAGAAATATTTTACCCTGACAACATGGCACAGATGGTGCAAGCATGCAATGCACTTTTTTGAGGGATGTATTTATTATCATCAAACACAAAAGGCATTAGTTAGGGGTCCCCTAGTCCTGTGCTATGTTAGACTTTTACCCTTTCCCCAGAGACACAAACTGGAATAATGAAGGGAGTGGGCTGGGGATCAGATTTAGAAGTAGTGAAGACTGGATTATGAAAAATTAATTCCTTTAAAAATAACATTTAATACTATATCTTCTTGTGGAGCGAGTGTAGTGCTTCTCTGAATTCAGTACAGATTGCACTGCAGGCTATATCACCTCATTTCTGCAGTCAGCTTTCACTGCCTATTGGCAGCCATGCAGAATCATAACAAAAATGGCCATTGTCGGTAGAATTCAGTGGGTGGAAATGATTCTGCACAGTCCTCTGAAATGCTTTGGGGACAGTCATCATTGTTCAAAAGATTAATTATGGGAGCATTAACTCCTACAGGCCCACTTTCTGTGCATGCCTTCATTATCAGCTACACAGGGGAGATGTGTTTTAATAATGAAAACAAAGAGCTGCTAAATTAGTCACTGACACTTAGAATAAGAAAATGATATTCTGATACATCAAATGGAATGCAGATCACTAAAGGAAAAACAATTAAATAGTGTTGAGAATCTTCCTGTGAAAAGAACAAAAAAAAGCAATAAGTAATACCTTCCTTTCTAGCTCATTCTTTTCTTTTGTTTAAGATTCCTGCAGTCTCATTCAGGCAAGCCTGAATCCTCCAAGGGTGACAATGGATGGGAACAAGGATAGATTGTCAATTGATAATACCTTAAAGCATAGCAGTGGAGGACAAGATACTGCACAGCAATATAGTCCGAGCATGAGACATGTGCAAATTATTTCTTAGACAAGCTAATTACATTGATTGTGCCTGTTTAGTCTTGATTCAGGAACAGTAAAGTAGTTTATACTTCAGTTAGCAAAGGTAGGTTTACACTTCAAAGTCAAAAACCATCATAGCATAAATTTTACAGCAGCATGGATGGAGGGGAGGGAAGACAGAGGAAGTAGATGCACATGGATGGATGAATGGAGGGGAGGGGAGTTAGGAGAAATGCTGGATATGGATGGAGGGAAAACTGCTGAATGTAAGAGCTGGATCGGAACACTTTTAGGGGAGATACTGAAACTCAAGGAAGGATAGGGACAGGGCTACAGATGGTAGACAGGACGCATAAGGACACAGGAGGATGGTGTACATGGTGAGTGAAAAAATATCAAATGGAAAGAAGACACTGCATAAAACAGAAGACACTGGGACCAAAGCGAATAGAAAAACTAAATGCTCAGGCAACAAAGGTAGAAAAAAGTATTTTATTTAGAATGTATTAATTGGAATATGTCAGGTTTTGGAAATTTGCATCTGTGATATTTTGCACGTAAGTTTCAGTTTTTCTAGTATTGCTGCAAGCCGAGTCTAAGTTTTTGAGGTAACTTTCCAGTTCAGTATTTTGCCTTCATATTTTTTTATTTCTAGTTCCTTGTGTCATATCTGTTGTCATGTGTTTTTCATGTGTGATCAAGGTGCAATATTCTGCTAGCGTGTAGTATTTGCAGCCCTTTTTGTTTTGTTTTGTTTTTTGTTTCACTAGGTTGTGTACTGGTGTTTTAGAGCCCGGTGTAGTTACAGTGCTGCCTTTCCATGCATAAAGTTGTAGCTCGTCCTGTCCTTGGAATTAGTGCTGTTATGGTTTGGTGAGGTTATGAGTGTGTTTTTGCACAAGTTTGTGTATAGTGTTTTGCAGTGGAGAGTTTGTGTGTTCGCCTTACTGAGGTAGCACCAAAACATCAGAAAGGGTGTAGAGCTTAAATCATGACACACTACCTCTTGAAGGATCTACATATAGAGCTTATGCATTTCTAAGGTCTACACTGGCATCGTATGGGAAAGGGGGTGGGGAAATACTACTGGAGAGGAAGAGGGAATGCTGGGTAAGGAGGAAAAAAGGAAGGAAGGGAGAAAGAGCTGGCTTTTTTGGGAATAACCATTATGGTTATTCTCCCTTCCTTCTTTCCTCCATATTAGCATATTCATTTGCATATATATACAAATGAATATGCTAATATGCCCCGCCCCATCCTTTGCACCCCCCCCCAAATGAAACAGTCAAACCATGCCCATGGTTGCGCATGCTGGATTTAAATGAAATTGAGCATGCACGAAGTGTCGTGCATGCTCAGTTTCACTAAAAGTGAACATGCACATGATGAGAGGAAAGCAGGGCAGGCAATGTAAGGAGAAAAGCCCTGGAGAAATGCTTCAGCTGGTAGGGGCTGGGGACCCTCACCAGCCAAACCAGGGGCCCTGGATCCATTTTGGGGGGGCCCGGGCCCCCATAGCTATGCCACTGCTCAGCATAACCCCAGACATTCAGTGCCGGGCTGTGTCTGAGCTCTAGCATTGAATATCCAGGTATGAGAGGTCACGGAGAAGTTAATAGGGCAATGGTTGATATTCAGACCAGTGCCTGGTGAGCTCGGTGGATAAAACTAGGACAGATGTTTTGCTGTCCTTACTTTATCCACTTACTTAGCTAGTTACCGGATTGAATATTGCCACCAATCAGTTAAGTTCCGGCTCTGTTCCAGACTGCCCAGACACTAACTGGACAGTGAGAAGGCAAAAAGGCAAACGGTCTACTAGATCAAACATGGAACAGAAAGAGAAGCAGACCTTATGTAGAAAAGCAGTTTGTACTGGTTCATCAGTACTCCCAGGATTCACAAACAAGTGCCCAAAATGGCCTTGTTGCACCAAAACCTCACTACATCAAAGGCAAAGAAAACTTATCCAAAAAGGGAGTCTCTAATACAAGGAGTATCTGTCAGCCTCACTTGAACAGCCCCATGCAGGCTAGATGCTGAAAGGGAAAAGAAATATAAAGAAACACTTTATTTTGCACTGAGAAACCGTTTCCAGCAGGATTCTGTGCAGGTTACAGGTCCTTCAAAATGTGGCAGCCCACTTTGTTAATTCTGATTGCTCTTTCTGGGCCATTTGAACCTTTCAGCAATCTTGTGATGGTTAAGATTTTGGTCTCACTTCAGAGTTGCCCTGTACCATGAGTAAATAGTTATATTCTTCACAAGGAAAAATGAATTTCACCTTCCAATATTGCTTCCAGATGTCATGTGTTTGTGTGCATCTAGCCTGCAGGAGGGTGGCAGATGCTCCTTGAATTTCGAGACTCCCTTTTTGAATAAATTTTCTTTGCCCCTGATGCAGTTGGTTTTTGGCGAAACATGGCCATGTCAGGGCAATTGTTTATGAATCCTGGGAGTAATGGTGGACCAATAAATACTGCTTTTCTACATAAGGTCTGCTTCTATTTCTGTTCTACTAACTGGACAGTGCCTGGATGGTCAGAGGCAATATTCAGTGCCACTTAAGCGCCACTAAATATTGCCAGATGGCCTGCTTAGTGGGGTTTAACTGGGAAGGAGCCTCTCATGCTCTTTTAAACTTTTTTGAATATTGGACCCTTTAGAATTTAATGGGCATTCAGAAACAACATAGAATATGTTGGAAACAAGAGGAGGAAGGAAATGTCATATCAGTATTTCTGTGGACTGCAGTACCCTCCCCCCCCCAAAAGGGCTGAATTCAATAAATGGCCTCAAAATATGCCCAGTGCTATTGTATAAAGGGGGTTCTTTATAGAAAAGTGTTGCTCGCTGAATTCCATGTCCAACTTTGGGTGTGAGGACTTACACCAACTGAAACCAGGTGTAAATCTGCAAGTTGTGCGCACATCTGCGGTATTCTATGATGCTGCACACAATTTTCTGGAAGATTCCTGACCCGCTCATGAGAACACCCTCTTTGCAGTTGCACATGGATACACTTAGGTGCTATCCTATAACTGGGTGTGTAAGTGTATTTCCGCACCAATCTGCCATTTCAGCCCTGTTTTGGCACCTTGCATCCATTAAAATGCATTTCTGTTCTGAAAGTTGAGCTCAGAATTAGTGGCTAATTTTAGGGACCACTTATAGAATTTCCCCAATATCGTATATAGTGCGAGTGCAATAGAATATGTGTTGACTGGACAATGACCCTGTGAAAACCTTTCAAAGTACCTCTGAGCTCCAGTTCTCATGTGCCCCTCTCCCTCTCCCACCACTACAAAGGGCTGATTTTGCAGGGTAGTTAATACAGTACAGTCTTGATTATCCAACCTTCTCTAATCCGACCATCCGGCATATCCGACAGACTCCCTGGCTACCTCATCACATTTATTTCTACTATAAATCTTTGTTTAAGAACAATTTTTGAAAATCAGGAACTCTATGCCTTTGTTAATGCATTGTTTGAGGGGTTTAAGCATTGTTTTCCGTATTAGCGGACAACGCGTTGGTCCCGTTTATGTCGGATTATCGAGACTGTACTGCATATGCAATTAGCGTCATTCTTTAAACAAAATGACTTTAAAGATCTTACTTGCCAAAAGTTTGTCTACAGGTATTCTCAAAATCTAACGAACGGGGCTCATGAGGACTGGAGTTGACAACCATCACCTTAATCTATTACTGGGAAAGATATGAGATTGACAATGGTCAAATTTTGACAGCTACCAATTTAATGACTACAGACAAAAAAAGAAGGCAATTGAAATAAACATAAGAGAAAAAGAAATATATTTGTCAGATAAATAATGACATTTACTTTTACATGAAGCAATTATTTTATTTTTTTTTATTTATGTTAATTTATATACCGTGTCTTATTGCAGCTGCAAAACAGAACGGTTTACATATGTATAAAAACAATTAGTGTATACAAATAAACAAACATAGGAATTCCATTCATGACAGGAAAGCACAGCAACCAGAATAAACTACATAATAAAATCAGCACAAATTAAAAATCTAATATACAGTTAAGCTACCCCTTACTCAAAAGGTCGCCAAAATGTAAGTGCTGAGATGATGTGCTCTAAGCACATCTACTAGCGTAAGTTGGCTGGTGTAAATTCTCACTCCTAACTCTATGTAGTTAGGCGCATAAATGATAATAGTAGTATATAACCCACACCATATCTGCCTGACATGCTCTCAACCTGCCCATGCCCCTCCCTCCTTGAAGTTACGTGCTCTGGATTTTGAATGCACAACTTATAGAATAGCGACTCGGGGCTGTGACATGCGTAACTGTTAATTGGAGCCAATTAAGGCCAATTATAGCCAATAATTGGCTGTTAACTTCAACTAACAGCCAACCATTGAATTACTACTACTATTACTATTTATCATTTCTATAGTGCTACAAGACGTACACAGCGCTGTATCTTTGAACATGAAGAGACAGTCCCTCTAAAGAGCTTACAATCTACAGTGGTGGAAATAAGTATTTGATCCCTTGCTGATTTTGTAAGTTTGCCCACTGACAAAGACATGAGCAGCCCATAATTGAAGGGTAGGTTATTGGTAACAGTGAGAGATAGCACATCACAAATTAAATCCGGAAAATCACATTGTGGAAAGTATATGAATTTATTTGCATTCTGCAGAGGGAAATAAGTATTTGATCCCCCACCAACCAGTAAGAGATCTGGCCCCTACAGACCAGGTAGATGCTCCAAATCAACTCGTTACCTGCATGACAGACAGCTGTCGGCAATGGTCACCTGTATGAAAGACACCTGTCCACAGACTCAGTGAATCAGTCAGACTCTAACCTCTACAAAATGGCCAAGAGCAAGGAGCTGTCTAAGGATGTCAGGGACAAGATCATACACCTGCACAAGGCTGGAATGGGCTACAAAACCATCAGTAAGACGCTGGGCGAGAAGGAGACAACTGTTGGTGCCATAGTAAGAAAATGGAAGAAGTACAAAATGACTGTCAATCGACAAAGATCTGGGGCTCCATGCAAAATCTCACCTCGTGGGGTATCCTTGATCATGAGGAAGGTTAGAAATCAGCCTACAACTACAAGGGGGGAACTTGTCAATGATCTCAAGGCAGCTGGGACCACTGTCACCACGAAAACCATTGGTAACACATTACGACATAACGGATTGCAATCCTGCAGTGCCCGCAAGGTCCCCCTGCTCCGGAAGGCACATGTGACGGCCCGTCTGAAGTTTGCCAGTGAACACCTGGATGATGCCGAGAGTGATTGGGAGAAGGTGCTGTGGTCAGATGAGACAAAAATTGAGCTCTTTGGCATGAACTCAACTCGCCGTGTTTGGAGGAAGAGAAATGCTGCCTATGACCCAAAGAACACCGTCCCCACTGTCAAGCATGGAGGTGGAAATGTTATGTTTTGGGGGTGTTTCTCTGCTAAGGGCACAGGACTACTTCACCGCATCAATGGGAGAATGGATGGGGCCATGTACCGTACAATTCTGAGTGACAACCTCCTTCCCTCCGCCAGGGCCTTAAAAATGGGTCGTGGCTGGGTCTTCCAGCACGACAATGACCCAAAACATACAGCCAAGGCAACAAAGGAGTGGCTCAGGAAGAAGCACATTAGGGTCATGGAGTGGCCTAGCCAGTCACCAGACCTTAATCCCATTGAAAACTTATGGAGGGAGCTGAAGCTGCGAGTTGCCAAGCGACAGCCCAGAACTCTTAATGATTTAGAGATGATCTGCAAAGAGGAGTGGACCAAAATTCCTCCTGACATGTGTGCAAACCTCATCATCAACTACAGAAGACGTCTGACCGCTGTGCTTGCCAACAAGGGTTTTGCCACCAAGTATTAGGTCTTGTTTGCCAGAGGGATTAAATACTTATTTCCCTCTGCAGAATGCAAATAAATTCATATACTTTCCACAATGTGATTTTCCGGATTTAATTTGTGATGTGCTATCTCTCACTGTTACCAATAACCTACCCTTCAATTATGGGCTGCTCATGTCTTTGTCAGTGGGCAAACTTACAAAATCAGCAAGGGATCAAATACTTATTTCCACCACTGTAATTAGGACAGACAAACAGGACAAATAAGAGATAGGGAATTACTAAGGTGGGAATGCACAACTGTTCTTATTCTATAATTTGCATGCACAAGTTTGCGCACTAATCAGAAATTTGAGTGTACAAGTTTATAGAATTAGTTTTTTTTTAAAAAGTTATTTATGCCTGGCATGTTCTTTCTACTGTTTTTTTTGGTCCAGCTCTGTCAGAATTGGCTTCTGATGGGTGATGGTGGTGTGTCCCTCTTCTGAGGATATGTTATATAGACTCCTTTGATTGGATAGCAGAGCCGGTAGTGGGAGGCGGGGCTGGAGGTTGGGAGGCGGGGATAGTGCTGGGCAGACTTATACGGTCTGTGCCCTGAAGAGCACAGGTACAAATCAAAGTAGGGTATACACAAAAGTAGCACACATGAGTTGTCTTGTTGGGCAGACTGGATGGACCGTGCAGGTCTTTTTCTGCCGTCATCTACTATGTTACTATGTAAACAGAGCACATTAGAAATGTGGGATGGATTGTTCTAGCTGTCCTAATAAAGAGCTAGGTGGGATTTCATCTTAATTTATTTATTTAGATTTTGCTCACACCTTTTATTACAGATGGTGCCATTAGCCTTTAATTTCCCCCTATTTACATTCCCCTCTGAATTCATTTAGGCCAGTCCCTTAAGTGATAGTACTTGATCAGGGAATACACAGCAGTCACGCCCCCCCCCCCCCCTTAAACCTGCACTGATTTCTAAGTCTAGCCACTAGGCATCTGTATTGCCTGATATCTAAGGATCCTCCCTCTGTCAGGAGCTTTGAGTTCTATCTCTACAGCATCCCCAGGTCTGTCCAATGCAGGACATGGAGGACCTGACTTGCAAATCAAACCCAGGTCCTCTGCATTACAATGCCACTGAGCCACTGGGCTATTTTATACCCCTATCGTTTGAACTTACAAACTGATCTTTTGCCCTATCAAAGGGGAAATAATATAAATGCTTTATGTTGTTAAAGTACTTTTAGAATCTTTTTTTTTTTTCGAGGGATAATTGCCTTGACCTTTAATGTATTTGCTGTTTGTACTATTCTGTGTGAATTGGAGCTGAAAACATTTAATGCTTCTGTATCTTCTTTAGAAAATACATATGCATTGATTATATACACAGAAGATGTAATGTGGATTAAGAATTGGTATGGGTTATTTAACTCTTTCTGAATGATCTCTCTGGAAGGATTTTTAATTGATCTGAGCATCTGTTTGATCTCCTGCATATACAGCTGTTATGAATATGAATGCACTGATTATGTAAGTGGAAATAATGCCTGCTCTCTGTATATTCCTCAAGGAGATCAAAGCAAAACAAATATTAGAAACTGTGGTGAAATCACCTATAAGTGACTTTTAGACACTATGAAATTGATTTTGGACACTTTGGGCTAGCTTTACTATCGCTATACACCTGTGCGTCATGCACCACAGGTCACATTTTATGCTTTCCAACCTCTAACTAATGTTAATCGCATTAACATAGTAACATAGTAGATGACGGCAGAAAAAGACCTGCACGGTCCATCCAGTCTGCCCAACAAGATAACTCATATGTGCCACATTTTGTGTATACCTAACCTTGATTTGTACCTCTTTTTCAGAGCACAGACTGTATAAGTCTGCCCAGCACTATCCCCGCCCCCCAACCACCAGCTCCGCCTCCCACCACCGGCTCTGGCACAGACCGTATAAGTCTGCCCAGCACTATCCCCGCCTCTCACTACCGGCTCTTGCCACCCAATCTCGGCTAAGCTCCTGAGGATCCATTCCTTCTGAACAGGATTCCTTTATGTTTATCCCACGCATGCTTGAATTCCACCACCTCCCGCGGGAGGGCATTCCAAGCATCCACGACTCTCTCTGTGAAAAAATTAGTGCAACTATACTGCAATATTCACTTTAGTAAATCTAGTCCAAAATTCGCAATGTACCTGCTTATGTGTGGATGTGAGTATGCTTGACTTCCCTAGATCTAGCTGTTAAAGCCATAAAATGCAGTTTTATGATTGTGTGCCAGTGGTTACACATTACATATGTGCAGGAATGGTGCCTTAATTGACATTTACATGCATACTTGCCCACAGTGCTAATCTATAAGGGAGCACATACATGGCATTATGCAGGGCTGCTGAGAGACCAAGCCGGACCTGGGGCAAATAATCTTCAGGGAGGCCCCCCCAGGCCCCCACTCCTCAGGCAACTCACCTGGCACTAGCTTACTGCTTGCTTATTCTGTCCTCTCCTGTGTGCTGGGTTTATCGCATTAACTCTGTTCTGCTGGCCACGGGTCCTTCTTCCTGCCACATCCCCTCCTGCTAATGGAGAAATAGGAAGTATTTCACATAGGAGGCAGGACGTGGCCGGAAGAGCAGAGTTAACGCGACAACCTGGCACAGAAGAGGAGGAGACCAATCCAGCCTTCTGCCACTAGAAGCCTGAAGAAAGAAGCTTTTCTATTGCCAGCACCAGGCACCCCTGGAAGGCTGGGCTCAGGGGAATCTTGCCCCCCTTTGCTGCCCTGGCATCATGCGCATCTGCTAGAGGGTATATACAAGGACTTGGGTAGGACATATCTCCCATTGATGCACGCACCTTATAGAATAGTATAAAATGCAAACTTAGGTTGCCGCCTTTGCTTGTGTCCATTTACGCCAGCCATCGACTTGACATAATTGGACATGCATATATTTTGGTGTGCCAATACCAGTTTTGCACTAGCCTTCTATAATGGAATCTGGGCGCCTGGATGCCGTTATCGAATTGGCTTGAACCGCGCTGCTTTGGGGTGTCCAAACGAGACTGCCAATTTATACTAGTGCCACCGTAGCATTTTCTCTCACAGGACTTTTGTTTTTTTGTCTTTGCAACATAAAGTGCCAGAGTAAAAGATGACCAGTTCGGCTGATGATGGATGAAGGATGTGACCCAAGTCTCACAGTACCTGGAGCTGTAGGGAGAAAATGTAAACATTATGGACTTTTTTTTAGCTTAAGCCTATTTTTTCTATGAATTATACATTGCTTATATGGTTTCTTAAAATAAGTATAACATATTTAGTACGTAATGTCCATTAAAGGCATGCAAGACTTTGAAGGAGCACTTTTTTTGACAGATAATTTTCTATTGGCTATTTTCTTAGTCTCTTTGTGATTAACAACTCCTATATTTCTAGGTGCAATTCATCACACATGGGTAGCTGTACTGTAGCTATTAAGCCCCGTTCTGAAAATTCAATAGAAAAATATAACAGTAGGGATCCGAAAATGTGAAACACAAGCAAAATAGCTAGCTGAGCTAGGAAAGAGCATCAATTTAATACTCAAACAAATGCACAGGTCTTAAGTCTGGACTTGAAAGATAACAGTGGCAGGCTTGCTGAATTTCAAGTGGAACAGAGGGATAAGGTCTGGAAAAGATGTGTCTTTAGACTGTGAATTTTGTTCTGAAGGTTATTTGTGTCCACAATGAAACTGTCTTAACCTTCTGTTTCATTTTTAATGAGCTACTAGAAAAAAACTGAAGTATGGTTAAGGTTTGATTTGCTAGTTCTTAGTAAGAGCAGGATATGTATATTATATTCACTTATACAGTGGGGGAAATAAGTATTTGATCCCTTGCTGATTTTGTAAGTTTGCCCACTGACAAAGACATGAGCAGCCCATAATTGAAGGGTAGGTTATTGGTAACAGTGAGAGATAGCACATCACAAATTAAATCCGGAAAATCACATTGTGGAAAGTATATGAATTTATTTGCATTCTGCAGAGGGAAATAAGTATTTAATCCCTCTGGCAAACAAGACCTAATACTTGGTGGCAAAACCCTTGTTGGCAAGCACAGCGGTCAGACGTCTTCTGTAGTTGATGATGAGGTTTGCACACATGTCAGGAGGAATTTTGGTCCACTCCTCTTTGCAGATCATCTCTAAATCATTAAGAGTTCTGGGCTGTCGCTTGGCAACTCGCAGCTTCAGCTCCCTCCATAAGTTTTCAATGGGATTAAGGTCTGGTGACTGGCTAGGCCACTCCATGACCCTAATGTGCTTCTTCCTGAGCCACTCCTTTGTTGCCTTGGCTGTATGTTTTGGGTCATTGTCGTGCTGGAAGACCCAGCCACGACCCATTTTTAAGGCCCTGGCGGAGGGAAGGAGGTTGTCACTCAGAATTGTACGGTACATGGCCCCATCCATTCTCCCATTGATGCGGTGAAGTAGTCCTGTGCCCTTAGCAGAGAAACACCCCCAAAACATAACATTTCCACCTCCATGCTTGACAGTGGGGACGGTGTTCTTTGGGTCATAGGCAGCATTTCTCTTCCTCCAAACACGGCGAGTTGAGTTCATGCCAAAGAGCTCAATTTTTGTCTCATCTGACCACAGCACCTTCTCCCAATCACTCTCGGCATCATCCAGGTGTTCACTGGCAAACTTCAGACGGGCCGTCACATGTGCCTTCCGGAGCAGGGGGACCTTGCGGGCACTGCAGGATTGCAATCCGTTATGTCGTAATGTGTTACCAATGGTTTTCGTGGTGACAGTGGTCCCAGCTGCCTTGAGATCATTGACAAGTTCCCCCCTTGTAGTTGTAGGCTGATTTCTAACCTTCCTCATGATCAAGGATACCCCACGAGGTGAGATTTTGCGTGGAGCCCCAGATCTTTGTCGATTGACAGTCATTTTGTACTTCTTCCATTTTCTTACTATGGCACCAACAGTTGTCTCCTTCTCGCCCAGCGTCTTACTGATGGTTTTGTAGCCCATTCCAGCCTTGTGCAGGTGTATGATCTTGTCCCTGACATCCTTAGACAGCTCCTTGCTCTTGGCCATTTTGTAGAGGTTAGAGTCTGACTGATTCACTGAGTCTATGGACAGGTGTCTTTCATACAGGTGACCATTGCCGACAGCTGTCTGTCATGCAGGTAACGAGTTGATTTGGAGCATCTACCTGGTCTGTAGGGGCCAGATCTCTTACTGGTTGGTGGGGGATCAAATACTTATTTCCCTCTGCAGAATGCAAATAAATTCATATACTTTCCACAATGTGATTTTCCGGATTTAATTTGTGATGTGCTATCTCTCACTGTTACCAATAACCTACCCTTCAATTATGGGCTGCTCATGTCTTTGTCAGTGGGCAAACTTACAAAATCAGCAAGGGATCAAATACTTATTTCCCCCACTGTATAATGCTATATTTTATAGAGTGCTATGAGTTTAAGAGCATTAAAATTGCCCTGTTCTAATTGAGCACTGACCTTTCAGAGTAGAGTGGCCCCCTAATTTTAGAAACTTGTACACTCAACTTAATCTGCCCCCAAATTCTATAAAAATTGCACACACAAATTTGGGTGCATGACAAATTTACACATGCAATTTAATTCCATCATGAGCCAATCATTGCCCAAAATTGGCTTTTTAACAAGCAATGATTGGCACGGCTTGAAAAGGGGGCATGGAAATGGGAGGGTCATGGGTGTTTCGGGGCAGATTGGGGGAATGGTTATGAGTTATGCACATAGGGGTCCTTTTACAAAGCTGTAGCAAAAGGGAGCCTGTACTGGCATTGGCGTGGGTTTTTGACATACACCGAGGCCCCCTCTTACCGCAGGTAAAAGGCAGATCTTTTTTTTTAAATAAAAATGGGTATGCTGCAAGTGAGGCAAAACACACAGTGGATCCAAAAAAAGTCCTCTCACAATGAGTGTCTTCCTGAACAAGGTCTTTATTAACAGTAGCAGAATTGACCCGACACGTGACGTGTTTCGGCCGTACGGACTGCGTCAGGGGTCTAGCGTATCTGTAGAAAAAAGTGCCACATAGGTCAAGTAAAGAAATAGCACTAAAATTGCTAAAAACGATATCTCATTACACCAAAATTCTGTGCAGAATCATGCAATCCTTAGCTTGCTACGCCTCTCTCAGGAATTTTTAAGTTTCTTTAGTGCTGCTTTCTGTGCTTGAAGATCGTGTTTTTGGCTCGTGACTGGAGCTTAGTGAAGCCCTGGTGGCCTAGTGACCTCTTTGGGGGCAGGAACACACCCCACTCATTCCTGCTCCATGTGCTGCTCTAGTCAAAATGGCTGCTGAGACTTCCTGCACCAAACTCACAAGTCTGGTGTTTCCTGGGGGAAGGAACTACCACCGTGCTGCAGCGGTAGCCAGACATTACTTCCCTTTTAGTGAATGGTAAGGCTATGTTTGGCTTACCACAGCTTCATAAAAGGGCTCCATAATTATAGAATATAGGGACTCTGCATGTAAATTTAGACATGAGCATTTGTGCCATGTTTTCGTTGGTCCAAATGGCGGTGCCTAAGCTTACAAGCGACCCCTGAGCATAAGTGTCATTATATAAACCGCTCCTAACTTTAAGCACGGTTTATGGAGTAGCACTTGTTTTGTGACATACGTATGTAGAATCCAGCCCTTAGTGTGCAAAATTGCACTCCAAGTTATAGAACAAGAGCAGTTGTGTGTTTACCACAATTGTTTCTTTGGTCATCCCTGCTGTGTTCTTCCAATTCTAAAGCGTGGGACATAACACAGGGATTATTGTATGGCTGAACTACGATTTGGTATGTTCAATGTTTGGGAGTTATACTTACCCATAAGTAGCAGGTGTGCTTCAAAGAGGTGCAATGGTTAAGACTGGAGGTGGTTTTCATGCAGAAGACCTCTCTTTATACCAATTGCAAGATACTTCATATAATACTGTATTCCTGTGGAGTGCAAAATGAATGTTATTGAGAAAGGGAAAAAGCCTCAGTGCCCAAACCTCCACTTAGTATATATTTTAAATAGGGTACAGAGGAAATCACATGGGCGTAAAAAACCCTTATCTCCTTTACTAACTTCACAGGAATGGCAAACTCATGGATCAAAAAAAAAAGGTAGAAGTGAAAAAATACTTAACATAAACTTCTAAATGATAGTAGACACAAAAGTGCAGAGTAGTTCAGTCACTCTGACTGACCTACTTTGCCAGAGTTTCTCTATCAAGCTGCCTCAAGGCGTGTATGACATCAATAACCTTGAGCACTGCATGACTTCAATCTATCGGGATCCCCGATTTTTCACTTCTACCTTTTTTTGGATCCATGAGTTTGCCATTCCTGTGAAGTTAGTAAAGGAGATGTCACTTTTTGACTTACCATTGTTATATTCTTTAGCATTTTATGATTTAGTGTATGTACATCTGCAGACCACTAGTATCTGTTCTTGTCACGTTGTTTTCATTCATAAGATAGTCACACAGCTGTTGTTCTCATTTACTCATTATCTTCTTCTCCAATATCTGTCTCCGTCTCCTTCCCTCCAGTTCATTCCTGCACCGCATTATCACTGTCTACCAATCACTAGTCTTTTTAAAGGTATGTATTCTTTTTCAAAATACATATACAATTTTTTAATGGATGTTTTACTGTTTTACCTTTGGGGTTTGTCTCCACAGTATATATTTTTTCTGCCTCCCCACTATTCCACACTTCAGTTTCCCTCTTACTGGCACCATCATTTCTTGTGTTTTCCCCTGATTAGTTTTATTGTGGTTTTTAGACTCCTGAGGCAAGCATTGTTGCTGAAACACAATGCCGTGTCGAGTCCAACCCTATTTACAACAAAAGAGTATTTCTGTTTACCTCATCTCCTTGACTTTCTGGAACAGTCTTGTTGATCACGCTACTCCTCTGTTGTTGTTAACTTTTATCAACAATTATACACCCCTGAAGAGATGATAGATGAGAGGGATATTGACAAATATCTGAAGGGGATCTTGATTCTCCATTTAGGAGTAGAGGAGTTGGAGCAACGTTTGGTGCCTGTTACTGGGAAGGAAGTATTGTAAGCTATAAAACAATTGCCCCCCATGGATGGATGGATTTTCCACTAAATGTTTAGGTATTTGGCAGTCTACTGGCTGAGCCATTGGTAAAATATTTAAATCCATTACAGATGCCTGTGGCCTCTCACCATCTTTGAGCTTAATGGGGGCAGTGTAGATTGCCATGCTGGTGTCTGTATATGTGCCTTATGTGGAGGAAGAGGCTGTTGTGGTGGCTTTATTGCTCTTATTTCCAGGACACAGCATATATGGCAATGGCAATTTTAAACTCTAATATAAACATGCTGCCCTCCTAATGGACCTGTAGAGATACTTAAGTTTTTGGCAGGGAGTGGAGGAGGTAGCGTAGTGGTCAGAGATGGCAGGTTCAAATCCCATCACTGCTACCCATCACCTTGAACTGATCATAACACGCTCTAATACAACAGGCACATAGTTAGCCTGAAAACAGTTGTTTCTTGTGGTGGGGTCACAGCTGACTGATGAAATCAGGAGCCTTACTCTGTACTGTACCCTGTTTACATTTTGCATTGACCTCCCTGATGAAGGAGGTTTCCATATTGTAAGAGGAATTGCTGTGGCATAGAGGAAGTAGCCTAGTGGTTAGACCAGTTGATGTGATATTCCGGGATGGCTGTTCAAAACCCATCACTGGTACTTACCACCTTGAGCCGTTCACTTCATCCTTCATTACCATCCATTACCACAGGCACCTGATTAGCATGCAAACAGTGCTTTCTTGTGCAGGGGTCATAGCTAACTGATACATTCAGGAGTCACATTGTGCATTTAGTGGCCTAGTGGTTAGGGTGGTGGACTTCACTCCTGAAGAACTGAGTTCAATTCCCACTTCAGGCACAGGCAGCTCCTTGTGACTCTGGGCAAGTCACTTAACCCTCCATTGCTGCATTGAGCCTGCCATGAGTGGGAAAGTGCGGGGTACAAATGTATAAAAAAAATAAAATAAAAATTTACCTCCCTAGGGAAGGAGACTTGCTCACTGTAGGAGGTGGTCAACCTTTGCCAGGCCTTCTTGTGTTTTAGATAGCTTCTTCTCCTGCACCCTGGGATGCTGAATAGTTCTTTTTTTCCCCTTTGGCCATTATCAGACTGGCCAGAAGGAGGATGTCCTCATCATTAAAATTTGGTTGCCATTTTGCACGCTGTCCCCACACACACATGACAGTATGAATAGTATGCCTATTTCATGCTTATATTATAAAAGTATGTTAGCAAAAAAGCAAACTAGTAAATCTAGGAGATCTCAAATAATAACTTCTCTCACTAGATTACCTTATTCTTAGATACATGTATCGGTCCATCAGCAGTGTTGCTCGCAAGCTATTCAGCTTCCACCGAGATTAACACACCAAACTCATCATAAATCCAATATCCAATTTTCAATTGTCAAATTTTTAAAAAGGTTTAATCTCCTACATTTATGGACTTTATATCTATGGGCTTTTAGCATTTAGAGTCTGCTAATCCAATTAGTGCATGCTAAATTTTAGTAAAAGGGCCCCAGAATATTTTTTATCTTCACACACAGCTCAATTGGCAGCCAGTGTAAAGACAATAACCGGGAAAACCAAACAGCTGAGGTGGCAAAAACAGAGATCTGACTACAGATCCAAGTCAAGTCCGTTATTAATAACTGACCCGACATGGATTCATAAATTATGAACATCAATATAAGTAATGTAAAAAAAGGAGGAAAAGAGAAACAGGGGTGATATGATACAGACGTTCAAATATTTGAAAGGTATTAATCCGCAAACAAACCTTTTCCGGAGATACGAAGGCGGTAGAACGAGAGGACATGAAATGAGATTGAAGGGGGGCAGACTCAAGAAAAATGTCAGGAAGTATTTTTTCACGGAGAGAGTGGTGGATGCTTGGAATGCTCTCCCGCAGGAGGTGGTGGAGAGGAAAACGGTAACGGAATTCAAACATGCGTGGGATAAACATAAAGGAATCCTGATCAGAAGGAATGGATCCTCAGGAGCTTAGCCGAGATTGGATAACTGAGCAGGTAGTGGGAGGCAGGGCTGGTGATTGGGAGGCGGGGATAGTGCTGGGCAGACTTATACGGTCTGTGCCAGAGCCGATGGTGGGAGGCGAGGATAGTGCTGGGTAGACTTGTACGCTCTGTGCCCTGAAAAAGACAGGTACAAATCAAGGTAAGGTATACACAAAAAAGTGGCACATTTCTTGGGCAGACTGGATGGACCGTGCAGGTCTTTTTCTGCCGTCATCTACTATGTTATAAAGTTTATAGTTTATTGAGATTTTCTATACCACCTTGACTAACTTGCAGATCTAGGCAGTGTACAAAAAAAATCCAAAACAATGCACAAAGAAACAGAAAGGACCTACAATAATTCATAGGAAAGTAACAGGATAGGATGTGATAATGCATTACACATAAGCCAAATAAACAAATGTATGACTCACAACCACAAAAGTGATTGTAAATTAAACCACATGCAGATGATGAATAAAAACACGCATAGGATTCTGTAATGAATAACATGTGAAAAACTACATTATCTATGTATGTAGAAATATTGATGTTCATAATTTATGATATACTTTATTTGTCTACTTACTTATATGTTATTTTATCTTTATTAATGTACGATCATTTTAATTCTGCCGAAACACAGCCATGTTGGGTCAGTTATTAATAAACGTCTTGGACTTGGACCTGTAGTCACGTATCTGTTTTTGCCACTCCGCTGTTTGGTTTTCCTGTGCATCTTCTGTGGAGTTTTTTCTTCTTGTTTTGTTGTTATGGGATAGGAGGCAAGCTTTTGGTGTGGATTAGGAATTGTTCATTGGACAGAAAGCAGAGAGTAGGGTTAAATGGTCATTTCTCTCAGTGGAGGAGGGTGAATAGTGGCGTATCACAGGGATCTGTACTGGGATCGGTGCTATTTAACATGTTTATAAATAATATGGAAATCAGAACAACATGTGAGGTGATTAAATTTGCAGATGACACAAAACTATTCAAGGTTGCTAAAACGTGCAGACTGTGAAATATTGCAGGAAGGCCTTAGGAAATTGGAAGACTGGGCATCAAAATGGCAGATGTCATTTAATGTGGACAAATGCAAGGTGATGCACATTGGAAAGAATAATCCAAATCATAATTTTACCTGATGCTAGGGACCACTTTGATGGTCAGCAGTCAAGAAAAACATCTAGGTGTCATTGTAGATAATACACTGAAATCTGCTCAGTGTGTGGTGGCTGCCAAAAAAGCAAACAGGATGCTAGGAATTTTGGGGAAATGGATGATGAATAAGAACGAAAATATTATGATGCCTTTGTATCGCTCCATGGTGTGCCCACACCTTAAGCATTGCATTCAGTTCTGGTCACCAGGGCTAACAGCGGTGAGTGCCAAACTGTAAATCAACTATTTTGGGGGCATTCTGGGGGTGACGTTGGCATTTGGCTGGTTAAGTGCCAATATTCAGCACTTAACTGGCCAGGTTGACTGCATAAACAGGACGGCATAGAAGTCAGTCCTATGTGTTAGCTGGTTCCGGAAAATTGGATATTCAGTGCCGAAGCTCAGATATGGCACAGCATTGAATATCTGGGTTTAAGCACCAGAAATGATCAGCAAAACTCTGATTGCCACCAGCAGAATATCAGGTCTTATATGTGTTTGTCCTCTTTTCTAGAAGCTTTTTTGTGTTACTATTTATACATATGAATCTCCATTCATATCATTTTTGATGCTTTCATTTGTTTCACTCCACCTCTGTTTGTTTTGAATTTTCTTTGTTTTCCAGTGGGGTACCACTCTGTTTAGACAATACCATGGAATTTGTCCTTTCAGTGTTTGGTGAGGAGTGAGTCACTTTTCTAATGCTGCATCTTGTATTGATATCCACATGCAACAAACCCTTCTTTGTGTTTGTTGGCAATAAGACATATGTAATCCCTGGCATCCAGAGATCTCAGTGGAATCTAATGCTTTTCAGAGACCAGTTCCTTCATCAGATATGGACAGAAGCGCTTGAGATCAAAGGGATAATAAAGGTCAAGCGTCAACTGTAAAGATGGTAGTATTTGTAGTGGTGAGGGGGGAGGAGCTACAGTATCTTTATACTTCTGCCATCTTAGAGGACATCTCAGGTAAGGTGTTCTTTGTAAGTCACTGTCATGGGTGTAGTTTGGGGGGGGGGCGAGGGGGCGCAGTGCCCCCCAAATGAGTTGACACCCCATTCTCTAATCCCCCAAGCTGCTGGCAGTCTCTGCAAGAAAGCAGCATGCACACTGCTTTCAACCTGCCCCTGGAAGCCTTTCTTTCTCCTTCAACTTCCTGTTCCCGTGCAGGCGGGAAGCTATAGGAGAGAGAAGGGCCTCAGGGGCAAGTCTAAAGCAGCATGTGTGCTCAGGGGATTGGAAGATGGGGGAGGGTGATAGGGCGCCACTGGAAGACTCCAGTGCTGAGGTGGTGTGGGGGGGGGGGGGGCAGTGGTGGCGGCGGCAGGACAGAGACACGCCCCACCCTTTGCTCCTCTAAATGAAACTGTCAAACTACACCCATGGTCACTGTGGCTGCTAAAAACCAATAATAGCATGCCAGAGAAGTCTCTGTTAGTTTGTTCCTGGGACACCTATTAAAAATAAATTTTAAAGAAATGATATATAAAAGATCCCTACAAAATACTGTCAACTTTCCAACAAAGTTACTTAGGCTTTCTCAAAATGTGCCTTTTCACACTCTCTTCTATAGCAATGTAAAATGTGAGCAATTGGAAATCAGAAGCTCCAGTATTAATGATGCAATGCATACCTACAAAATCAGCTCACAGTGGAATGAAGGTAGAAGGTCTCTTTTGTCCATAATTAGTATTCATGTTCACACTTGGAAAGAAATGACAAATTAATACACTGTGTGCTCTTCTTTTGAGGGGGATTCATTTATTTCCAGTGCCATGCCTCTGGACTTAAGCCTAATTCTTCAGAGATGTTTAAATTCTGCCACGATGCACAATTTACTGTCTTAATCACCAAATAAACAACAGCTGAGAAGACTTTGTATTTGCTAAGTATTTAGAAGCAGCAGGCATCTTTTATTTGTAAATAGACCCAGTACAGCTCGATCATAAAATTTCAAAAATGCAATTTAAAACAAAGCCAGACTGTCATGTTTTCAAATTCATTCTCAGAGGAACCTTAGAATTGATTTTGAGTTGCTGTCTCATTTGGTCTTATACTTGTCATTAGACACAGTCAGAACTGTTCTAGGCCCAGCGTGACAGTTTGCTGCTTTTTTGTATTCTCTGACTCCCATGGCTGCTTTCCATCTTTTTCTTTCCCCCTCCTCTCCACCCCTGCATTCCCGCTCTTCTCATTCTCTCATCTTATGCTGCAAAAATCTTTTAGTTCTACTCTGAAGGAAACATTACCTATGTAAAGTAGCAGACAACAGTGCAACAGCTGTAGGTTCTTGAGGGAGATCTGTGAGTACCCTACAAAATGGCTCACCGTGCTTTTGTTTTCATTTCATTTTCAAGTCCTAGGTCAGGTGTGCAAAATACATTTTCCACAGACAAAAAGGTGGCAATTTTCAAGGCTTAGGGAAATAGTTATCAATATGAGCTACCATTAAGATGGGTTATTTTACCATTTTATGCAATGAGACCTAAATACTAATACCTGGGGTTAACAGTATAAGAACCCATCTTAATGGAAGCCCACGTTGATAACTTACCCCTTAGTTGGTAAGTGCATGTGGTGATTGAATGTATATGTGTTGCTTCAGGGTGGCCAGAATGGATTCAAATGGGAGAAAAGACAAGTTTTTTCCAATATGGTGGCCAAGAAATCACTTGTACTACAGGTGTGTTCTGGGGACATGTTTTTTTCAAGCAGACATGTGTGATGTATTTTCAATATGTAGTAGATGCAGATGTCATTGACTCTGTATGCATTTTGTAATATCTATTTAATCAAGTAAGAGCAAGCACACTTGTCATTTATAACTCCATGATTTTTGCAGGAGTTAGATCAGGAGTTTTCAAACCAGTCCTCAGGGAACATCCAGTCATTTGGGGTTTTCAGGATTTTCCCATTGAATTCAGTGGGAATATCCTGAAAACCCTGACTGGCTGGGTGTGCCCTGAAGACTGGGTTGAAAACTCCTGAGTTAGATGGTCTTTGGCTTTTGCTAGATAGTGACTACTGATGATTGTGTGCTTCGTCTGTTTTCTTTCAATGAGTTCAATTATATAAATCAGAGGAAGCTGAGGCAGCAGGGGGGGAGAAGATACTCATCAAAAATTGATTGTATGAAAAAACTATTTTACATCTCTGCCAGTTAAAGGGGAAGCAGGAGAAGGGCAGGCAGAGGCAGCAGTGGCAAAAATACAGCAGGTGTGGGCTCTGGTTCAGTGGAAACCAAAGTATATATTAGATTGGAGTAGATATCACACCATTCATAGAAGAAAGTATTTATGAATACTTGAAAAAACTAACGTAGACAAAGCCATGAGACTGGATGGGGTCCAACCCAGGATACTGAAGCAGCTTGGAAAGGTTCTGGCAGGTCTTCCTAAAGATTTGCTTAATACATTCTTGGAGATGGGAGGAGTGGGATTGGAGAAGAGTAGATGCGGTCCTTCTTCACAAAAGTTGTGGTAGAAAAGACAAGGAAAACTGCAAGCCGGTATACCGCACTTTGGTGATTGGAAAAGTAAGGGAGGTGCTGTTGAAGGAAAAGATAGTGAACTTTCTAGAATCCAACTGGTTACAAGATCCAAGGTAAAATGATTTTTCCAAAGGAAAATCATGCCTAATGAATATGATTGATTTCTATTTTTTATTTATTTTTTGTTACATTTGTACCCCTGTGCTTTCCCACTCATGGCAGGCTCAATGTGGCTTACATGGGGTAATGGAGGGTTAAGTGACTTGGCCAGAGTCACAAGGAGCTGCCTGTGCCTGAAGTGGGAATCAAACTCAGTTCCTCAGTTCCCCAGGACCAAAGTCCACCACCCTAACCACTAGGCCACTCCTATGACTGGCTGACCAGAGAATTGGATTGGGGACACATGCTAGATGCTGTCTATTTGGATTTGCTACAGTTCCTCATAGGATGCACATGAATAAACTCAGTGGGCTGAAGTTAGGACTTAAAATGGTGAACTGAATTAGAGTTTGGTTGACTGACAGATGACAAAGGTAGGTGGGAATTGGCATTCATTCCAAGGAAAGAAAGGTGAGTAGTGGAGTGCCTCAGGGATTGGTACTAGGGTGACTCTATTCAATATATTTATGAGCAACATTGCCAAAGGGTAAGAAGGAAAATTTAGCCATTTTGGGGATGACACAAAAATTTTCAACAAAATGGACACTCCAGATGGAGTGGACAACATAAAAAGTAATCTACAAAAATTTAGAAGAATGGTCTAATGTTTGCAGTTAAATTTTAATGTGATGAAGTGCAGAGTGATGCACTTGGAGAGTAGAAATCCAAAGAGTTCTATGTGCTAGGCGATGAGAGGCTGATGTACACGGATTGCTAGTCTGCATAGAGAGATGCATAACCAGCAGAAGAAAGGTAGTGTTCATGCCGCTTTAAAAGTCATTACTGAGGCTTCATATGAGGGAGTGAGTAGTATAGTGGCAGATGTCCTGATAAACACTCCCTCACTGATGTTGCAGTTAAGTCACCTTATGGCAGGTGGCGCTAACCTGCCATGTCAGAGGCTGAGTCAGAGGGGTGGGACTTAGGCTAGGAGGTTCTAAAGGAAGAAGTCTCCAGGAGGAGGACCATGAGTGAAGGAATCCTCCCAAGGTGTTGGCTGGGCTGCAGTACCTTTGGGGGAGACCCAAGGAAGTAAGGAATAGCCCTATTTCTAAGGTTTGCACCTGGGGGTAAAGACTAACCACCCAGGAATTACAAGAGAAGGAATAGAAGACTACGAAGATAATTGAGCATATTTCTTTATTGGTGAAGACTCAGATCTGAGTGTCCTAACTAAAGCCAGGCCCGGATTTATGTGTGAGTGACTTGAATTATGATTATAGAAGCCAGACAAAATAGGACTGCTAAAAAGAGGAGAACCCATTGTTCTCCATGGACAAGCAGACCATTTGTAGTGTCACAGCTGGGTGACATTATCCGACAAAGCCCAATGCAGACACTAAGTAGCGAGATGGAACCCTCCCCCTCTTTGGAAGAGGTACTGGTATGCAAGTCTCTGGGAAGCCAGGTCCCCACTTCGGGTTTTGAGCCATACTCAGGGAGGAGCTGGTGCAGATGCGGCAGTTGCAAACCACTCAGGCACTGAGTGTGCTTGCGCCAAATGTGGATCAGCCCCAGATTCTTCCTGAGGTTCCATCCATGCTTGCAGAGAGAACCTCGACAACGGCACTTCAAAGGTTGTTGATGTCAACACCAACAAATGCAGTACCACTCTCAACATCAGAGGAGCTTCACCTGAGTCAGAGGGTAGGACTGTACTTTGGTGCTCATCAGGGTGTGGACATAGTTCCACTTAGCTGAGGTAGGCACATACTCACTCAGTCTAATCAGAGTATGGGGAAGAGAATGAATAGGACTACTCATGGAATTCAGAAGAAGACCCTCATTAATTCTCAGAGGAGGGTCTTATGGGGTACCTTCTGATCGCTCCCCACCTCAAGAGAGACAAGTTTCCACCTGAGATCTCTCTTTCATTGGTTTCATCAAGGAGATGGCTTCTGCCTTCACATTTAAGTTGAATATAGAGAAGGAGCCTAGGGCAGAGATGCTATCTGTTCTGGACTATGAGTCACTTCGTAAGGAAGGGGTCATGGTACCATTGCACCCTATCCTTACAGATGCACTGATAAAGAACTGGGAATCTCCCCTCTCAGTGCAGGTTGCACCAAAGAAGGTGGATATGCAATATCCTATCCAGAAGGCTCCTGGATTCAAGAGGGCTCAAACTAGGAGCAAGAGGACTCATGCCTTGGCTTCCCTGGGTAGAGAGGCTCAGATACTAGACTCATGTTGGAGGAAAGCTTTTCAGGCCTCAATGCTCATTGCCCGCATCCAATTCTACCAGCTCTACATGAGCCTTTACTTGCAGTCTTTGCTAAGTAGTATACTACTTCTTATGTATTTTCTCCCACAGGAGCAGGCTGCAGAGCTTCGCCAGTTAGCTAGTAAGTAGCTGGAGTTTAGGAAGTATCTGGTCATGGGCGTGTATGATTCTTTTGACATTGCATCCAGACTCTCTGCCATGGGCGTGGGGATACGCAGACTCTCATGGCTGCATGTCTCTGATATAGAACTGGTGGTTCAGGAGTGATTGGTGGATGTGCCTTGCTGAGGAGACAACCTTTTTGGTGATAAAGTGGAAGAGATCACTGATCTCATAAAGAGGCATACTCTATCTTAGCTACAAGCTCTTCATCTCTGAGGTTTTTGAGTGGGCCTAGGTGGTGACCCTACTACTCACAAAAGTGTAGGTTTCTACCACCTTCTCACTCTGCTCAGAACCCAAAATCCCAGCATTCTCAGCATTGCCAGTCCTGACCTCAGAAGTTCCAGTTGGATCCCCAATCAAGCAAAGGATGAGCTTTTGACTGGCTCCAGGAGAACATTGCCATATTCAAAGTAACAGTCCTGGATAGCCTACTAGTAAGGGGGAGTACAAATTTTGTCCAAAACAGGTGGATCCTTGTAACTTCTGACCAGTGGATTCTTCAAATAATATGTCTTGGTTACAACCTGCATTGTCATCAACAACCACCAAATTGCCCACTGAGAGCATCATTCATCAGCTCTCAGCATAGATACTTGTATAGATAATCTCTGCCCTTCTACAGGCCAGTGTGGTAGAATCCATGCCACCAGTGGAAGAAGGGAAGGGATTCTATTCCAGGTACTTCCTTGTGCCTAAAAAGATGGAAGGATTTTGCCCTATCCTAGACCTAAGAACCTGGTCAAAGAAAGGTTCAGGATGATTTCCCTGAGCATCCTTCTTCCCATGATTCAGGAAAAGGATTGGCTATGCTCTCTGGACTAGAAGCATGTCTATACCCACATTTTGATAATTCCCAATCACAGGAAGTATCATAGATTTTGAATAGGGAAACACCAGTACCAGTATTGCATTCTGTCATTTGGCCTCGGATCAGCTCCCAGGCTATTGACCAACTCCCGATATTCAGTGCTATTTAAAAGGCCAGGAATGGCTCCTGGCTGGTTAAATAGCACTTATGTAGCTAAGAACTAATATAAAGTGTGGCCCTATAATAAGGCTAAGGCCTCAGGTGGCAGCTCTCAGGAGTGGCATCGCAGGCAAGCCAGCCAATTATAGAATGAAAGAAATTCCAGCACAGCCAATGCCTTCAAAATGAAATTGAATAAAGAAAAAACTCAATGCTTAATCCTATAATCAAGACACTCCACTCTACTACCAATCACCCTGATCACCCCTGATGTCACAATCCCAATATGACAATCTAAAAATCCTAGGAGTAACGTTAGACAACCACCTAACGCTAGAAACTCATGCAAAAGCCATGACAAAGAAGATGTTCAACATGATGTGGGTACTGAAAAGAATAAAACCATTCCTCCCCCCAAAAACTTTCTGCAATATGGTACAATCCACAGTACTCACCCACGCTGACTACTGCAACAGCATCTTCATTGGTTGTAAAACCCAAATCTTGAAAAAACTCCAAACTGCCCAAAAAACGGCAGCCAGACTCATTTTTGGTAAATCACGATTTGAAAGTGCAACACCACTCCATGAAAAACTCCACTGGCTCCCTATCAAAAAACAAATAAACTTCAAAGTCCACACATTGATCCACAAGATCCTCCATGGAGAATCTCCAAATTACATGACCAACCTAATCGACATTCCAGCCAGGAATGGGTCCACATTTTCTTGAACATATCTCAATCTTCACCTTCCCAATTGCAAAGGTCTCAAATACAAAACCTACTACGCATCCAACTTCTCTGTTATAGGCAGCCAACTCTGGAACGCCATACCAAGATACATCCGAACAACCAACGAACATCTACCCTTCCAAAAGCTGCTGAAAACATACCTCTTCAAACAAGCCTATCTAAATAACCCAACTTAATTTACGAACCTAATCCACACCATTAACATTAACATACCTCAATCCTTCCCCCCACATCTCTTCCTCTTGTTCTTTTCTATACAACTGTGTTATTCTCTGTGATACTTTGTACCTATACATGGTGTTATCTCTGTGATACTTTGTAACCACACATTGTGTTATCTCTATGACACTTTGTACCCATACATTGTAAGCCGCACTGATCCTGCTATCGAGCGGGAAAGAGCGGGGTATACATGCTACAAATAAATAAATAAATAAATAAATAAATAAATAAATAAAAAGAACATTATAAAAGAGAGGCAAGCACAGAGCAGCAGAAGTGAGATGCAACATGTGTACATGCAGTTGTTGCTCATTGCTCTGCTCTAGCTTGCCTACCGGTACCGCTGGCTGTGCTGCCACTTCCGCTGCCACTTCCACCCCCATACAGTCTGATTGCTTTTGCTTTGGGCCCTGACCCGAGGACCGTTTCCTGCTGGCCCCAACATTTGACCACTGTCTTCTGCAGCTGCCTTCCTGATTTAACTGCTGCCTGTGAGTATCCTGAGACCTGCTCTATATATCTTCTTCTATCTCCTGCCGCCACCAGCTCTCAGCCGTGACTGCACTTCCACTTCTTCTCCTCTCCCACCACCGTAGCACGACAGGTCTCTTTTCCTTATGCGCTCTCTCCCTCCCCATGGCATGACAGGTTTCCTTACCCACTCCTCCCCCACCAGTGACACGACAGGTCTTGTTTTCTTACCCGCCCCCTCTGGCATGACAGTCTCCTTTCCTTACACCCCCCTCATGCTGCAACTACTGCTAAACACTTGGTGAAGACCCTGCAAGTTGACACGAGGCTAGGGTTACCATATGGCTCCAGAAAAAGGAGGACGGATTGAGCCAGCCGGGTTTTACTTCCATTGCTTTCAATTGCTTTCAGTGGAAGTAATTGAGCCAGCTGAGTTTTACTTCCATTGCTTTCAAAGCAATGGAAGTAAAACCGGCTGGCTCAATCCGTCCTCCTTTTTCTGGAGTCATATGGTAACCCTACACGAGGCCAAAAAGCAGAATATGATACTAGTAGTAGAGTTTCCCTCCTCAAAATCTGAGATATTTCCTATGACTAAGAAGTATTGAAATGTGGGTATAGGCATCCTTCAAGTACAGAGAGATTAGCCAATCTTTTTCCAGAATCATGGGAAGGAGAATGCCCAGGGAAATCACCCTGAACTTTTCTTTGACCAGGAATTTGTTAGGTCTAGGATGGGATGGAATCCCTCCCCTGCCCCCGTTTTCTTGGCACAAGGAAATACCTGAAATAGAATCCCTTCTCTTTGTTCCCTGGTGGAATGTGTTCAACCATGTTGGCCTGTAGACAGGCAGAGATTTCCTCTACAAGTACCTGCTTATGCTGAGAGCTAATGTAAGATGCTCTCAGTGGGCAGTTTGGTGGTTTCTGATGCCTATGAAGTCCGAAATAAAGATGGACTATTTGAAGAACCTACTAGTCAGTGTTTATAAGGGGCCAGTCAAAAACCCACCCCTTGCTTTGACTGGGGAGCCAGCTGGGTCTTCTGCAAATGGGACTGGCAATGTCAGGAGTGTTGGGGTGGGGCTGGTGGGTTGAAAGAGAAGACAGTGGAAACCTATGTCTTTGAAAGCAATAGGTTTGCTGCCTAGACCCACTCAAAAATCTTCTAGTAGAGGAGGATATAGCTGGAGACTGCCAAAAGAAGGACTGAATGGTGTCAATATGTTTCTTGATGAGGTCTGTGACCTCCTCCAATTTGTTTCCAGAAAGATTGGGCCCAATATTCAGTAGGAGTTGCTTGGTGATTTGTATAGTGGGCTTTGATCCTGGTGACCTGGGTTTGAGTCTCACTGCAGCTCCTTGTGACTCTGGACAAGTCACTTAACCCTCCATTGACCCAGGTACAAACCAAGTACTTGTACATAATAAATAAACCGCTTTGATTGTAACCATGAAAGGCGATATATCAAGTCCCATCCTCTTTCTGTCACGTCTGTGGCCGTGACCACCCTCATACTTACCCTGTTTCTGGGAGTCAGTGGCTGTGCTGGCTTCTGCTTGTCTCTGTGTCTGTCTCTGTCTTAGTTTCTCTCTGGCTCTGTGTGCTGATTGCCCTACTGAATCTCACCTGTGTGGGCTTTGCCTCTTCCAAGATGGCTGCCGCTTCCTCCTGCTTGCCAGTATCCAAGATGGCTCCCGCTGTTCCTTCCTATGGGATGACTGCTTTGTGTGTCAAGCCTCTGTTTGGTTGCAAGGTGATTGCTGCACCTGTGGCTCTGGTGTTGAGGGGCTTTATTAGTGACTTGGAAACTACAGTCCTGGCCTTTGCATTGCCATTTCCTCCGCAGTGCCTTAGGTCCCGAGGTTAGTGTGCTGTTAGCACCGTTTGCTTTCCTTGTCTTTTGCTCTGTGGGTTTTCTGCCCTTCTGTGTTTATTGTTCTGTGGGCTTCCAGCCCTTCTGTGTTATTTGCTCTGTGGGTCTCCTACCCTTCTGTGGGTTTTCAGCCCTTCTGTGTTTATCGCTTGTGGGTTTCCAGCCCTTCTGTGTTTATAGCTCTGTAGGGTTTCAGCTCTTCTGTGTTTATTGCTCTGTGGGTCTCCTACCCTTCTGTGGGTTTTCAGCCCTTCTGTGTTTATCGCTTGTGGGTTTCCAGCCCTTCTGTGTTTATGGCTCTGTAGGGTTTCAGCCCTTCTGTGTTTATTGCTCTGTGGGTCTCCTACCCTTCTGTGGGTTTTCAGCCCTTCTGTGTTTATCGCTTGTAGGGTTTCAGCCCTTCTGTGTTTATTGCTCTATGGGTTTCCTACCCTTCTGTGTCTAGCTCTGCTAGTTCTCTGTGTTTGTTTCCTGTGTATGACTTGTAGCTTGGGCACAGCTTTGTTGTTAGCTGGTGTATAGCTTTACTAAGTCTTCTGAGTTTGCTCTGTGTCTGTTTCCAGTGCATGACTTGTTAGCTTGGGCACTGCTTTGTTGTTAGCTGGTGTATAGCTTTTCTAAGTCTCCTGAGTTTGCTCTGTGTATGTTCCTGTGTATGACTGGTTGCCTGGGTATAGCGTTCCTATTAGCCTGGGTACAGTCTACTAGTCATTGTGTTGATTCCTGCTGACTGCCAGAACCCGGACAGTTCCTGCTTGTCTGCCTTGCCTTCACCTAGGTGCCAGGGGGCACTCCTGGATCTTCATTCCTGCTGTTCCTGTAAGTCCTACCGGCTGCCAGAACCTGAGGGCTCAACCCGAGGGGGAAGGCAGTCAAGTGTAGGTGAAGCCTAGGTCCAGGGTGTTCCAGTTCCGCTCCAGTGTGTTCCAGTCCAGCGGGTTTCACTCCTGTATGTTCCTGTCCAGTAGGGCCACTCCAGTGTGTCCAGTCCAGCGGGCCCCACTCCAGTGCGCACCTGTCCGGTGCGTTCCAGTTCCGAGTATTCCAGTGTAGAACTCCAGTCCGGAGTTCCGGTCCAGTCTTGTCTTATCTCTACCTTGTAGGTGATCTTGCCTGCCACTGCCGCTCCACGGTAGTGGTCCAAGGACTCACGAAACCAGTGCTCCCGGGGAAGAAGCCTGACAGTGTGCCAAGGTCCTCGTGCACGTGACACTTTCCTTTCCTAAATAGTGGTTAACAGGCTAATCGCTAACATTCATCTCAAGATAGCTGGTTAACTCTGCAATATTAGCATTTAGGGGGAGATTCTATATATGGCAACTAAACATAAACTTTTGTCTGATCCAGCCCTGAAGGCTACTCCTGAAGCAGCAGCTGAAAGAAAGCGTCTCTGGTGGCGTCTGGTCCGCCATAGCCCAGTTTCTGACATGAATCCTGCTATCTCGCTCTGTGAGTACCGCCTCAGACTCCTGGAGGAGCCAGCTCTGTGGGATACTCCAGAAGCTGAGGCCGAAAGAAGACGCCGGGGAATTCCTCCGCTCTGGTCTCCTCAGCAGAGCAGCCTGCGGTACCATAGCGGTTTAGTTCTTATTCGGGATTCCAGTCCACCGGCGCTGAGTCCAGTCCAAGGAGAGTTTCAAGTGGAGCCTTCAATTCCGGTTCGAGTGAAGCCGCCAGTTAAGCCTCTGAGTTCGTTCCGAGGGACGGTCCTGACCAGGTCTCTGAGGACGGGCCGAGTGAGGCGTCGGACCAAGCCCCTGACCCCAGTTCAAGTAGCGCGGCCGCTTAAGAGCCTGAGTCCAGTCCAGGGGATGCTTCATACTGAACCTCCAATTCAAGTCCAAGTAACGATGCCACTTAAGGCTCCGAGGCCAGTCCGAGGGAGGCTTTCGATGGAGCCTCAGATTCCTATGCAAGTGGCGCTCCAGGTCGAGCCTCCAGTCCTCGTTCAAGTGGCACGCCCTTTGAAGTCTCCGAGTCCAGTCCGAGGGAAGCCTTCGATGGAGCCTCAGATTCCTGTGCAAGTGGCGCTTCGGGTCCAGTCTCCAGTTCTTGTTCAAGTGACCCGTCCAGTCAAGCCACTGAGTCCCGTTCGAGGGGGGCTTCTAACCAAGCCTCCGATGCCAGTCCACAGGGTGGTTCAGGTGGCACCTCCGCTTCCAGTCCAGAGGGCACCTCCTATCAAGCTCCTAAGGCCAGTTCGAGTGGTGCTTCAGACCGAGCCTCAGTTAAAGTCCAGTTCGCGGGGCGCTCCCAGCCAAGCTCCTGAGTCCAGTTTGAGGGGCCCTGCCAGTCAAGACTCTGATTCCAGTCCGGGTCCCAGTCCCGGTTCAACTTCTGTTCCAAGTTCCAGTTCCAGCCAAGATGCTGAATCTGGATCGAGTTGTAGTTCCAGTCAAGATGCTGAATCTGCACCGAGTGCAGAGGTCAGCCAAGATATTGAGTCTGCTCTTGAGGATGAGATGACGTTCCAAGAGGACTATGAGAGACCTTGTTTTGATTCAGCCTGGGAGAAGACCTCCGAAGCAATAGCTGAGAGAAGGTGTGTTCAACGGCTTGGGGCCCGGAGAAACCCTTTTTCTGCATTTCAGCCTGCTAGCATGCTCTGGGGATACCAGGGCCGTCTCCTCTTGAACCCTGCTCGGCAGACGCCGCCTGAAGCTAATGTTAGAGAGACGTCCCAGTCCGGCCAGAGGGGTGCGTCCAGCCCTGCAGCTGAATCTCTTCCAAGTTCCAGTTCCAGCCAAGATGCTGAGTCTGTTCCAAGTTCCAGTTGCAGCCAAGATGCTGACCCTGCTCCGAGCTCCAGTTCCAGCCAAGATGCTGAGTCCGTTCCAAGTTCCACTTCCAGCCAAGATGCTGACCCTGCTCCAAGCTCCAGTTCCAGCCAAGATGCTGAGTCTGTTCCAAGTTCCAGTTCCAGCCAAGATGCTGACCCTGCTCCGAGCTCCAGTTCCAGCCAAGATGCTGACCCTGCTCCGAGCTCCAGTTCCAGCCAAGATGCTGAGTCCGTTCCTAGTTCCACTTCCAGCCAAGATGCTGAGCCTGCTCTGAGTTCCAGTTCCAGTCAAGCTTCTGACGCCCGCCTGGGTCCCAGGCCCGGTTTGCTTTTTGACTCTAGTCCGGGTCCCAGTCCCGGTTTGCTTCCTGAGTTCAGTCTGGGTTTCCTCGGAGAAGGGTGCCTTTTGAATGTGGTTCCTCTTGATGCATCCAAGTTCCTGAGTTGGCCCAGCGGTGATTGGAAGGAGCCTCCTGTTGACAAGTTCCGCTCCTGTCGGCCAGTTTTGAACTTCTTTGTGACTTCCAGTCCAGTGATCCATGTCTGGGGGTTGAAACCGATCAGAAGGTTTCACCACAGTTACCCCTGGACACCTGACCTCCTCAGGGAGACCGAGAGGGGGGTCTTGAGGAGGGGGTACTGTCACGTCTGTGGCCGTGACCACCCTCATACTTACCCTGTTTCTGGGAGTCAGTGGCTGTGCTGGCTTCTGCTTGTCTCTGTGTCTGTCTCTGTCTTAGTTTCTCTCTGGCTCTGTGTGCTGATTGCCCTACTGAATCTCACCTGTGTGGGCTTTGCCTCTTCCAAGATGGCTGCCGCTTCCTCCTGCTTGCCAGTATCCAAGATGGCTCCCGCTGTTCCTTCCTATGGGATGACTGCTTTGTGTGTCAAGCCTCTGTTTGGTTGCAAGGTGATTGCTGCACCTGTGGCTCTGGTGTTGAGGGGCTTTATTAGTGACTTGGAAACTACAGTCCTGGCCTTTGCATTGCCATTTCCTCCGCAGTGCCTTAGGTCCCGAGGTTAGTGTGCTGTTAGCACCGTTTGCTTTCCTTGTCTTTTGCTCTGTGGGTTTTCTGCCCTTCTGTGTTTATTGTTCTGTGGGCTTCCAGCCCTTCTGTGTTATTTGCTCTGTGGGTCTCCTACCCTTCTGTGGGTTTTCAGCCCTTCTGTGTTTATCGCTTGTGGGTTTCCAGCCCTTCTGTGTTTATAGCTCTGTAGGGTTTCAGCTCTTCTGTGTTTATTGCTCTGTGGGTCTCCTACCCTTCTGTGGGTTTCAGCCCTTCTGTGTTTATCGCTTGTGGGTTTCCAGCCCTTCTGTGTTTATGGCTCTGTAGGGTTTCAGCCCTTCTGTGTTTATTGCTCTGTGGGTCTCCTACCCTTCTGTGGGTTTTCAGCCCTTCTGTGTTTATCGCTTGTAGGGTTTCAGCCCTTCTGTGTTTATTGCTCTATGGGTTTCCTACCTTCTGTGTCTAGCTCTGCTAGTTCTCTGTGTTTGTTTCCTGTGTATGACTTGTAGCTTGGGCACAGCTTTGTTGTTAGCTGGTGTATAGCTTTACTAAGTCTTCTGAGTTTGCTCTGTGTCTGTTTCCAGTGCATGACTTGTTAGCTTGGGCACTGCTTTGTTGTTAGCTGGTGTATAGCTTTTCTAAGTCTCCTGAGTTTGCTCTGTGTATGTTCCTGTGTATGACTGGTTGCCTGGGTATAGCGTTCCTATTAGCCTGGGTACAGTCTACTAGTCATTGTGTTGATTCCTGCTGACTGCCAGAACCCGGACAGTTCCTGCTTGTCTGCCTTGCCTTCACCTAGGTGCCAGGGGGCACTCCTGGATCTTCATTCCTGCTGTTCCTGTAAGTCCTACCGGCTGCCAGAACCTGAGGGCTCAACCCGAGGGGGAAGGCAGTCAAGTGTAGGTGAAGCCTAGGTCCAGGGTGTTCCAGTTCCGCTCCAGTGTGTTCCAGTCCAGCGGGTTTCACTCCTGTATGTTCCTGTCCAGTAGGGCCACTCCAGTGTGTCCAGTCCAGCGGGCCCCACTCCAGTGCGCACCTGTCCGGTGCGTTCCAGTTCCGAGTATTCCAGTGTAGAACTCCAGTCCGGAGTTCCGGTCCAGTCTTGTCTTATCTCTACCTTGTAGGTGATCTTGCCTGCCACTGCCGCTCCACGGTAGTGGTCCAAGGACTCACGAAACCAGTGCTCCCGGGGAAGAAGCCTGACAGTGTGCCAAGGTCCTCGTGCACGTGACACTTTCCTTTCCTAAATAGTGGTTAACAGGCTAATCGCTAACATTCATCTCAAGATAGCTGGTTAACTCTGCAATATTAGCATTTAGGGGGAGATTCTATATATGGCAACTAAACAATCAGCTAAGCTGTTAAGATTCCATTCCATTAAAGGAATCCTTTGTGTTTATCCCATGGATTCTCCTGAGGGAGGGCATGTCAAGCATCCACCACCCTCTCAGTGAAAAAGTACTTCCTGATGTTACTTCTAAGTTGACCCCTGCTTCAATTCATGTCCTCCAGTTCTACCCGCTTACCCCTCTCTGGAAAAGGTTTGTTTGCATATTAATACCTAGCAGTATTTAAAATGACTGATTTAGCAAAGTGTAGAGTTAGTCTGATATTATTCAGCATCCCAGTTAAGAGGTTATGGAAAGCATGAAAGCTGGATTGTTGCAGATGGAGAAACTGAGTCTTGTCTAAGAAATTAATTGCAGATAAATGATTTTCTCTGCGAGTTTAGCAAGAAAGGGAGGTGTGAAATAGGACTTAAATTATCTGATAAAAGAAGGTCAAGGTGAGGTTTCCTGAGATGAGGATAGATGACTGTCTGCCTCCAGATATCAGAAATGAATTCAGTGGAGAAACTAGCTTGAAGAATTGAAAGTATAGAAGAACTGAAGAGATCTTTATAATATAGTGGGCTGGAATGGAATCAAAATAGGAAGAGGTTGTTTTATAAGTTAAGACTTATTCTATAATCAGAGAAGTAATCAGGGGCCTTAGCTAAATAGGACCAATTTTCAGCCAGTTACCACTCTAATATGACAGCACATGCCAATTTGCATGTTAACTGTATGCAGTGTTAGGAGGCAGAAACAGAGTGGGTTACAGGTTGAGAAAGGATGTGGACTGCACATTGTATTAGCACACAGTACTTACCATGTGCTGTCAAAAGGAAGCTCTAAGTGCATCCATGCTAATTCTTAATATGAGCTAAAGAACTTATCTGTATGGTAACTGCAGGTGGCATGCACAGATAATGCACAACAATTGCGCTTACAGTACATTACGTTTTGCAGTTAAAAAGGCTCCTTAGAAATAAAAACATATTCCTAACCTAGAACGAGGGTTCTCAACCAAGTCCTCAGGACACACCTAGCCAGCCAGGTTTTCATGATATCCACAATGAACATGCATGAAACAAATGTGCATACAATGGAGAGAGTGCACGCAAATTTATCTAATGCATATTCATTGTGGATATCATAAACACCAGACTGCCTTAATGTGTCCCAAGGAATGGGTTGAGAACCCCTGACCTAGATCAGAGGTGAGTTGTGTTCATTAGGGGCCCTTTTACTAAGGCATGCCTAAAAGTGGCCTGCTGGTGTAGGTGCGTGTTTTGGATGCGCGCTGGTCCATTTCCTCAGCGTGCCTGGAAAAAAGGCATTTTTTTGTGCCAGAAAATGGACATGTGGCAAAATTAAAACCAGTGCACGTACATTTTTGGCCTGAGACAGTACCTTCGCCCATTGATAGCGGTAAGGTCTCATGCGCTAAATGGGTGGTAAACATTCAACATGTGTAAACTGCCAATTACTGCCGGGTAAGCGCCACACGGAAGAAAAGAGAAAATATTTTCTACAGTGTGTTTTGGGCACACACCAAAAATGGAATTACCACCTGGGTCACATGGTAGCCAGGCAGTAGTTCCAATTTGACACGTGTTGGATGCACTGAGGCATCTACACGCCTTATAGTACAAGGGCCCCTTAGTGAGGAATTGCATGCTATGGATGTAGTTTTTGCAGTGTCCAATTAGTTTAATTCTAAGCTAGTAGCCTTCTATGAAAATGATTTTTTTTGAGATGATAGAAGCAACAGTTGAATGTCACTCAAGGTCATGGTGAAATGTATGAAATACCAGTAAATCATTTTAATGTAGATAGTTCTGCTCAAAACTGAACTTTAGTAGAAAAATTACATCAGGCACCTAGATACAAATGGGCTGGAAGCAATTACTGTGCCAATTAAACAATTCAGGTGCACATTTAAATTTACCATACTATGGTATCATCAAAAGCTTAAAAGATACATCAAAAATAATGCAGTGTCAAAGAGATTTTCTCATATAACATTTTCTGTGTTCTAAAAACAAGATGAGTAATAGACATTCAATAAAATCATACCTTGTATGAATGCTACAAACACAATGTCTACTTATGGATGTGGTCCTTGATTCTTCTAAGTGTGAGCTTCAAATGTTGAGATAAAAAAAAGCAAAATTCTCAGCCTGTGCTATTCTCCCAGAAACATAGCTTTAACCAAATCATATTATGATTAACTCTTTTGTTTTTCCCAGTCTATTCTCAGTTAGAGCTTAAAAATATAGGTTCATCAAAAGAAAAGTGCTGATCTATGTCTCTTTACAACAGAATGCTTACTAAAATGTAAATTTCTTTTATAATAACTCAGTTTGGAGATAATAAAAAGAAAATATACAGACAAAAATCAGCCAAGTCAGGACCTTAAAAATGTGTAATCAAAACCACTTAGCAAAAATTCAAATAAAAATAACCAAATCTTAAGGAAGGCATTTAGAGGAGGTATATGTAGAATGTAGAAACATGGCACAATATTCATTACATTCCATTGCTTCTTATATTCTGCAACTATCCATAGAGTTCAGTGCATATATCATAAGGAAGAGTAAACAGGTAGACTCTGCAAATTTACAGTTTTAAGCAATCGTTAGACCACACTTGCTAACAAATTAATAAAACATTTACCTCCCTGTTTACTAAGCCGCGCTAGCTACTGGTGGTATGCTAATGCTGACACAGTCCATTCAATTGAATAAGCTGTATCAGCGTTGCTGGGTGGCATCCGCAAACTTAGTAAACAAGGGGGTTCATAATTAAATCAAGATTTTGACACTACCATTATTAATAATTAACTAAACTGAACAGCCTGTTAAAAATTTCTTTTAAAAGAACGTTTTTTAATAATTTCCTAATTTTTTAATAATTTTGGGTCTTTCTCAAATGAACTGGAAGTGAATTCCAGATTACTGGAGTTTAATATACTAGGCTGGTGTAAAAAATATTTCAGCCTACTAGGATTGGGATAATGATGTAATAGATTATCACATAGGTCACTTCCTTTAGCATAATCTGGACCCAGTTTGACAAACAGATCAGAGCCAAACCATAGAGAATCTTATAAACCATTGTGCATTGAACTATGCCACATACAAAACGTAAAGGGACGATCCGAGGGATTCCCCTACCTTCTAGGACGTCCACGCCGGTAAGATTGGGCCTGGAGCGCTTCTTCCCCGCTGTTTCCCGAGGAAGCGGAGTGGAGTCCTTAGCGGATGAAGCGGCTCTCCCGCTGGATATTGAAACATCTCTTTCCCCACCAAGCTCTACGACACCGCCCTGCCCTGCAACCAATGCGAGTTGAGCGGGGTTTTCTTCGGAACCCGGAAAGGGTGAATCTGAAGAGCCCAGAGGGGAGCCTGATATCAAAAGCTGCGGGAGAGACAGAGGTGAACCTGGGTAAGATCTGGCTGAAGTTACTCGAAATGGAGAAAACCCTGAGACAATCTTCAGAAGAGGTAAAGATTTTGAATTCACATGTGCAGGAAGTGAAGAACTCTTTGGATATGGTAAAACAAGATTTTTTTACAAAAATTGAGGCCTTGCAAAGAGAGACTAAGCAAACAGAAGAATTTAAAGTGGCTGTGATTAAAGACAATATGGAAATAAGAAGGAAGATAGAACAAGTGGAGAATTCTAATAGGAGATCATATCTCTGTATATTTAATGTAGCAGGGGGTTAAAGAGGGGAAGGAAAAAAATAATAAAAATATTTTGAATACTTACCTGGGCTCCAGGACGTTCGCGGGGTTTTGAGGCCCTGGTTTGGGCCGGTGGGGGGCTGGAAGCGCTGCAGGGAGGCAGCGCTGAAGTTTTGGCTCCCGGGGACGTTTGGGCACGTCTCAGGGAGTGAAGAGGAGGTCCGGGACGTGTTGGGCCGGGTTCGGAGGCCCCACGATGAGTTTCGGGGTCCGGGAGCCATGGAGCGCGTTCCCGGACCTGAAGAGGGGAACCGGAGACCGGAAGAGCGCTGCAGGAGGCAGCGCGGAAGTTTCTGGCTGGGGGGAAGCGCCGGAGTGGTTTTTTAAAAAAAAGAAGATGGCCGGCGAGTAAAGAACGTCGGCGCGAGTGTGCATGAGGCGGCGCGCCTCATGCACGAATCGGCGATGCGCATCAGCGAAAAAAACTCCGTGTAGGCCGAAGCCGGGGGCTAAATTTTGGGCCCGGCCACGGAGGTTTTTTTGTTTTTCCTCCGTTTTGGAAGAGGGATCACCGGGATCGGAACCAGCGGGGGTCTTCGCGAAAGAGGAAATTCTAATTTCAGGTAAGGGGTCGTTTGACCCGAAATTTTAATTTATTGAATTTTAAATTGTGGAAATAGCGTTTTTTATTTTTAAAAAATCGGGGTTTTGGGTTTTTTAACTTTGGTTTTCAGTTTTGGGGTCGGGGAATTTTTGGGGATTTTTGTGGTGGGTTAGATTTTGAATTTGCATATTTTAAGTGGGAGTTTTTGATAGGGTGCTGTTAGAAGGGGTTCTGAAGGGGTTAATTTTTTTTATTCGACGGGGTAGGTTTAGAGGGGGAGTTTGAATTTTTGGGATATTTTTTGAATTTTTGGGGGATTTTTAAAAGGGGATTTGGGGGGAAAATAGTGTGGTATGGTTTAGAAAGGGTTAAATTTAAATTTTGAAATTACTGCTAGTTAGGGAATAAAAGTGTTATTGGGGATGGGAATTTTGGGGTATATTGGAAGTTGTTTAGTTGGGTTTTTATTTTAATTATTGATTTCCCCATTATTTTCTATGGGAAATCAGTAATTAAAATGGGGATTTAGCACTGCTGGCCAAGATTCCGCCGGTCAGCAGTGAAGCTCGGAATGTTAAGGGAGAGGGCTGATTGGTTGGGAAGGGCTTGGAATGGCACCGAAAGCTCCGTATCCTTGGATACGGAGTCGTTGGCGGTTGGCAGAAGGAGTTGGGATCTGGTGAGGAGAGGGTGTGTTTTGGAGTGGCTGGTGGAGATAGGTGATTTGAGGGTGAGTGGTGTGGATTTGAGTTGGAAGAAGGGAGTGAGTGGTCAGGAGGAAAGTGAATAAATAAGGATTGGGTGTTAAAGAGTGAATTAATGCTGGTGGGGCTGATTTGTATATATAGGGAGTTGAATGTGAATGTTAGGGTTACTGGGGGGGGGGGAAGGAGTGATTGTGGGGTGTTGTGTTGGGTTCCGGTTGATCACCTGATCGCTCCTTTATTAGTTTAGGGTCCATAATAAAATAAGGTTAGGTTTTTTTAGATTAGGGAATTATAGTTATATTTGTTTAAAAGTTAAATAGAACCAAAGTTTTGATCGTGTAAGAAAGTAGTGTCATTAAGTGGGGGTATTTACAAGGGAGAGAGGGTCTTGCCTCCTTTTTGGTTTTTAAGGGTGAGGTTAGAGCGAAGACGTGCTGGAGGAGTGAAGCTGAGAACACGGGCCCCCACGCAAGAAAGACTACCGACCAGCTAAAAGGAGCGTAAGGAAAAGACTGCATTGCTGCATCCGTTTAGAAAAACGGGACTTTTAAAAAGGGAAAAGAACAAAAAAAAGGGGGGGAAAAATAGAATATAATATAAAAATAAATACTTACCTGGTTCTAGGGAAGGTGGGTCCGATATCCCTGTAAAACATAAACATCACACAAAGAATCAAAATCCTTATACGAACACAATTCTGGAAAAGAAATTGAATAATTTATTTGGATATTGTAAAGTATAAGAATAGAGGTTAAACATAAGAATACTTATCTGAGACTGGGGGATGTGGAGAGAAAACCTGTGAAAGGAATAGAGAAATAAAATTACCTAGTTGTTTTACATTATAAATTTTATTAAATGTTATGCAAAAGGTTACATCTGTTTAAAATAAATTCTTAATCATTTGAAATTTTATATGGTGAATTGGTGATTTGTGCTCTCAAGGAGTGGGAAAATCTTGAAATTAGTTTATATTCCTCTCTTGCTTCAGAAGCAGGGGACGAGGTTAGTGACTGTTGTCTGCTCCTCACTCCTGGGAACTGGTTCCTGAAGAGCCGTCACGACTACTTCCATCAGGCTTACCAGGGTCCAGTTTATTTACACCATCCCGGGCGTGAGGGCCGACTAACATTAACTTTCTTAAATTGTTGGGTGTATCCCGAAATGTTATGTTCTGTAGATTTCTGAAAGAAAATTTGAATTTTCCTCAAGAAGTTTTTCCCCCATTGAATAAGATTTATTATATACCTAGTACAATGAAAAAAGTAGAGGGAGAAAATTCAATAAATTTATGTCACAGCCATTTTGGAGCAATCAATTGAAGACGTCACTGAAAGAGGGACGTTGATAGTGTCATTTGCTTTTCAGCAGGACTTGAATTCAATAATGCGCCTTTACTTTAAATCAACTATCCGTATGTTTGCTGGCCAGAAAATCTGGCTTTACCCTGATGTGACTAAGACTACTGAGGAAAAGAGAAAATAGTTTCTCTCTATGAGGTCAAAAATTTTGAAATTAGGGGGTTCTTTCCTCCTTGCATACCCCTGTAAATGTGTCGTTAGGCTAAATCAGATAAAATATGTATATTATATACCTGATCAGCTTAAGACCTTCCTAGAAGCAAAACAGCGTTAGAGACAAGTTGTATGGGAATAACGGCACCATAATTTTCCTCTTTAATTTTGTTTGAAATGTATGTATACTTCACTAATTCCTATCTCCCCCCTCCCTATTGAGATCTAATGAAGCCAAATTGTATTAAATATGTGGGAGAAGAATGTTTTTCTGTATTAATACTTGAATTTGTATTTAATGGCTGTATTACACTTAACAGCATTATATATCTGTATAAGTATATAAAAATTAATAAAAATTATAAATCATAAACCATTGTGCAAGTTTGAATCTGAGCTTGTGCCTTCCCTGGCAACCAGTGGAGGTCCAGTAGCAAAGGAGAAACTCTTATCATTTTTATGGGCTGAAAAGATTAAGCGTGCAGCAATATTTTGAACAGTTTAGACCAAGTGAAGCCGGCGAAATGCTCGTTAGAGCCAGCCTTCTTTTTTCCATTATCGGCCGAAGCTGGCCATCTCATAACCATGCCCACGTTCCGCCTTCTATGCCCTTCCGAAATGCCCCCTTTAACTTTGGCCGGCTCTGCGAAGGAAAGCAGTTGGAGCCGGCCAAAATCGGCTTTCGATTATACCGATTTGGCCGGCTTCAGGAGATGGCCGGCCATCTCCCGATTTGTGTCGGAAGATGGCCGGCCATCTCCTTCGAAAATAAGCAGGATAGTAACATAGTAGATGACAGCATAGAAAGACCTGAATGGTCCATCCAGTCTGCCCAACAAGATAAACTCATATGTGCTACTTTTTGTGCATACCTGACCTTGATTTGTATCTGCCATTTTCAGGTCACAGACCGTAGAAGTCTTCCCAGCACTAGCCCCACCTCCCAACCACTAGCCCCGCCTCCCACCACCAGCTCTGCCACCCAATCTCCACTAAGCTTCTGAGGATCCATTCCTTCTGAACAGGATTCCTTTATGTTTATCCCACGCATGTTTGAATTCTGTTTCCGTTTTCCTCTCCACCACCTCCCGCGGGAGGGCATTCCAAGTTAGTTGCTGTTGAGACTTGGAAGGAGGAGGAAGTGCTGCCAGAGGCTCTGCAGGCTTCCAGGGGGAAGGGAGTGAGGCCTAGCTCCTTCCCCAGAAATGAGGAAGGTCCCTGGGGAGCGGTCCTCAGGAAAGCCCCAGGCCAGGGGGTCTCCTGGGGCCAGGGACCAGAAGGCCAGGAGAAGTAGTTCCCTCTCTGGCAGGGCTCCAGAGAGGAGGGAAAGGAGCCCTGTGGATCGAAGAGTGCAGGCTTCCACGGGAGGAACCCAGACCGGTACCCCCCTCACAGTGGCACGCCATCTAGCAGGTGAGGGGGGGAGAGAGCTGGGGGAGGCCCCAGAGAACAGCAGATCGGAGGAGAGAGAGGAGAGAGCAGAGGTAATGGAGATCTGCCGGGAGGCCCTACCGGTGTCAGAGGAGGAGGACAGTGACTCCTCAGAGGAGGAAGATTTCACAGACTATAGTCAGGATCCAGAGGACCCGACCAGTGGCCTGATTCAAATGGTGAGAAAGATAAAAAGCACAGAAAAAGAGGTGGTAGAGTTGGGGAAACGGGTTAAAATGGCAAAAGCCCTGTGCAAACTAGCCCCAGTGGAGCACCGCAAGACTTATACAAAGGAGGTAACCCGTTTACTCAAGCTTCTTCAAAAGAAAGAACATTTGCTGGGGGCATTGAAAAAGGGCCCTGGGAACCCTCTGAGAGAAGTTTACATCAACAGAGAAAGAATGGCCTTGGGGGGAAAAGCCCTGACAACCTTCAAACAGTCACAACAGCAAACAGAGAAGGAGAGTAGGAGCTCAGACCTTGGACCCCAGAACACCCAGGGGCCAGAGGAGCTTCCTGGGCCCAGTACCCAAAAGACATTACAGTATATGCAGTACCTTGCTAGTCAGTCTCTGGCAGCTTCTGGAGCAAGCAGGACTGGAGGTGGGGCTGGAGAGGCATCCTCGTTAAGGGAACCTGAGGTTGGAAAAACTGAACAGGAAAAAAGTTTTAAAACCCAGACTTTTCATCTGGTAGAAACAGGGGCTGGAAGTTCAGGAGAGAGACTCTTTTCTACACCAGTGATGGTGGAAGCAGAACTGAAAAACTTACTTGAGCAAGAAGCAAGAGGTCAGCAGAGGCAGTTGCAGCCACAGGTTTTGTGCCCATTGCCTGCAGCAGGAGTTGAGAGCAGCAAACAAACACTGACTCCATTGCAGCTGGGGAGGCCCCGCCCATGCAGCACTGAGGGGCTGGAGGTCACGGCCAGGCAGGCTGCAGCACTGCCAAAGACTGAGAATGCTGAGGTTTTAGCAGAGGAAAACCTGGTGACAGAGAGTGCTGCAGCTGGACAAACAGCAGGTGAAAAGGAGGGGTTCTCAATGAAGAAAGCACAGGAGGATCAGGAGTGTTTGCAACAAACCGGCCTGGCAGCAGAGGCTCCAGCCAATCGGGCTGTGGGAGCAGGAAAGACTGCAGAACAGCTACAAATGCTGGCAGGTGAAATAGCTGCAGCGCCAGAAGATTCCCCATGTGTGAGAGGGCAGGCACTTCTGGAGTGTGGGAAGCCTCATCCGCTTGGCGAAACAGCGGGGCTGGAGGATCCGACGGAGCAGAACGTTGGAGGAAAAAGGGACCCGGTCCAGCGAGCAGGTTTTGGGCGGGAGGGAGGGGTACTTGCCTTGCCATGCGCACCAGAAGTAAACGTAACTGGTGGTACTGGGGATTCTGATTCCGGCCAGACAGCGGGGTGGTTGGTTCTGGGGGGAGGGGTTGATTTGACGGGAGGGGGGCAGGGGCACCGGGAGGGGACCGGTTATATAGGGGAACCTGCTCTCAAAGTTCATACGGACCAAATCGATGGGGAGACAGGCAGGGTTTCTGTTGCAGGAGGCATTGAACTGATGGACACTGTGACTGCAGGGGATACGAGTGCTCGGGGGGTGAGGGGTGCAGGGGACCAAGGTTTGCTGGTTGAAGGGGTACAAGGCATGTTGGGGGGAGGGATAGGGAGGGAGGCTGAGAAACGGGGAAGGCTAGAGAAGGAGGATATGATGCATCAGGAGCGGGGGGGTCCCCGCGCTGGAGAAGGGGGGGGGACGGTGGGGGGGGGGGGTCCGTCCTTTGCGGCGGTGGTGGGTGGAGGAGGCGGGCGCAGGGGAACTAGGGGGGTAGGGGGCAGCGGGGAAGGATGGGGAGGGGGGTGGGGGGGGAGGCCAGGTTCCCAAAAGGAGGAATGTGGTACAATTGAAATGGGTGGGGGAGGGGGGGATGCCAAGCAGGGATGCAGTCCTGAGATTGGTCCTTGGTCTAGGATTCCTCCCAGAGGACCTCTATGCCTGTATTCATCCGGTGAATATACCAGAATACGATATCAGCTTTCTAACCCAGCGAGGCATGGAGGTCTTTTGGGAGAGATACGAAGGGGTACGGGGGAGAGGGGACTGGAAGAACTACCGGGCCGTACCGATTAGCAGACCCGACCTGGTGCAGGTAACCCTTCTGGTTCGAAATGAGTCTCTATCAGGGGCGGACCTGGCCTTCTGGCTACAACGGTACGCAGAATTGCGTACCCCCTTGTCCAAACTCCCGGACCCCAGTAGGGTGTGGGCTGGAGGTTGGGGTGCGCAGGTTAGGCTGAGGCAGGCAGGGCATGTCACCCAGCACATTCCCTCCTCGGCGTTCATCGGCAGGGATCGGATTCTCTGCTTTTATAAGGGGCAGCCACGGCAGTGTCACAAGTGCGGGTCGTTTAGACATTTTAGTATGTCATGCCCGGTTGTGCAGTGTGGAAAGTGCGGGTCTAAGGAGCATCCCACGGAGTCCTGTATGTCTATTCGGTGCAACCTGTGTGGGGGTCTGGGGCATGCATTTCGAGCCTGCCCTTGGGCCTCCCATAATGGGGGTGAGGAGGAGATAGATAGGGATGGTTCAGGTCAGGGGGAGGGGGGAGGGGAAGCAGACCATGATCAGGTTCCCGGGGCGGGGGGAAAGGGTCCAGGGAAGGACAGGGACAGGTAGAGGGGGGGGGGCTTGGGGGAGGGTCGGAAGCGGCAGGAAGGGGAGGATGAGGGTTGGACGCGGGTGTCCAAGAAACAGCGAAGAGGAAAGGGGGGAAGGGGGGTGGGAATGGGGATAGAAGTAGGGAATAGATTCAGGGGTTTGGAAGAGGAGGGAGGGGTTGAGGAACTGGCTGGTGAGGAGGTAGAGGATGGGGGTAGCCGGCAGGATGGGTTGGGAGGTAGGGGAGAAGGAGTGAGGGGAACAGCGGGTAAGAGGAAAGAGAAACGGGGGGGGGAGGGTTTTGAGGGACAAAGAGGGGGGAAGGGTAGGGGGGGAGGTGGGTGGATCGGGGAGGTGACAGCTGATGCAGGGAGGGCGGGAGAGGAAAGGAAGGTAAGAAAGGATGTAGTAATGCAGGCCCGTGAGGGGAGGGAGGAAGGGTCGGAGGCGGGATTGATGGGAAGGGTGGAAGAAGAGGAGGTAGTAGGGGTGGAAGAGGGAGGAGAGGAGGGGGGCAGGTCGGTTGATGATCCCCAGGGAGGGAGGGAGGTGGGTGAAGACAAAAGAAGATAGGGAGGAAGAAAGCAAGGGTGGGGGAAGGGATGTTTAAGCTAGGGGTCCGGGATTGGGCGGAGGAGGAAGAAGAGGGTGGAGGGGAAGGGACCACGGATGATGGTGTGGAGAGAAGGGAAGGCAGCCAGGAAGGTGGGGGGTGTGGTAGCGAGGACTGATGGCGGGACTGCTATTGGTGTTCGCCACACTTAATGTGGCTAGTGTCGCCTCCCAGAGGGCAAGAAGCTTGGCATTTGATGGCCTCTCTGCTGTGGAGGCGGACTGTTTCCTCCTCCAGGAGACCCGGTTGCAGACGCTGGAGGACATCCGGCGGGCAAAGAGGGCCTGGAGATGGGAACCCTCTATCTGGGGTCTGGCCGGGGAGAGGTATGGGGGGATAGGCATCCTCTTTAAAACCAATAAAGTAGAGATTCAGAGGGTGGTGGAGCTGGGTATTGGTAGGTGTTTGGTGTTGGACGTAATATTGCGGGGGGTGGCCTTGCGGGTGATTAATGTGTATGGACCGCAAAGCAAACAGGGAAGGTCTGCATTGTTCAACAAAATTAAGCCTTACCTATACACTTCAAGGCAGTTGGTGTGGGGAGGAGACTTCAACACTATCTTACGGAAAGAGGATAGTGGGGGGCGGGCACCACAAGTACGTTATGATGGGGTTCGACTAGCGGGGATTATGAAAGGAGCAGGGCTGGTGGATGTACATATTGCACTTGGTGGTGGGAATCAGGGTTTCACCTTTTCACGGGGCACCTGTAGGAGCAGAATTGACCGGTTTATAGTTCGGGAAGGGGCATGTAGGCAGGCACCTAGGGTGGTGGAAGTAGATTTCTCTGACCACAGGATGGTGATGATAGAGTTGGGGGGGAGGGGGGGCTTGCAAGCTAGGGAAAGGGTTGTGGAGATTGAATCTCAAATGGTTGAAGGAGGGGGTGTTGCACCAGGAGTACCTGGAATTCCTAGCAGACCAGGTGTCCATTCAGGGTGTCTTCCCTTCCCTCAGGGACTGGTGGGAAGTACTGAAACACCGCACCAGAGGGTTTTTTCTCCGTCAGGCAAGGCGGGAGGGAAGGGAGGCCACCCGGTTGGGGATCGCCCTGAGAAAGCGACGGGATAATCTAATTTCCCGGGGGGGGGGGAGGAAGGAGGATATTGAGGTACTGCAGCAGGAGGTTGAAAGAGTACAGTACAACCGCTACTCTTCCCTCGTCTACGAGCGGGACTTCGGGAAGCTGCTTGGTCCGGACCCGTATGACTGCTGCAAGGAACGAAGGGAGAGGAGGGTGGTGGTGGGGTTTAGGGATGAGGGGGGGGTGCTCCAAGAATCCAGGGAAGGTATTTTGCGGGTGGTGGGGACGCATTTTGGGCGGGTTTTCTCGGACCTACAGTTGGGGACAGAGGCCATGGGAAGATATATTGAGGGGACCCCGGGGGTGGGTAACTGGGGGCCCCATCTTCAGGTCTTAACGCAGCCGTGGACGCTGGGTGAGGTGGAGGAGGCCATTGGGGCCTTGCGGCGCAGAACAGCGCCGGGGCCGGATGGACTTCCGGCGGAGTTTTACCAACGGTTCAGGGACCAGCTGGCGCCGCTCTTGCTGGAACTCTGGGAGGAGGCGCGAACAGGAGGATTCTTGCCGGAGTCTATGGGAGGATCAGCATTGGTCCTCCTTAGCAAAGGCAAGGACCCTCAAGACGTGGCGAACTGGCGACCAATAGCACTATTGAACAGCGACCGGAAGATCTTCGCCCACATGCTTCATGCTCGCATGAGGAAGGTCTCCGGTGAAGTGCTAGCAGTCCCGCAGAGGTGTGGGGTCCCAGGAAGGGGGGTGCTGGAGGCAGTAGCCTGGGTGAGGGAGGGCTTGGAACATAGCCGGGTGGGAGATGGTAGGTTGGTCGTGGCCTTGGACCAGGACAAGGCTTTCGACCGAGTGCAGTGGGAGTTCTTGTGGAAGGTCCTGGATCACTATGGCTTCCCGGGGGAGTGGATCGCACAACTGCAACTGTTGTATGCTGGGGCGCGATTTTTTCCCCTGGTGAATGGATGGAGGGGGGCGGAGGTGGGGGTCACGGCAGGGGTACGGCAGGGGTGCCCATTGAGCCCCCTGCTGTACGCTTTTGCCATAGATCCCCTGGTGCGGAGGCTAGGAGGAGGGGGGGAGGGAGGGCTCAGAGGGGTAGAGGTTGGCAAAGGGAACGTATTGAGAGTCATCGCTTATGCAGACGATGTCACCGTTTGGGTGGCAGACCAGAGGGAGGGGAGGATGCTGCGGGAGACCCTTGAAGAATATTCCAAGGCATCGGGGTCACGGGTAAACCTGGGTAAGTGTACTAGCTTGTGGGTGGGTCCAGAGGAACGGCGATTTAACCTAGGGGGCGGGTTTCCTGCAGGGATTGAAAGAATGCGGGTGTTGGGAGTGTATTTTGGGGGGGGGGATTATGGGCGGGAGAGTTGGGAGCAAAAGATATCGGAGGCAAGGGAAAAGGTGGATCGTTGGAAGGGGTGGCGGATGTCCATGGCAGACAGGGTCCGGTTGTTGAAGACCCAGATAGTCCCCATGTTTCTCTTCTTGAGTTACATCTGCCTTTTGCCGGAATGCTGTTTCACTTCATTGTATAGCGTGTTTTTTCAACTTTTGTGGGGCAACAGGATGAACCCGGTAAAACGCAATATTACTTACCGGTCGCGGGAGGAAGGGGGGGTGGGGATGGTAAACCCTGTCTTGCTATTCTCCTCCCTGTTCATCCAGTTTAACCTTGGGCGGGGGGGGAGGGTCGGAGGCCCCAGGGTGGGCACAAAGTGTTGTGCAGTGGTGGGAGGGATTTTGGGGCCCTTGGTGGGGAGGGGGGAAGGTTGCGGAAGGGTTTCCCAGAGGGGGTAGGCTACTACAAATCCTTAGTAAAGCTGGTCCGGTTGTGGGACATTACATGGGAGGAAATAAGGGCGGGGCAGAGGGAGAGCTGGGTGGAGCGGGTTCGCTCCCAGCATTTCTCATCTCCCCTGACTCTTAGGGATGCTCCAGGGCCCGTGCTGAGGCAGGGCCTGGGCTTTATTTCATCTAGACGACTCCCGAACAAGTACAGGGACATTGCCTGGCTGTCCCTTCACGGTAAATTATATGTTAGGGCAAATATGCACCGAAGCATGCAGGACCGAAACTGCCCGAGGGGGGAGTGTGCTGGTCAGCTGGAGACAATGGACCACTTCCTTATGGAGTGTCCATTCTCCAGAGCAGTTTGTGGAAGAGTGGCCGCCTTGTTGGCCATCCCCAGCTTCACGTCCTACACCTATGCAGACTGGGTGTACGGGAGGCAGCAGGGGACGGGGCGGCTGGAGCCAGGTACCGCCTTCCTCATATCAGTGATTATCAGGTACTGCCTGTGGGTGGCCCGATGCGGGGTGTCTATGCGCCAGGAGTGCAGGTCGGCTGAGCAGGTTTCCTGGGACGTTGTCCGAGCCGTCCAGGAATTGGCACGCTGGGAAAAGGTGGAGGGGGGGGTACTTAATTTTGGGGTTTGGTGGAAGCATGTACGCTTGAAGTTGATTTGAATGTATGGTGTGGGGGGGATTTGGGGGGGGGACGGGTTTTATCGGGTTTGTATTTTTTGTATAAAAGTGTAGTGGGGCTGGTTTTACAACGGCATGATGTAATGTCTTGAATATTGGTTTTTCCGTTTTATTTAATAAAGGAATTCTCCAAGTATCTACCACTCTCTCCGTGAAAAAATACTTCCTGACATTTTTCTTGAGTCTGCCCCCCTTCAATCTCATTTCATGTCCTCTAGTTCTACCACCTTCCCATCTAAGGAAAAGGTTTGTTTGCGGATTAATACCTTTCAAATATTTGAATGTCTGTATCATATCACCCCTGTTTCTCTTTTCCTCTAGGGTATACATGTTCAGGTCAGCAAGTCTCTCCTCATACATCTTGTAACGCAAATCCCATACCATTCTTGTAGCTTTTCTTTGCACCGCTTCAATTCTTTTTACATCCTTAGCAAGATATGGCCTCCAAAACTGAACACAATATTCCAGGTGGGGCCTCACCAACGACTTATACAGGGGCATTAAAACCTCTTTCCTTCTGCTGGTCACACCTCTCTCTATACAGCCTAGCAACCTTCTAGCTATGGCCACCGCCTTGTCACACTGTTTCGTTGCCTTCAGATCCTCAGATACTATCACCCCAAGATCCCTCTCCCCATCCTTACATATCAGATTCGCGCCGCCTAACACATACGTCTCCCTTGGATTTCTACTCCCTAAGTGCATCACTTTGCATTTCTTCGCATTGAATTTTAATTGCCAAACCTTAGACCATTCTTCTAGCTTCTGCAGATCCTTTTTCATGTTTTCCACTCCCTCCAGGGTGTCCACTCTGTTACAAATTTTAGTATCATCCGCAAAAAGACAAACTTTACCTTCTAGCCCTTCGGCAATGCCACTCACAAATATATTAAACAGAATCGGCCCCAGTACCGATTCCTGAGGCACTCTACTACTCACCTTTCCCTCATCCGAGTGAATTCCATTAACCACCACCCTCTGCCATCTGTCCGTCAACCAGTTACTAATCCAGTTCACCACGTCAGATCCTATCTTCAGCCTGTCAAGTTTATTCAAGAGCCTCCTGTGGGGAACCGTGTCAAAAGCTTTGCTGAAATCTAAGTAGATTACGTCTATAGCACGTCCATGATTCAATTCTCCAGTCACCCAGTCAAGGAATTCAATGAGATTCGTTTGGCATGATTTACCTTTGGTAAAACCATGTTGTCTTGGATTTTGCAACTTATTGGCTTCCAGCAAATTCATTATCCTTTCCTTCAGCATCGCTTCCATTACTTTTCCAATAACCGAAGTGAGGCTTACCGGCCTGGAGTTTCCAGCTTCTTCCCTATCACCACTTTTGTGAAGAGGCACCACATCTGCCATTCTCCAATCCCATGGCACCTCTCCCATCTCCAAGGATTTATTAAACAAATCTTTAAGAGGACCCGCCAGAACCTCTCTGAGCTCCCTCAATATCCTGGGGTGGATCCTGTCCGGTCCCACGGCTTTGTCCACCTTTAGATTTTCAAGTTGTTCATACACACTCTCTTCAGTGAACGGTGCTATATCCACTCCATTCTCATTAGTACTTTTGCCAGTCAATCGCGGTCCTTCTCCAGGATTTTCTTCTGTGAAAACAGAACAAAAGTATCTATTTAGCAAATTTGCTTTTTCTTCATAGCAGTTCACAGCATCTTTCAGTCTCACAATTCCCTTTTTAGTCTTCCTCCTTTCACTAATATACCTGAAGAAATATCAACTAAGCATATTCTATATACCACGCCTAAATCTAGGTGCCGCTTAGGTGGAAATGTTTTCCGCACCATAAATGGAATCTAGCGCTTAGGGGCCCTTTTACTAACCTGTGTAAGCGTCTACGCACGCCCAATGCATGCCAAAATGGAGTTACAGCCTGGCTACCATGTGGCTCTTGTGGTAATTTCATTTTTGGCGCACATCCAATACTCGTGACCGTAAAATAATTTTTATTTTTTGGCATGTGTCCGCTACATGCGCCAAGTTGCATTTGATGTGTGTGTAGGTCATTACTGCCTAGTTACTGCCTGAGACTTTACCGCTAGGTCAATGGCTGGCGGTAAGATCTCAGACTCAAGATGGACACGTGCCAATTTTTATTTTGCCTCACGTCCATTTTTGGCAAAAATTTTAAAAAGGCATTTTTTGCAGGCGCGCAGAAAAACGGATCTGCACGAGCTCAAAACACGCGCCTACACTATCGTAGTCCATTTTTCAGCGAACCTTAATATAAGGACTTCCTAGTGTCTTGTACCCTAGTGTGTGTAGTTCTATAAACCTATGCCATGGGATCAGCCAAGTCAATTTTTTAAACAATAGAATGCGATTATTTTTATTCACTAAACTTGGCTGTAATTTTTTTCTAATTTCACTGACAATGTGGGCTCCTGTTTTTGAGACAACAACTTTAGCTCTGGGTTCTTGGGAGAACACATGTGGATCGATTTGTTCTGTGAGTTTTCCTAGCACATTGTCAACAGTGATAGCATTGCCAAGACTCATCATCCACTGTGCTGATATATTCTGGGAACTCATTTGACTGAATTCTAAGACTCTTCAATAACTAGCATTTTGCGTGCATTGCTTTTTATAAGACTTGACATAGATTAGATATATCAATATTTCTCAAGTCCTAATACTTTACAGCAGGGGTGTCCAACTGCTATTCCTTTGAGGGTCCTAAGCCAGCCTGGTTTTCAGATTAATAGTCTCTGTGGTCTCATTAAAAATTATGATCTAAATTAGAAATGGCACTACCCAAGTTTTCTGCACCTCTGTTTAAGCTTGCAGTTTTTGTACGTTACCAGTCAGGAGGTTTCAGGACCTCTAAGGGGATGCTGAATTCAGCATAGAAATGAAAGTTTTTCAAAAGATTCCCTGAAGTAGGTTAAAATAGCAAAGAGCTACAGAAAGATATTTCAGGAAAGCATTTATTTACCAATCTAAGCTCTCTTCTTTCATAAAGTTCTAGACAGTGGTGCTACTAAGATGGTATTCTTGCTATGCACTGGAATTGCAAGTAGAGGAGTAGCCTAGTGTTTAGTGCAGCAGACCTTGATTCTGGAGGAACTGGGTTTAATTCCCACTGCAGCTCCTTGTGACTCTGGGCAAATCATTTAACATTCCAATGCCCCAAGTACACATAAATACCTGTATATACTATCCTGCTTATAATCGAAATAGAAAAACGCCTATATTGTGACCCAAATCGGGAGATAGACGTTTATCTCACAAAAACGAATAAAGCGGTATAATCGAAAGCCGAATTTGGACGTTTTCAACTGCACTCCGTCGCGGATGCGGACAAAGTTGATGGGGGCGTGTCGAAGGCGTGGTGAAGCTGGAACTGGGGCGTGGTTATCGGGTGATCAGAGATGGGCGCCTTTCGCCAATAATGGAAAAAAATATGCGTTTTTAGCGAGAATTTAGGGCACTTTTCCTGGACCCTGTTGTTCCACGAATAAGGCCCCAAAAAGTGCCCTAAATGACCAGATGACCACTGGAGGGAATCGGGGATGACCTCCCCTGACTCCCCCAGTGGTCACAAACCCCCTCCCACCACAAAATATGCCGTTTCACAACTTTTTATTTTCACCCTCAAATGTCATACCCACCTCCCTGGCAGCAGTATGCAGGTCACTGGAGCAGTTATTAGGGGGTGCAGTGGACTTCATGAAGGTGGACCCAGGCCCATCCCCCCCCACCTGTTACACTTGTGCTGGTAAATGGGAGCCCTCCAAACCGCCCCCCAAACCCACTGTACCCACATGTAGGTGCCCCCCTTCACCCCTTAGGGCTACAGTAATGGTGTAGACTTGTGGGCAGTGGGTTTTGAGGGGGATTTGGGGGGCTCAACACATAAGGGAAGGGTGCTATGCACCTGGGAGCTGTTTTACCTTGTTTTTTTTTTTTTGTAAAAGTGCCCCCTAGGGTGCCCAGTTGGTGTCCTGGCATGTGAGGGGGACCAGTGCACTACGAATCCTGGCCCCTCCCATGAATAAATGTCTTGGAGTTATTCGTTTTTGAGCTGGGCGCTTTCGGTTTCCATTATCGCTGAAAAACAAAAACGCCCAGCTCAAAAAAAGATAAACGTCCATGTTTTTCGAAAATACGCTTCGGTCCGCCCCTTCATGGACCCGTTCTCGGAGATAAACGCCCATGGAGATAGACGTTTCCGTTCGATTATGCCCTTTCAAGTAAACTGCTTTGAATGTAGTTGCAAAAACCACCAAAAGGCAGTATATCAAGTCCCATTCCCAACTCAGAATTCCACTAACATTGAACAAATTGGTAAAGGTTTGATCCAAACAGCCATAGAAGGTGGAAGATAAAACTGAACAAATAAGAGCTCTCAAATTTTAGTTACAACTTTGGTTAAGGAGAACTCTGTTCTAAAAAGGAAATTGTAATTTCTGGATAATTCCATTAGATTCCCAAATTTATGACTGATTAATTTTCCTAAACTTCTTTGGTGCCTGGTAGATCTATGTTCCACTGCTATTTGAAAGAAGTTCTCTTGGTCCCACATGAATCAATGCCTCTATTAATTTGCATTTATTATCTACCACATGCTAAGAAGGAATCTGTGCAAGCCGCTCAGGCTACGGGCTTTGCCCCAATACTGAGACTGACTTACTAAATATATCTGAGTTATTGGAGATTTCGGACTCTGAGGCTGTTTCTTTAGCTACTTTGATAGTTTCAATGGCTCTGTCATCTGATCGTGAATGGTTGGTAAAACTCTTCTTCTTCTTCAAAAAAGCGATGATCCCTTCTTGGGTTGTCAGGTCAAGATCTTTCTGGATTTAACCAAAGAGACTCAAAAGAGAGGGATGAATTTCCTTCTTCTTAAACCAGCAGTGCTCCAGTTGGGAGCCCTCATTAATTTCTTTTGTTTTTAAAATATCTCTGTAAACGCATTATCAAATGGAATCTGTACAATATGTTTTCTTTGAACCCTCGCAGCTCTCGGCTTTTCTAAGGGAGTCTTTTACTAAGGCGCACTAGCTTTTTTAGCGCTCACTAATATTTAGGGTGTGCTAAACGTTAGCGATGTCCATATATTCCTATAGATATTCACCAAATCAAATCCCTCAGTCTTTGGTAACCAAAAGTAATATAAAAGACTAGAACCAAGACTGAAAATGGTGCTTCACTAACAAGGCTAACAGCACTACAAACGCATATATATAATTGACCACATCTTTTAAAATGTTTTTTAGTTTGCTTTTTACTTTTTCTTTTGCTTCTTATTAAAGAGTGCCCTCAGCAAAAACCACTTTTTTTTTTTTTTAGGCAATACATTTCTTTGCTAAGTGGTATAGCACTTCTTTCATCGGGCTTCTCTTTGTATTTTATTGTGTTGCTATTGCCTATCTGAATAGTGCTACTCCTTAAATAATTAAATCAAAACGTGAACTTATCTCTAAACGTTTTCCACGACGTGCACAGTGTTTTCTCGATTGTCATTTGTCACTTCACTCTCCTCAGCCACTAAGTGACAAATGACAATCGAGAAAACACTGTGCACGTCGTGGAAAACGTTTAGAGATAAGTTCACGTTTTGATTTAATTATTTAAGGAGTAGCACTATTCAGATACGCAATATTAGTGCACGCTACAATGCTAGTGCGCCTTAGTAAAAGAGGCCCTTAGTGACAAGAGACCTATGTCTAGCTCTCTGGTTAGGGCAGCCGTCCATGATTCACAGTAATTAGTATTTGTTCTGGAGCATGTTACATTGCTTTCTGCTTTTGCATATAAGGATATCAGTGTTATGTTTTGATGCAGCTATCTTATCTTCTTCTTAAATTTCCTTTGTATTCCTCTTCACAGTGTCGTGGACCGTATTTCAGTTATGTATTGCTTCATATATATTGGCTTCTGCCTTGTTTTCTTTATTCTATTTCTCTGTTTCTTTCTAAGGGTCCCTTCTACGAAGGTGCGCTAGTGTTTTTAGTGAAAGCTAAAAATTAGCGCACGCTAACTATGTAGATGCCCGTAGGAATATTATGGGCTTCTACATAGCGCATGCTACAAACTCTAGCACTCCTTTGTAAAAGACTCCCTAAGGGTTTATACCTTGGATTATTGTTTAAATTGCAATAAAAATAAAACTTTAAAAAAGGAAAAGCAGACACTTTTTAAAATGTGGGCACATTGTCATGCAATTAAACAGTGAAAATCTTTTCCGTGTGTAAAACAGACTTTACATGTGGAAAAACCTTTATAAAATTATCCCCAATGATTTAGTTTAAAGCACTTTCTTAGAAAAATGGTAGTACTAAAAGAATATGTCAGCAGTGTGCTGCCATCTTATGTCTAGTAAGAACTCGACAAAGAAGGATGCATGGCCAAATTGCTCAGCTGTGTGTGTAGGATTTGTGTTTCTTAGAAATTATTATGTGGTATCCTACAATGTATTTTTTGTACTGTTATGGCTTGGTTGAAAAATCAATAAAGATGTGAGCTAAAAAAAATGACTAATGCTTGCAATCAGTATTTAAAATATACCTTGAACATGATTCGCAATATATATATATATATCAACTGTAAGAAATATTTTCTGACTAATGGTGTCCAAGTGACAGCTTCCAGTACTGCTGTTGCTAAGTGGTAGATTAAGATTCATTAGTAGGCTTACTGAAGTTGTTTAGAAATTACTGATAATGAGAATCTCTGCACATTTTTTATACTTCTGTTAATTTATATTATGACATAAATTTAAGAAATGTCTTTTTTATCAAGTAGAAAGATATAAAGAAAACAAATACTTGGGCCTAGTAAATGCCAGATCAGCCATTAAAAAATTTCCTATGATCCAAGATGTCATCAACGAATACCATTAGATATCTTGGGAATAACTGAGACCTGGCTAGATGAAAGCGGATGAGTACCATTGGTTGAACTATGCCCCACAGGATTCACAATCCCTGCACCACCAAAGACAAGGGAAGTGGGGTGGAGGGTAGCAGTCCTGATCCGTCAGACAATCAAACTGTGCAGAGTCACCATCCCCCATCTGTCTGAGTCAGAATGCCTGCTGATCCAGCTGGGGGACAAGGAGCCAATGCGGCTGCTTGTGGTCTACAGAGCACCTAACAACACCGCATCATCTGTGCAAGAACTGCTGAATCTGCTGACTGAGGTAAACCTGAGCTACCCTAGATTACTGGTCATGGGAAACTTTAACCTACACATCGAAACTCCAGACACCAGTACTGCTTCCTTCCTTAATACGATGGAAGCTCTAGGATTCATTCAGGTGATCAAATCTCCAACCCATGAAAAGGGCCATATACTAGACCTCGTGTTCTGCAAGGGGGTCAGCATCTTGGAACACAAGGCAGAGTGGCATAGAGATAACACCCCTATCATGGACTGATCATTTCCTAATCAAATTTTCTATTAAGGACTACATAAACAGATGGGCCCAATCAAAGTTTGGAAGTAAATCCGAGACATGAGTAATCTGACTGCTGAAAACTTCCTAAAAACCTTGTCCTACCCCCACGTGGATGAAAAGATAATGACAGTGTCAGAACAGGTTGATATGTGGAATACATGCTTAGCAATGGCATTAGAAAAAATGGCCCCTCTAAAGAAGGTGCTATGCTCCACAAACAAACATTCTCTGTGGTTCTCCCTAGAACTGCGGATCCTTAAGTGTCAAGGATGTCAACATGAATGAAAATGGAGAAAATCTCATCTAGATGAAGACAGGCTCAACTGTAAGAAATGAAAAAATGGAGGTCCACAAACAAAAAGAACAAAGAACACACAAGGGTGGAAGATGCGAAAAATTTAAAATGACCACTTCTGAAACCACGGTAGTAAAAGCACCAAATGAAAGTTTATTGGGACCCTACATGGTCCGTATTTTGGCTAAACAGCCATCATCAGGGGTCTAAAAACATAAAATTAATCAAATTAAAACATAAAATTTAAAACACAAAATCAATCACAGAACAAAGATATGTAACCTATGCGTAACATATCTTTGTTCTGTGACTGATTTTTATGTAAGATATTATTTTGTCATTATCAAAATTTACAATTCTCAAAACTTTTATCCGTCACGTCCTATAACCTATACATGTAGTACAACTAAGATAAAAAGGTTATTTTTGTGTTTTAAATTTTATGTTTTAATTTTATGTTTTAATTTGATTAATTTTATGTTTTTAGACCCCTGATGAAGGTTGTTTAGCCGAAACATGGACAGTGTAGGGTCCCATTAAACTTTCATTTGGTGCTTTTACTACCGTGGTTTCAGAAGTGGTCATTTTTGGCATCTTCCACCCTTGTGTGTTCTTTGTTTCAACTGTAAGAAACACATGACAATGTACCACTAGGCTGTAACAACAGCCAAACAACAATATTTTTCTCAAGACATAGAACAAGCTGCAAATTAAACCAAGCAGCTATTTAAAATAGCAAACTGCCTACTGCAAACCCCACAACAGAACCAGCCATCCCAGTCACAACTAACTAGCAATGATTTTGCCACTTATTTTGCCAACAAAATTAAAGGTCTCTATCGGGATGTACAGACAGTTCCATCAAAGCTCCTACCAGCTAATTAAGAAAACACTCCCTCTTCCCCGCTATGAACAGCCATCTGGGACTCATTCAACCAGCATCAGCAAAAAAAAGGAGGTAAAAGACCTCACGTACCGTGAGATATAGAAAAATAAGTGAGGATAAACCAAGGAGGAATACCAAAACTTTATTAAGGGTTTTCAAGAACCAACCCGACACGGCCATGTTTCGGCCCAAAGGCCTGCCTCAGGGGTCTTAATCACTCTCAGGTGTAGCAGTGTAAAGAAATACACCAATGAGAATTTATGCTCAATTATTAAGCAATACAATGCCTCCTTCAATCTCTTCTCCTTGGAGAATGGAGTATGGTCCGTTGAAAAACTATGTGCCCTGAGAAAGGCAGGGACAAATCAAACTCGGATATACATATAAAGTATTACATACCTTGTAAAATGAGTTTATCTTGTTGGGCAGACTGGATGGACCGTTCAGGTCTTTATCTGCCGTCATTTACTATGCTACTTTGTTACTATAATGGAGTAATTTGTTTTGAGTGGCAGTACAAGGTCAGAAAGTGTACCAGTGGTATAGGCAGAATATGAACCTTCTCCTTCCCTGGTCTCAGCCTGTTGTTCTAACCACTAGGCTGCTCGTATACTTTCAGGACAGCCGAATCCCTATGAAAACACATTAGAAATATATTTTCAAACTTTCTATTCTAAAATCCTGTTTTATCATCCCGAATCACTCACAAGGAATTAGGCCATGCCTTCAAACAGGACTACCATTCTGTAAACAGTAAATCTTTCTAATTATTATGCAATATTGTCAATGAAAATGTACAATTACATTGTTGCACCTGACTGTGTATGATGTTTTATGATTGCAGGTGGAATAAATAGGCTTTTTCTTAGTCGTTAGCCGTGGACATTTTCCTATTTAAACTTTCTTCTCCATTAGCACAGCTCACTGCTGCTCATGCTGCGGAGAGTCTTTAAGCCTCAGTTATGTGTTATGCAACGGGTTTAGTGTTTCTAATGAACTCCGGGCGTGTGCTGCTAGAAGCTGCCGTGGGAGAAGTGGCGTGTAATGCTTTCATATCATGTCACCACCTCAGCAACAGACTCTCATTAGACAACTTCTGAAAGAAATTACCACCAAGCCTTCTGCAGGCACAATAAGCATTAATGAAGTTAGGGAATTACTCCCTCAGATATTTGACACTCAATCAATCCTACTTAATTTAATTACACTTCTGAATGAAAGACAAAAGAGATACTCTCTTGTAAGTCCACTCCTAGCTTTTTATTTTCCTGTAAGTAATTTTTCTCTCTGAATATTCAGTGATAAATGTCAGTGTACATAATTAAGTTAAGTTGTAAATTATTTAAAAGAAGAATCCATTATAAAGCCCAACACAGATCTTTTTTTTTTTTTTTTAATCTTCTGTCTTTCCTAACTACAACGGAGTATTATAACACAACTGAAGTGTTAGTATGAAAAGATTAAAATATAATGACCTTGGCAAGTCACTGGTTGCTTGTAATATGTGAACAGCCTGAGATTGGAAATGCAGTCATGACTTTGCAGTCTAGCTAGTGATAATGTATTAAAGGGCCCTTTTACTAAGCTGTGGTAAAAAGGACCCTGTGCTAGTGGCCTGGGGCCATTGTTGTCACGCGCTGAGGCCTTTTTTACCGCAGCGGGTAAAACGTCCAAAAAAAAAAAAAAAGAAATGGCCCTGCGGTAAAATTTCACTTACCATGTGGCTATGCGGGGAGAGATCACTTATCATCACCTATTGAGGTGGTGGTAAGGGCTCCCACACTAACCTGTCGGTGACTGGGTAGCGCTTGGTGCTGCCTGATTACCACCAGGTTAGCGCCTGAGGAAATAATTTTTGAATATTTGCACTAGTGCTGGAAATGCCGCATGCTGGGGGTAGAATTAGCGCTGGAACCCATGTTGGGCTGCCAGTAACTCCAGATTGGCGCACATTAAGTTCTGAGGAAAGCAAATATTCTCTGTTTTGAATTCTGATCTGTTGCTAAAGGTAATACAGGGGCCCTTTTACTAAGGCACGCCAAAAAATAGCCTGCGCTGGTGTAGGTGCGTGCTTTGGATGCACGCAGGTCTATTTTTCAGTGCACCTGGAAAAAAGGCCTTTTTTGTGGCCAAAAATGGACATGCAGGAAAATTAAAACCAGCACGCATCCATCTTCAGCCTGAGACCTTACCGTAACCCATTGACTTAGCAATAAGCTCTCATGCGTTAACAGGGCAGTAATTGTGAGCGCGCATAAACTGCCGATTACCTCTGGGTAAACACCATGTGGTAGAAAATAAAAATATTTTCTACCACGTGTTTTGTACATGCATCAAAAATGGAATTACCGGGGCATGCGGTAGCCAGGCGGTAGTTCCAATTTGACATGCATTGGATCATGTAGGCGCCTACGTGCCTTAGTGAAAGGGTCCCACAGTTTGCTCATTCCATTTATGGAGAGACGAGAACACTATATGATATTACCCAGGGCTGGTGCCCACGACAGAATTTGGGGGGTAGATTAAGAAAGTGCACCAAAAATTAAGTCTGAAAACGTACTTAATTGGATCAAGGGTTTTCTAACCACCAGAACATACCAAGTAAAATCAAATTCAAACATATCACAACTGTGGAAAGCAGCCTGTGGAGTACCCCAAGGATCACTACGATCACCAATACTCTTCAACATAATGATGATCTCGCTGGCAAAGTCCCTATCCAACTGTGTCCTTAAACTGTACATCTATGCAGATGACGTAACAATCTACATTCCCTTCAGACATGACCTAACAGAAATAACCAAAGAGATCAATGATGGCCTGAACATCATGGACTTTTGGGCCAATTCATTCCAACTGAAACTGAACACTGAAAAAACACACTGCCTTCTCCTCTCATCCCAGCATAACAAGTACAAACCCACAACCATAAACACCCCAGGTCACACCCTCCCTATCTCAGACAACCTAAAAATGCTCGGAGTCACAATCGACCGCAACCTTACCCTTGAGAGCCAAGTAAACTCCGTAATAAAGAAAATGTTCTACTCAATGTGGAAACTCAAATGATTAAAGCCTTTCTTCCAGAGAGAAATTTTTCAAAACCTCATACAATCAATGGTCCTAAGCCATGCAGATTACTGCAATGGAATGTACGTGGGATGCAAAGAACAACTCACAAAAAAACTCCAAACCGCTCAAAACACAGCAGCCAGACTAATATTTGGTAAAACACGATTCAAAAGTGCCAAACCCCTCTGAGAAAAACTGCACTGGCTCCCAATCAAAGAACGGATCATCTTCAAAATCTGCACTCTGGTCCACAAAATTATATATGGCGTAGTCCCAGCATACATGATAGACCTTATAGATCTACCAATAAGAAACAGAATCGGATTGTCACAATAAAACCTAAACCTACACTACCCAAATTGCAAAGGACTGAATTACTAAACAACTTACGCATCCGGCTTCTCTTACATAAGCGCACAACTATGGAATGGCCTCCCAAAAGCTGTGAAGTCAATCAATGACTGCCTGAACTTCAGGAAATCACTAAAAAACAACCTCTTCAAAAAGGCCTACCCCAACGATCCTACGTAAACCTCTTCACCCAGCAACACAGCATGACTAATGATCGTACTGGACAACACACAATCTTCGTCCCTTCCAACCCTCCACATATACCTCATTCGATCACTTTACAACCTTGTACTTGTTATCAACCGACTGGGCAAACGTCTTGACAGTACTATGTAAGCCACATTGAGCCTGCAAATAGGTGGGAAAATGTGGGGTACAAATGTAACAAATAAAAATAAAAAAAATAATGGCAATTGTGTCCAAAATTGCTTTATATAATAGAGCATATTAGACCATAAGTCAACAAGTATGAACCTAAGTTTAGGTGCAAGCACTCATACCATGTCAAATGTTGATAAAAATGTTCATGCCCAAAGTTGGCAGTTGCGTGCATAAGTGATGATATTCTATAACTTTCATGTGCAACTGCATGACATGCCCCGATCCACCTATCTGAAAGCCCACTTTTTAGTTGCACACTATAGCATTTAGGCGCCAAGGGCTAGATTCAATAAATTGCGCTAAAAAATAGGCGCTGGAAAAAACAACGCTCAGTTCTATTCTATAATGGGAGCTAAGGGGTGAGCACCCTATATAGAGCAGTGTCTAGTGTGGATTTGTGTGCCCAACTTTGGGGACAAGGACTTATACCTACTGAAGCCTGGTGTAAATCCTGGCATGCAAGTTGGGTGCAGATCACCAGAATTCTGTAACACTGCGTGCATCTTTCGTGACTTGAGCTCCTCTGACCCATCTATGCCCCTCCCATGGTCATGTCTCTTTTTGGATTGTGTGTGAGAGGATTTGAGTGTGTATTTTCATAGAATCGCATGCAGCCAGATCTGTGCGCAAATCCTAATGAGTGCCAATTAAAGTCAATAATTGTTTGCTAACAGCCAATTATGGATTGTTAATGGCTAGTTATCTAATTTATTTGCATGTGGCTATCAAGATCATGTGGATATTTGGGTGCCCAACTTTGGGCACCATTTATAGAATCCAGGGGTAAGTTTATAGAATAGTGCCTAAGTGCAGTTATATAGGTAACCACAAATAAGTGCCAATTAGAGCTACTTAAGGGTTATTATTGGTACTTAAGCCTAATTGATGTCTAACCTCCCAAGGCTTGCAACTAGCACTATTTTATAAAATGCAAGCACAAATTTGAATGCTAGTCAGGAATTTGGGCATATAACTTTACAGAATGAGGGGCTAGGTGTCAGGCAGTGGATTACTGCATTGTAACAGTTTCATGTGATTTTGGTTGCCATGCTGTTGTTGTTTTGTCTCATTTGTTTTGTTTATTGTTATAAAAAAAGTTTTTCTTTTTGTGTTGTCATGTTGCCGGTAGCATGCACTATTTTTCAATGCTATTCACAATAGTGCGTATTGTTGAAGAATAATGCATGCTATTGATGAAACAACACCCACCCACCACCCACCCCAAAATATTTGGGAATCATTTCACTTTAAAAATGGCATGAAAAGATATAGGAAATGTTATTTCAAATGAATGCCTATCCCTATTGCACAACAGTCTTTTCCTTTTCCTTTACCTCTACTATAACTATCTGGTTTAAGACTGCAATACCAAAAAAGAAAACTGAACTAAGTCATAAAATATAGAAGAAAAAAAGTACAGCCAGATTATATAAGGGTATCTCATGCCCTGGGTGAACCATCAGCCTTATTCTTCCCCCTCAGGGCAGCTCAGGGCTTCCCTTACGTTTTCCTTCCCAGCATTCCTCCCAATACCGTTTATTAAATTCCATATTAAGTTCCCCAAACCTCCTCTTAAATGTATTTAATTTTAATTCCAGGTTCTTTTAATATAATTTTAATTTTATACCCAGCAACTCCACATTAATTAATTAACTTTACTTGGCTCTCTGGATCCTGCTATTAAATGCTTCCTTCTTACATGAATAAACTTTAAACTTATTTCCATGCTATTAATCCTTCTTTATTCATTTCACTCCTCTCCCCACCCCATCCCACATCATAAATGCACTACCCAGATGCTACACACTTCAGCTGGAGTGATGCCAATGTTATATTGTCCCTGGGTAATTCCTCGGGCTTCCTTAACATTGGAACCCGCATTCACTTCCGTACTTACAAATTAAACCATACAACTTCTATCTTTTATGGAAGAAAACTTGGTCATAGCTTTATTTCAATATCAACCAATCAAGAAATAATTACAAATTACTAGTTAATAAGTGACCTTCAAATGACTTTCCATCTACGTTGCTAGTTGGTGCCAAACTAGCTGACCAAATTCCATCAAATATACAGTGGGGGAAATAAGTATTTGATCCCTTGCTGATTTTGTAAGTTTGCCCACTGACAAAGACATGAGCAGCCCATAATTGAAGGGTAGGTTATTGGTAACAGTGAGAGATAGCACATCACAAATTAAATTCGGAAAATCACATTGTGGAAAGTATATGAATTTATTTGCATTCTGCAGAGGGAAATAAGTATTTGATCCCCCACCAACCAGTAAGAGATCTGGCCCCTACAGACCAGGTAGATGCTCCAAATCAACTCGTTACCTGCATGACAGACAGCTGTCGGCAATGGTCACCTGTATGAAAGACACCTGTCCACAGGCTCAGTGAATCAGTCAGACTCTAACCTCTACAAAATGGCCAAGAGCAAGGAGCTGTCTAAGGATGTCAGGGACAAGATCATACACCTGCACAAGGCTGGAATGGGCTACAAAACCATCAGTAAGACGCTGGGCGAGAAGGAGACAACTGTTGGTGCCATAGTAAGAAAATGGAAGAAGTACAAAATGACTGTCAATCGACAAAGATCTGGGGCTCCACGCAAAATCTCACCTCGTGGAGTATCCTTGATCATGAGGAAGGTTAGAAATCAGCCTACAACTACAAGGGGGGAACTTGTCAATGATCTCAAGGCAGCTGGGACCACTGTCACCACGAAAACCATTGGTAACACATTACGACATAACGGATTGCAATCCTGCAGTGCCCGCAAGGTCCCCCTGCTCCGGAAGGCACATGTGACGGCCCGTCTGAAGTTTGCCAGTGAACACCTGGATGATGCCGAGAGTGATTGGGAGAAGGTGCTGTGGTCAGATGAGACAAAAATTGAGCTCTTTGGCATGAACTCAACTCGCCGTGTTTGGAGGAAGAGAAATGCTGCCTATGACCCAAAGAACACCGTCCCCACTGTCAAGCATGGAGGTGGAAATGTTATGTTTTGGGGGTGTTTCTCTGCTAAGGGCACAGGACTACTTCACCGCATCAATGGGAGAATGGATGGGGCCATGTACCGTACAATTCTGAGTGACAACCTCCTTCCCTCCGCCAGGGCCTTAAAAATGGGTCGTGGCTGGGTCTTCCAGCACGACAATGACCCAAAACATACAGCCAAGGCAACAAAGGAGTGGCTCAGGAAGAAGCACATTAGGGTCATGGAGTGGCCTAGCCAGTCACCAGACCTTAATCCCATTGAAAATTTATGGAGGGAGCTGAAGCTGCGAGTTGCCAAGCGACAGCCCAGAACTCTTAATGATTTAGAGATGATCTGCAAAGAGGAGTGGACCAAAATTCCTCCTGACATGTGTGCAAACCTCATCATCAACTACAGAAGACGTCTGACCGCTGTGCTTGCCAACAAGGGTTTTGCCACCAAGTATTAGGTCTTGTTTGCCAGAGGGATCAAATACTTATTTCCCTCTGCAGAATGCAAATAAATTCATATACTTTCCAAAATGTGATTTTCCGGATTTAATTTGTGATGTGCTATCTCTCACTGTTACCAATAACCTACCCTTCAATTATGGGCTGCTCATGTCTTTGTCAGTGGGCAAACTTACAAAATCAGCAAGGGATCAAATACTTATTTCCCCCACTGTATTTAGTTATTCATCATATGTATTTTAGCGAGACGTGTGGTGTTGACAAGGTCTCATCTCGCCTTGTGGAGGTCTCGCACACAAGCATATCAAACCACAAAGGACATAGTAATTGAAATCATAAATGCAGGCCACTTGCTAATTGTTCATTGTCTTTTCCCGCAAATCGATGACAGGCTCCAGCTAGTCATCGCTCCCCCCCAAAATCTGAAGCTGCCGCCAACTGAGGTTGAAAAATTGCTTCCAACAAATCTTGGATTATACTAAGAAAAATGTATAACCCTATTTCTGATAAATGAATACCATCAGGGCGGTAAAGCCCTGGGCAATCAATTGTTAATAATTCATGAGTGACCACCATACCACCCAAGGAAACCACAAACTATCTCACTGTTCACTCTTTTCTGAAGGCACCCAATAGTTCAAACTTTCTAAGTGTCCCTCCAAACTAACTTAGGAATTATCTGTGACCAACCTAGACAACTACAAGGAAATTGGACATGCCTGACACAGAAAATTCATCATCATAGATATAATTAAATCAACTCTTTTAATATAACATATATCATTCCCACCTAGATGAACAAAAAATAAATTTGGATAAGAGGAACATTGAGCCTGAAACAAAGTAGAAAGCAAATGGTACCCGCACATGACCTGCAGCCCCAATCAATGAATGAAAATACTAGCATAATCTAACCCAAGTACCCCATTGAAACTCCTCACCATGCTTTCCATCCCAGAATATGTAAGAATGTCCACAAATCCTGATGCAGACAACAACTGGAACCAAGCGCCATAGAAAAAAAAATAAAATAATACAACACACATATTAAACAAACAGTACACATTTACAGGTCATACATAGCTTAAGCAATGCTTGGAACTCCGCTGCCCTATCTGGCGGATTAAAGCTGGTGATCCCTCCTCCCTCTACAACCACAATTGAAGCAGCACCAATTCTAAACAAATGGGTCCCATATATTGATGAGTCCATACCCCAAAGAAACAAAACAAAACAATGCAGACTTGAGGACTGCTACAAATTAGAAACAAGTAAGGGGGTCAGAGTCACTATGCACTAACCAATAACCTTCAATATGAGGTCTCACAAGCACATATAACAGGGCACTAATTCAATAGGGCAACAAATCTGTTAAATCTTTATAAATCTCAGGAATGTGCCTAGTACCCAAGCTCATGTTTAACATTAAGCCTCCCCACAGTACAGCATAACAATTCCACCATCAAGGTAAAACATGCAGGTTGCTTAATCACTGTTTCCACAAGAGTACTGATATCACTAAACAGAATCACTCTTTGGTTGCATAAACGGTTACGCCATAACATCAATATCACCCACACTGAAAATAATTCTAATAAAGCCACATCCTCACACCACCCATTTTCTCTCCACTACTCTGGCCATGCCTCAGCACACCATGCACCCTGACTGCTTAGTTGCACTGCGCCTCAGAGCAGTACTCTGCTCCCCGATGAACCTGCACAACAAACAGAAGCAATACCGCAAAAAGTAACTAGCACAGTACACCAGACCAAAACATGGACTTGAGTGCAGCACAACAACATGCAACCAGAGCCACTTCAAAGAAGCTCCAGAACAAACAAGCACCACAGCAAACTGTCACCAGATCCTCCTTTACCGCAGGTCCAACACACCCCGCAGCCGAACTGAAGCACCAGACTGCACACAGGAAAGGTACAGAATATCTCCTCAACCTCAACATTCTATTTCCTCCTTCCCTCCCAGAACCCTAATTACATCCCAGTTTTTATTAACCCTTTCCTTCTCAGCACTCCTCTCAATACCCTTAATTAAATTCCACATCAAGTTCCCCAAACCTCCTCTTAAATGTATATAATTCCAATTTCTTTTAATATAATTTTAATTTTATACCCAGTAGCGCCATACAAATTAATTAATTAACTCTACTTGGATCTCCCAGTCCTGCTATTAAATGCTTCCTTCTTACAATATGAATACAATTTTAAATTAATTTCCATGCCATTAATCCTCCTTTTTTTCCTTTCCCCCTCCCCCCATCCCACATCATAAATGACTACTCAGATGGCATATAATTCAGCTGGAGCAATGCCAATGTTATATTGCCCTCGGGTAATTCCTTGGGCTTCCTTAATTCATGGCACCATCACCATTCCATCTGTGTTCCAAACTTATAGCAAAACAAGGCAGGCAAAACTACCCAACAAAGATCCTTATTTCGATGGACACTCCAGCTGCTTCAGGAGTTACAATCAAACATTTCACCTTGTGCCTAATATTTCAAAATGGTGCCGAGCTTAAAAAGGCGCTGCCGGCTTACACTTCCGGTCAACTGACTTCCTTCAATAAAAAAAAAAAGCTTGCATTCAATACGTTGATTCAGCCTCCTTGGCCATACTGAATTCAACAAGAAAATTTACCTCTGCTCCGTTTGACAGATTATAAGACTCAAGCTACTGAAGATGTGGTGTTTATAAATTCCCAGTGCTGTTCCAGCAAATGGCATGTTTTGTTTGCATGAATATTGTCTGGACAGAGTTTCTTGAGATGCAGTGTTTTTTTATTTTCGGCCTGTGATTGTATTTAAAGCAGTATTTTGAGGTAATCTGCTACTTGGCTGTTTCTTTTTTTTCCATATTCTTTTTTTTCTTTAATATTAAGACAGTTCATGCAACAATATATAATTCCTGGGACTGAGAGTGGTAATTACAAGAGTCTTTTGCTGCGATTAGTTTTCCGATTGGATTTGTTGTACCCTTTAATTTGATGTGTTTGATTTCAATTATCCCAATATTTACTGGATAAATGTTACATCAGAGAGCGCTAGGGAGGTAAAATTCCTAGATGTAATAAATGTTTGCTTCTTGGAGCAACTGGTTCGAGAAGCAACAAGAGGGGGAGCTATTTTAGATCTTGTCCTTAGTGGAATGCAGAGCATAGTGCGAGAGGTAACAGTGTTGGGTCAACTGGGAAGTCACTAAGGGGGTATTTTACTAAGCCACGGTCATGTTTTTAGCTCGCAGTAGAAATCAGCTGGCAGTAAGCGTTGAGATGCCCATTTTATTCCTATGCAACACTCCTCCACCATGACTTAGCCAGCTAAGGGTGAATATTCAGTGCTAAACTGGCTAAGTTGAGCAGTTAAAATAGGCTGCTTAAACAGCAGGTCTATCTTTAACCGTTATTAACTTAACTGGCTAGCACTGATTATTCACTTAGCCAGTTAAGTTGCCGCGGTCAAAACTGAAACTGGATATTCAATGCCAGTAACCAGATATGGGGGTCCCTTTACTAAGCTGCTTAGGTGCCTATATGTTCGCCCAATGAGTGCCAATTCAGTACTACTGCCCGGCTACCGCGTGGCCCGAGCGGTAATTTCATTTTTTACGCGTGTCAACTACGCACAGCGGAAAATATATTTTATTTTCTGGTGCGTGGCACTAACTGGGTGGTAATCGGCATTGTACGCGCATTGACGATTACCGCCCAGTTAACACGTGAGACTTTACCACCAAGTGAATGGGTGGTGGTAAGGTCTCAGACGCAAAATGGACGTGTGTCAATTTTCATTTTGCCGCACTTCCATCTTCGGCCAAAAAAAAGCTTTGTTTTATAGGTGTGCTGAAAAATGGATCTGCACACGTACAAACACGTGCCTACACTAGCGCAGGCCATTTTTTTAGCGCACTTTAGTAAAAGGACCCCATAGCTTGGCATTGAATATCTGAGGTCAGTGCTGTCAGCAGAACTTAATTCTGCTGCCTGCCGCCAGCTGAGTACCGGGGCACTTAGAATTATGTACCGCCTTATTCCACCAGAAGGGGACAAAAGCAGTTTACATAAGGTGCTTCTACATCTAAAAGGTGATTTACCTGGCCAGCCAAGATGGTATGGTTGAAAACTGCTTGGTAGTGAGTGGTCCTGCTGCTTGTGTGTTCAATAACGAAAATAAAAAAGCCTAGCTTCCTCCAGAGGTTTTAGTGGGGAATGAAACAAACAAACAAAAGAAAAATAAATTAAATTTTGTTAGCAGTTTCTGTCATTTTATAAAGAAACAAAATGAAACCCCTTATTTAATTGCAGTTTTCAATCAAGTTCCAAAATGATTGCACCTCCCTAGGTAATTTTCACTGCATCCATGCACTTTCTTCCCCAAATCCCTAGGCAAGTGTTTTACTCTATTATGGAATCTCTCATTTTTATTCTTCATACTTTTTGTGCTTCTTTTAAGCTTGTTTGGAAATTTGAGACTTTGTTCTGCAACGCAGCAAGCTTTAACTTGATGTTCTAAATTTTTGCTTGGAATTCTTGATGTTCAGACATCTGTAGGCTGCTTCACTACCAATGACATATCTGTGTTCAATGCATTAATTTTTCTCTCAATGCACTGTTTTCAGATAGAAGATACTGGCTGCTTCTTTTCCTTGTAGGCTTTCATCTTGCTGGTGTAGGACAACTGGCAATCTAGCAGTAGAGGTAGCAATCTAGCAGGGCAGGCAAAGCAATATTTGACCAGCTGAATATTGTGGCCTCATTTAGAAAGAGGGAGAAGCTAGGAAAAGCTGGAAATAGTATATGGTAATCAATGGGAGGGCTAGGTTATAGAAGGAAACTCCCCCAATTTTAATAACCATGACTCACTGTTGAAACCCAGTTTTTGACTTTTTCTGTCCTTCCCTGGCCTCTGATACTAGTAACAAGTGGAGAGCATTCAAAGCCTAAGCCTTAGCTTTATAGACCAGACATTATAAAGATTAGTTTAGCATTAATTTGTCTAATTTTTGTATGTTTTATTGTAATACGGTTAGATTTTTAGATAATGTGGGCAATAAATATTTTTAATTAATTAATTAATTAATTAGGAGTCCTTTTACTAAGCTGTGGTAAAAATAGGCCTTAGTGTGCCCTTATTTCCTTCTTTTCCTGGGCGCTAAAGACATTTTTACTACAGGTACATGAAATTGGAGGTCTATCAGGACCCAAACCAATATTGGTCACCAGGTGGAGGGACCCCAGGGATCAAGGTAAGGAGTCTGATGGGCAAAAGTTTTGTTTGTATTTTTTTTAATTTGTGTTTTTTGGACTCAGACTGGGAGCTTAGGTGTCCCCTAGTCTTTGTACTTTTGGAATGAGTAAAAAATTGATTTACTTCTACTCGTTCAACACCACTCAGTATTTTGTAGACCTCAATCATATCTCCCTCATCTGTCTCTTTTCCAAGCTAAAGAGCCCTAATCTCTTTAGACATTGCTTATATGAGAGGAATTTCATCCCCTTTATCATTTTGGTTGCTCTTCTTTGAACCTTTTCTAATTCTGCTATATCTTTTTTGAGATATGATGACCAGAACTGAATGCAATAGTCAAGGTGCGGTTGCACCATGGAGCGATACAGAGGCATTATAGTATTTTCAGTCTTATTCACCATTCCTTTCCTAATAATTCCTAGTATCCTGCAGTGGCGTACCAAGGGGGGGCAGTGGGGGCGGTCCGCCCCGGGTGCACGCCGCTGGGGGGGTGCCACGCACCTGTCGGCTCTTTGTTTTCATGCTCCCTTTGCCCCGGAACAGGTTACTTCCTGTTCCGGGGCAGAGGGAGCATGAAAACGAAGAGCTGGTAGGCGCGCGGCACCCCCCCAGTGGCGTGCACCTGGGGGGGTTCTTTCGCTGGGGGGCGTTGCGCTGTTCCGGGGGGGGGGGGGGCGCATCGGCGATCTGCCCCGGGTGTCAACCCCCCTAGGAACGCCACTGGTATCCTGTTTGCTTTTTTTGTCCACCACCGCACACTGAGCAGATGATTTTAGTGTATTATCTACAATGACACCCAGATCTTTTTCTTGAGTGCTAACTCCTAAGGTGGATCCTAGCATCGGGTAACTATGACTTGGATTATTCTTTCCAATGTGCATCACCTTGCATTTTGTCCACATTAAATTTCATCTGCCATTTGAATGCCCAGTCTTCCAATTTGCTAAGGTCTTCCTGCAATATTTCACAGTCTGCACATGTTTTAACAACCTTGAATAGTTTTGTCATCTGCAAATTTAATCACGTCACTCGATGTCCTGATTTCCATATCATTTATAAATATGTTAAATAGCACCTGCAGCTCTGTTTTTACATAGGATTGACAATTATCATGTTGAAATTGGGGAGCAGTTCAACAGTTGTTTGTTAATGGTATTTCCCTAATCTTTCAGTTTTGATTCTGCACTTTATTTATGTGGGTGTCATAGGATAAGATTTGTTGTTGTACCTCACCATGGGGCCCTTTTACCAAACTGCAATAAAAAATGACCTTAGCGCATACTTACATGAGTCATTCCTGTGCACTAAGGCCATTTTCTGCATGGGTAAGATGGCGGATTTTTAAATGTGGTATATATCATTCAGTGTAAAAAATGCAATGAAGGCTGCTACATTGGAGAAACCAGTCAGATGCTAAAGAAGAGATTTAATTTACATAGACACCATATTAAAAATGTCATTACCAATAAAGATGTCACGCCTGTGGGGCAGCACTTTACAAAACCAGAACACTGTACCAGTGACTTCATGGTAAGAATCTTAAAAGGGAACTTTAAAACAATACAGGAACGTAAGACCTTTGAAGTCAGACACCCACCAGACAGGACTTAACAAAGATCTGGGTTTTCTAGCCCATTATAAACCATAAAATTGTACTGCTTTGTCACCCTCCTGTCTCCATGCATATCTCCCTGTCCCTCTTCCTGTCTGTCACCTATCCACCCCCATCCTGTTAGACTGTCACTGGAATGCTTTGATGTTTCACTTATATATACTGTCATCTACCAACATTTGCTTATTTCCGATCTGATGAAGAAGGGCAACCTTTGAAAGCTAATCAAGAATGTATTAAGTTATGTCCAATAAAAAAGGTATCTTATTTTCTTTTCCATGTTTTATTTCTGTTGATTACCTTTAAATTTTTTTGAATAGATGTTCACGTGCTAATTTTCCCATTACTGTGTGGCCATTAGAGTTGGACCCTACTGCCTTTATTTTGTAGACAGTAAAGACTCACGTGGTAACAACGTGCACTAATCAGTTAGCTTGCGGAAATGTAGCTACACCAAATGATTAGCACAGAACACTACTTCTCTCTGCCCCCAGCCCTTCCTCAGAACTAAAAAATAAAATGTATTTTTTAGAGAGTGAATAGCATGCGCACATGAAAAATTGCTACGGGATAGCTAAGGAGCTCTTTTACTAAGCTGTGGTTGGGCTAATGCACAGGTAAAAAGCGCCAAATTGATCCTACTGCAGAGGTAGCGTGGGCACCCTGCAGTAGTTTTGAAGTTGGCACGCACAGTTTCCCATGGTAGAAAATAATGTTCTATTTTCTATCGCAGGGGGCATTCTCGGCAGTAATCGGCAGCATGGCCACATTGTCGCATGTTGCTTGACTACCACAGGAGTGGCGCGTGAGCCCTTATTGCCAAGTAAATAGGTGGCATTAAGGGCTCAGGAAGTAAATAGCTATGTTCTATTTTTCATTTTAGCGCTCGGCCATTTACTACCCCATTAAAAAAAAGACCTTTTTCCCAGCCACAGTAAAAAATGGCCCAGCGTGCGCAATTTCAAGTACTCACACTAGCACAGGCCACTTTTTACTGTGGCTTAGTAAAAGGACCCCTGAATGTGCTCCATGATGCACCTTTTTAAGTTGCTGTAAGCATGCTTAAGTGCTTACCACAATTTAGTAAAAGGGCCTTTTTATTCGTTAATATATTTATTCATTGTATTATTGGTATTTATTTTTATTAATATCACCACATATAATAATTATCTCGCATGATTTTGACTAGATTTCAACTTGTTTTTTATATATGTATTTTGGTTTATGTTTTCTGTACATGTGTTTATACAGACTCCTGACACAGACATTATGTGAAACATAGCTATGTTAATAAACTTCATTTTCTCAAACTCTTCTTGTGGCTGCTTTGCTTCTCTTTGTAGGTAATAAGCAAAGCACAGCAGCTTTACAAAACAGCTTTGAATAATAATTTTGTAGTTCAGATCATCTTTTTAGTTTTTAGCTCTAGGTGCTATCAGCATTTTCAGATAATTCCCCAAACAGTGGCCATGAGTAAATGAGAGAGATGGTGATTTATATAAATGCAGAAGGAATGTTTATAAGAAAAGATGGTTTACTGCTTAGTAGCCTATTGCTGTGACCATTAGACCAGCACTTACTCGTCCCAGTCCTCAGGGCATACCCAGCCAGTTAGGTTTTCCATATATCCACAATGAATATGCATGAGATAGATTTGCATACCAAGGAGGTAGTGTAGACAATTTTATCTCATGCATATTCATTGTAGACATGTTGAAAACCTAACTGGTTCAGTATGCCCTGAGTACTGGGTTGAGAACCACTGCATTAGACCATTACCTTGCAAGTATAGATATAGAAGCAGAAAAATGTAGGGAGATAAAGACCATATGGCCTATCCAATCTGCCCATCCATGCCATCTACTCTCCCTATCACTCCCTTAGAGATCCTATGTACTTGCCCCATGCTTTCTTGAATTCAGATACAGTTTTTATCTTCACCACATCCACCAGGAAGCCATTTCACGAATGCACCACCCTTTCCATGAAGAAGTATTTCCTCAGGTTACTTCTGAGTTTGTCTCCTTTCACCTTCATCCTATGTCCACTCATTCCAGAGCTTTCTTTTAATAGAAAGAGACTCGCCTCCTGTGCATTTATTCCATGTAGGCATTTAAATGTCTCTTTCATATTTCCCCTTTCCTGCCCTTCTTCCAAAATATACATATTGATATCTTGAAGTCTGTTCCCATACGCTTTGTGACAAAGACCTCTGACCATTTTATTAGCCGCCCTATAGACCAGCTCCATCCCGTTTATATCTTTTTAAAGGTTCATTTTCCAGAATTGTATGCAATATTCTAAATGAGATCTTACCAGAGTCTTATATAGGGGCATCATCAGCTCCTTTTCCTACTGGTCATTTCTCTCCATATGTGCCCAAGCATCCTTCTAACTTTCATCATCACTTTTTCTACCTGTTTGACCACCTTAAAGTCATCACATACGACCACACCCAAGTACCACTCCTCTTTCATGTATAAAAGTTCTTCTCCCCCTAAATTGTACCATTGTTTCAGGTTTTTGCAGCCTAAATGCATGACCCTGTATTTTTTAGCATTAAATCTTAGCTGTCAAATTCTGGACCATTCTTCAACCTTTGTTAGGTCCTTCCTCATGTTATCCACACCAATGTGTTAAATGTTTCAGACAAATCCATCTACTTGCTCCCATGATATAACTGAATTCTATTATTCTGTCTCACTGTATTTTTAAATGTATGCTACATTGAACCCAAGTTTGGGATAATGTGCGATATAAATGTAAAAAAAAAAGCCCCTTACTTCTAATAATCTTTTTGCTATTGTTTTCAATAGTGTTTGCTATTCTTTTGGTGAACCAGTGTGGTGGCAATCTCTACCTACTAGCTTCAGCCCATATAACGGGCTCACCCCATCTCCTGTTTTATCTAACCTCTATGGTAAAAAGGGTGGAGGAAGTGTGGGTGCAGGGAAGAGGGAAAAAAAGATTGGTAAGGGGATCATACATGGAGGAGTGGGAAAGGGAAAGGGGAAATAGAGTACATGGGATAGAAGGGGATGGAGAGGAGAGGGGTACATGCTTAATTTTGTATTAAGAACAGTACAGAAGAAAATGATTTATCTTTACTGCTTATAGAATCTGGCTTTCTAGGGAGGGAGTCAAGGTAACTTTGGCATGGCAAGAGCAGGACAGGTTGGGGGTTGAGGCGGAGGAGATTACTTGAGGCGGGGATGGGCGGGGACAGATTAGATTCCGGTGATGACAGGCGGGGATGGGTTAGATTTCTGTCTCCATGCAACTCTTTATTCCTTCTTTCACTAATATACCTGAAAAAAAATTCTTGTCTCCCTTCCTTACATTTCTAGCCATTGGTCCTTCCACTTGTGCTTTTGCCAGACGTATATCTCTCTTGGCTTCTTTCAGTTTCATCTGGTATTCCTCTCTGTGTTCTTCTTCTTTAGTTTTTCTATATTTCATGAACACCAACTCTTTTGTCTTTATTTTTTCAGCCACTTGCTTGGAGAACCATATCGGTTTCCTTTTCTTCTTGTTTTTATTTGCTCTTCTCACATAAAGACCAGTGACATATTTATAGCCATAGGCGCCGACTCCGTGGGTGCTGTGGGTGCTCAAGCACCCCCAATAATTTGGCAGTGGCACGTGACAACGGTGACGTGACAGCTCCCTCCCTGCACTGTCCGTTCCGACTCCTGACTCCTTGCCCTGCTGGCTGCACCGCTGTCTGTGCTGTCCGTCATAGGCGCCCCGTATAAGAGGCTTGGGAAGACTAAGCCTCTCCAGCCCGCCCCGCCCCGCCGCCGCCCCACCGCCGCCGTACCTTTAAATATTATAGTTTTGCTGGAGTCGCGGGCAGCCGGCATTGAAGACATCGGCAGGCTTATGCCGGTTCCAACAGCCTTCCCTTCCCTCGTTGCAAGTCGGATGATGGCTCCGCCCTCTTCTGACGTATTTCCTGTTTCTACGAGGGCGGAGCCATCATCCGACTTGCAACGAGGGAAGGGAAGGCTGTTGGAACCGGCATAAGCCTGCCAATGTCTTCAATGCCGGCTGCCCGCGACTCCAGCAAAACTATAATATTTAAAGGTACGGGGGGGGGGGGGGGCGGAAGGAAACAGGGCAGACGGGAGAGGAGAGGAGGGTTGCTGCACATGGTGGAGGAAGGGGAGAGGAGGGTTGCTGGATGGAGGGAAGCGGAGAGGAGGGTTGCTGGACATGGTGGAAGAAGGGGAGAGGAGAGGGCAGGGGAGAGGAGGGTTGCTGGATGGAGGGAAGGGGAGAGGAGGGTTGCTGGACATGGTGGAAGAAGGGGAGAGGAGGGTTGCTGGATATGGTGGAAGAAGGGGAGAGGAGGGTTGCTGGATGGAGGGAAGGGGAGAGGAGGGTTGCTGGACATGGTGGAAGAAGGGGAGAGGAGGGTTGCTGGATGGAGGGAAGGGGAGAGGAGGGTTGCTGGACATGGTGGAAGAAGGGGAGAGGAGAGGGCAGGGGAGAGGAGGGTTGCTGGATGGAGGGAAGGGGAGAGGAGGGTTGCTGGACATGGTGGAAGAAGGGGAGAGGAGAGGGCAGGGGAGAGGAGAGTTGCTGGATGGAGGGAAGGGGAGAGGAGGGTTGCTGGACATGGAGGGGGAGGGAGGAGTGAGGAACGAGATGAGATAACAGAAAAGGAAGAGAGTAGAAAAACTGCACATGGATGAAGAAAATAGGCAAAAGCTGGATCCACTGGACAGTCAAGTTTGCGGAGGACCCAGCTTTTACTTATGGATGTAGGACAAGAAATGAAGAAGAAAGGCGGAAAGTAAACGAATAAATGGAAAGGAAGCCCTGGAAACGGAGTTAAGAGGACAGATAGCAGCAGAATCGGATACTGGGCCAGCACAATCAGAAAAACAAAGTCACCAGACAACAAAGGTAGAAAAGATCATTTTATTTTCATTATAGTGTTTGGAATATGTCCACTTTGAGAATTAGGTGTTCAACATTAAAAGTTGATTTACTTATTTATGACATTTTATCCCATATTAAACATGAATTAGGGTGTTTTGTGGCTCTACATGAGAATTGTGATATTATGATCCCTTGTTTCAATATTGTTGACGGTCTGCATTTTCCGTATGGGTGGTATATTGGTGTATTAGGTTCTGCCCAGTGTAATATTTATGGTACAGTAAGGTTCAGAGTGTGTTTTTGCACAAAGTTGTGCATAGTGTTTTGCAGTTGAGCGATTGTGGTTAGTATATGCTTTGAGCAACCACTTTATTCTTTGACATATGATACATAGCTAATATCTAAATTTAATAAAAGGTATTAATTGTGACATTTATTTTTTTTTTCTGTGTGTGATCAGACAAATATGGATTTAAGCCCCACCCCTAACCCCGCCCCCTTTAGCCTCCCCAAACAGTTGGGCCACCGATCGCCTATGCTGTCCGTCCACCCACTCGCTCCGCCTCCTACCTGGCTCCTTCCTTCAATGCTCCGGACTGACTCTCTGTGTGCAGATACTGCCTTCGTTCGCCATCGGAAGCTTTCCCTCTGGCTCTGCTCTTTCCGGTTCCGCATAGGTGGGATGATCAATCAATCATCACCATGCTGCAACAGAGAGGCAGAGCACAGAGGAGCTTCCGGTCCCGAAGCGGAGCCACCGTCGCGAAGCCGAAGAAGCCCGAACTTAGGCAGTGGTGGGGTGGGCCGGTGGCACCGCGTGTGACGGCGTGATCATGTCCTCGGTCCTCCTGTCCTATCTCTTCCGAGTCCCGGGCCGGCTCCCGCTCCAGTCCCTGATGCTCCCTGCCATGGCCCGCCCTGCACAGCTTCATTGTTCAACTTCCTGTCCCGCATAGGCGGGAATCGCGGGATGCTGCAGCCTGCAGACAGCAGAGGGAGAGCTCGGGAGCATGAAGGCAGCTGCTGTGTGGTCAGTGGTGTGCTTACTAGCGGTCCGGATTGAAGGGCAGAGACTGAGAGTGAGCCAGAGAGGACGAGGTACAGGGAAAGGTGCCAGCCCAGCCCCAGATGACGTAGGTAAGGTTATTTATTTAGGTGTGTAGACATATAAATCTGCATTACAGTGTGTTAAGCCTAAAGCTTAATGTAGTTCAGTAGAAGGGCCCCCTAGTCTAATTAGCTTGTACAAAGGTGGTTATTGGTGAATTTATTATAAAAGAATAACAGTAAGTTTGCTGATTCATAATCCAGTGTGAGCATTTGAACCCAATAATTTCACAGAACCCATATCCCTGTGGTGCTGGTGAGGCTGGAATTCGCAGTGCTTTCTCAGGAGGGAGCCTGGAACTGGGAGGGATGGAGGGGGGGGGGGGGGGCTGGAATGTGGGGGGAGGGGGGAGGAGAGGGTGCGGGGGTGCGGTGGGGAATGCACCACCTGTAAAAAAAAAATTTCAGCACCCCCAATCATTTTGAAAAGTTGGCTCCTATGTTTTTAGCTCCTTTCAGCCTGGACCACTGCCTTTCCACTTCTCGTATGTCCTCCCAGCCCATCAACTCTCTTCAGGTACCCAGAAGGATCTGGGAATTTGTTCTTACCCCTTCCTCCAAGACCTCCTTCAGGAGAATATCTCCAAATGCATTAGGTTTACACATGACATGATAATAACAAACATTACCCCTAAGAGTAGGTTCCTGGGATATGATCTCAGGTCCAGATGCACTAACTGCACAGTAAAAGCTCTTCCCTTAATAATCCCCAGTTGTTGCTTAGCGATTCTGAAAAAAACTGGCTTTCATGAAGGAAATCGCATGCAAATGAGCTGCTCACTCTTAGCTCATTCGCATGCGATTTCCTTCCTAGGGGGGGAAGCCAGTAGGTCAGCTGAGCATGCGCAGAGCAGCCAAGTGTTAAGCGTGGCTGCTCTGCGCATGCCACAAACGGCTTCATACACGCAGACAAGCTGCGAGTATAATAGCCGTCTACAGCCTTTTTTTTGTTTACCTTGATCCTGTTTAAAATGCTTCTGCAAGACGCATCTTGTAGCCATGCTTCACCTCCTTTCCCAGGAAGGCTCCAATATCAATTGCCACAGAAGTGCCTGTCAATCACAGCACATTTAGCTGACACCGGTGACACTGGTGTCAGCTAAACTTGCTGTGATTGGCTGAGAGAGACCAGCTGGAACGGCTCTAAAAGAAAAATCAAGTGCTCTTTCAAGCTGCTGGACATCGGGAGGAACAAGAACCAACAGAACAACTTCCTTGCACCAGCAACAGACGATCTGTAGCTCACAGCAGCCCCAGCCAGACATTATCGAGAGGCAAAGACCTCCTGTCAGATTTTCCACGGTAAAGGTAGGGACTGCTTTTGTGCATGGGGTCAGAAAATGGCTAAGCATCGCCTTGCATGCACATTATAATAGTAATTAGCTCATTATAATAGCTATTAGCTCATTTGCATTCTGTTTTTGTTAGGTGCTACTGTGACAGGAAAACGGCTCGGAGAACCCTTTTGTGCACGTCTCATTTTACTACTCGCTCGCTAAACCGGCTAGAACTAGCTTAAAAACCACGTTGCTGGCTCATTAGGTTTAGTACATCTGGCCCTCAGTGTCTCATGTTTACTACCAAATTTTCTCCTTCCGTGTATATAATCTAGTGCTCTTGATGAACTGTAACCAGGTGAGAAGGTTATTTATTGTACTTAGTTTTATTTAAAAAAAAAAAAAAAAGAGACACAGAGACAAAGTAAAAATATATCTGGAAACCAGCATGTCCACAAAGTTACTGCAATATTGATTGATTAGGTTGTTCATACTGGAATAAGACAAATATCTTATTTCCAAATGTATCCCCATGGTAGCATGCTAACTGTGTGCATCATAACTGTATATATCCTGAAAACTGAAATTTCATTAAAAATAATCAGAAGATACAAAACCTGAACATTAACATGTCACTCAATTTCTTTCTCTTTGCTCCTCTCACTTCATAATCTTATCCTTTCCCATCTCTATTCCTTTAATCTTCCTGAGAACACATGAAACATTCTAAATGATACCAATTTGTATTTTGTTATTTAGCTGAACTAATGTCAGGCACCTAAAAAATGTAACATGATCCTAATTCAGGTTTTAAGATATATCCTGTGTGTGGTTATTGTTATTCTGCAATAACTTTTCAGAGAAGCTTGCTACATGTTTATAATTTTCTTCTTAAAGTTGACTTAGAGGGGCATAATTGAACGGCGCCGGCCAAATAGCTGGCCGGCCATCTTCGGGGCCAGCGCCGCAAGGGGGCGGAGCCAACTGTATTTTCGAAATACGTTTGGAGCCAGCTAAATCGATCGCTGGGTGTAGAGGAGATGGCTTGCTTCGTTTTTCAGCCATAATGGAAACCGGGCCCGGCCATCTCAAACCCGGCAAAATGCAAGGCATTTTGTTGTGGGAGGAGCCAGCATTTGTAGTGCACTGGCCCCCCTCACATGCCAGGACACCAACCGGGCACCCAAGGGGGCACTTCTAAAAAGTAAAAAAAATAATAATAATAATAACAATAGCTCCCAGGTACATAGCTCCCTTACCTTGTGTGCTGAGCCCCCCAAATCCCCCCCAAAACCCACTACCCACAACTTTACAACACTACCAAAGCACTAAGGGGTGAAGGGGGGCACCTACATGTGGGTACAGTGGGTTTTGGGGGGGGGGGGTTGGAGGGCTCCCATTTACCACCACAAGGGTAACAGGTAGGGGGGATGGGCCTGGGTCCACCTGCCTGAAGTGCACAGCACCCACTAAAAACTGCTCCAGGGACTTGTATTCTGCTGTCAGGGAGCTGGGTATGACATTTCAGGCTGGCATAGAGGCTGGCAAAAAAGTTTTTTTTGGGGGTGGGAGGGGGTTGGTGACCACTGGGGGAGTAAGGAGAGGTCATCCCCGATTCCCTCCGGTGGTCATTTGGTCAGTTGGGGCCCCTTTTTGAAGCTTGGTCGTGAAAAAAAAGGGACCAAGTAAAGTCAGCGAAATGCTCGTCAAGCTTGGCTTTTTTTTTCCATTATCAGGCAAAGCCTGCCATCTCGTGAGCACGCCCCTGTCCCACCCCCGTCCTGCCTTCACTACCCTACCGACAAGCCCCCTTGAAGTTTTGCCGGCTCCGTGATGGAAAGCAGTTGGCGCCGGCCAAAATTGGTTTTCAATTATACCGATTTGGCCGGGTTCAGGAGATCGCCGCCCATCTCCCGGTTTGTGTCGGAAGATGGCTGGGGATCTCTTTCGAAAATGAGCTGGATAGAGCACACTTGAGATTGAACCTTGGTTTTCACTAAAAATCTACTTATATGCTGAAGTTACCTATGAGAGATATTTATCAGTATTGTTGTGAAAATCTTACGCTGCCAGCATCTGTCAGGGGTTTCACTCAATTAAAGGAGGTTGCCTGGACAATTACCCCTCCCCCATTACCCCCTCCCCCTCCTTTACAAATCCATGTTAGCAGTTACTGGTGTGGTAATGCCAGGGCTTTCTTAGAGGGGCTACTTGGGGGTACTGAGTACCGGCATCTTTTCTATTGTCTGCTAAAATGACCCATGGTCCCCAAGTTTTAATGAAAGAGCTCAGGGTCTACACAACATTTCTGCCTTGTCATAGATTCTACGACTGGTTGCAGGGAGCCTGGCTATTGAGGGGTGGGTTCCTCAGTGATCACCCCACCCCTGAAGGATGGCCTGTCAGTTGAGTAGTGGCACCTTTTTTGCTAGAAATAAAGCACTGGGTAATGCTGACACAGCCCATTGAAAGTGAATAACTGTGTCGGCATTGCTGTGCAGTAGCTGCTAAAGCGGCTTTGTAAAAGGCAGGGGCGTAGCCACGGGTGGGCCCGGGTGGGCCTGGGCCCACCCAATTTCGGGTCAGGCCCGCCCAGCAGCAAAGTTCCTGACGGCGATTCCAGTCGCAGCGATTCCCACACGCTGCCTGCCAGTGCCGGCTGCCGCTCAATCTCCTTGCGCTACTAAGCGCTAGCCCGGAAGTCTCTCCTCTACAGGAGAGACTTCCGGGTTAGCGCTTAGTAGCGCAAGGAGATTGTTAAGCGGCAGCCGGCAGGCAGAGTGTGGGAATTGCTGCGACTGGAATCGCCGTCAGGAGCTTTGCTGCTGGGTGGCCCTGCAAGGAGGGTGAGATGCTGCAGCTGCACGGGGGGGGGGGGGGGGGGGGGAAGATGTTGCATGGGGGAGGGAAGACGGGAGGACACAGCAGCTGCACAGGGGGAAGGGAAGATGGAAAGAAAGATGCTGCACAGGGGGGAGGGAAGATGGAAAGATGAGGCTTGGTTGGTGGGTGAGGGAGATGCAGCAAAGGGGTGGAGGGTTGAGAAAGGGAGAAGTCTTGGCTGTGCATGAGGTGGAGGGGAGGGAGACATGCTACATACAGAGGGGATAGGTAGGGAGGGGGAGAAATGGTAGGCATAGGGGTGGAGAGGAGGGAGAAATGGTGGGTATAGTGGTGGAGGGAGGGCGGAGCAGAGAAAATTTTGTGCCCACCCACTTTGGGCTCAGGCCCACCCAAAACTGGCTGTCTGGCTACGCCACTGGTAAAAGGGGGAGTTAGTTTGTAAAAAAAAACCTCAGTCTCGATAGAAGATGCTTGTTCTATCTCTATGTCAAACCAGTCTCTTACCTTCTTTTGTTTCTCCCTCCTCAAAATGCTGGCTGTGACTCAATATTGCCAGAGGCAGTTCATTGTAATAAAAAGTTTCTGTCTGTTACACAGTTGGAGAACTCTAACTTTGCATTCAGTAGCTGTATTATACTTGCCATGTGTGTTTTTTTTTTTTTTTTAAAATATTGCATAAACAGATACTAGTAGCTGTGTTTTTTGTTTAAACAACAGTATCTCCGAAGCCCTTTGGCTTTTAAACTATTCTATTTCTCTACCAAAGAAATAAGTGCTGATTTATGATGGAAATGTTTCTAGAAATGTTGCCAACTAGGATCACATGATGACCTTAATTTGAAAAACAACCTTCCTTGTTCTATATAGTGCAACAAAAGTTAGTCGCTAATTCGGCAGGTAGCTTCCATGTTACAAGTATATGTGTAAGTGCACTAAGGCACTATTCCATAATTTGGGCCTAAGGGGGGATTCATCAAGCAGCATTATGGCCTTAACACGTCTTAAGGGAATTAGCGTGCGCTAAAGGCTAAAACTCATAGGTATAGAATGGGCTTGTATCATTTAGCGCATGATAATTCACTTAGGGGCCCTTTTACTAAGCTGCGTTAAAAAGGGCCTTGCACTAGTGGTGGAGGCTGTTTTTTTACCGCAGCAGGTAAAAAGGCTAAAAAAAACCATGGCTATGCGGTAAGATTACTCTTACCAGATGACCAGATGGCCTGGATTGGCCGCTGTCGTGGACAGGATGCTGGGCTTGATGGACCCTTGGTCTTTTCCCAGTATGGCGTTACTTATGTACTTATGTGGGGGGAGCACTTACCGCCACCCATTGAGGTGGCGGTAAGTGCTCCCATGCTAACCCGGTGGTACCACCACTTAGTAAAAGGGCCCCTTAATGTGCGTTAAGGCCATAACACCACTTGATGAATTCGCCCTTAAGTGTTCTAGCATGTAACTGTATGGGAGTGTTCTTGTAGGAGGGGCAGGGGCAGGCTTAAGTGTATTGCCAAGCCATGCACAACTATTAGAATAATGTCGGTTGCATGCACAGGATACCATATTTAGATATGCATCAGTGGCGTACCGAGGGCAGGGTGGTAGGGACGGTCTGCCCCGGATGCACGCTGCTAGGTGGGTGCAGAAAGCAGCTGCACGGCTTTCGTCTCCGCTGGTTCCCTGCTCCCTCTGCCACGGAAAAGGAATGTTCCAGGGCAGAGGGAGCAGGGAACCAGCGGAACCGACAGCTGCGAGGCTGCTCCCAGCTGGCTGTCGGAGTTTATGTGGGTCTTAGCTGAAAGTATGACGCAGCATGAAGCAGGTTCCCTTACACCCTCCAATCCTCTCCCTCTCCCCGGTCCCAATTCCCTTCCCCCTGATGACAGGAATCTTTTGACCAGGCCCTCACCACCTGCACAGGGGGCGCCGGTATCCATTTTGAGAAAGGAACCACATTTAGCAGGAGCGAGTGGGCAACTCTCCTGCTCATAGGACCCTCTCGATCATGAGAGATTGAAAAGGTAGACCCAAGTAGGCCTATAGGATGGTGGAGGGCCTTAGGAGATTTTTGGGTGGGAGGAGAAAGCTGATTGTGGAGGGAGAGGGGGGGGGGTGCTAGAAGCCCAGATGCCATTACCCAGAAGCTAAGTGGGCATCAGCCAATATTCAGATCAGTGCCTAGTCATCCCAGCAGCTAAAGTTAGGACAGCTTTTTTGCTGTCCTAAGTTTAGCCACTAAAGCTGTCCTAACTTTAGCCATTTTCTAAACCATTTGTCAGTGAGAATATCACTGCTCAAGCTCCACCCACAGACCACCCTAGCACTAATCAGAGAGAGCAGGGGTAGAAGTACTGCTGAATATCAGCAGGTAGGCAGGTACACATGATTTAACCTGGTGGTAAAATCATTTTGAATATCAGATCTCCAATTTCCGACACAAGTACACCCTAGACAAATTATTCCATAAGCAGATTGTTTTCATTTGAAAGCAGACCAGGGATATGGTGCAGTTAGCCCATAAAGGTCTGTAGGACAGGCTCAGGAAGTTCTGATGTTTTTAGCTGCTCTGAATATATTAGCAATCTGTAGCATTTTGTTAGTATCATTCTTGTTACCATCACTGAAGTCCTAGTTGCTGGATCTGGTTGTCATGACATCCGCCAGCACTACAATGTATTAGAGATATGTACACTGGAAAATTTTGTTTTGCTTGGATTTTTTTTTCACATTTTTCATTTTGCTGTACTGCATGCTACTTTGCCACAGCACTCACTAAAATTAACCTGAACTGCCAAAATGGGGGGGGGGGGGGGGGGGGGGGGGGGGGTTAGGGGGACCCTCCACCCTCCTAGATGGGACCATCCTCTGTAGCCCCCCTGGAGCCCCTCAGATCACCCTCCCTCCCCCCTCCTCCAGTTGTGTGTTCTCACTAAAAGAGGTAAGAGTGATCCCAGTATCGCCTGACACATTGGTGTCATACTAACTCTTATGGAGTGTCTGCTGCCTGAATCTGGCACCATTTTGAAATTACAATGACAGGTCAGAATGACTTTGAGATCATTTCTTCCTTCTTTGGCCTTACTGATGGGGTAAGAGACAGGGAAGGATGGAGTCATAGCTGGGCCTGATAGAGGAAGATGGAATGACAACAAACCTGGTGAAGCTTAGGTTTATTTTTTTGTGACAGGCTTCTGTTTCGTGGGGAGGGGGAGACTAGGGACTAGCAGCATATTTAGTAAAAAGAAATGAAACACAAATGACAATTTTATCTTTTTTTTTTTTTTTTTGCTTCATTGTCAAAAGAAAAGGGAATAGGAAATTCTTCTTATTCTGTTTCAAATGAAAGCACATCCCTTTCATGGATTGCTGGCAAGTTAAAAAGGGCAAGAGCATAGAGACAGGTTATTCTCAACATACATTGCTGATTCATTCATGAATGTTTTAGAGTAAATAACAGTGAACATGTGCAGCTTTGAAGATACAGAAGAATCAGTTGCACATAAAAAATAGATTTGATCCCACCGATGTTCAACTGTTTCTGGTAACCGGCATTGAATATCTGGGTTTTTCAATGCCGGCTAGCACCTGACTGGTTAAATCAATATTCAGACTTAACCAGCCATGGCTTAGCAGGCAAATATAAGCCTGCTTTTTATGTGGCCTTATTTGGCCGCTAATCCTGGTCAGTTAAGTTCCTGTAATAAAAAGGATTTTGGAGATTGCTTTTCAACTCTCAGCCTTGACCAACAAGTGCACTCGGGGTCTGTATTTGTGATTAGAAGTAATTCTGTTTACAAATGATTGTTTAACTTTGTTTGTGTGAAAATAAGTTGGAATGTAGAAGATAAGACACAGCTCTAATTAATTTGGTATGTGAAGGGGGAGGTGGAGCCTGTTTCTAGTTCAGACTGGCCACCTGGACTGAGAAACATGTGACCACATTCCCACAGTAAGGCTTGTTTACCTAAACAGAGAAATTCTCAAGCATTCTGTAATTTTCCTTAGCTCTGAACATGAGTTCTAAGCCTAATAAAAAGGGGAGTTTTTTTCAGTGAAATGGGGAGCTCGTCTGTGAGTAATGTACATACTGTGTAGAGAACCATGTTTCCTGGTCAAAGAAACTCCTGGCTTTCGCTGTGAAACCGCTAATAAGAAAATAGCGTTGGAGACTGCCTTGAAACAGCAATTTAGTGAAACACGGATCTATGTCGGTGACATTGGGTCTCCATCATGTATCGTTTACTGTGGCTGAAAAGCTAAGTATTCATTTGGAGTTTAAAGACAACAATAAGGGTGGAGAAACTAAAATAAATGATATAACTGAATATTATAAAGAAACTGAACATTATAAAGAAAAAATAAATAAAAATAAAAAATTTGGATTGATGAAGATTGCGGTACTGCCTCTTTAAATATGCTTGGCTCATAATAATCACTAGCCACTATAGAGGCAGGTACGCTGATCTGATGATCCTATTAAAGCGCTTTGACTATCTAGACCGTCGTGATACAACAAGGAAGTGTTTCATGTGAAGCTGAGTATAGTGAGATTCATTGATTTATATATTCCTATGGGCATCTTTACCATTTAGCATGCTCCTATTTTTAACACGCGACTAAAAACGCCAGCGCACCTACGTAAAAGACCCCCTTAAACCTTCATTTTCAATAAGCACTAATTTAGACTGTGAGCCCTTCAGGTGCTGAAAAAAACTTACTGTACATGTATATAACTTGCATTGAAGTAATGAGAAGTATATGAAACCCAAAGCCTCCCTATACTTACCAATATTATCACAATTATTATAGCAGTTTACAATATTAAGAATGTGTTAACAGAGAACCTTCTGTTTTTCAGTAACATGTAAAACTGGACAGAAATGCAATATAAATACATCCCTTCAATATGTTTGTCTTGTAAGGGTCTGCTTTGCGGAGGCTTTTCTCCCACTTTGTGTCTGGTAAAATAGTAAATGAGACCCCAAGAGATTTATTCAGTAAAGACTTCCATAGGCACAGAAAGAAAAAAAAAAGCAGCAAAGCCCTAAACCTCTGACAACGCTGACTGCTTTCTCAGTGATACAGTTTTAAAATTATTGAAAATATGTAGTTTAGAAATCGTAAGACAATTTATCAGAATTTTGCATTGCCCTTTTTATAAACTTCTGAATAAAGAGTAGTTCTTCTCTGGCATTTTTCAAGTTCCCATGAGTCATTTGAAAAGGTCAATCCCTTATTCACCTCTGGATATTGGCGATGATATTGAGCTTAATGTGAGGAGATATATAGATGTCAACCCATAGCGGCTGTCAAACTAGTTTAATCCTCATTAAGTTGCACTGCTAATTCAGCATGTTCAAAGCAACAGGAGCACAATGGAAAATGTCACCTTATGTCTTCAGAGGACTTTAAATGGCATGCTAGTTCTTGGTACAAGTCAATGATGTACTTGATTCTCTCTGTTTCCCTAGAGCATACATCATTTACAAAGATCAGTAGGGTCACTGAAGGTTTGTTAGCAACTCTTCAGAATTAGAAAGAGTGTAAAGGGTACCTGATGAAGGTAAAAGCCTGGCAAGTCAAAAATAATGATGTCATGTATCTGGCTCTGGTTTCATATCATAATTTTTTTTTCAGTAATTGTCAACAAGTGTAGAGACTATGAGCCCATTTTAAGAAAGTGCCCAGTTATGTAGCAAATCAGCTAAAAAATGCACTATAAGAGGGAAATATTATCACAAACTGCCTAGGGCATTAGGGCAGGAAGGCACCTATTTAAGCCTGTGTATGAAAGACATGGAGGGGCATGTTCGAAAGGGACGTCCAAGTTGCAATTTGGACATCCTTGCAAAACAGTGAAATCCAGGGGTGGGGAAACCCATATTTTCGAAACAAGATGGACGTCCATCTTTCGTTTTGAAAATACTGTCTGAGATGTACAAAACCTTAAATTCAGATGTCCCTAGACAAGAATGTTTCTGACTTTCGGCGATTTTTGAAACCAAGGATTTCCATGTGAAAAAATGTCCTAATGCAAGCCATTTGGGCGTGGGAGGAGCCAACATTTGTAGTTCACTGTTCCCCCTGACATGCCAGGACAGCAACCGGGCACCCTAGGGGGCACTGCAGTGGATTTCATAAATTGCTCCGAGGTACATAGCTCCCTTACCTTGTGTGCTGAGACCCCCAAAACCCACTACCCCCAACTGCACAGCACTACCATAGCCGTTATGGGTGAAGGGGGCACCTTGATGTGGGTACAGTGGGGTTGTGGTAGGTTATGCAGAGCTTGCTGTTTCCTCCACAAATGTAACAAGTAGTGGGGGTATGGGCCTGGGTCCGCCTGTCTGAACTGCACTGCAGTACCCACTAAAACTACACCAAGGACCTGCATGTGCTGTCATGGACCTGAGTATGACTTCTGAGGCTGGCATAGAGGCTGGCATGACCTATTTTTAAAGATGTTTTTTGAGGGTGGAAGGGGGTTAGTGACCACTGGGGGCGTAACGGGAGGTCATCCCCGATTCTCTCCGGTAGGCACCTTTTTGTGCCTTATTCGTAATAAAAACATGTCCGGGTGAAAACGTCTAAGTGTTCGTCAGGGACGTCCTTGTTTTTTTCGATTATGGGTCAAGGACGTCCAAGTGTAAGGCACGCCCAAGCCCCGCCTTCGCTACGCCTTCGACACGCCCCATTGAACTTTGGCCATCCTTACGACGGAGTGCAGTTGGAGACATCCTAAATAGGGTTTCGATTATACTGATTTGGACGTCTCTGGGAGAAGGACGTCCATCTTCCGATTTATGTCAAAAGATGGATGTCCTTCTCTTTTGAAAATGAGCCCAATGGTCACCTGATATTCAGGGCTATTTAGCCAATTATCTCTCACTGAATATTTCCATTGACCTTTTAGTGCATTGCCAGCTAAGGGGTCCTTTTACTAAGCTGCAGTAAAAGGGGGCCTGTGTTGGCATCAGCACATGTTTTTGACACGTGCTGAGGCCCCCATTTACCGTAGTGGGTAAAAGGCTGTTTTAAGAAATGGCCATGTAGCAAGTGAAGCATTTGCCGTGTGGCCATTTTGGGGGGAAGCACTTACCGCCACCCATTGAGGTGGTGGTAAGGGCTCACGTGCTAACCTGGCGGTAACTGGGCAGTGCACTGCACTGCCCAATTACCGCCGGTACACACCTGCGCTACAAAAATAAAATTGTAGCACCAGAAATGGAGTGCACTGGGGGTGGGAACTACTGCCGGGCTGCTGCCAAAAATAAACCGGATAGTCAATGTCAGTCACTGGAAACGACCCAGCATTGAATATTCAGGCTCAGCGTTGACCGCGGGAGGCAGCCTGGCTAACTAATAATGCCTAGATTTTGGGTGATGTCATTTACACCTGCTTGGGTTCAGACCCAACAGTTAGCACTAATGATGACTCTGCTCATGCTCCAACTAAATTCCATCCCATACATTTTTACTGTTCTGTGAGGGGCCATTTTTTAAAGCTATGCTAGTACATGGGCTTAGTGTGTCCTAATGTAGGACATTCTCACATGCTAAGCCCATATCTAGCACAGCCGTAAATTTGACCTTTTTCAATTGCATCTTTATCTGGTCGTGTGCTGCCACAGAAAAATATTTAGCTCAGCAGCACTTACTGCCTCCTGATTAGGAAGCACTAAGGGCCCCTATGTTAAGTTATCATTGTTCAGTTTGGGTCCTTTTTCCAAGCTGCAGCAAATGGGGGGGGGGGGGCTGTGGTGGCGTTGACATGTGGATTTGCCGCGCACTGAGGCCTCTTTTTACCACAGCGGGTAAAATGTTGTTTTTGACCCCAAAAAAGAAATGGATCTGTGCTAATCACGGGATTGGCATACAACCATTGGGTGACGATAAGGGCTCCCATGCTAACCCGATAGTAACTGGTCAGCACACAGTGCTGCCCGATTACCGCTGGGTAAGTCCCGGCGCTACAAAAATATTTTTGGCTTGCTGGAAATAGCATGTGTTCAGGGTGGGAACTACCACCAAGCTCCTGTGGTAGCCTGGCAGTAGTCCCAATTTGGCATGCAGCAAAGTAGCAGTAACTCTTTTGCCGCTTTGTAAAAGGCCCCCTTTGTGAGCTAATGTCAGCGCACTGGCTGAATAATCTTTCCACACCCATTCTCCACTACCCACATACATTTTTACAATACTGCATGGTTAACGCACATGAATGGCAAAATTAGCGGAAAACGCTGTACCTCATCCTGCATTAGGCCTTTTTCCCTGCATTAAGCATGTGTTACCATTTAACACAGTTTAATAACAGGACCTCTTAGTTACTTGCTTGTGAATCCCACCCATAATCTGCCCTCTGTGTAAGAGATGTGCAGTGGTGTGCTGGAGGGGGCTCGCATCGGCTTGCGAGAGCCATTTTTTAAGTTTTTAAGAATTTTGGGAGCTGGTTGTTAAAGTAGCCCCCCCCCCCCATGGCTTGTTTAACAACCGGCTCCCCAAAACAACCCTTGCCCCCTCCTGAACTCCTTTTTACTGTGCTGGAGGGGATACCGAGCCCAACCAGCCAAATAAACAGACTGCTGCCACTCCATGCTGCTTGTTTCTGGCTCTGAACAGCATGCTGGGACTTCTCAAGCACTGAGCATATGTGAGAAGTCCCGGCTTGCTGCTCAGAGCCAGAAAGAAGCAGCGGGGAACTATGGCAGTCTATTTGACTGGCGAGGCTCGGCATTCCTGCCAGCAAAGGTATGCCTAATGCACCTGCATGGCGGAGGGGGTGGGGAGATGAAAGGAATGATTTCCCCTCCCCCAAATTGCAGGGCTAGCTATGCCTGAAGAGAGATTCCATTGTTAAAAATTTACCAGCATACCACTGGAGATGTGTGTATTTAGGGGGGGGGTCTTTTACAAAGGCGCGCTGGCATTTTTAGCACTCGCTAATGATTAGCGCATGCTAAATGCTAGTGATGCTTATAGGCATATATGAATATCTCTAGCATTCAGCACATGCATATTAATGAACACGCTAAAAACACTAGCACGCCTTTGAAAAAGGACCCCCAGAGAATAGCGCGTAGGTGGAATTTTGGTATATATGGGCCTATGTGCCACTATTCTTTTATGTATGTAAGTGAACTGTAATTGTGAATGCTTTATAGCATTTCTCTGTATACGACTGAATATAATACTGTAAGTTGCATTAAAAATGGGAAGCCCTGGAGAATTATGATCATAGGCTGAATTTGAGACTTTCACATTTTCCCAAGTCTCCAGTACTTTCCCCTTTGAAGAATGTCAAAAAATATCTAAGAGAAATCTTGCAGATCCCTACTGAAAATTTACCCACCAATTGTGAAGGCTTTTTATGTTGACTCTGGAACTCCAGGAGCTAGGAAGGCAAGTGGACAAGGAGATGAGGCTAGTTTCGATCTTACAGGCTTTTTGGAAAGCTCATTCCCTGTGATATCTAAAGCAACTTTGATAGCCTCTTTTGCCCTGGAATATGATCAAAATTGGATTCTTCATTTCTATTTTCGATTTAAAGAAGTGAGGTTTCTGGGTCATTCAGTTTTGACATTTCTTTTTTTTTTTTTAGTTCCAATATATTTTTTTATTTATTTTATAAAGAGATAACAAGGCTAACTAAAAACACAATTAGCCTGTATAACAACATAACAGGAAGGAAGCATCGTATACATGTTCAAGAACAAAATTGGGTAATGATTATTGACATAACATAACATAGCATAATGGTCACAGATGATTACAGTGTATCATTGCTTTGCATGGTTATTATTATGAATTTGGTCATATAAAGGAGTCCATATTTTATTATATTTAATAGTTGCGTTGAGTTTTTCAGCTATTCATATTTAGCTATAATGCATACAGAATTCCACCATGTTAAATAAGTTGCTTTGGATAAGTCTTTTCAACAAAAGAAACTAGATCTTAAAGCTTGATGTAAGAGAATATCCAAAAGTTGTGCTTTACGTTTTCCTCATCTGTTAGTCTTGTCTCTTGCAGGTAGTCAACATCCACCCTGTGATGTTTCAGAGCTGATAATATTTTAGTATGCTTCATTGGGGTGGATATCCCTCCGACATTCCATGTTGCTATATACAGCGCACCACTAGCCATCAGACTGAACCACCAATCTGCATAAGGTGCGGGTATGGAGAGAGCCTAATTTGCATATTGTCCCAACCTCTAACCCAGTTTTTTCCCTTTTATGAAGTAGAGGAACCAGAAGGCTCCATAACTGAGAGCACTTGTACTTTACCCAAGGAAAGAGGCTGCTGGATCAATTGGTACGTAACAACCAATTAGTGGCACTATTTGGCTTTAATTAGAATTTATGTGCACAACTTTCTAGGCATATTCTATAACGCAGTGCACATAAATTCTAATACACACAGCTGAAAAGAGGGCATATGCCATGGGCGTGGAATAGGTGGGTTGTGGGTGTTTCAAAAAAACTACGTGCAGTATTATGGAATATACTCGATCTGCACCTAAGTTAGGCTCAGGTATTTAGGCCTAGTTTTAGTTGGCCTAAATAGGTGCACCTAATTTTTAGGCACAAGAACAGTTTGTGAGTGCATTCTATAAACTATGCCTAACTTTAGGCTTAGTTTATAGAATTGCGTTAGCTGTGTGGTTTTATGGCACTGATTTTTAAGGAGTCATATACAGAATTTCCCCCCCAAGTTTATAGAATATCATCAGTTATAATGCCGTTGTATCGCTCCATGGTGCGACCGCACCTGGAGTATTGTGTTCAGTACTGGTCTCCGTATCTCAAAAAAGATATAGTAGAATTGGAAAAGGTACAGCGAAGGGCGACGAAAATGATAGTGGGGATGGGACGACTTTCCTATGAAGAGAGGCTGAGAAGGCTAGGGCTTTTCAGCTTGGAGAAGAGACGGCTGAGGGGAGATATGATAGAAGTGTATAAAATAATGAGTGGAATGGATCGGGTGGATGTGAAGCGACTGTTCACGCTATCCAAAAATAATAGGACTAGAGGGCATGAGTTGAAGCTACAGTGTGGTAAATTTAAAACGAATCGGAGAAAATTTTTCTTCACCCAACGTGTAATTAGACTCTGGAATTCGTTGCCGGAGAACGTGGTACGGGCGGTTAGCTTGACGGAGTTTAAAAAGGGGTTAGATAGATTCCTAAAGGACAAGTCCATAGACCGCTATTAAATGGACTTGGAAAAATTCCGCATTTTTAGGTATAACTTGTCTGGAATGTTTTTACGTTTGGGGAGCGTGCCAGGTGCCCTTGACCTGGATTGGCCACTGTCGGTGACAGGATGCTGGGCTAGATGGACCTTTGGTCTTTCCCAGTATGGCACTACTTATGTACTTATGTACTTAGTTACACATGCAACTGACAGTATTTAGATGCAAGCATTTACAAATGCTCACGCCTAAAGTTTGGTGCTCAAATATTGACTTATTCTAATATTCTATAATTGTTTCAGTGTTCTAGAATACTTGCTTAGTGCTCATGATTTTTGCTTCTATCTTTTAGTGCAGTGTAAGTATACACTGTCCTACTGGTATTGTTCCATTTTTTCTGGTATTGGGACAGAGGAGCTCAGTGCTACCAAAAGATCTTGATTGTGATTAAGAGATTTATGGCCAGAAAAAAAAGTACAAAAAGTATGCAACAAGTTTGATGGCCCTGTTTAAAAATAGCATGTCTTTTGACCAAGGTCTTAAATTCTTCTCATTTCGAGAAGGGAGAAAGATCCATGAAAAAGTGCAAATAAAATCTTCTACAAACACTGCTACAGGACTTCTGACATTAAGGACTAAACTAAAGTTCAAATAGTAACAGATTACAGCAAATCGCTGGGGTGCTGAGCAGCTTATTTTGGGTCTTCTCAAACCATTCCTTCTACTTCATTAGCTCCTCAAAATGAATGTCAGGATTTCTTAGTCCATGTCATCCTATTCCTGGCAATGAGGTTAATGAGCACTCACTGTAGATAGAAAAGAGCTTTTTCTTTTAAGTCTCTTTTTCAACACAGTTTTCTAGTTCAAGTATATTATCACGACCAAACCAAAGGAGATTAATTCAAAAAAAAATGTACTTTATTCACTGTGCTGTCACATTCATCATGACCTCTTTAAATTACTCAGCCCAGTGTGGAAATCAAAGAAACTCTGCAATCTTTTAGCAAATTTTAATGTTGAATACTGAAGTTTTCAATGCTTTACCAACTGTGGACAATATGTGCTAGGAATTACTGATACAAGATTCTAACCAGTATGACAGAAAAGGAGAAATTTGGGTAAATGAAAATATTTGGTAATAATTCGGGGGCCCCTTTACTAAAGTGTGGTAGATTTTTGCATTTTTCGTGCATTAGGTGCAAGCATTAGTGCACGGTAAGTGCAAAGACTGTGAAATAAGCCCCTAATTCTGTAAACTTGCATGCACAGTTGCATGCTTATTCCCGGATTCTATATAGGTCGCCAAAGTTTTGGCATGGATCCCAGATCCACGTGTGAACTAATTAGCTAATGAACCATTACCAGTCAATAATTGGTGTTAATTGGCACTCATTTGGGTTATGCACAGATCTGCCCTGTGATCTATTCTATAACATACACACCTAGATTTTATAGTGCAACTCAAAAGGGATGTGGCCATGGATGGATCAAAGAGTGTTCCCAGAAGTTAGGTGCAATGTTCTAGACCAGAGGTAGGCAACTCCGGTCCTTGAGAGCCGCAGGCAGGTCAGGTTTTCAGGATATCCACAATGAATATGCAGGAGATAGATTTGCATACCATGGAGGCAGTGCTTGCAAATCTATCTCCTGCATATTCATTGTGGATATCCTGAAAACCTGACCTGCCTGCGGCTCTCGAGGACCGGAGTTGCCTACCCCTGTTATAGACTATCAATTGCACACCCAACTGCCATAAATTGGATGCCGTTCTTTAACAGGCAGTATTTTCAAATCTCTTTACTGGAACCCACTCATCAAGATAATATCCACTTTAACAGGTCCAGATTAACTCCCCACTTTAACCACACATATATATCAAAAGATTTTCAAAATTAGCATCTCTTGCCTCAGTAGTGCACTAACTTCTTCATCGTCTTAATTATTTCTTTTATAAATGTATATTAAATATTTGTAAAGATAAGTACTTTAATATACATTTATAAAAGAAATAATTAAGCCAATGAAGAAGTTAGTGCTGTGGGGATTACCCTAAAAATCATTGTGGGACAATTATGCACTACTGAGGCAAAAGATGCTAATTTTGAAAATCTTTTGATAAATATATGTGTGGTTAAAGTGGGGAGTTAATCTGGACCTGTTAAAGTGGATATTATATAAATTGGATGCCAACATTTATACCAGATTTTGGCAGGCATAAATGCTGATGCCTAAAGTTAGTGATGGGGATATCCTGAAAAAGTTGTACAGCTGGCATATAGAAGAGCCAAATATAATAACAGACAACTTCTATTACAAGCAAGTTCTCAGGAGGATGATTTAACAAAAATACAAATATGTGTTCTTAAACACACACAACAATCCAGCAAAGTGTTACAAATTTTGAAAGAGTTCTGGACTATTGTTCAAACCCTCCCAATTTTTGCAGACACAAGGATCAGGTTTGCGTTTAGTAGGGGGCGCAATTTAAAAGAATTATTATGTCCATCAAAATGATCTAATGACGATTCCACCGGGGCAAATTTTGAAGGGCATAAAAAATGTAATGCCTGTGTGATCTGATGATTGAAACTACTACTTTCACACATCCGTCAACTAAAGAAATTTATGAATTGAAGATCAATACCACAAGCAAATCGGAGTTCGTAGTTTATTGCATCATTTGTCCATGCAATAAAATTTATGTTGGTCAAACTACAAGGACATTTTTCGTCAGACTTGTGGAACATAAAAGTGCGATTAAAACTGTTAAAAGCACCTCCCCTTTAGCACTACATTGTGAGGAATACGGACACCAGTTTAACACCCTTTGCTGTCTGGTATTACAGCAGATCTTTGGACATAGCAGCTCACTGAAACGCCGAGCCTTACTTCGTAAAGAACAGAAGTGGATCTTTAAATTGAAAGCTTCTGTACCTAATGGGTTAAATTCTAAGATCGAATGGGTCCATTTTCTATAGTCATGATGTTTTTTAAGTGACTCCTTTTCTAAGATAGATGGTAACGTTAGTAGGAGGGATTTAGAGCATGACGGATCACGTCAAAAGTCCTTTAATAAACCCGCCATTTTCCAAGAACAGCGTCTCATTTGCGACCGCCGGCAAGATTGAGCGGAGGTAGGCACACTGTTGTTGATAAGAAAATTACAATAGTTTGGTTCTTAATACGATGTTATCCTTGATTTTCAGAATACTTGGTCTGTGATCCTGAAGCAGAAGCAATTCGAAACGCTGGCCTGTCGTTGATCACAGTCAACGTTCGCAGAAAGGCATTGAGCCCAAGATTACCAAGCTAAGTTTGAAAGCGTTTGTTACAATTTACTTGTATAAAATACTTTTACAAGTTCCATTTTGGAGGTTTTTTAGCCGATGATGAGGAAGTCCAACTCCGACTAAACTACATGTTGTAGTGAAGCAGGAGTTTGCTCGAGGCTTTTTCCTCCTTACACACATGTGTGCAATATTCATTTAGCAACAAAAAGAAGTGGAAAAAGAAACCAACTTCAAGAGATCAGTCCAAACACCAGGATAAGATGCTCCAAATACAGCTTTATTTGGACCTTACACGGTCCGTGTTTCGGCTTTAAAAAGCCTTCATCAGGGGTCTACAAAATAACATATATATAGTAAATGAATTTAAAATCAAAACAGACAACATTTAAAAATATATACATTAAAAAAATATATATACATAAAAAACACAATAAATTTAATGTTTATATTGATAAAATCAATTGATGAATTTGTTAAAAATATTATAACAAATATGGTAATAATTGAATTTAAATATCATCATAGATTAAGCACACTAACTATATAGATAGTAGGGGAAAAGAATAGATAAAAGCAAATAAAGAGACAAAAAGAGAAGAACCTCTGTAACATAACATGCCTCAAAATTGGTACATCTAATAATCACTAAAATAATATATTACATTTGTCAACTGTTTGTAAAAATATATGTTTGTAAAAAAAATATGTATATAAAAATATAAATATTCAGCAGAACAATAACATCCAAATGGCGAAGGAAAATGATGTAATAAGGTATTCCTTTGTTCCTACATAACATTCCTAGTTTGTAGTAAGCTAACATAAGAAGTAAACCTTCCCATGTTAATAACAGAAATACACTTCCATTTCATATGGATCTGATTATTTCATTAGTGGGTCAAATTCAGCCCATATTATGCACAGACCATGTAACATAACGGGTGATCCAACCCATAGTAATAACTCAGAGGTGCGTAAAGAAATGAAAATGTCAAAACATTTTGGCGCCAAAAGGTTTCCTTTTAAATAGTGTGGAACAAAAACGTGGCCAGATCTAATAGGATATGCATAGTCTCCAAAAGCTTGATTGGCAGACATAATAGTAAGTAAAATTTGAATCGCCAACCATTTTGAAATCGTCAGTACGAGACAGTATACCTCCCCTGATCAAGGTATGTTTAATTTTTGCATTTTTATGGTGTGTTACTTTCTTCTTCTTTTATACAATTTTTTATACATTTCTTTACACACCTCTGAGTTATTACTATGGGTTGCCACTGTACCCACATATAGGTGCCCCCTTCACCCATAAGGGCTATGGTAGTGGTGTACAGTTGGGGATAGTGGGTCTTGGGTGGGTTTTGGGGGCTTAGCAGACAAGATAAGGGAGCAGTGGTGAGATGTGCACCTGGGAGCATTTTATGAAGTCCACTGTTGCTTCCCTGGGATGTTAGGGGGACTAGTCTACTAAAATGCTGGCATGCCCCTCTATATATTCAAGGTGCGGGCTTGGAATTACTGCAGGCAATGGAGAAGGGAGGCGGTGATGTTCTGAGCAGTTCAGGTATTTGCAAAGAGGCAACATTGATCTTAACCATACCTTGGAATGTAGCCAGGGGAAATGCTTAGTAATTTGGTTTTTAAAGTCCAGTACCTAATATTTAACAGGCACTTCTATTCATTAAAGACATGCATCAGATGGATGTGTTTCACTCCTGTAAAATTATTTCGAAGTTTTACTGCTAAGGAAGCTTCAGCAAGATAACAGAGCTTTAGAGATAGTGTACATTATAGATATGAACATTAACTCACAAGTTATAGTGGTGGTTTCAATTAGCAGTTTCTGATCCTGGTGTCCTTTGTTCCAATTGATGCAGATCTCTGGAGGTTTTTCAGTTGCACATCCAGCTTATTTCACAAGCAAAGAGAGTCAAAGATCAAAGGCTTCCAGCAATAGAGAAACAAATGGCTGTACATAGCACTTCTATGTGATTTTCTTTGGAAACTTAATGCAGAGGGGGGTTGATAGTTGACTTTAGTTTTAAGGAATCTAACAGATTCAGAATTGTAGAAATATAGTTAAATAAAACTTTAACTGAGAGATTGTAGGTATGAACTTTATAGTTTCTGGTTCTGATATCCTTGGATGGTCCAATTGATGCAGGTTGCTGTAGGCTTTTTCTTTGTTGTCCAGGAGGAGGGTTAGATGTAAATATAGATCCAGCACCAATCACAGGGCATGAGGAAAGTTATTTGTAATATGAAAGGAAGATATCTCATATCCCTTCTTCTCAATTCACTTCATTGACTCCCTGTTTCCATATACAATTCATACTGATTTACAAGTGTGGTCATTCTACAGATCCTCAGCATCTCTGCTGTCTTATCTGTCCCGTTCCCTCCCACTCAGCTCATCAGGTAAGTCTCTCTTATCTGTACTCTTCTCCTCCACTACCAACTTCAGACTCTATTTCTTCCATGATGTTGCACTGTATACCTGGAATAGATTTCCTGAGTTGGCACATCATGCTTTGTCACTGTTAAAAAATCCAGGCTAAAAGTTTACCTTTTTGAGGCCGCTTTTAACTACTAACCTTAAATTCACCTGCTTAATACTCATAATAAATGTAACTCCCTATTGTTTTTTTTTGTTAAATTTGTACCCCGCGCTTTCCCACTCATGGCAGGCTCAATGCAGCAGACAATGGAGGGTTAAGTGACTTGCCCAGAGTCACAAGGAGCTGCCTGTGCTGGGAATCAAACTCAGTTCCTCAGGACCAAAGTCCACCACCCTAACCACTAGGCCACTCCTCCACTATTGTGCAATAGTGTGCTCTGTTCTTGCTCAATGTTGTGCACAATGACAATCCTGCCACTGAAAGGAAAAAAAAAATTAAAAACCCCTGAATGAAGAAAAATATCCCAGAATGAACACAGGAAACTAAAGAAAATAAAAGTTTTTGTCATTTACAGCCTATTAAATATACATTAGTGTTGGTGTATGCCCCTGTGTGTCTTGGGCTGTTGATAAAGCAGACAGCTCCCTCTGTTTTTCTGTTACTGCTCTTTTGGAATCTCACCTTGTTGGAGATTTGGCACACACATGTATTTATATTTCAATGGGAATTTTTATGTAGCTGTGTCCCGATGAAAATATTTCTCTAAATTTATCAATGAATGTATCTCTGTAATTTCACTTTTTACTTTATCTTCTAAATTACCCTTTTATCCACAGTTCATTCTTAAATATATATTCTGCTTTTGATTCTTTTATATTTTGCATTCTACTTTCATATTGATCTTTTTTTTTTCCATTTTGACTAAGCTATATAGACCATTTTGGCTAAAATCCATACATTTATGCCAACCATGCCAGCCCCAAACTGCTGTTAAATGAATGGTATAAAACAGGACCAGCGATGTGAATACATGACCATTGTTTCAGCTTGAAACGTTGCTGCAAGGCTTATTAATCCTTTCTGTGAGTCTGTAGACAAGTCAGGAGGCAGTTTTCAAGATGTGATTCATCATGTCATATAATTCTTGCTCTGTAGCCCAGAGCTAGAAAGAACTGGTGATCTATATTCTTCATTCTATACTGTAGGGAACCTTGGTTTTAAATCAGCAACTTTTGCTAAGCCTTCAGAAAAAAACAGTCTGCCTGTTCATTGATCCTTAAAGATGGGCTGAAGTGTTAAGACATGCAATTTATATATATATATTTTATCATAAGGCCTTTGCCTGTCTCTTTGTCATCTGCACAGGCACACAGACACAGGAGAAGAAGAAATGCTTCACAGCTTAGCAATGCAAAGCAAAAAAATATCCACTAGGGATGACCAAAAAGGAATGGGACTAGAAGTTGATGTTGCTACTTCATCTTCGCAACAACAAGAAGAGGGTCCAAAGCACAAACCAAAATCCAAATAGCAAAGAAAGAAGTACCAGGGGCCTTCACAAGCAGGACAAAAACCTTTTATTCTATATATCCAAACTATATACCATAGGCGCGATATGGGCCGAGTTTCGGCACGAAGCGCCTGCCTCAGGGGTCATTCAATATTAATCGTCTGAACTTGTGACACCCACTGATAGCTGAATTCCAAATAAAACTTAAACCAAGTCCGCGCAAAATAGCATGTATGATCTACCTGTACTTACACTTAGAATGACATAGACGCTGCGATCCTGTGTACAGCAAGCAGGTAGATCAGGGCCTTGTGTCATCCTCAGAAATGGGGCAGAATGGCTGTGACTGAATTTTATTATTATTACAAAGCAGTGCACCTCCATATATTGATGGAGTGGTTTTCCCGCTCCACCAAGGTGTGGGTGAGGATGGAACAGTCTTGGATGGGCTCCTTTCCATTATGGGTGGTTCCTTGGCTCCCATTTTCAGAAATATTAGCTTGCATTCAAAGGGTACCCACTAGTATGGCGGGCCCTCTCAGGACCTGGTATGCTTTTAGGCAAAACATTTTCCCAGAGTGCTCTTGTTTATTGCAGACGTCTATTTGGTATGCCCTGAGTTTTGGGCCTGGGTATCTGGATGGGACGTTTTGCCAACAGAAGGCTCAGGGTCTTTTGACTTTGGGGCAAGTTCAGGAGGAGGGGGAATTCCTTTCCTAACAAGACCTGAAGGAGGAATATAGATTACCCGCCCCTCAGATATTTCATTATTGGCAGCTCAGAAATGACATCTCTTACACAGCATGTAAAGAGATTGGTTTGGATGAGACACTCTTAGAGAGAGCTATGATGGGAGGTGGGGGTAGGGGTTGTATCTCCTGCATATATCAGGCACTGATTTTGACTTCTTCCCCCCTCGATTATTTTATTTATTTTTATTTTAGTTACATTTGTACCCCACGCTTTCCCACTCATGGCAGGCTCAATGTGGCTTACATATACAGGTACTTATTTGTACCTGGGGCAATGGAGGGTTAAGTGACTTGCCCAGAGTCACAGGGAGCTGTGCCTCAAGTGGGAATTGAACTCTGTTCCTCAGTTCCCCAGGACCAGAGTCTACTACCCTAACCACTAGGCCACTCCTCCACTCACCTTCAGTGTTGAGAGCAAGACCTGGGGTGGGTTATGAGCGGATGAAATGGGAAATTAATTTTAAATATGTATTTAACATTTCAGTGAGCACTATGTTACTTCAAAATGGGCATAAATGTTATAACATTTGTATTATACTATGTAATGCCTTCAGCAAATATTTAAAAATGGCAATGGCCTATGTTGGTGGAACTGTGGTCATACTGGGAACATGTTTCATATTTGGTGGACTTGCCCTCTCATTCAAACTTACTGGTTAGCCATCAGTGGATCTTGAGAATACCATATCCAATGAAGGCAGATTATTGTCTCCTACATCATAAACCTGTGGGGATTAAGCCTTATCAACACAGATTTGCTGCACACCTGTTTACTGCTGCCCGCTTCGCACTGACAGCAACCTGGAAGAAACCAGTGACCTCGGGTTTTGGATATGCTCCGGCACAAGCTGGATTACTTTTGCCTGATGTTGGAGTTGACGGCCGTAAAGAATGGACACCTTGCTAAATTTCATCGTATTTGGAATTGCTATCAAACCTGGAAGTCTGGCACACCTGGCTGACTTATGTAAGGGTCCTTTTGTGGTACCTGTTGTGGATCCCTTTGGCATATTGAACTACACTTCGGGATCTTCAGATCAAAGCAAAAAAATCAAGTACAAGATCAAACTAAACCCAGCCTTCCCCCACCCCCCCCCCTGCTGTTCTGCTTTAGCTTCCCCAAAGAGCCATGTGAGGATCACACCTGTGATACACAGATTCTGAATATAAATATTTACCTGGAATGGAATGTCAAGAAATTGTGAATAAGCATTTTATTCCTATGGGAGAATATTACAGTTTACCCATTATAGATTTACCCCTTTAAAATAAACTGATGACTTTCATCTTGAAGTGATCATTGCTAATTTCAGTTCCAAGACATTACAGTTCTAACTTTTTAAAATATATTTTCTGGTTTCTAAGCTGCCCAGCTTTCAATAGCTCTGCAATAACTGGACTTTATTAATGTTAAATTACCATGCAGTTTATAATGAATTAGGGCTATGCAGTTTATTCTTTTTATAGCATGATCAGAAGCCTTCACCAGCATTTAGGTTGTTCAACTGAATGAAGCAAAATGATTAAAGGGGGCTGAGGGGAGGGGGTGTTTCTTAGAAGTTAATAACCCTGCTTGAGAGTGGACACTAAATTAGGGGAAGAAATAACCAGCCTTAATAGAATTATTGATGCTGCAATTGAGCTCTATATTAGTTTTCCTACCACATTATTACAGTCAGTCTGCAAAATGTTACAGATGAATCGATGGTGGTTAGTGAAACCAGTACATTAGTCATAGTGGAAACCTCCTGTTAATGGCAGCTGATGAGGTGTCACTTAACTACCATGACAAGAGTCCCTTAAAATAAATGAGCAGGAAGTTGAAGACAATCCCTTTTTCTCCTGCTTTTGGTTTCTGTGTTAGATTTTGAAACTTACTTTTTCCAAATATAAGCTCAGGGTGAGTTATCATTTCCTTTCCCAAATGGACATACAATCTAAGTCAGTGGTATTCAGTCCTAGACCTTGAGAGCCACCAAAGGTCAGGTTTTCAAGATATTCCTAAAGAATATGTATGAAGTAGGTTTGCATGCATGTTATCTCCATTGTATGCAAATCTGTCTCATGCATATTCATGAGGAATATACTGAAAATCTGAGGCGGAGCCTGCAGGGCTGTGGAATGGCTACCTGAGCTTGCTGCTTTCCCTACCCACATCATATTTATGCTAACAGCTCCTTGATTCTTCTGAATTTTTTGGTACCTTCATAGTTCCATGTCTACTGGTAAGCAAAATAAAATCAAAATGGCTTTTGGAGCCCAAGGAGGTGGGAAGCAACCAAAACAAAATCTCCCCACTCCACTGAAGATGGTGTCACCGAGGGAGCTGCAGGAGATTGTTGACCTGATAATGGCAGAACTGGGAATTATTAAATCCATGATACAAGATAGCTCTCAGATTTACAAGAGATGGTGAACATGGCAGTATAACTCACTGTGAGTGTGGAGAGAGCTTCTCAAGTTGAGGTGCAGGTCTCTGTGCTTGAAGATGATGTGCAGCAATGGCGGATGGATCACGAGGCCCTTGTGCCACTGTGTAAAGAGTTGATGGATGCTAATAATCAAAGTCGCTGTAATAATATCACGATTTTAGGCCTTATTTTCAGGGAGATACTCCAGTGTCATTCATGGAAGAGTTTTTACCAAAATTATTACAGCTTAACTTTAAATATCCTTTTGAGGTGGAGCGGGACCATTGGATTCTGAAGTGGCGTTTCTAGCACGAGACACACGTGCAGCCTTTCATTTTAAAAGTGCTCTGTCACAATCAAGTTCTGGATATTTTCACCAAAGCGAAGGTTATGCCTAATCTCCAGTGGAATGGAGCATCTATCAGAATTGTTCCAGATTTTGAACATCAAATGGCACAGTTACGGAAGCAATTGTTGTCTTTGCTTTTACAGTTGAAGCAATTGGGTGCTCAATATGTAATTTGACTTGGTTACATTGTTTCTCTACTGTTGCATAATGTGTGCTTGTATTTGATTTGATGTTTGGGTGGGTTGGGAGGGAGGGATGGAGTTTGGATTTTGTTTCTTTGTCTGTTGCACAGTTTCAGTATTTTGCCTTTACTGATATGAGTGCATACTGTTGTGTTCTTTTATTATATGTATGTAATAAATTCCTTTAACTAAAGAGAACTTAAAGGAATATACTGAAAATGTGACCCATTGGTAGCCCTCAAGGACTGGGAATGAATACCATTGGTCTAAATTGAACCTGAGACAATCATCTACAGAGGATTACCCTGTTGGTATGTCAAGATGGGAGCTTAGAATATCTTTTCCAGAAACAGAGGGAGCAATTGGGGAAAGAGACACATACTACAAACTCTGAGAGGGAATAGGACAAAGGAAGATCTAGAAGACAAGCTTACCAGGAGTTGAGTTGGACCCAGAATGGGCTGGAAGAAGTGAGATACTCCCTCTTAAGGAGTGAGTATCAGGATTATGCTATACTAGTAGAGTATGGAAAATCCTGGATTGTGAGACTCAGATGAAATCAGAAGAGATAATGCAGTGTTGAAAAATTATTTTAGGGATAGCAACACATTTTTGGATGGGGAAGGGGGTCAAACAAGCCATTCTTTGGCCCCACACCCAAGCTCATAAATTGTTGATGCTGTTATGGACAAAATATTGGTTAGGATTGTCCCAGTGGTCTGTCCCATTCTGCTGCCTAGGCATTATTTAATCTAATATAATTGAATTTAACTCAGCACTAATATTTTGTTTTTAACAAAAACATTCTGGTTCAAGAAAATTAGAATATAAATAAAATCAAACATAGAAAATAAAATGGTTAGCACAATACAAACAAATGTATACATAATAGACAATTCATAACAATCAAGTCCAAACCTTCTTTCCTGCCCAGTTCACAAACTTTCAACCAACAATGAAAACAATTCAAACCAATACAAGTCAAAATCACCATTTCTGAAGCTCCATCCTAGAACAGAAAACAGTAGAGCTGCAAAATCTTCAGGTACAATGTACAGATAGTTTGTCTTTGAAAATTGCCCACAAGGCGTATGGGCTATGTGTCCATGACTTTGCACCTGTAATTTGTGTGAGTTAAAGCTTTGCTGTAAACTAATGCACATTAATTTGAAAATCAAGTGTGTGTTTCCCTAATCTACCCTCTCCCTGTATCCTGGGAATGCTTTCCCTTAGTTCAGTTACAAGTACAGAAGTCAGTGTATATAGCTCCAAAGAGAATGTTAAATTTCAGCCAGCCCAGTTTACCTAGGTAAATGACTTTCAAAATAGTCTTCCCCATGGTTCACCTCATGGCTTTTTTTTTTGGCTGGTATTTTTATTGCCCTGTATTAGTTTCAGAAATTAAGAAGGGGTAGGGTTGGATTGGGAACAAATAGGTTTTTTTCTTTCTATGATAAGTTCCATGCAGCCTTACCCCTATTGCTACTATTCTCTGAATGCTGGCAAGCAAGGGAGGAATTGAAGTAGGAAGCAAAAGGTTGTTTACTGCTGAATGAGATTTAGGAACAGCAAAAAAAAAGAAAAAAAAAGGAGGGGGACACAATGCTTTCACAGTAAATCAAGGGAAACAAAGGAGTGGACTTGAAATGTTCTAAGATCAATCAGACAAAAATGAAGTCCAAATTTCTTAATATGTATTCTTGGTGTTTTGTCTAAAATTTTTGCCAGTAAATTGCCAACCTGAAGCCTACCATTGATTTTTATCACAAGCCTGGTGGTTTTGCATAGGTGCATTTTGTCAGTTCCTAACACTATTGACCCCTGAGGAAGGCTTTATGCTGAAACATGGCACGTGTTGGGTCCAGATGTTTTACGCCTGTGGCTGGTCAAGAGTGTACAAGTATTATTGAAGAATAAAGAGCTTTTAAGTTTGGACTTCATTTTTGCCTGAATGAGTTCTAGAGATGTTAGCCTTCATGGGAACATCTTTTGACCTAGGAAATAATAGAGATGATGAAATTTGTGTGATTCAGGAAGATACTGAAAATGTAGGGGCCTTTTTATCAAAGGGTGGAAGGGCTAGTGTCAGCTTGGCGCATGGTGTATCAGCCCTACCGCTGGACTTGCCCAGGAACCCTTGGTATTTCTGGGCTAGAAAATAAACTTTTTATTTTCTAATGCCAGGGGTGTGCCTGGCAGTAATCAGGCAGCACCCCATGCTGCCAGATTACCGCAGGGTTACTGCCGGAGCCCTCACTGCATCCTAAATAGGAGACAGTAAGGGTTGCAGCAGTAAATGGCTGCATGGCAATTTTTAAATTACCGTACAGCCATTTAATGCCTCGTTAGGAACAAGGTGGCCTCAGCGCATGGCAAACCCACTCGTTAATGCCACCGTGGGTCACCTTTTACTGCTGTGTGGTAAAAGGGCCTCTTAGTTGTTTAAATAATTGGAAGAATTTTATGGTATGCATAATGAAGTAGAAAAGGGTTAAGAGATGCAATACTTATGTACTTATGTAACTCAGATGTTGCCTGAATTACTGATGTTTTTAATTTTTTGTCTTGGTGAAGTCATTGCTTTAAAAATATAGGTTTTCTAGAGAATCCCAGTGCAGGTCTACAAAATCCTGAATGGTATAAAGACTAGGGGACACTTAAGAAGTTACATGGAAATACTTTTAAAACAAATAGGAGGAAATATTTTTTTTTCACTCAATGAATAGTTAAACTCTGGAACTCTTTGTCAGAGGATGTAGTAACAATGGATAGAGTATCTGGGTTTTAAAAAAAGGTTTGGACAAGTTCCTGGAGGAAAAGTCCATAGTCTGCCATTGAGACAGACATGAGGAAGCTACTGCTTGCCTTGGGATAGATAACATGGAATATTGCTCCTATTTGGGTTTCTGCCAGGTACTTGTAACCTGGATTGGTCACTGTTGGAAACAGGATTCTGGGCTAGATGGACCATTGGTCTGACCAGGTATGGCTATTCTTATGCTTAGATTGCAGCCTTTATTTTAAAAGAGCCCTATTTGTGTTTTCAAATACTCTGACCAAACCAAGTGAAATTTGGAGTGGAGTAAAGTGAACCCTATATCAGTTTTGGGTCACTAATTAACACCATTATAGGGTTCCTAGTGTGATGAATATGTGTTCAAAAGAATACCATGAGCCAATAAATTTCAAGTATGTACCGTCCACATTATAACTATTAGAAATAATGACTGCAGTCTTTAGTCGGTCCAAGCAACCCCCAAGTTTCCAAAACCACAATCAAACATGGGCAGAATATCCAATAGTAATAGATGCACTTAAGTCTAAGCGCCTTCCATTTGTGTTTTTTTGACATGCATAAACCAGCATTTAGACATATAGATTGCACCCATTCAGAAATTAGAGAGCAGATTCCAGGTGGAGGAAGCTATGATTATCTTGTCACTCAAATATTTAGGCCCAATGCCATGGAAAGTCTTAAAAATCAAAGACAGCATTTTAAAATGAATCCTGTACTCCAAAAGGAACCAATCCAGGGCCTAAAGTAATACGGTGATTCTGTCCTTAGTCTTAACATATGTCATACTCTTGTAGCAAAATTTAAATTTAATTAAATTAATCATATAATAATTTCACATACTCTGGCCATCAGATTGTTTGGAACTGAGCTGAGGACAAAAATCTCCTTATCACAGTATATGGAAAGAGTGGATCAAATTAGGACATTTCTTCTTACAAACATATTCATACATTTCTGATTTAAATCTTGCTATCTCTGACCCACTTTGACATGCATAGCAAATAGGAGAGAAGAGAACATTCCACAGATGTGCTGTGCCTTCAGTTCTTCAGGCCTTCTTTACAAGGAAGAATTGAAATGTGTATGTGCCATACTCTACAAGGGATAGGGGAGGGCAGAAGAAAGAGGGCTGTAAATAATATATATTCAATTCATTTTTGCCTTTGGTGTGACAGAATCAAAAAGGTTAGCATAAGCAAATTACTTTGCCCAATGAAAATTAATGGCATCCTTGAGCAAATGCTATTAGTCGAGGTCTCATTGTGAAAAGATGATATCTAAAATATTCAGTGTACTCAAATGAAGGTCAAAAAATGCATTTATTTGAAGGGCATAGAATGAGGGGATCACAAGTGAAATAAGATCAGATATGTAAGAGGCTGAATGATGCTGAAAACCTCATAATCCATTGATTACCTGCATGAATGAGTCCCCTAACAGGCCTGCTCCTAATGACAGAACCCGTTAGGCTAGCTTTATGGGTTTTCAGTTCTTATACAGACAGCTGAAGAGGCCAAAAAATGAAATGCAGTGCTAATATGATCTTATTCATCTGTGCAGCCATCCTGAAATGTCCCCTAGGAAGCATGGCAGAGGTTCTCGAAATTTACTACGAGTTCTCATTAGTTTTTTGAGCTTTTCTGTATAGTGAATTTGTATTTTGTCTTGAGATTTATTATCTGGTCAGGGTCTTGGGATTTCCTTCAATCCATCTGATTCATCAAAACTGTTAAACAATGCTTGACATCTTATGAGAAGCACTTCTGAAAAACAAAGACAATACCATTCTGTTTTTTTTACTAGAGATCTCAAGGGGTAGTCTCAAATTATAATTCTTAGAGTCAGGTCAGGCAATACAATAAACTTGGTATAGACCTAGAGGGCTCTATTTAAACCTTTTACATGCAACATCCAGCTATTATTTGGGTTTTGTTCATGTATTTTTCAGTAGCAGCTCAAGGTAAGTTATACTCAGGTACTTACAGTATTTCCTTGTCCCTGAAGGACTCACATTTAAGGTCTGTACTTGAGGCAATGCAGAATTAAGGGGTCCTTTTACCAAGCTGCAGGAAAAAGGGCCCTGCGGTAGCAGCAGGGGCCATTTTTCCTGCAAACTAGGACCCTTTTTATCGCAGTGGGTAAAAAGCACCAAAAACGAAATGGCCACATAGTAAGAAAACTCTTACCGTGTGGCCATGTAGTGGAGAGCCCTTACCGCCAGCCATTGAGGTGGTGGTAAGGGCTCCCATGGTAACCCTGCAGTAACTGGGCAGTGCACGACGATGACTGATTACTGCCGGGCTACTTCCGCACTAACCATTTCCTGGGGGAGTTTCCCCTGGAATTGGTGTGCTCTCAACCCAGAATTATCCCTGGCGGCTGTGTTGGGCAGCGGTAGTCCCAGAATAGCACGCGGTAAGTCTGTGTTGGGCTTACTGCCACTCTGTAAAAGGGCCCTTAAGTGACTTGCCCAAGATCACAGGGAGCAGCACTGGGATTTGAAGCAGGAACTCCTGGATGTCAAGGCTGGTGCTCTTACCACTATGCCAGGGCCGGTCAAACCCGGTAAGCAGGGTAAGCGCCGCAGGGGGGTGCCTGCCTTCAAGGGTGCCACTGCGGTGCTGCACCGCCATACCGCACCACCCTTGGTGCTTTAAATCTTTAATTTACCTCCGTTCCAGCAGCCGCATCATTTGAAAGCCCTGCCCCGTCTCTAGCCTTCCCTCCCTTCATGAGTTTGTTCCGCAGTCCCGCCTTCTGATGTCATTTCCTTGAGGGTGGGACTGCAGAATGAACTCACAAAGGGAGGGAAGGCTAGAGATGGGGCAAGGCTTTCAAATGACGCAGCTGCTGGAATGGAGGTAAATTAAAGATTTAAAGCACCAAGGGCGGTGGGGGATGGGGCGAAGGAGAATCGCTGGACAGGGGCAGGGTGGGAGAAGAAAAAAAGGAGATGCTGGGGGGGGGGGGGGGGGGGGCGGGTGCCAGAGGGGAGGCGCGCGGGTGCCAACTCATAGTCTGCAGGGGGGCGCCAGAGACCCTAGGACCAGCCCTGCACTATGCTACTCCTCCACTCCTACAGCTTTTTCACTAGACATGCCCAGATCAGTCACACTAATCAAATATCAGCAGTAACATCAAAATGCTTCAGAACACTATGGAAACTGAGAAGAATAAGAGACTATTTCCCTAGACAATCTTTCCGAATACTGTTAAAAAAACCCGACACTATTGCAACTAGACTATTGCAATGCAACATACGTAGGGTGCAAGGAAAACACACTAAAATCACTGCAAACAGTTCAAAACATGGCAGCAAGACTGATTTCAAGAAAACGAAATATGAAAGAGGAACCCCACCACCTGAAACACTACATTGGCTACAAGTCAAGGCAAGACTATTTTTCAATGCGCGCACCCTAATTTTCAAGATACTATTCGGAATGGCACCCGAATATATGCTTAACATGATCGAATTATCCTCAAGAAATGCCAGCCCAGAAGACAGAAACTACCTACTCCTATATCTACCCAACTGCAAAAACACTATCTACAAAACTATCTATACAGCAGGATTTAGCTACCTGGGTTCCAGATGGTGACACTCAATACCAAAAACCATAAGAAGCATCATAAATCTCCTCCAATTCAGAAAAGAAATGAAAACCTACCTCTTCAAAAAATTCTACAGCTATTCTCAAAGATATTGTTGCCTTCCTTTCAAATCTACTTCTTCAAAAACTATAGGGTTCTTTTACTAAGCTACGTTAGGGCCCACATGCACTCAATGTGCGCCAATTCTGAGCTACCTCCCGGCTACCATGTCTGCCGGGTGGTAATTTCATTTTTGGCGTATGTCCTCAATGCACGCCAGAAAAATTTTATATTTTCTGGTGCACGGCGCTACCGGGCGGTAAAAGGCATTTGACACGTGTAGACCCTTACCGCCTGGTTAACGCATGAGACCTTACCACTAAGTCAATGTCTGGCAGTAAGGTCTGAGACCCAAAATGGACGTATGTCAATTTTTATTTTGCTGCACATCCATTTTTGGCCAAAATAAAAAAATGGCATTTTTATTGGTGCACAGCAAAATGATTCTGCGTGTGTCCAAAACACATGCCTACACTACAGCGGACCATTTTTCAGTACACCTTAGTAAAAGGATCCCTATATGAATAAACATCACCAAAACTGTACAACTGAACACAAAAACTACCATTATCTTTTCCACTTCAAATCTATCTCTTCAAAAATTCTATGAATAACCACACGAACTATAGATGTCATCTCAAGATTGCACAACACTATTGTAACTCCATCAAAATGTAAATTGTAAGCCACTTTGAACTGAAACTTGTTTTTGGATAATAGTAGGATACAAGAATGCATAAATAAATAAATAGTATGCTGTACAAAGCATTTTACCCCATAGACATGTCCAGGGTAATTTTACAGTAGGTCCTGTTGGTTAAGTGTTCACCTGGAATTTGGGCCACATAACTGTGCATCTTTGTTTTATAAACTAAGAGGTGAGAGGTGCCCATTTTATAAAATACTAGTAAAAAAGGCCCGTTTCTGGAACGAATGAAACGGGCGCTAGCAAGGTTTTCCTGGGAGTGTGTATGTTTGAGAGAGAGAGCCAGAGTGAATGTGCGGGTGTGTGACAGAATGAGACTGTCTGTGTGACAGTGTGTGTGTGAGAATGAGAGTGTGTGACAGGGCCCCCTCCCCTGTTCCTAATGCCCCTCACCCCGTTCCCTCCCCTCCTTTTCCTCCTCCTTCCCACACTTTGGATTCCTTAAGGCTTTCAAAAGTCTATGTACCCCCGTGGCCCTAACGCCCAGTATCCGGATACCCCACCACTTTCCTCCTCACCCCCCCCCCCAAGATGTAATACTTTCACGTCCTTCATTTTTTTAAAAAAGTGTCCTATCTACCCTGTGTACAAATGCCCAGCATTCAGATTGTGTTCCTCTCGTAAATTTTCATTTCTTTCATTCATTCAGAACTTGCCCCCCCCTGAACACTTTTGGTTCCTTCAGTCTTTTAAAACTGTCCTATGTACCCTGTGTGCTAATGGCCAGCATTGAGATTGTTTTCCTGTCCCAAATTTGCATGTCTTTCAGTCATTCACAACTCCCCCCCTCTCCAGTTTAACACTTTCGTTTCCTTCAGTCTTTTAAAACTCTCCTATCTACCCTGTGTCCTAATGGCCAGCATTCAGATTGTTTTCCTTTCCCAAATGTTCATGTCTTTCAGTCGTTCAGAACTCCCCCCCCTCCCCCCATTTAACACTTTTGGTTCCTTCAGTCTTTTAAAACTCTCCTATCAACCCTGTGTCCTAATGGCCAGCACTCAGATTGTTTTGCTTTGCCAAATTGTCTGTCACTGAGGTCAGTGCGTGCCTGCCTAGCAGGCCACTTCCGGCAGGCACGGTCCCAAGCACATCCTGTTGGAGGTGAGAATTATTATATAGGAAGTGAATCTCTTGCAAATATGTGAGTACAGATTTATGCACGCACATTTTTACATGATATGTGCACTAAGGTGCATGCATGTGGATAATCACAAAATGACTTCCAAAGCTCACAATTTTGGTAAACCATATCCTGACTTGAAGGTTCCAGAAGGTTTTTTTCTACCCAGGGCAAAAGGAGAGACCAGGAAAACATGAGCTGGGCCTGTTCACAAATACTCTGGCATTGTAATCAAAGTATATCCTTCCTCACAGACGTAAGAGCGTACAGGAGATACATTCAGAAGCCACAGCCATAGGTATAGGGAAGAGGGAGTAAGAGGAGGTACTTACCCCCCTCCCAGATTTCTTAGCCACTCATTGCTGTCTGCTAGTGCTGCTATTCCCCTGTAATTGAGCATTCTATTGAGTAGCATAAAAAATTACTTTGCCCCCCGCTTCAGAGAAATTCCTCCCTACATTACTGGTCACAGCTTAGCCACAGAGTGTGTGGAAGGGGCCTGGAGAGTGCCAGAAAGATTAAGGCTATTGATTATGGGCTAAGTTGTAGTACTAGATGAAACCACAATCCTACATAGGCACAGAACTGGCAGATATGCCCACTATGCCATTGGCACATTCCTGGTGTCTTATCCAGCACTAAAACAAGATTGTAATAGCCAGGAGGTGCTAAATGAGTGGGTTGCAACAATGAGTAGCTATATAAGAATCTTACCACAATATCCCCTGGATTCTATATATGGTGACTAAAGTTATGTGTGCAATCAGCATGTGTAGCTGATTTGCAGGCATAACTTAATTGATTGACAAGCCAATCAGTGCTGATAATTGAATGTTAACAAGCAATTATTGGTACTAATTGGACTAATTAGAATTTATGCACGCTGTTCACTAAGCGTATTCTATAAGGTAGTTGTCAGGATTGCTGAGATGTCAGGATTGATAGACATACTTAGATTAATATGAAACCAGCTTCTGATAGCTCCCCCCCCCCCCTCAGGAATCCCTGAGGATGGCAGATGGACCAAATGTTGCCCAGCTGCCTGCTAGCCCTTTGTTTCTCAAGTACCCCTAATTAACACACCTTTGTCCTCTTTGGGCATCTGGGACCAGAGCTCTCTGAGAACAATGAAAGCCAGACAGATAGGCTCCAAAACTAGGGACTTCAAAGATTAAACTTGTGAAAGTACTCACCTTCCTTATATCAGGAAATTAAACTGAAGTTTACAAAGGAAATAGCAGATAACAAAGGCTGGGAAGAAAAGAAGTTATTTGATCCCTCTCTGGTCCTGTTAGGTATATAAAAGTCAGAGCACATGGCTCTGCTCTCTTCTTCTTCTTTCTCTACACACCCCCATCTTTAGTCACCATAGCACATGGCTCTGCACTTCTCTTTCTTTCTCTGCATACCCCCATCTTTAGCCCCCAGAGCACCTGGCTCTACTCCTCCCTTCTCCTTCAGCCCTACTCCAAGGCTTTCTCTCTTTTTCCTCTGATCACCCCTATCCTTACTTTTCTCTCATTGATTCCCATCTAAACACAAACACAGTTACAGCATTGCAATATTTATCTGTACTAAGTGCTGTGAACCTATATATGTAAATACAATATACTTTCTATATATATCCAAACCTGTGTGGATTGTGGATTGTTGGGAACCCACTGCCTCTACGGACTGGACCTGGGACCATACCTAGACAACAAATGCTGACAGTAGTCAACATAAATTCTACCATGCAAATCTCCAAACGGGGTGTGGCCATGGGAGGAGCATGGCAGGTCATGGACATTCCTACAATTTATGCATAGTGTTATAGAATATGCCTTATCTGCACCTAAATTAGGCGTGGGTATTTATACCAGGTTTTATTTGACATAAATGGCCATGGCTATATTTAGTTGCAGGAACAACCGCTAAGCATGTTCTATAAACCGCATCTAACTTTAGGTGAGGTTTATAGAATTCTGCTATGCAAGTGTTTTTTCAGCGCTGATTTTTTAGGCATTATGGACCAGATTCTATATATTATGTCTAAAAAATTGGCGTTGAAATGAAATTCACATAGGCGCATTCTATACTTTATAGAATAAGCCTAAATTTCCAATGGCTTATAGAATACGCTGAGTGCCGGACCATGCAACTAAATCTAGTTACAGTCAATTACACCAAGTAAAACTTGGTGTAAATCCCAACACTTAAATTAGGCACAGAGCAGGTGTTTTCTATAACAACAAGCACAGATTTTAGAAACACCCATGCCCATTCCATGCCCATAACCATGCCCAATTTTCAACTATGCAACTTATATTTACACACACCACATTACAGAATACGCTTAGTAAGTAGTGCACATACATTCTAATTAATGACAATTAGTGTTGTTAATTGGTTGTTAACATCTAATTACCTGCATTGATCAGTTTGTTAACTAATTCAGTTATGCACATTGTTATGGAATACGCTTCGATTTCCACACAGAAACTTTGGCGCAATATATTGAATCCCAGGGTATATATAGAATTTGGTCCTATATTCTCAACCATCCCCAAGATGGCACTGTCTATACAGTGCATCCATGCCCAGCCTATTCCCTTCAAATAAGTATACCTAATCCACAACCTATCCTGAGAGGAGAACATTGCAAATTAAGGTAGTTTTTGCCCTGACTTTTTTTTTTTTTTAACATCAGTTGCTCTGCCTGATTTATTTAAAAAGACAGTGTTTGGTTCCTGTAATTTTATATTTCATTGTTAACTGTTGGATTTCTTTCTGTACCTTTCTTTTTACCTCCACTTCAAAGAGTATAATTAGCCTCTGTATAGATCCACTCATTACTCAGCTTAATTGAAATTGATAGATGTGTTTGCTGTTGCTTGGTAGAGAAATCAAGAAAGTCAATAAGTCACATTTTAGTTATCTGTGTACAGTTCTGGAGATTGCACCTTCAAAAAAATGTAAACAGGATGGAGTTGGTCCAGAGAGTGCTACTACAGTTCTCAGTGGTCTTTGTCATAAAGCATATAGGGTCAGACTTAAATATCTCAATATGTGTATTTTGGAAGAAAGACGGGAGAGGAGAGAAATGATAGAGACATTTAAATACCTCTGTGGCATAAATGGAAAGGAGTGAATCTCTTTTAATTGAAAGAAGCTCTGGAATGAGAGAGCATAGGCTAAGGGTGGTATATGCATGGAATGACCTCCTGGTAGGTGTGGTGGAGATGAAGTATGTATCTAAAGTCAAGAAAATGTGGGGCAAGTACAAAAGATCTTGGAAGGAGAGGAAGGAATAGTAGATGGTATAGATGGACAGACATGATAGGCCATATGGTCATTATCTGCTAACATTTTCTCTGATAAGATCCTTGATAGGCTTTTCCAGTGGTATCCTATTGAAAGACATAACCATTGACTGACTGAAGGGATGGGTTGATATTTTTCCTGATGTGATAGAGACTGTGTTGAGAACCTTCATTTAAGCAGAAAAAAGAAAGGACCATACATTCTATTAAGGGATCAGGGAAGGGACACAACTTTTTGATGGGTGTCTGGGACATGCAAGCAAGATGGGAATAAGGCCAACTAACATGGCTTGAAGGATATTCTTTAACTAAAATGAATTTTCTCTCTCTTTCTTTTTCTCTCCAATTACAGGCAGCAAGGCTGAATATGTGTTCATGGTTATGCACCAGTGCTAGCACTTAACTTTAAATGTTGGCTGGCCCAGCTGAATATCAGTCCCAAATTTGTTATTTTTCACAAAGCTGTTATCATGTCTTCTTTGTTTCATGGGAGCTCAAATCAATTGTGACCGAAAGCAGGTGATAGGCTATGTACATTGAAGGGCTGAGAGTTGAATCTCCTGTGTCTTTTCATACAGAATCTTCTCAAGGAAACTCCCATCCATGCTCAAACTCACCTCTAGTGTACTTCTAGGATGTTCCTAACGGATGTGCAGAAGCTCAGGCAGCTGGGAAAAACTTATTCTAGCATTTGACAGTTAAGGAACGCACTCCAAAGGTGAAAGTTAGGCTGAGTAGTAGTTGGTAAGTCTTGTCCAGGTCCTGGCACTCCCATGTATTCTTGTTATGTTAGGGAACAGGGGTTGCCTAAGAAATAAGATGGGAGAGTTAGAATATATTGCACTAAATGAAAAAACGGTGACAAAAACTGAATGCAATAATCAAGATGAGGTCACACCATGGAGCGATACAGGGGCATTATATTATTCTTCGTCTTATTTAACATCCCTTTCCTAATAATTCCTAGCATCCAGTTTGCATTTGTGGCACACTGGGCCAAAATATTTAGCATATTATCTACAATGATACCTAGATCTTTTTCTTGGGTGCTGGATTATTTTTCTCACTTTGCATTTGTATACATTAAATTTAATCTACCATTTGGATTCCAAGTCTTCCAATTTCCTAAGGTCTTCACAGTCCACGTGTGTTTTAACAATCTTGAATAATTTTGTGTCATTTGCAAACGTAATCACCTCACCTGTCATTCTGATTTCCAGATCATTTATAAATATGTTAAATAGCACCGGTCCCAGTACAGGTCCCTGTGGCACTTCACTATTCACCCTCCTCCATTGAGAGAAATGGCCATTTAACCCTACCTTCTATTTTCTGTCCAATAACCAATTCCTAATCCACAACAGAACATTGCCTCCTATCCCATGACTCTAATTTTCTTAGGAGTCTCTCATGAGGAACTTTGTCATAATCTTTCTGAAAATCTAGATATACTACATCAACTAACTCGCTTTTATTGACACGTTTATTCACTCATTCAAAGAAATGAACAAATTGGTGAGGCAAAACTTCCCTTGGTTGTATCCATGCTGACTCTGACCCATTAAACTACTTTTATCTATGTGTTCCGTAATTTTATTCTTTATAATAGTTTCAAATATTTTGCCCAGCACTGAAGTCAGGGCTTACTGTTCTGTAATTTCCCAGATCACACATGGAAACCCTTTTTAAAAATCAGCATTATATTGGCCACCTTCCAATCTTAAGGTACTATTTATGATTTTAATGATAGATTACAGATTACTAACAGTAGACAGGGATGGCGGGGAGGAAAGACAGAGGAAGGAGTTGCACACGGATGTAGGGGAAGGGTGAGAGAAGAAATTATACTTGGACATCCTGCTGAATATTTATCCCTCCTAGTTTTACCTTTGGGGGAAAGTTGTCAGAAATAAGAGATGTTTCTGAGAGAGAGAGAGAGAGAGAGAGAGAGAGAGTGAGAGAGAGAGAGAGAGAGAGAGAGAGAACATATTGCTTGCATTAATACATCAGCACTTCAATAATACAACAAACACTCAACAGGTTAAAAAAAAAAGGTTTTTTATTGTCCTCTCATTTGTTTCAGGCTGTACAGACCTCTGGCCATCTTTCTATCTGTTTAGAAAGGGGTTCTTTAACCAACTCCTCAATCAGCAGAACATTCAAAGGACTGTATTAGCACCGTAATCCTTTTTCAGATTTACAGGAATTTATGGCAAACGTCTATTGTCTCTCTACTTGCCTACATCAACCAGCTCTCAGTGTGCTGCTGGATCCTTCTCTAATTACTGAAACACCCATGTGTGGCCTTAGGCTTCAGCAATACGAAAACCAAACAAACATTATTAAAAATCTGGCCTCTGGCAACATCCCTGTTGGAAATCCTGGCTCAGATGACAGGACAGAGTAGTATAGGATGGCATATCCAAACTCATAGCATTCACATACATGAAAAAGTTTTACAAAACAACAAAATAAGAGACATGTGTTTTCTTATTCCCCTGGATTTGCCTGTTTTCTGCTTTGTTGTATGCCTATTTTGTATCAAAATGTCTGGTAGAGAATGACACGGGGAGGGGGACCCACAGTAACCACGGGGATGGGGGATAGATTCCATGGGGATGGGGCGGGGATGGGGACAGAGCCCTTGAGGACGGGGACAAACTTTGTCCCCGTGTCACTTTCTACTTTGAAGCCTGTTAATGAACTGGATGTTATTTATGTTTGATTGATGTAGACAATATTTTTATTTTTTGGAAAAACAAGCAACCATGCTGGCCACAGCTAGCAAAATTTGCATGGTGGATCCTGTACATCCTTCTACCTGCACATTTTCTAAGAAGACATTTTCTATTGCAGGAGGGACTGTGGAAGGCAGAAGAGCTAGACTGAATCCTGAGGTTATTGATGACTTCTTATTCATCCACAGATTAAAAAATCATAGGGCAAATTTTTCTTCCACTAGGGCATACAGAGCGGGTTGTATTTTGTACTCCTGGACATTTTAACAGGGTGGGTTAGGATTCCTTGGGATAGTAGAAGTCAGCTATTGTTGGGGTTGGAAGGGTAGAGGGTGGTGGTGGTGGTGGTGGTGGGGTTATTATAGTTGCTCATTGTTATTATTGTTTTCTATTTGTAATTTATACACAACAGTTGCACAGCATATTGTTCTTTTTTTATACTTTAACAAAAAGATTTACATATAAAATCATTAGTGTTCGAGGTTTCTGCAGTTGAGGACAGAGCCCATGGGGATGGGGACAGAACCTGCGGGGACGGGATGGGGATGGAGGCAGAACCACAGGGACGGGAACAAATTTTATCCCCGTGTCATTCTCTAATGTCTGGTTCAGAAAGGGATTTTCTACCCATTTACCAACTTTAAAGGAACAATCTTAGACCTTAATTTCCCAACAGAATTTTGCAGAGTTCTGCTGTAATGACTTCCTCCTTTCAGTATTAGTGGAGCATGTCATGAAGCACTGCTCCTTTTCTGTCTTCTATTTCTAGCTTTTGGAGAGTTTTATTCTAAGCTATTGCCAGAGTAAATGGAAAATGATTTAAGGGAGGGAAATATGAAGCCTTTTCTGTATATCCTGTTTTATAGGAAGAAAAGGCCTTTTGTAAAATTGCATGCCTGCATACTCAGACTGCTCCTGTAACAACAAAATAGTCAATAAAACCCAAATAAAACTAAAATTCCCACAAAAAATGAAAATGTTCTGGCTGTATGTCCCTATTATTTATAAACACACAATTTATAAATGACACGTGAAGGCATATTTTCAAAGTACTTAGACTTACAAAGTTATACAGAGGGGCATTTTTGATATAACGACTAAATGGCATCAGAGAAATTTATGGGAAAATATCCAAAGTCAAAGGTCCATAATTGAAAAAAATAGATAAATGGTTTGAGAGATTTCAAAATACTGCAAATATACATCTACAACTAGTACATCCTGGAAGCGAGGCGAGAAACGTCTCCACTGTTCGAAAATATACCAAGTAAAACTTCCAACTGAAAACGTCAGTGAGATGTTCCTTTGGTAGCGCCTAGGTGTTCCCGTGACATTCAACACATCTATATATAACATTGCACGTGGAAGAATGTCTCACACTGTGTAAACATGTCCCTCCATAGAGAGCCAAATTACTTTATAGAGGAGACACAACTCCTGGTCCACCTGTGCCTGAGGCACAGGAGGCTGTTTTCCAAATACCATCACCACCTACCCCCTAGAAATGTCTCCCTGTGAGTCTGGAGACAGATCAGAGATACCCTGGCAAGGTAAGTGTCAGCATTGCCCCCCTGGAGCACAGCAGCATTCATGTACTGTATTCTGGTTGCAATACCTGTAATTGCTATCTCATCAATGCAATGTGTTGCAGTATTTCCCATTCAGCATTAATTGCATTTCTAAATGTGGCAACAGAGAAATAAGGAACTGAGAGTTAAAAAGGCATTGCTGAAATCTGAATGTATGCCCCCCCCCCCCCAATCATGCCAACCATAATGAGGGACTGCACAGACCTACACCCATTCCTCCCTTATCCTGTCCACCACTTTTATAGTGCTGGGAACGTTGACAGCACCTTCCTAAAATACAGCCAGATGGCCACTTACACACCATCCCCACATCCATGCACATGCTGCACAGAGAGGCCAATATGCCACCCCCGTCCCCATGGCCACCTCAGCTCACATTCCACCTTTTCCCGTGTAATGCATAGCCCCTCCCTCCACCAGGGCCCCATACCCCCCATCTGCCTGTTACCATCTTTCACAGCCTATGTGATGAGCATTGCACAACTGCTATGAAAACATAATAATGTAAGGGAAGGCATCTGAACCCTGTCTGTACCAGCTTATGTGTTGAAGGCAGTTTGGAGTGCACCGGGAGGCTGAATCACTCTGGTGCCAGTACTGGTGAATCCAGTGTGAAAACCTAGTGCTGATCCGGTGCATGATGGAGTACCACAACCAGAGCACACCTATAACACCGCTCCCAAATCAAGGGCTGGGAATACATCTAACCTCCTTAGAATGAGCTCACAAACCTTATGTGTGTTGGACCCAATCCACAACCTATAAGATGACATAGAAAGGAACAAGGGAGGGGGAACCCTTTGCTCACACAACAACCTTCTTAGCACAATGCAGCCATAACATCAGGACAAATAAAACAGTTACTACAAACACCCACTGTGGGAGTCAAACACATAACTCTGAATTCAGAGTAGCCCCTCTGATCACATTGCTTCCAGGGTTCCCTACTATGTCATCTCATTGTTGCAACCAGGTAACAACAACTGACCACAGCTGTCCCTGCCGCCCATCAGCTAGCTGAACCATTATGCAAGACATGCAGGATGTCCTGATCTTACCTGCCAACTGTTTCCACACACAGTAAGCCCTCTAGCTGTCTCCCAGCCAGGTAAAAACCAGCCAGCCATCCACCAGACAAGCGAAGACCAGCTAACCATCCACCAGGCAGGCGAAGACCAGCCAGTTGTCTACTAGCTAGGTGAAGACCAGCCAGCCATCCACTAGCCAGATGAAGCCCAGCCAGCCATCAACCATGAACACTGGAGGCTGGTGGATATGAAGGCTGTGGACTGGGAGGTACCACACATCCCACCCAAGAGGAGAACCAAGGGAAAGAGGAAGAACAGGCCCACCCATCTGCAGGAAGTCCCAGCTGGGAAGGCCAGGGATCCAGCCTCCTGCCCTAGCCATGAGGACCCACATTTGCAGCTCTTGCAGCAAGTTGCTACAACATAGATTGCTATGTTGCAGGAGCTGCAGGCCCAGCACCTGATTCTGGGCCAAATGTTGGCATGGTTCCAGAGGCTGGCAGTGGAGTGCAGGCCCCTTCAATGAGAAATATGAACATTATCCCTTCCCCTGATGTTTTTGGGATTAGTTAGAAAATGTTGACTATAAATCTTATATATCGTTTGGCATACAAAGGTCTGTGTCTCCACTTTGTCCAATATGTGTGGATACACTGATATGCAAGGCTGATGGGTGCTTTGGTGCCACCACTACTACGCAAGCCTGGGGAAAGGGAGACTGCATAATGGTGGTGGTGGTGGTGGGGGGGGGTTGGAACACAGGACTGCAATCTCTCTTACCACTCCCTTGTGGCAGGTCATAGCTATAGGCCATCATGGAGTGGGGCCTTTCCCAAGCAAAAGCTTCAGGCCAGATATTGGCCTGCTAGGTCCTGGGGGCAGGGCAGCCCCTCTGTTAGCAAGGAGATGGGCGAGATACCTGTCAGCGAAACATGTGCAGGGAATGTTGCTGCTGCATGCACGTGTCTTCAGATAGATCCCTGGCCCAGCTCATCCCGAAAAGGGGGGGGGGGGGGCAGACAGTAGCTGGCTTCTTAAATCTGCTGGGGAGAGGATCCACTACCACCAGATAACCTACACCCATCAGCTCAGCCAGTGTCACCCTGGGGATTTGAGGAAGGTCTGGAATGTTGAAGCTTTAAAGAAAATGACCCCTTACTGTTGGTACAGTGACCTGGACATAGCAATACAAAGCAGGTCACAGTATGGGGCAGACTGTTCACCTACTTCACCATAGAACTCTATAGTCATCTGTGCCCTGGGGTGGGGGTGGAGTGGGGGCATCAACTTTTGCTACAATACCTATGTTGCCACCAGATATGTGGTGTCAGCAAATGCTGGAGTCGATGGGGCTACATGGTCTGTGACAAAAGCTTTGGTGGCTACCTGGCCATGCTGGATAGTGGAATCTGGTTTGCATCACAGGTATCCTGTGCGGATTACGGTAAACTGGCGGATGACTGGAACAAAGAGCTCCCATTTCAGTTACAGCCATCCAAGCTTCAGGCATTTATTCTTTCTATTCCTAAGCGCACACCTAATGCTCTTCAATGTGAACTTCTTTACAAATTTGCACTCCAGTTATACTTTTCTCCATGCTGCTCGAGCTGGACTGCACACGACTGGACACTGTTCAAAATGTGACCTCCCTGATGCTACATTAGGCCATACATTTTGGTCTTACTTAACAGTTTTTGAGTGACCTTCTCGATGGTTTTCACAGATTATGGACCTTTGAATGTTCAATGCCTGCCAGCACTGTTGTTTGATGAGTATATATTTGATGGGCCTGTACAACAGGAATGTAAAGATTATCTATGCCTGGTGATTTTGATGGGTCTCAAAACCATATTATTTTCTTGGCTGTCTCCTGGGGCGCCCTCTTGTCAGCATTGGCTCTCTTATATGATTTACTAAAGGTGAATGGATGGACTCCAAATGCATGATTTTTCCAATGCACTGGGAAAATGTTTCTGTCATGTTTTGGAGCCCTTTTAGCAGACCCTTACTTCTGAGGCCAGAAGTTGGTTGCTTAATTGTTGAATTAATCTTCACTACCTGTTTTATTTTTTCTTCATTGCATATTTGCTCATCTAACGTCTTATTATTTGTCATTTACAGGACCATTCTTGAGGAGTGGGGGGAGGGGGGCTTGAAAAAGTTGCTGGAAGTAATATGTCTATGACTTTTGCTTTGTCTTTGGGTTTGTAATCTTATTTGTCACTATTTTTGGTTGAAATAATAAAAATGATGTAAACACATATAGGTGCCCTGCTGTGGCCAGGTAGAGGGCCACATATACTGAAGTGGGTTACAGTTAGCCTACTTGAAACATTTCCCTGTCTGTTCCTTACAAGAGACCTGCCCCATAAACCCCCATGATCCTGCAGCCCAACACCCTTTTGCCACATGTCATAGAGCTGTACACATTAAAGATATGTTGTCTTGCACTAGCAACCCACCTGGTACCAACCAGCAGATATGGCTAGGCTGTGTCTAGACTATAGTTTAATCTCTGTTTCACATGTTTCCTTACCCACAAACAACTTGGCTGAGCACCTTGAAAGACATGCAAACAGCTGCATCATATTTAGATATTAACATTTCTACAGCAATGGTATACGTTGGTGAGGAGGGAAGAAAAATCAACCCTGTACAACTGTGGGGGATATAAACATGGGGCAGGAGTCAAAGGAACCATTAGACACATGTTTATTTTATCACAATTGTTAACAGTCTGGTACTAAGCAGCAGGGGAGATGCCCATATGAACAAATAGCCTCAATCTGGGATCAGCAGGACACAGGCCAGGGGAATAGTGTACGCACCAGGCCGGAGCCACCTGCAGGGGATGAAGAGCAGGAACTGGATACCCCCCCCTTCCGGAATATGTTGGGTCTGTGAGAGGCCCCACCTCTGGCCAGATTTAAAATGGGTTGCAGGATTGGAGAGAAGGTTCAAAATTGCACAACTATAGAGGATTGTAGGAGTGTGTTCACTGCTCTGGGAATGACAGGCAGTACATACATATGGTCCCCCCTGACCCTTGGAATGGGTGGGCACCTGAGAAAAAGGGAATGGGGTTCACCACACAAACAGGGATGGAGCCTACTGGGGAAACATATAAGGTACAAAACAGGAGCCAAGTCAACAGATGTAGACCCATGTGCAGCCTGTAAAGATAGACATATAAAACAGAAGAACAGGCATAAGATAGGGACCCCTTTACCCTGATTCCAGTAGAGAAATTGGTGCATAGATCCATTCCCAGGGCCTCTTCCCTTACTCCCCCCCCCTCCTTGCAGGCAGCCACAACTGGGTGTGTCTAGTTGAGAGCAAGACATTTGTACATAGGCTGGAAACAGTTGGTATCAGTATCACAGTCCACTGTATCACAGTATCACATTCTACAGCGTCAGAGTCCACTGCTGTCCCTTGTGTTTCTGTTGACCAGTTCCAGTGCTCTATCCTGTCCTGCATCCAGGTCCTGCAAAAAGCAAGGAGTCCTTGATTAGCAGATACATAGGGCAGAACATGTCTCAGGTCTGCTTCCTAGCAGAAGGGGAAGGTTGGAATGAGAGGTCTGTGTTTACCTGCAGAATATGGCAAAAGCTGAATCCATCTGGTTCAAGGCTTTCTAGGTGCAGCTGGCTGATTTTAAGGGGAGAGAATGGAAGGCAACAGTGTCAGGTAAGGAAAGTTCAAGGCAGAATGAAAAGCCACCTCCCACCTTGGTACCATTATAGGAAGCTGGAGTTTCCAAAGCAGATTCTAAATAACAGCTACAGCAATCTCCTTAAACATTTATGCATATGGGTCATAATCAAATGCAAATATCTATATCACTAACAATCTCCTAAAACATTTTCTGTTGTGGATCATAAATGAAAAAAAACAAAATGTCCATCTCCAAAATGTCTAGTCCTGCCCTAGATGTTCCCAGGGGCGTATTTAAATGTTCATCTCAGGATTTTCAACTTTTCACACACCATACTGAGAATGGCATTCAACCACGAGGAAAATTTCACTGATGGTGAAATTGAACTTCTGGTAAAGGAGATAGCCAAAAGGAACTCCAATCTATTTACCCCTAAGGGCCAGAGGCTGGCAGCCATCACAAAGGTCCCTCACAGCCTCCCACTCTCTTGAGGCTGTGAGGGACCCCATCAATTCAGTCTACCACTATAACTGTGAAATGGAAGACTGCAAGCAAAAGTGGTGGCAGTTAAAGCGGGAGGTGAGGCACAAGGCTGGAGCAAACAGCACAGAGCAGCACACCATCAACCTTACTTCCCTGGAGTGGATGGTGCATAGCCTCCTGCTCCAGGAGGGGATCCATGAGATTGAGAGACAGGACACTTCAGCACAGCCTGAGGAGTCAGGTAAGTTTTGGCCCAGGAAGCTGTGTTGTCTGTTGTGATTCACTCTCTCTTCCATAAGTGGGTCAGTGTGGGGTTCTTCTCTGGGAGGTAAGTGGGGGAGGGGGTAAGAAGGCACACCAGAAGTCATGCTGAAAGGCTGGTTATCAGGGGCCATGACCCAAAATACCAACATGGAGTAGCAGTTTGTCAGCAGGTGGGGGGCTCAGATAGGTGGGTGAAGACCTCGGTACTTGTTATAGTTTGGAGTCTCCTTTCGCTTCCTCCACCTTGACCCATCACCAACAATTGCATATCTGCTTTCCACACCTCTGTGCTCTTGTCACTATACCCTCTGCACCCCTTCCACAGTCCTTCTATGTCTACCTACCTACCTACCTGTGTTGCTTTTTGGTACATTGATCTCTGAGGTAGACAATGCTCCATAACACTTGGCTCCAGCAGTGTTGCATCTAGATGTACATCTTTGAGTTGGGTGACAGTGACATTCCTCACCATCTGTGGGCTGGATGTGCACATGTAGGGGTATGTACATGAATGCTGCAAAACAGTGGCAGGTTAGGTAGAGAAACAAACAAACACATGTCCTTCATTTTCCCTATGCAGGAGATGACACAGACTCAGAAGTCGAGGCAGGCCCTAGAGGCCATCAGCCCAAAGCATCCTCAAAGGCAAGTTGAAGAGACATCAACTGTGGCAGCATCACCCATACATGAGGCCAGGGGAGGTGAAGAGCAGGTAGGAGATGAGACCTTCCAGAGGCAGGTGGAAGTGGCTGAGGCTGCAGTACTGGATCCCACCCCCAAAGCCTTTGCTGATGTGCCCCATGAGGGTGAAGAGCCACAAGAGGAGGCACAGTAGGCCCATCACAGACCTTCTAGGCAGAGATGGTAGCTGCTGTGACTCACTAACCAGCTCCTTAGCCACAACGTGCAGCTTGGTGATTATCGCAGCCAGAAGTTGAATCTGCTCTGGGAGAAGGTAGAGGCACAAAGAGAATGTGGCCAACTGCTCAGAAGGTTAACATAACCAGCTAAGTTGCAACACCGTGCCAACTCCATCACTGGAATGCCCACAAAATAGCTGGTTTCGGCTTGGGTGCTAACCGGGCATTTTCAGTGGCACTATCCAATTAAGTACTGCTAAAAGTGCCTGGTTAGCCCCGGATAGGCAGGTTAAACAGCCAGGAGCCTTTTTGAATATTGGGCCTGTAAATTGTTTGCCCTTGCAGTGTTCTCAGCCTTCTCCAAATTAAAGTGCATGTTAACAGAATCTTTTATTGTTGAGATTGAGGCAGCTTGAATTGAGGAAACTTGCATTTATAAATGTAGTAAATGTTTATCCAAATGAGAACAGCTGTTATCGACACTTGCAAATTTCTCTACTGTCTCTAAAGAGAAAGTTGCCATCTGTGCAGATGAGAATTTAAACATCCCTTCTACTAGGTTAATTGCTAACCATAGATCTTTCAATGTTATCTCTTGAGTAGATACATTGCCACTGGGAAATTATGGGATCTCTATAAGAGTTATAGCTTTCGGCATTGGAGCAATGTCCAATCTCCCTTCCTTATCAAAATGGCAATTAGGGGTTGATGTTACACACAGCTCAAGCTCAGATCTACTCCCAAGGATTTCTGGAAGAGGAGGAGGAGTTTGTTTCATGGATCTTAAAGAACCTCCAGGAAGGGATCCAGTAGTCAGAGCAGGCCTTTCTCCCACATTAGTGGGAGTCAAATGTTTGTCTATAACTCTACCAAGTTGTGCAGCAGTGGGTTGTGGTTTGCCTTTGTTTCACCATCTCCTATAGACTGGTAAAGTAAAGCTATTTACTTGAATTCAGATGACCACTTGTGCAAGAATATTAAAACTGTTTCAATGCTGTTCTGGCAGTACTCCAAGAGGCACCCAAGGGGCATAGTGTACCCCTTAGGTCACATCCTGCGGCTGTGTGCCACAGCACAATAGACCAGTAAGTCCACTCGATGATGACAGAGAAAGGTGCCAGATACACTGTCTGCTCACACGTCATGCCAGAAACTCTGGGACTTCACACTGTCTGTAGTCCATGCTCTTTCCCAAGTCTCCACAGCACTGCTGGGTTATTCTAGACTGGTAAGTCCCTTCGATGACATCAGAGGAAAGTGCCTGATAGACAGCATGCTCATGTGGCACACCAGAACCTCCAGGACTTCATATTATCAATAGTCTATACTTTTCCCCCAACATTTTTAGGACTTATCACTTAGGTTTCCTTTTATAAAATTCCCCCAATTTTGTTTATGGAACTATCAAATTGAGCCTGATTTTTTTTTTAAATTAATAAAAACAAACAAAAACATTGTCTGTATTTGTGATAGCTGGATAAATCTTATGACATATTTGTAATGGAACCCACTCACAACTGATCCAATTGGTGTTCCCCACCCACCACATCTCCCTAATCTGTCATACTGTGAGAGACTGAATGTCCATCAAACCCAGCATCTTGTTTCTAACAGTGTCCAGCCTGGGTCACAAGTACATGGCAAGATTCCAAAGAGTAACACAGATTTTATGCTATTTATCCTAGAAATATGCAGTAGATTTCTCAAAGTCCACCTTAATAATGGCTTATGGATTTTCTTTTATGAAATTATCCAAGCCTTTTTAAAACTCTGCTAAGCTAACTGCTTTCATTGCATTCTCTGGCAATGCATGCCAGAGTTTAATTACATATTGAGTGAAGAAATATCTTGTGCATCACCCAGCTATTACAACACATACAACCTGGCCAATTTGCTATTCAGGCTCGTCATTGAAAGTCTGTGCTGTCTGGATAATTTCTGGATTTGCATTGACTCTGCCCTTGGACCGCTCTGGCACTAATTGGATAGTACCATGGTGGTTTGCCCGAGTATTCAACAACTCTGTCCAGTTAAGGTAAGTACCACTAAATATCTGGGTTTGACTCAGTCACCATGATTTAACTGGGTAGGAGCATCATCTGTTCAGTTAAATAGTTTTAAAAATCGGCAGAGCAAGATGGCGGCACCAACAGCTCGTTAATGACTCCCCTGAATTTGTTGGTGTTATCCTCTTTTCCTCGTTTTTGAACTTTTTCTTCTTACCTGGAAAGGTTATGCCTCATACTAAGAGGAAAGGAACCGATAGAGCCGGAGTTCAGCCGGCTCTGACTTCAACGCCGACCCAACAAACGCTGGAGAGTTTCATTATGAGGCAATCCACTAGTGAAGTGATTGGAAACCCCGCTGATCTGTCGGCACAAGGAGAAGCCGGGATCTTGTCCCCTCCGACGCTCATACCACCTCCGCAACCGGCTATACTCGGCTGTGATGCCGGATCCCTATCCCGCAAAGATGAGAAAAGGGCGGTATGTCTGAACCCTGTAGCCGAGCCGATAGCCGAGGCCCTTTTTACAACTGAGGCCGGCGGTCTTGCTATGGCGCAAAGACCGGGAACAACTGTGAAGGTAACGCTGGAGGCTATATGGGAATCACTCCAGCGTTTGGATCAAGCTGTGATGAGCTCCACGAGCAAAATAGAAACTTTAGTAAATAATGTTCAGGACTTAAATGTTTCATTTGCATCGATGAAGGTGGAGATTAATGAAAAAATAATATCCTTGAATGAAGAAAATGTAAAATTGAAAGAAATTTCTACTACACTTATAAAGGATAATGCACTGATTCACAATAGACTGGAACACTTTGAAAACTACAACCGAAGGTTAAACCTTCGATTGTTGAATTTTTCTTATACTTCAGTGTATTCTCTGTTTGAATTATTCAAACGATATTTAATTGAGAACTTAAAATTTTCCCCTGAAAATATTCCGCCTCTAAATAAAATATTTTTTCTACCAATAAAGAAAGAAAGAGAAGAGTTACATACACAAAAACAAGGAGAACTGAATGTTTCAGAACTGCTGGAAATTTCACTAACATCATCCTTAGTGGAGAGACAAACTTTATTGGTATCATTTGTTTTCCAGCAGGATCTTGATTCTGTGTGGAAAATGGCTTTAAAAAACTTACAAGTACCCTTTTATGGTGGAAAAATCTGGGTATTCCCAGACGTAACAAAACAGACCCAAGCAAGGAGAAAAGATTTTTTGGCATTACGGACTGCTACTTTGGCTTTGGGAGCTACATTTAATCTAAACTATCCATGCAAGTGTAATGTTAAATATTTGGGTGTTAAATATCTTTTCTTTATGCCTGAGCATTTAAAACAATTTATCGAGCAAAAAAAATATTATAATGTTATCGGGAGCCAAACAAATTGATCCAGGATTAATGAATTAGAATTAATTTGGTGGATAATTGTGTTAAGCTTTACTTATATGGTCTGTGCCAGAGCCGGTGGTGGGAGGCGGGGATAGTGCTGGGCAGACTTATACGGTCTGTGCCAGAGCCGGTGGTTGGGAGGCGGGGCTAGTGCTGGACAGACTTATACTGTCTGTGCCTTGAAGAGCACAGGTACAAATCAAAGTAGGGTATACACAAAAGTAGCACACATGAGTTGTCTTGTTGGGCAGACTGGATGGACTGTGCAGGTCTTTTTCTGCTGTCATCTACTATGTAATGCTCTATTTGAAATAATCTTATCTCCTGAGTTTAAATGGCTCTAACCCCCCAATTGGTGGTCTAATACAAGATATGATAAAAAGGAAATGTGTGATAGATTAAGGGACTATATTTTCTTTTCTTGTAAAGTATTGTTTTTCTTTTTTTTTTCCTTTTTACTTAATGATTTGATTTCTTGGTATTATGTATTCTGTTTTTCTTACTCAAGTGTTATGCTTGTAAAAACTTGAAATGAATAAATATAAATAAATAACATAGTTTAAAAAATCAACTCCAATCAATTCCTGCCTAACGTCTCATGCTTTATCTTCATATGCCCACCTTCCAGCTGTCACATGGAAACAGATAAACTTTAATTTATCTCAGTTTTTATGCTCTCCTCATGGCAGTATCTCATCCTGATGCACTGATCAGATAATCCCCATAAGAACCAAGAATTTTGAATCAGCAGCCACTCCCTATTTAGTTAAACTTGTGGCCTAACCAACTCTTTGGAGGCTGTAAGAGCAGCAGTCTGGAATAAGTGAAATCTCTCTCTCCTGGTTGGAGGGTAGGCCATCCTAACCTCCTTTCACTACATATACACATGCTGAAGGTAAATGCTAAAGAAAGCCCATAATAGAGAGATGATGAGTCCCAGAAGAGAGATGCTTTGGGGATAAACTAGGAGTGGCCTAGTGGTTAGAGCACCAGTCTTGAAATCCCAAGGTGGCCAGTTCAAATCCCACCATTGCCCCTTGTGATCTTGGGCAAGCCACCTATCCCTCTGTTGCCACAGGTACAAACAGATTGTGAGGCTTCCTGGGACAGAGGAATATCTGGTGTACCTGACTGTAACTCACCTTGAGCTACTGCTGAAAAAGGTGTGAGTAAAATTCAAAATAAATAATACTTTCTCTTTAGATTTTGACATTAACCGTATGTAGGGAAAAAAATAGCAGCTCAATCAGAGTTTCCACACAGTGTACCACCTAGCAAGGTACCATCTTGGAACCCCTGATCAACAGGGTTTTATAAAGTGAGAAATTTCTAAATATTTCAGGTATCTGTTGTTAGTATAAAAATCGCACTAATTGGTACTTGTAACTAGTTTGATTCTGGTAAGCCATCTGAAAAAACAAAAAGAAAAATAAATGCTGAATAGGTGATTGGCACACCATTTCTGCTTTCTTTTCTCCTTTTAGGCATAACATAAAAACAAAATGTTCCCAAATGTAGCTGTCATTCTTGATCACATGCACCAAAGGAGGTATTTTTCCAAGCAGGAAAACATTTGTTAAAGCACTTCTTGTGTCAGGATTATACACTAGAGAAACCTGTCTGTCAGTTAACTTTTCTTTGCCAAGTTTTGAGGATAAAACAGCAGTAATTCTGTGAAACAATGGAAAAAAAAAGAATGATGGGGCTACTTGTTTGTAAAGATAAAGTAGAAAATCATTATTTACAGTTATAAAATGGGTGAATAAAATTTAAGAAAAACAATGGAGCAATTCTATAAAATAAGCACTAACACTGATGCATTTGTTAGAATACTAATCAGAAGGCAGAAAACGCGTTTCAAATGTGATAGAGCATTATTCCAACAGATTCAAGATAACACAAAGACTGACATGAATCATGCTTCGTCAATGGGCTGCATCAGGGGTCACAGTGCTCCGGTCAATCATATATAACACTTGTTCTTAAAGAGAAAAACGCAACCAGTAACAATTGTAAACAACTGCTGGGCATGCTTCAGGTTCCATTGGACTCCATGGGAATATCCTCAGGCTCAGCTTCAATTGAGGGCTCTGCCATATCCATGGTTTCTAGACCAGGCCAATGGAGACAGAATCTGAGCCTGATCTGGAACCCATGGATATGGCAGAGCCCTTAATTGAAGCTGAGCCAGAGGATATATCTATGGAGTCCTAGGGAACCTGAAGCATGCATAGCGGTTGTTTATGAGTGTTCCTGGGTGCTTGTCTTCTCTTTAAGAACAAGTGTTATATGAATGACCAGACCATTTTGGCCACTGATGCAGCCCATTGATAGGGCAAAATGTGATTCATGTCAGGCTTTGAGTTATCTTTACTTTGTTGGAATAAAGCTCTACCACATTTGAGATGTGTTTTCTGCCTTCTGATTGGACTGCTTGGTGCTGCTTGCAGATTAGTTTACTCTCCTTTATTTTATCTTATGCGCTAGAATACTGGCATAGATTCCCACATTTACACCATCTTTATACATGGTGTAAATGATGGTGCCTAAATAATGTCACATTTTCATGTAACCTATTGTCCCCTGGATCCTTTTCTCTCGAGTTGGTTGAAGATACCTTCTTTGGGACTATTACCTCTCCTTATTTTCTACTGACCCCCCCCCCCCCCCCCACACTTGAAGAGGGTGCCCTATAGTCATGGCCAGTTACCTCAAGCTTGCTGCAATACGATGAGGTGGTTCAGAGTCACTAAGCTCGTGCACTTGACCTGAGGCTAGTGCAGGGAATAAACTAAATTACAGAATTTAAAAAAAATTAAAAAGAGGGACACACACCGGTATTGTTTCATTAAAACTGTATTTCTTTGAAGTAAAAAAGTTAAAGTTGTAAAATGTAACAATAGAATGTCAGTGACAAAACAATATTTTCAAATAACCAAATTATTTTACTAGTGACTTTACAAGAACCCACTTCATGAAGACATAGAGGGGCATTTTCAAACATGGACACCCATATGTAAGGACGGTGCCACGAAGGGGCGGGGAAACCTATATTAGCAAAACAACATGGGCGTCCATCTTTCGTTTTGATAATACAGTCAGGGATGCCCAAATCTCAACATTTAGGTCAACCTTAGAGATTGTCGGCCTAAATGTTGAGATCGTCAACCTTAGAGATGGTTGTCCCCAGTTTTCGGCGATAATGGAAACCGAGGACGCCCATCTCAAAAATGACCAAATCCAAGCCCCTTGGTTGTAGGAGGAGCCAGCATTCTTGGTGCACTGGTCCCCCTTACATGCCAGGACACCAACCGGGCACCCTAGGGGGCACTGCAGTGGACTTCAGAAATAGCTCCCAGGTACTTAGCTCCCTTACCTTGGGTGCTGAGCCCCCCAAACCCCCCCAAACCCCACTCCCCACAACTGTACACCATTACCATAGCCCTTAGGTATGAAGGGGGGGCACCTACATGTGGGTACAGTGGGTTTTGGGTGTGTTTTGGAGGGCTCACATTTACCACCACAAGTGTAACAGGTGGAGGGTGTGGGATGGGCCTGGGTCCGCCTGCCTGAAGTGCACTGCACCCACTAAACACTGCTCCAGGTACCTGCATACTGCTGTGATGGAGCTGGGTATGATATTTGAGGCTGGCATAGAGGCTGGCAAAAAATGTTTTTTCATAATTGTTTTTTGGGTGGGAGGGGGTTGGTGACCACTGGGGTAGTGAGAGGAGGTCATCCCCGATTCCCTCTGATGGTCATCTGGTAAGTTTGGGCACCTTTTCGAGGCTTGGTCGTGAAAAAAAAGGGACCAAGTAAAGTCGACCAAATGCTCGTGAGGGACGCCCTTCTTTTTTCCATTATCGGCCGAGGACGCCCATCTGTTAACCACACCTCCGTCCCGCCTTCAGTATACTTCCGTCACGCCCCTGGGAACTTTGGTCGTCCCCGTGACAGAAAGCAGTTGAGGACGCCCAAAATCAATTTTCGATTATGCTGAATTGGGCGACCCCGAGAGAAGGATGCCCATCTCCCGATTTGTGTCAGAAGATGGGCATCCTTCCCTTTTGAAAATAAGCCTGATAAGCATTTACCAAGGAACAATTCCAATCAGATAAATATTTATCAGTTATGTTGTCTCTCTAATCCCACAAATTCTTAAACTTTCTTCTTCCCCTTTTCAAGAAAATGATTCTTTGTGATATTTTTATTTTGCAGGCCACCCCAGCATTCTCCTCTGAAAACTGCACTTCAGCATTTAAGGTAAGTAAAATTTAAGTAAGCTTTTCAAACACCGCAAAGTCCCATTTCTCACACATGCAAGTATTCACTTAGCTGGAATCTGTCTTGACTTAGGTTTTGGTCTTTCTTGAAAAGGTGGGACCTTTTGTTTCACACCGCTCCAATGTTGTCTCTGGAATGTTGACCTACTACTGTTAATAAACACAACTCAAAAAGCGAGTCTAAATCCCTGTCTTATCCAGATACACTTTCTATTTGGAAAAGGGAATCCCTTGGGCTTCTAGCTATTTAAAATCAAAACAAAACTGAAAACACAGATTCTGAATTGAGGAATCTATCTTTTTAATTATTTACCTAAACTAGGAAGGGTACAGGTTTTCTTTCTGGATGCTTGCACACTTTGCTTTCACATCCACACTTATGCCATTTAATCTTTGTATTACACCTTTCACTCAGGCTATATGGACCCAATTTCAGTATAATAGTATTAGAAGAAATATTTTTTAAAATCAAACCACTTCCCAGGTTTCTCACTTCAACCTTTCAATATCACCTTTTTAAGAAAACAACACAGTCACTCACTACTATTTCACTTAGCTTCTTTGAAGCTTTAACCCTCACTGTCACAAAGAGCTCACAAACATGCACTCACTCACTCAGACATCTTCAGCTCCTCTCACCACAACCTCAGCTGCTGTTGCCAGGAGAGACAGAGACTTGGAGTCACCAGCTGATCTCCAGTGGCCAATCATAATACTGTTCACAAACCTTTTAAATGTATGGAACTTAACTGTAAGGTCCAATGTCTCCATTTTGATCACATTAAAATCAATGAGAAAAGGTCATTTTTGTCAAATTTAACACATTATCCTCAAAAATTATCTTTAAAAACATGTTCTCTGAGAGATCATTAAATGCCATATTTCATATTTTTCTCATAAATTTAGCTCCACAAAAACAGGCAATACATTTTCTCAAATCATTACCCCCAAATCCCCCCAAAAGCCACAGATGTCCCCTCCAAAAATATTTAATAACATCTCGAGTATACTTCCAAATAATTCCTGTCCAAGAAAACCAATTTTAAAAGCCAGAATTACCCCAAATCTAAATCTTCTCATTTCCCCTAAGAAATGATTTATGCCAAAAATTTTAAAACACTACCCCACCACAAGCAGTTCTTAGAAGCCCATAACCACAAAATAATTTCACTAAAAATGAACCCCTAAGCTCCCAGCCTAACGCATTCCAAATTCATATGCAGATGATTTTTTTTTTACTCATACGTTACACAGATCTGCATTTAATTGATTTAACACCAATTCAAGAGTGTCTTCATGAGGTTGCTAGGTGGCCTAATGAACATAATCTTGTTCTTAATCCAGACAATATAACCACACTCGGATCTACTTCACTAAAATTAAGAGATAACTCACACCACAACAGTGAAGATTCAACAACGTTCTCTTTTGAGGGAGGAAAGGGATCTCATCATACTGTGGCAGCTGGAACACACATTTCTTAGAAGCTTCTAAGAAATGTGTGTTCCAGTTGCCACAGTATGATGAGATCCCTTTCCTCCCTTAATCCAGACAAGACAATAGTCATTTTGATCACAATCTCTAAACGAGTAGGATTGTAAACAGTCCACTACCCTACAGTCTAATGCAAACATATATGGCTCATGACATGGTACTTAGAACACACTAGTATATAATATTTTGAATGTTGTTCAGAGTTTTTTTTTTTAAACAAATAATGCTTTTTAATCTTGTAATATCTATAGAGGTAGTTGTCAGCATACTACAATTTATAAAGATGGTAATTATTTAACTTGTCATTTTTAAAGGACAGAATTCTGTTGTTGTACACCAAGCTTCTTAGTTGTTATAACCCAGTTGGTGAGTTTTTCTAAATCCATCATCTTTTATTACACTCTTTCATATTGATACAATTTCTTTTGAAAGGCACTGTATAAAAGATGATTTATTCACATCATTGGAGGTAATACACACTTTTTTCCTAGTTCATAAATTTCCAAATTATTTTTTGGGATTTATTTAATTTTTCCCAAGTTATATAACACTTTAGAGAACAATCAATATGCATGTTCACTTTATCAAAGTATACTTTTCTTGGGTTCATCCAAAGATATATTTTCTCAAACATTCTTTCACTTTTACATAGCTCCCTTACCTTGTGTGCTGAGCCCCCCAACCCCCTCCCAAAACCCACTACCCAAAAATGTACACCACTACCATAGCCCTTACAGATGAAGGGGGCACCTAGATGTGAGTACAGTGGGTTTGTGGTGGATATTGAAGGGCTCACATTTACCACCACAAGTGTAAATGGTAGGGGGGATGGGCCTGGGTCCACCTGCCTGAAGTGCACTGCACCCACTAAAATTGCTCCAGGTACCTGCATACTGTTGTGATGGACCTGAGTATGACATTTGAGGCTGGCATAAAGGCTGGCACAAAATATTTTTTAAGAGTTTTTTTGAGTGTGGGAGGAGGTTAGTGACCACTGGGGGAGTAAGAGGATGTGATACCCAATTCTCTCCGGTGGTCATCTGGTCAGTTTGGGCACCTTTTGGTGGTTTGTTCATAAGAAAAACAGGACCAGGTAAAATCATCCATGTGCTCATCAGGGACGCCCTTTTTTCCATTATAGGTCGAGGACGCCCATGTGTTAGGCACACCCAAGTCATGCCTTTGCTATGCCTCCGACACGTCCCTGGGAACTTTGGTTGTCCCCGCGACGGAAAGCAGTTGGAGACGCCCAAAATTGGCTTTCGATTATGCTGATTTGGGCGACCCTGTGAGAAGGACGCCCATCTTCCGATTTGTGTCGAAAGATGGGCGTCCTCTTTCAAAAATGAGCCTGTTAATCACTAGTATACTTCCTCACTAAGACAATTCATCACTGGGATGCTTCATCACTGAGACATTTCATGAGCTAGACATTTCATATCTGAGACATTTTAATGATATTAAAGTCATATTTGAAAATAATGGTCCCCCCATGCAGAAAGGAATTTTAGAGGTTAAATGTTAGTATATTAAATAAGATGGAAATGATTAAATGCTGTCTTTACCAGGTGCAGGAAACTGTTATTAGACATAAGCATGTTTGGAAGAAAACAGGAAAGTGAATACAATGTATGCAGATGTCTGAGCATATAGATAAAGTATGGAATAATGTATGATAGTTCCACATTCCTATAAATGTTAGATTTTTCCTGGAACCACTAGCAGTGTTGGAACATACCCTGGATCTCCTGAACTTGCAGATATAAGCAGAATCAAGCCAATTTTTCAAAGTTTGTGTCCCATGATTTGTGATATAACCAGTTAATTTATGACAATGCATTCTTAATAAAAGAGCAGAGGACCTGAGGGATTTTGAGGCAATTCTGGGTGAGCTCACTGTCATTATCTGGGACCCTCAGGCTTTCTCTCAAAGACTTATGTTTTTTATTAGTGGTATGTGTGTATTTTCTATCCTTTGGCCTTCTAGAGATGGAGTAAAGAGCCGGGTATGTTGCCTGCTCCGGAGGGGTCTTAGGCAATCAATTTCATCAACAAGACACTTCATCATTAGGGAATTTTATCAGTGAGACATGTCATCAACTGGACATTTTATTAATGAGACATTTCATCACCGAGAAACTTCATAACTGGGACATTTCATCACCAAGACACCATCAATGGGACACTTTGTCACTGAAACAATTTATCACGGGGCTATTTCATCACTGAGATACTTTATTACTGGGACACAACATCACTGAGACAATTCATCACTGGGATACTTCATTACTGAGACATTTCATCATTGTGGCACTTTATCACTGGGACACTTCATCATTGAGACATTATTCAGTAATAGTATCAGGGCACGCTCATGTCATTACAAAATTGCCATTCCTTATGCTGCACAGGGGTACTGCTTTATGGATTTACCACCTTTATGTCCTGTTTACCTAAATTCATGTAGTGATAGCATAGCTCCTTATTTAACAGCAATAAGAGGCCCAAGGTAATGTGGAGGGGCATAATCGAACGCGAACGCCCATCTCCATGGGCGTCTATGTCCGAAAACGGGTATGTGAAGAGGCGGGACAGACCCATATTATCGAAAAAGATGGGCATCCATCTTTCGTTTCGAAAATACAGTTTGGACAGACCAAATGCCATGGATTTGGTCCCTTCTGAGATGGGCGTTTTTTTTTTTTTTTTTTGCGATAATGGAAACTAAAAACGTCCAGCTCAGAAACGTCCCAATCCAAGCCATTTGGTCGTGGGAGGGACAAATGTACAACACTACCATAGCTCTTAGGGGTGAAGAGGGCAACTACATGTGGGTACAGTGGGTTTTAGAGGCCTCCCATTTACCACCACAAGTGTTACGGGTAGGGGGGAAGGGCCTGGGTCTGCCTGCCTGAAGTGCACTGCAGTACCCACTAAAAGTGCTCCAGGGACAGGACTTATTGCTGGTGTATAACCTTGGCACAGCAGTTGACACCTGAAGACTAATCTTGCTGAAAACGTCCTTTATTTGAATAAGCACCTTTACTCACAGTTAACTGCAGATCAGAGGTTGTGCCCCACTGGCAGTGGTGTGCTGGAGCAGGCTCTCACAGGCTCGCAAGAGCCGGTTGTTAAGTTTTTAAGAATTTTGGGAGCCGGTTGTTAAAGTAGGGGCCTCCATGGCTACTTTAACAACTGGCTTCCAAAATGTGGGCTTGGGCCCCCTGCTGAATTCTCTGTTACTTTGCTGGTGGGGATGCTGAGCCCTGCCAGCCAAGTAAATAGACTGCTGCTGCTCCCAGCTCCTTGTTTCCAGCTCTGAGCAGCAGGCTAGGACTTCTCCAGCATGTGTGAGAAGTTTCAGCATGCTGCTCAGAGCAAGACGTTGGGAGTGGTGGCAGTCCATTTATTGGTTGCTAGCAAAGGTATGCCTAGCGTGCCCACACGAAGGGAGGGAGGAGAGAGAAGCAAGCGTTGCTTCCCCCCCCTCCACCCGGCCACCCCTGACCCTTTCAACTGCAGAGCTGGCTACATCCGGAGAAAGAGCCTGTTGTTAAAAATTTACCAGCACACCCCTGCCCACTGGCAATGAGTTTTGCTGGTACTGAAATTAGCAGTAGGTCCGAGCTGGCAGAATGGTGTACAATGCCCTCTTTCAGCAACATTCAAGGTAAGAACTAAGTGCTGTAACGTGGCTAACACATGAAAGGGATCTAAAAGTGTCTTACACAAATGGCCACTACCTCATGGACTACCGGAAACAAAACAGGGCACACTCTGACCCAGTAAGCAGAGGGGAAAGCACCATGGGAGTAGAGCTTACCAACTACCAACATCGTGAGCATTTAACACAAGCTAGTGGAATCACGGAGCCCAATACCCTACACCCACCACAATGCATTGCTGATGTGACTCTGCAGTGCCCTTAACAGAAAAGGTGTCACACTCACCCGAGCCCCACATCAGAACCAGGGAAAGCCTGTCAGAGGATAGAACACATTACGCTGTCATGGAGGTGGGTACAGCATTTGAGGCTGGCATACAGGCTGGGAAAAAAAGTTTGTAAAGTGGGTTTTTGTTGGTGGGAGGGGGTTAGTGACCACTGGGGGAGTCATAGGAGGTCATCCCCGATTCCCTCCAGTGGTCATCTGGTCAGTTGGGGCACTTTTTTGGGACTTGGACCTGAAAAAAAAGGGTCCAAATAAAGCGGACCAAATTCTCATCAAAAACGCCCTTCTTGTTTTGATTATCAGCTAAAGACGTCCATCTCTCCTTGGCCGATAACCACGCCCCAGTCCCGCCTTCGCCACGCCTCCGACACACCCCAGTGATCTTTGTTCATCTCTGTGACGGACTGCAGTTGAGGACGCCAAAAATCAGGTTTCGATTATACCAATTTGGGCGCCCACGAGAAACGGACGCCCATCTCCCTATTTGGGTCGAAATATGGGCGTCTTTCTCTTTCAAAAATAAGCTGGATAGGGAACAGAAGTAGGTTAGAGAATATATACATTTTTGCTATAGTTAGAACATTTCTGTGTCCTGTGCTCTCTAGCAGGATAGATTCTCCTTTCCCCTTTTGTTGAACGGGGTGAAGTAGGAGGAAAACCACACTGCTGCTTCTGTACATCATTTCTGACATCTCAGTTTCTCTCCCTTTTAAAAAAATATATGCCCTGTGTCATCACATCATCTGCACCTTTCTAGTCATATCTATGTCACGCAGAGTTCATTCAAAAGTGAAAAAATAATGAGAGCTCCCTCCTTGCCTACCCAGTGATCCTTCACCATCCTGTCACCTCTGAAAAATAAAGAAAAGGAACAGGGATCCAGATTTTCCATGTCATCTAGTCAACCACTTTTCAAATGTGTGGGAAACTGCAGTCACATAACTTCAGACTCCAAAACTCTTAGATGTACCTGTAAATGAAAAATGACAGCAGAATGAATTGACTGTCAACACTTCAAAAGCTGCTGAATGTCAGCAGCTCAGTCCTCTTGTTAAAGGGGGAATGACTTTAGGGTGTTGGAAACATTTTTTTTTTTAATGTACATGGTTAAATTACGTCCTTGTATTTCTGTGTCTCAGTATGTAATGTCCCTTGACTGGCTGCTGTATGTGCTTCCTGGCACTCATATCATATAATTTTGTAGCAGAGAACCAGGTTGTATCTGGATATTTAAGCAAGATAAAAACAAATATAAAGAGCAAGAAGCCTACTGGAAGTTGCAGACAAAATATATTTCAAGAGAGAGAGAGAGAGAGAGAGAGAGAGAGAGAGAGAGAGATGTATTATGTATTTCCCTTTCTAGTTTCTGGCAACAGGGAGATCCTTTTGTTAAGAAAGACTTCTACCTGTTCTCATTTACAATTTTTTTCTTATCCATTGTCATAAGTCATCTACATAGGCCCTTCTACTAAATTGCGGTAAAAATTGCAGTTACTACGGCTTTATGCGGGGTTTTACTGCACAGTAGTTGCAAATTTTATGTGACACCTTTTTTGATGTGTTCCCACTATTTTTATTGCAGGCTGTGCATTAATGTTCCCATTAGCATGCTTCCACACTCACTCTCCGCCCATGCCACAACCCTAAGGAAACAGATCTGGAAAATGTAACACATGGTTTAATGCAGGGAAACAGGCCCACTGCTGCAAAATCCCTTAAAGTGGCAGCACAATAACCTGTTTCTGCATATTAACCACATGTTAAGGACATAATACCCTTTAGTAAAAGGGTCCCTTTGTGTTTCCTCTAAGGATAAATGGTATATCTCTATACAAGTCCTTATTGTTAACTAACAGGCCGAGTATGGGACTGTTCTCACATACTATAAATCAGGGGCATAGCTAGGAGGGGCCACGGGGGCATGGGCCCCCACAGATTAAGCCCTGGCCCCCTCTACATTTGACCCCTCCAGCTGCCGCCTGCCGCCCCTCCCCCATCGCTGCCACCACCGCCCCTCCCCTGTCGCCGCTGCCGCCAGGTACCTTTGCTGGTGGGGGTCCCCAACCCCTGCCAGCTGAAGAGTCTTCTTCAGTGCTGGTCAACTCCGGCGCCTTCACTGATGATCTGTTTCTGACTCCTGATGTCCTGCATGCATGTCCTGCACAGGGCTACATACAGGACGTGCACACAGGACGTCAGGAGTTAGAAACAGATCATCAGTGAAGGCGCCTGAGTCGATCGGCGCTGAAGAAGACTCTTCGGCTGGCAGGGGTTGGGGACCTCTGCCAGCAAAGGTACCTGGAGGCGGTGACGGGGAGGGTCGGCAGTGGCGGGAAGGCATGCAGACAGAAACTTTGCAGCCAGCACGCGCTCTGCACGCAAGGTGGAAAGTTTGCACGCGCTTCGGGTCCAGTGCGAGTGAGAATGAGGGAAAACCTCTGCGCCTCCGCCTTTCCATTACACAGTGAAACAGAGCAGCAGCAGGAGTGCACGCACCCACCCGCACAATAAGCTCCTTGAAGCATCGGCCAGTATCCATGAGGAGAAGCTCCCGGCTCTGTGAGGTTGCTCCAGGCTCTCCCAGCAGAAACAGCAATAGCGCCTCTGCCTCCTTTCTGCCTTTTTTTTTAGGGGAGGGGGCTGGAGGAAGGATCCCTCCTTGGCCACCGCTTTCTAATCACAGTGCTGCCTACCGGGAGAGACCCCAAACTCGCTCTGTCAGCGGCGGCGGAGGGGTTCCAAAGTGGCGGGGAACGGGGGTCGGCGGTGGGCTAAACAGTGCCCCCCCCACCTCGGCCTCTGGACCCCCCTACTGTCGAGGTCTGGCTATGCCCCTGCTGTAAATCAGACAAGGTGGCCTCTGGCTGGGCAGTGAACACAAACTGCTTTGGATCCTTGAAAATGCTAAGTGAAAAATTGCAGTCAGAATCAATCTTAGATTTAACAGGTGGATTAAAAACTGTTAAAAGATAGAAAACAGACAATAGGGTTAATTGGTCAGTATTCTCAATGGAGAAGGGTAGTTAGTGGGGTTCCCCAGGGGTCTGTGCTGGGACCACTGCTTTTTAACATATTTATAAATGATCTAGAGATGGGAATAACTACTGAGGTAATTCAATTTGCTGATGACACAAAGTTATTCAAAGTTCTTAAATTGCAAGAGGATTGTGAAAATTACAAGAAGACCTTACGAGACTGGAAGACTGAGCAAGTGCAAAGTGATGCATGTGGGAAAGAGGAACCTGAAATATAGGTACAAGGTTCCACATTAGGAGTCACCGACCAGGAAAGGAATCTAGGTGTCATTGTTGATGATACGTTGAAACACTCTGCTCAGTGTGTTGCTTTGGCTAAGTAAGAAAATAGAATGTTAGGTATTATTAGGAAAGGAATGGAAAACAAAAAATGAGGACATTATAATGCCTTTGTATCGCTCCATGGTGCAACCACACCTTGAATACTGTGTGTAATTCTGGTCACTGCATCTCTAAAAATGTATAGTGGAATTACAAAAGGTACAGAGAAGGGCGACAAAAATGATAAAGGGGATGGGACGACTTCCCAATGATGAAAGGCTAAAGCAGCTAGGGCTGTTCAACATGGAGAAAAGATGGCTGATAGAGGTCTATAATGTAATGAGTTGAGTGGAATGGGTAGAGGTGAATCGCTTGTTTACTCTTTCCAAAAATACTAGGACTAGGGGGCCACAATGAAGCTACAAAGTAGTAAACTTAAAACAAATCGAAGAAAATATTTCTTCACTCAACGTGTAATTAAACTCTGGAATTTGTTGACAGAGAATGTAGTAAAAGCAGTTAGTTTAGTGGGGTTTAAAAAAGGTTTGGATAACTTCCTAAAAGAAAAGTCCATAAGCCTTTATTAAGATGGAGTTGGGGAAAATCCACTGCTTATTTCTGGGATAAGCAGCATAAAATGTATGTATTGTACTGTTTTGCAATCTTGCCAGGTACTTGTGACCTGGATTGGCCACTGTTGGAAACAGGATGCTGGCCTTGATGGACCTTCGGTCTGTCCCAGTATGGCAACACTTACGTTCTTACCTGCAAACTTAGCTGTCTAAACATTATCCACCCTGTATGTGGGTTAGAGTACATAAAGCACACAGTACAACAATGTGTATGCTGTTACCAGCATGTGGATGAAGGAAAATTCTCTGGATGAGGTTGGGACAGAGTCTAAACGATATGAATGTGTTTACATTGTTTAAGTTTATATATATCAACTGCATAATCCTGACAAATTTCAGCCTCAGGATTAATTACATCTTTAAAAAATGAGAAATATTTTTCAGTAAAAAAGTAATTAACCCCAGACATCACATACCCCACTTTAGGTACCTTTTAGAACATGAAAACCATCAAAGTGAAAAAAAATTTGCATATTCCCATTCTACTGACCCTACAGTACACAAAAGTTTCAAACATGAAAGTTGCCCAAATTTACCTGTCCAAAGATTTACAGCCTTTATCGCTGTTATTTGTAACCCCACTCTTAGTACCTTTTAGGGGTCACATATGTATACTAGGGGGAGAGAGAGAGAGAACAAGAGCAATGGAGAGGACAGACCATGTTGAGAGAGAGAGAGAGAGAGACAGACAAAGCGAGAGAGAGACAGAAACAGAGAGAGAGAGAGAGAGAGGACAGACCATGTTGAGAGAGAGAGAGAGAGAGAACAAAGGCAATGGAGAGGACAGACCATGTTGAGAGAGAGAGAGAGAGAGAGAGAGAGAGACAGACAGACAGACAGACAGACAGAACAAGGGCAATGGAGAGGACAGACCATGGAGAGAGACAGAGACAGAGAGGTTCAGAGAGAGACCAAGGACAGTGGAGAGGACAGACCATGTTGAGAGAGAGAGAGAGAGAGAGAGAGAGAGAGAGAGAGAGAGAGAGAGACACAGAGACCAGAAGCAGCTGCTTTGGGAGAGTGAGTCCAGCCAGTCAAGAAGATAGTCAGTCACTACCTATTAGAAGCTGTGAAAGGATCCAAAATCTGAGGGAAACCAGCAAGCTAAGACCCTTGATGAGCCTTTGTGAGAATGAATGAGTGATTGGGTACTAGAGATTCGTATGCCAAAAAATGTGTGCTGCTTAGTATTTGTCCCTAGACCATGTTCAGTTAGTCTTCATAAACAAATTATTCATGTATTCATCCCATTTGTTCCTATTCAAGTCGGAGGCAAAACTGTGTTACAATGCAGCAGTTGTGCTTGCCATTCATTTTCAATCAAACCTGCTTCATACTTTCCAGCAGTGATTTGTGACAAAGACAACAGCAATGACAGGCTATCAAGAATATCACAAATACCACACAACACCAGAAAAAGAGGTAAAGGAAACAACAGACAGCGCAGGAAGGCTACTAGAAACCACTATCAGAAGGAGAAAGGGCACAAAGAATGGAATGAACATCTGAAGTGAGTGTAAGATCACCAAAATTGGCAGAAATTAGACCAATATTGGCAGATAGACTCCAGGGCATTAGCAGAGGGGTAAAGGTAGAACAAAGCTGACTAGACAACCCTAAAATAATGTGATGGGTCAATACAGTGCAAACATTGGCTGGAAGGCACAGGTACATAAGGGGGCCAATGCTGCACATAGACTGGCTGTGAGACCTTAAAACTCCTAAAGAGTGCCAACACAGTAGCAAGAAAGGCTGGAATGCCTCAAAACACTAAAAGAGTACTTAGGTTGGCTGCAAAGCCCTAAAACAGCTGGAGAGTAACAATGAGCTTAAAATGCCGTCTTCGGTGCTTCAATGTAGAAATCAGCAAGAGTTTTTATGCTGCACTAATGAGGTCTACACAGCGATCCTATTATACTAATTTGATTAGCAACCATCTAAAAAATTCTATTCTCTCTTCTATGACTTGTCTCTGAGACAGCAGTGCTCTTTCAGATAGGCACACAGCTGAGAGACTAGCTCAGTATTTCATCTCTAAGGTATCTGCACTGTAAGAATCCTTCCAGCCTCTAAATCTTTCTCAAACTTTGAAGACAGTCGAGACTGACAATAGCTTGTCTTCTGCTGATAATCTTCCCTCTAATAAGGTTTTGCATACCTTTTTGTTTCTCACTATTGGCAACAGTTTTGATTGCCTACTTTGTCCATTTATCTTCTGTCATTTCTTTTTTGTTTGTTTCTGTAATTTTATTTTATTTTTTATTAAGGAACCAAGCATATACAAAATTCACAACATAGCTAAGATACCCCCAAACAATACAAGTTCCCCTCTCTATAACTCCTCCCCCTACACCCAAAACTTCCTTCTTTCCCCCTCACAATCAATTTGTCCACAATGAGGGGTGCATCATGGCTCTTCAGTGTCCTCTCCATGTCATGGAAAAATAACAGGCTGTACTGTAATGATGAGCTACATCTTTTTGTGATAAGAAAAAAGAATCCTTGGGGAGAAATTCAGATGGTGTGTTGTTAGACATGTAAACTAAGTACGATAAAACATTTTAATTGCGGTTAATAAAATTAATCGACCATGGTGCCTTACCCTTTCCTCCTTTTCCTTTCTGGCACAGGGTGCCATTACATTCTCCTTCTTCTTCTTCTTCCCTTCCTCTTCATGACTCCATCCTTTCCCCTGAACCCTGATTGGCTGCCTAGCGGGATCTCCTGATTGGCTTTTTTTGCCATGGAGCCAATGAGGAGGACTGCTATTGGGCAGCCGGGTGGCTATCAGCACACTCCTCACTGTGAGACACTCCTGCTGCTATTGCCCGTCTGCCATTGCTGCTTGCTGCCCCGGTCTGCATTGCTGCTGCTACTGCTGCTTGCCCATCGCTGCCTGCCCTGCTGTCCTGCTGCAGGCCACCCGCCTGCTTGTTGCTGCCTGGCTGCAGCCACAAGTGGTGAGTGATGTCAGTCCCCTTGTTCTCCTCCCCACGTCTGTAGATTAGTGGTCCCAGTCCTCTTCTTCTCCCCTCTGTGTGGTCCAGCAGTCTCAGTCCCCTTTCTCCCCATGTGGTCTAGCAGTCCCGTTCCCTTACCCCCACATGTGTTTTAGCAGTCCCAGTTCCCTTCCCCCCCATGTGGTCTAGTAGTCCCTGTCTTCTTTCTCCCCCCCCCCATGAGGCTGGACCTCCCTTCTCCCTCCCCCACGAGGTCCTGCCTTTGGTCCTGGTCCCCTACACCTAACTGCTTCCTGCCTGGTTTGTGACCCAGATTAGGAATGCATGCATACAGGCAGTCTATTGGTGGGGGGGGGGGGGGGGGGGGGGCAGGAGAGAAGAGAGAGATGCAGTCACACAGCCTGTGCGACTGTATCTGTTCCCCATGTCTTTCCCCTCCCTCTGCAGACTGCCTACCTGCCTGATCTGATTCACAGACCAAGCATGTGGCACAAAGTCTGGAGAGGGGGTGAGGATTGGGGGTCTGGAAGACAATATTGTTTGAAATGTTTCTATCTTCCTGTTTTTTTTTTAAATCACACAATTAATCGCAAGATTATAATTTTTAATCACATGATTAATTGTGATTAAAATTCTAAATTGAAATGCATCCCTAATTTAAACTAGAGGGTGGGAGTGGCAATAGGAAGCAAATGAATTAAGAACGTGTACCCCAGCAAAAACACGACAGCAATGGAGAAGGTAATGTCAATATAAAAAACCATCTAAACTCTCAACACATGGAAAGCAATGAGCATAAATGCTCAGTCTAAGTAAAAAGGTTCAAGATTTGCAAGCCCTGATGATTGAAGAAGACTTGGATATTGTTGCTATAACATAGAGAACGACACAGGGGCAAACTTTGTCCCTGTCCCGTCCCCATGGGCTCTGTCTCCATCCCCACCCATCCCTGCAGGTTCTGTCTCCATCCCCGGATCATCCCTGCAGGCCCTGTCTCCGTCTCCACCCTGTCCCTACAGGTTCTGTCCCCCGTCCCCGCTCCATCCCCATGGGCTCTGTCCTCATCTGCAGAAGCCTCAAACAATTATGATTTTATATTTAAATCTTTTTATTAAAGTATAAAAAAAGAACAATATGCTGTGCAACCATTGTGTATAAATTACAAATAGAAAACAATAACAGTGAGCAGCTATAATAACCCTCCTCACCACCACCCTCTACCCTTGCAACCCCAACAATAGCTGATTACTACCTCAAGGAGTCCTAATCCACCCTGTTAAAATGTCCAGGGGTACAAAATACAACCCGTTCTGTATGCCCTAGAGGGGAGAAATATGCCCTATGTAGCAGTGTTATGATTTTTTAATCTGCTGATGAATAAGAAGTCATCAACAATCTCAGGATTCAGTCTAGCTCGCCTGTCTTCCATAGTCCTTCCTGTAATAGCAGCATGTACAGGATTCCCCATGCAAAATTTGCTAGTTGTGGCCAGCATGTTTGCTTGTTTTTCCAAGAAATAAAAATATTGTTATCTGGATCGCTCAAACATAAATAACAGTCCAGTTCATGAACAGGCTTCAAAGTAGAAAATGACAAAAGGACAAAGTTTGTCCCCATCCCCACCCCTTCCCCGTGGGCAATGTCCCCGTCCCCGCCTCATCCCCGTGGGATCTGTCCCCATCCCCATCTCTGCGGTTACTGTAGGTCCCCATCCCCGTGTCATTCTCTGCTATAACAGAGACATGGTGATGCAACCATACCGGGCTATAATCTTTTTAGGAGTGATAGGGAGGCCCTAAGAGGTGGAGAAGTAGCACTGTATGTGAAAAATATTAGAGCGGCTGAAATACAGGGAACCTGGGGAACAGAAGAAGTTATATGGATAATTCTGGAAAGAGAGATGGAACCTGTATCCACATGGGTGCTATCTACAGACCTCTGGCATCTGGCGATAAGGGCTCCCGCACTAACCCAGAGGTAACCGGGCAGTGCAATTAAGGATAGGAACTCTGTGAAAGAGAAGAGGAATGGTGAACAAGCAAACAGTTAATAGGTGGAAAATCACCCAGTTGGACTAAGATCACATCAGAGTGTGCCAGAGAAGAAATGGTTAATAACTTATAAAGAAATTAATTACAGCAAATGAAAGCAATTTCATCCCTACACTTGAAAGAACTGTTAACTGAAAAGTGTGAGAAAAAGGGGGGAGGGGGGCATGCTTGAACAATTAAACTCTGGAATTCGTTGCTAGAGAATGTGGTAAAGGCGGTTAGCTTAGCGGAGTTTAAAAAAGGTTTGGACGGTTTCCTAAAGGAAAAGTCCATAGACCATTATTAAATGGACTTGGGGAAAATCCACTATTTCTGGGATAAGCAGTATAAAATGTTTTGTACATTTTTGGGATCTTGCCGGGTATTTGTGACCTGGATTGGCAACTGTTGGAAACAGGATGCTGGGCTCAATGGACCTTTGGTCTTTCCCAGTATGGCTATACTTATGTACTTATGTAAGTGGTGGGTTTCCTTGACCTCTAGCCAAACCTCAGTTACTGTTTGAATGTCTAAGGAATACTATGGGAACACATCACAGACCAAAACACCCTTATTACACAAAGAACGAACAGTTATCACCTACCTGAAATGAGGGAGAAGATGGTATGAGACTGTATGGACAGTTGCACCAGGGTTGTGGGTAACCAATTTCATAGAAGGGTATATCCAAGCAAAAAGATATCATGGCTGTTGACCAATCAGATACAGTTTGGGTAGACCTCCCATCAAAACGGGGGGGGGGGGGGGGGGGGGGCGGAGAGATGAAAAAGAAATAAATCTGGGAATAAAAGAAGGAATACAAAACTTGGAAAATTTGGAGACCCATTCAACATGTGCTCGAAGAAGTACAAGGAGCAGGACATGCTCCTTAAGTGTGCTTCTTTGGCACATGCCAAAGGCATACATCAGTGGCAGTTCAATGCCACAAGCAGTGTAGTTATGTGCCCAGTCAAAGGGGACACCTTTCGTTTCAAGAGGTCAAGATGTGAGGCCAGCGGTGTCAGCATCATCAGTGATCAAACTCTTGATAAACCAGAAAAAGAAAAGAACAAGAAAACTTTCACATCAAGAGGTCAAGGGTTGGGGTTGACAGTGAATAAACAGCATCAATGATCAATCTAAAACCAGAAAAACAAAAGAACAAGGACAGTAAGTAAAAAATACAAATATAATAACCACAAAGCAATAAATAGAAATAGTACTGCAAGCAGCTTGATTATATGCCCAGTGAAAGAGATCATTCTTTGCAATGAAAGGTCATGGAGTGGTGCTAGCAGCAAGTTAGTAGCATCAGTAATCAAACTTTATATCAAGAGGTCAAGGGTTGGGGCTGACAGTGAATCAACAGCATCAATAATCAAACTATAACCAGAAAAAACAAAAGAACGAGGACAGTAAGTAAAGAATACAAATATAATAACCATAACCTCACTCTTGAGAGCCAAATAAATTCCGTAACAAAGAAAATGTTCTACTCAATGTGGAAACTTAAACGTGTAAAACCTTTCTTACTTAGGAAAATATTTCAAAACTTAATACAATCAATGGTTCTAAGCCATGCAGATTATTGCAATGAAATCTATGCGGGATGTAAAGAACAACTTACAAAAAAACTTCAGAACGCCCAAAACACTGTGGCCAGGCTCATATTTGGTAAAACATGCTTCAAAAGTGCCATACCCCTCCAAGAAAAACTACATTGGCTCCCAATCAAAGAACAGATCACCTTCAAATCTACACCCTGGTCCACAAAATTATCTATGGTGTAGTCCCAGGTTACATGATAGACCTTATAGATCTACCAACCAGAAACAGATCCAGATCATCTCGTACATACCTAAACCTCCATTACCCAAATTGCAAAGGACTCAAATACAAAACAACCTATGCATCAAGTTTCTCCTACATAAGCGCACAAATATGGAACGCACTCCCAAAAGCTGTGAAAACAATTCACGAGCACTTAAACTTCAGAAAATCGCTAAAAAACAACCTCTTCAAAAGGGTCTACCCTACTGATCCAACGAAAATCCCCACATCCGGCCACACAACTATACCAAAGAACAAACTGACAATAAACAACCCCCCTCCATTCAACCATACTGGAGCCGGGAAAACAACTACATTTTTCGAACACCCTTGTATCTGCTCTATAGCGGATTGGCAAACGCCTTTACGGTACTGTGTAAGCCACATTGAGCCTGCAAATAGGTGGGAAAATGTGGGGTACAAATGCAACAAATAAATAAATAAATAACCACAAAACAGATTTATAGATCTCATTTCATAGGGCTTCCAATGCATACTCAGCACTGATTTGGTAGCCTTTCTTTAGGCTATTTCAGTTCTATTTATAATTTAGTAAGTCCTCCAGAACTGGGCAGAACACTCTAGATGGACTCATTAACGATCTGTAAGGTGGCATCATTATTTACTCTTTTCTAGTAGATATACCTCTCCATATTGTTAGGACTCTGAAAGGAGTCCAGTTCCAGTCATGCTGAGACCGGGGCAGGGAAGAGGTTTTCCTTTGAAATGTAATGATTCTTCTTCACTAATCCCTTCTAGACAAAAGGTTCACCCTCTAGTGGTCAAACCCCAGTGAAAACACTAGTTAGGGAGAGAAACTACCAGTCCCAGAAACCACTGGGGCATCAGCAGGACTCTCAGGAACTGGAGGGAGGGGTGAATGATTGGGGAATGAGTTTGGATCCAGGGAATGAGCAGCAGCTGGGGGAACCCAGGGTGGAGGAGGAGATGGAATGGGATATAGAGGAAGGAGGAGAAGAGAAAGAGGAGGAGTTCATGGAGGTTGGAGGGCTTGCTCAAACTTCCTCAGGAAAGGTAAAGGCTCTGGTGGCGGGAGTGTGGCCCAAGCTGGTTATACTTGGAGAGGAGAAAATAATCCAGTGGGGAAGCCACTGGTGGAAGAAGCTAACCCATAAACTATCTAAGGGTAGAAGATAGTGCTGATGAGGGGAGGCTACAATTGGGAGCAAGACAAAGATTTGCTGTTTGTGATATTCTGAGTTAAGATTGGACTGTGTTAATAAGCTGAATGTGGAAAACTGAACTGACTCTTGCATTGTTGATGAGGAAACTGCTTGAAGATTAAGACTGTATTAAAAGGTGCTGAGAAAATAAAGACCTGTGTTTTTCAAGAACTATAAGACTGTTGAAGTTTTGTGTGTCCCGGTCGTGAGCTGATCCTGGGCGCAGGTCAGCTGGGGAGTGGCTAAACCAGGACAAGCAGTGCAGTGAGGAGGTGGTTTGGAGCCCATACCAGGGAAACAGTCAGCCAAGCTAAGCAGGATTAGCTCTGGCCACCATGTGGAAGGGAGACCCAGCTCACAATATGCACCTGTAACTGCTGGTTGGAGGCAGTATTCTAATTTGTACTTCTGGTTCTTGGGTTCTCAATATTGGTCAAGCAGATGTTGTAATGGACCTTCAAGGTGCTGCCTTCACTGGATATAGTTGAGCCAAAGTTGACTCAAATGTAAAATCCCGAAGAACCAATTCAAACTGAGAACAATATCCGTAGTTCCACACATTTGTTTATTCATAAAAGCAAACTTTTAAAAAAAGTTCATATCCACAGGTAATTTATGATAAAGCTGTCACATCCAATTGCACTATGAAATAGCAGTTCTCATATCATCTATAGAGAAGGTAATAAACTTTTAGCATCATATAAGGGGTCTCACAACTCAAGAGCTAAAATTCTTACCACCCCGGGCATATTTGAATGTCTCTTCTCAATTCTTTTCCTCACTCAATTCACAACAAATATTATTATCATCATTAATATTATTATTTGGAATAGTACATGCCAGATATTCCAGATCTGTAGAGAGATGCTTAAACGGACGATCCATATTCCTGAGATGGCACCCGTAAACAGAGAGTGCACATTTAGATATATGTGTTTTCCATGAACAAAAAGCTTTTCATTTCTATTACAGTTACTGAATTCATTGGCGTTGCATAGTGAACAGCCTCTGTCAAAAGGAAGCTATTCCCTGTACAGAAACATTTGTTAAATGGGAAATATAAGTGCAGATGTGTTTGCTAATGGCTTTTATGAGCACAGCTATTTGTCTGGTCTCGCTGAAGCTGTGACTTAGGGCGCCACTGAAATGAGAGCTGCAGGCAAGCTCTGTGGCAGGATTGTCCTCAGACCTCAAGATATATTGCTAAGATGCAGACGCACATGAAAAATGACTGGCTTTTTGTTACAAACAATCTGCAAAGTGATTTAACATGCCCCCCTGTTTTGAAGGGTGATCTTGTTCTCAGCAGTCTCCTGTAATATGGCAAGCAAGTGCATTTGGTGCTATGATAAGAAACACACTATGGAGGCAGAGAATAAGTTGTAGCAGGCAGTCTTCTGTGAATGCTGTTCAGAGAGTCTGAGGAAAACTGATGGGATTATTTCAGTCTGGTTGTGAGGCCCTAAGACTGCATTGGTCCAGGGCTGTTAACATGGGAGTGCTAGCTAGTTCATTTGCAGATGGAGATCTAAGACAATAGGCTAGTTAAAAGAATGAATCTTTAATGTACTAATGATCAAAGAGTGCATTTTCCAATGCTTAATTTGATCGTAGGTGCATAAAAGAAAAAAAAAGTTACTTGTATAACTCAGTGCTATGAGTGGAATAAGGACTGTTATCTTCCTAAAATGTGCGCATGTCACTGCATGCATAAATTTGTCCCACACTAAAATAAATGGGCATACCCGAGCCCATAAAATGTACCTATATAAGCTGAAACTTTGAGTTATCTGTGTAAATGATATGCTGCCTATGTATAAATTTTAAGAAACCCTATACCCATTATTCACAAGGCACAGGGATAATATGATGAAGAGATCTTTTCCTCTTCAAGTTTGGCTTAACTATTAGGTAAACTAGGCTGTTGCCTAGGGTAGCCTTGTCTGAGGGGCCGCTAGGAGCAGCTGTGTTCAAGTCACAGAAACAAATCCTCAGAGCCTCACAAATGCAAAGAACCATCAGCGTGTACTTTTACTCACAGGGAGGGTGAGCAACATTCAAGTAGACCATTTACCTGAAAATTGCCTCACTGTGTAAATATACACTCCCCCCCCCCCCCACACCCGATATTCAGCTGGCGGCAGGCAAAGCTTTGACTGCTTGCTGCCGACGTTCACGCTGGATATTCAATGCTGGGTTGCTTCTTATGACCAGCATTGAATATCAGGATTTTTCAACACCAGCTAGCGCGTGACTGGTTAAAAGTCAGCATTCAGACTTAACGGGCTATGGCTTAGTGGGCAAAGATAAGCCTGCTATTAATGTGACCTTATATGGCCAGTAAGTCTGGTCGGTTAATTTCGAATATCAGGATTTAACTGTTCATGCCCACGGAATGCCCCCATCATTGCTGGCTTTTTTTCAGCACTAACCTGGTATTTTCAGTGGCAATAACTGGTTAAACGCCACTGAAAATGATTGGTTAACCACCAAGATGTGAGTTAACTAGTCAGCAGCCATTCCCAGCTGATTAACTCATTTTCAATATCAGCCAGACAGTATATAGAACAAAATATTATAGGCCCGATATTCAGCCGGCAGCGATCAGCATTTTGATGAATGCCGCTGGTGCTAAACCTGGGAATTCAAAGCTGGGCCATGTCCAGGGACCAGCATTGAATTTCCGTGTTTGGTTACCACATAAAGGTAGGATTGATTTTTATGTGGTCCTATTTATGCAGTTAACTTGGCCAGTTAAGTTCGGAATATCAGCAATTAACTGGCCAAGTGCTGACTCTGCCCCTGGAATGCCCCCCCCCCTCCCCAAAATGACTGGTTAGCCCCAAACAGGCAATTTAAGTATCCAGGAGCTGTTTCTGGTTGGTTAAATCACATTGAATCAATCCCTATGTCTCTTTCGCACAGGATTGTACAGGGAAAGGTTTGGTTGGAGTAATCATGATTATTGAATTTAATTATCAAAACCTCATGAGGGAGAGGAGCTAGGGGCCGGACAGTTAATGGGGAGGGGAGGGGAAGATTTATCCAGGTCCCTAATATTCTTGTGCTGGTCTTGTTCCATTTGCCCTTTCAGTTTGCTTGAACTCTTGGCCCAGTTAGCTCTGCCAGTGCTGGGAAAATCTGTCACTGAGGAACATTGGCTCAAAAAGCACCATGAAGAGCATGGGAGGTACAAGGCAGCATGCCTGAAGAAAAGCCACAGCATACAATTTGCGATGCAAATTTATTGGTCATTTGCCTTACAGTTGCAAAAAGAGAGTAGATCCAAATTCAATATATAAAATGATGCCTTTATTTAAAAATACCCAACGTGGTCCATGTTTCGCCCATGCATGGGCTGCATCAGAGGTTACACTAGTAAAAATGACCAAACAAAAAGGAATTTTAAAAACATACAAGGATAAAGTAATATATAACACACATCACATAAAAGTGTATGGGATCCATGTGATAACTGATGTGCACAATGTACATAAAAACATAACATCTACAAAGAGTTTCATGCAATCAATTCAAATCATAAAACTAAATACAACATTACTGTTTAAAACATACAAAAAATCCCCTAATTCGATAAATAATTAAATAATAACACATAAATACATAATTCAAGCATTCTGATTGGTGTGTTCTCTATGGGGTCCTTTTACTAAGGTGCGCCGAAAAGTGGCCTGCTCTGGTGTAGACGCGTGTATTAGACGCGTACAGGTCCATTTTTTAGTGCACATGCAAAAAAGGACTTTGGGGGGGGGGGGGGCAAAAATGGATGTGCGGCAAAATGAAAATTGGCGCACGTCCGTTTTGGCCCTGAGACCTTACTGCCACTCATTCACTTAGCGGTAAGGTCTCACACATTAACTGGGTGGTAATTGTCAGCACATGTACAATGCCGATTTCTGCCTGGTTAGCGCCACGTGCCGGAAAATGAGATATATTTTCTGGCGTGCGTAGTGGGCGCATGTAAAAAATGAAATTACTGCCCAGGCCATGTGGTAGCTGGGTGGTAGTTTCAAATTGGTGTGCGTTGGGCGCACATAGGCACCGATATGGCTTTGCAAAAGGGCCCCTATGAGTCTAAAATAGATTTTAAAGTACTGCTAGGGTGTATAATGCAAGCAACATGTGATTCAAATCATTCAAAAGAAGATGAAAGGCAAATATTTATATGTACAGCATTGTCTGCGGAATCTTCTGAGCAGGCAGGTCAGAAATTTTAAAATGTATATATATATATATATATATATATATATATATATATATATATATATATATATAAAATAAAAGTTTTAGGCCACTCTAGCAGGAGGAGCCTGCGAGCCAGCAGCCAATGCCTCAGCAGCCAATGCCTCAAGACTGCAGAGACAGTGCCTGCCGGTGCCGCGCTTTTTTTTTTTTTTTTTTAAACATTTCTCGTCCTTAGCGCTGTTAGCGCTTCTTCTTTTTTGTAGCGCCGGCCCTGCTGCTCAACAGGAAAAGCAGCAGTGGCCGGCAATGGGGGCTGGCGCTGGCATGCAGGGCGGGCCTCGTCGAAGAAAAGAGGGAAAACATGGAAGGATGGGGAGAAAAAGAGGGAAAACAGATGGAAGGATGGGGAGAAAGAGGGAAAACATGGAAGGATGGGGAGAAAAGAGGGAAAACAGATGGAAGGATGGCAGAGAATGAGGGAAAACATGGAAGGATGGGGAGAAAGAGGGAAACATGGAAGGATGGGGAGAATGAGGGAAAACATGGAAGGATGGGGAGAAAGAGGGAAAACTTGGAAGGATGGGGAGAAAAGAGGGAAAACAGATGGAAGGATGGCAGAGAATGAGGGAAAACATGGAAGGATGGGGAGAAAAGAGGGAAAACAGATGGAAGGATGGCAGAGAATGAGGGAAAACATGGAAGGATGGGGAGAAAGAGGGAAAACATGGAAGGATGGGGAGAAAAGATAGAAAACAGATGGAAGGATGGGGAGAGAAAGAGGGAAAACGGATGGATGGGGAGAGAGACTCTGGATGGAAGGATGGGGAGAGAAAGGGGAGAGACTGGAAGGATGCAGAGAAAGGTGAGAGACTGGAAGGATGTGGAGAGAGAAGGGACACTGAACAGAAAAGGGTAGAGTGATACAGAGACACTGGTTAGAAAGAGGGAGAGAGACATTAGATGGAAGGATCAGGAGAGAGGATAGATGGATGGAAGGATGGGGAGAGAAAGAGGGAAGACGCTGGATGGAAGGGTAGGGAGAAAGAGGTGACACTGGACGGAAGGATGCAGAAAGAAAGAGGGGAGACTACTGGAAGGATGGGGAGAGAGAGGGGAGACTGGAAGGATGGGGAGAGAAAGAAGAGAGCTGCTGGATGGAAAAGGAGAGTAGTGAAAGACTGGAGAATAAGAGGAAGGGGCATGGGGAGAACAAGGGTGAGAAAAAGATGAAAAGCCATAAGTAGATGAAGGAAATTAAAGAATGGATAGTAAGAATGAATTAAATCAGGACAGAGAGAGAGAGGCAGAAAAATATTGAAGAAAGCAAAGAAAAAGGAGAGAAAAATGAGAAATGGCCAGGAAACCGTGGCAGAAGAGTTAAGCGAAAACGAAGGAAAGCAGAATCTAGAGACTGGGAGCGACACAATGAGAAAAAGTAAATGGCCATACAAGAAAGGTAAAGAATATAATTTTATTTTTAATTTAGGATAAAGTAATATGGTACCTGTGTTAATGAAGTTTCAGAGACCAATACTTCCCTTAGGTCAGGCGAGGATACCGTAACAGCATTATACTGACCTGAGGCAGGAGGTTTTGGCCTCTGAAAGCTCATTGAAAAGGGTGTTAGGCTATTAAATAAATTTTCTGAAATCTGATGCACTGAAAAGCAGCACTTTACCCTGTGTGACAAATGCATCTGATTAGCGTGACTAAATTTTGCTGGGGGAGGGGGGTAGAGAGAAAATTTTGTGCCCACCCACTTTGGGTTCAGGCCCATCCAAAATTGGCAGTCTGGCTACACCACTGGTGTGGATGAGGGTTTTGGTAGAGTGCTCGGAAAGAAAGGGGTGGATTTTACGGATGTTGTAAAGAAAGAAACGACAGGTTTTGGCGATCTGCTGGATATGAGCAGAGAAGGAGAGAGAAGAGTCAAAGATGACCCCAAGGTTTCGAGCTGAGGAGACAGGGAGAATGAGAGAGCCATCAACAGAAATAGAAAACGGGGGGAGTGGGGAGCAGGGCCGTGCCTAGGGTCTCTGGCGCCCCCCTGCAGCCTATCAGTTGGTGGCGGTGGCGGCGCCCCCCCCCCCCGTGAAAATGATCGCTCACCACTTGCCACACTGACAGGAATTGTCAGCAATATTCTTAGAAACAAATTGCTATACATTGCAAAATAAGATAGCAGATGTAAATTCTCAAAGTGGACATATTCCAAACACTAAAATGAAAATAAAATGATATTTTTCTACCTTTGTTGTCTGGTGACTTTCTTTTTCTGATCATGCTGGCTCAGTATCTGATTCTGCTGCTATCTGTCCTCTTAACTCCGTTTCCAGGGCTTCCTTTCCATTTATTTCTTTCCTTTCCTCCTTTCTTCTTCATTTCTGGTCCTCAGCTTCTGCCTATTTTCTTCATCCATGTGCAGTTTTTCTCCTCTCTTCCTTTTCCCTCATTTCTTCTCCTTCATCTCTCTTCCCTCCCCTCTATGTCCAGCAATTTCTCCTCTCTCCCTGAGCCCTGCCCTCCCAATCCATGCCCATCCATGCTCCTCTGTCCCCTGCCCCCTCCATTCATCCTTTTCCAACAATTCCCCTCTCTCCCTGAGCCCTGCCCTCCCAATCCATGCCCATCCATGCTCCTCTGTCACCTGCCCCCTCCATTCATCCCTATCCAGCAATTCCCCTCTCTACCTGAGCCCTGCCCTGCAATCCATATCCATCCATGCCCATCTGTCCCCTCCATTCATCCCTATCCAGCAATTCCCCTCTCCCTGCCCTCCCAATCCATGCTCATCCATGCTCCTCTGTCCCCTGCCTCCTCCATTCATCCCTTTCCAGCAATTCCCCTCTCTCCCTGAGCCCTGCCCTGAAATCCATATCCATCCATGCCCATCTGTCCCCTCCATTCATTCCTATCCAGCAATTCCCCTCTCTCCCTGAGCCCTGCCCTCCCAATCCATGCCCATCCATGCTCCTCTGTCCCCTGCCCCCTCCATTCATCCTTTTCCAGCAATTCCCCTCTCTCCCTTCCATGACCCCCCCTCGCATCCATGCTCCTCTCTCTCCCATGTCCCAGCCTGGCCCGCCCTCTTCTCCCCCCCCCTTCGCATCCATGCCCCCCCTTCGCATCCTTGCTGTCATTTCTCCCCTGCCCTCCCGCTCCCATTGTTCAACTGCCCACCCTCTTCTCTTCCCCCAACATCCCTTTTCTTTTTTTTTTTCTTTTTAAATTTACCTCCGTGGCGGCGGTTCCGGCAGCGCAGCGTCAGGGAAAGAGGCGGCGCTCCCGACGTCTAGCCTTCCCTTCGCTGTGTTCCGCCTTCTTCTGACGTCATCCTTGACGTCAGAAGAAGGCGGAACACAGCGAAGGGAAGGCTAGAGATGTCGGGAGCGCCGCCTCCTTCCCTGACGCTGCGCTGCCGGAACCGCCGCCACGGAGGTAAATTTAAAAAGAAAAAAAAAAGAAAAGGGATGTTGGGGGAGGGCGAGCGAGGTGAGCATGGTGCGGCGGCACCCCCCAGAGGGAAGCGCCCCCCTGCCATGCTTACCTCGCTTACCGGGTTAGCACGGCCCTGGTGGGGAGGTGGGTTTGGGGGGAAAAATGAGAAGCTCAGTTTTGGTCATGTTTAATTTCAGGTGGCCTTGAGACATCCAGACAGCAATGTCAGACAAGCACGCTGAAATTTTGGTTTGGATGCAAGGTGAGATATCAGGGGTAGAAAGGTAGATTTGGGAGTCATCAGCATAGAGATGGTAGGAAAAGCCATGGGATGAGATTAATGAATCAAGGGAAGAAGTGTAGATAGAAAAGAGGAGGGGACCAAGAACAGAACCCTGAGGTACGCCGACAGGCAGAGGGATAGAAGTAGAAGAGGATCCACCAGAGTGAACACTAAAGGTGCAGAGGAAGAGGTAGGAAGAGAACCAGGAAAGGACAGAGCCCTGGAATCCAAGTGAGGACAGGGTATCGAGAAGTATGCTGTGATCAGCAGTGTCAAAAGCAGCGGAAAGATCAAGAAGAATGAGGATGGAATATTGACCTCTGGATTTAGCCAGTAATAGGTCATTGGAGACTTTAGTAAGCGCAGTTTTGGTTGAGTGGAGAGGGCGAAAACCAGATTGTAGTGGGTCAAGAATAGCATGTGAGGAGAGAAAATCAAGGCAGTGGCGGCGAATAGTACGCTCAAGTAATTTGGAGAGAAAGGGAAGGAGGGAGATGGGTTGGTAATTAGAGGGTCAAGTAGGGTCGAGTGAAGGCTTCTTAAGGAGAGCATGTTTAAAGGCAGCAGGGATAGTCGCAGTGGAAAGTGAGAGGTTGAGAATGTGACAGATAAAAGGAATAAGAGCAGGAGAGATGGCATTAAGAAGGTGGGTGGGAATGGGATCAGAGGAACAGGTGGTACATTTTGAGGAAGAAAGGAGAAGTGTACTTTCCTCAATAGTAACTTCAGGAAAGGAGGAAAGGGAATGAAGGGAAGGAGAGAGAGGGGAACGGACTAGTGGAGGGAGAGGTGGCGAGGTAGAGAATGCAAGGTTTATTTTTTGAACCTTGTCGTGAAAGAATTCAGCAAGGGTCTGAGGAGATAATGAAGGGGGAGTTGGGGGAGGGGGCACCTTGAAGAGAGAGTTCAATGTGGTGAAGAGAAGTCGAGGGTTAGAGCCAAGAGAGTTAGTCAGTTGGATATAATAATCCTGTTTGGCGCGTAAAAGAGCAGATTGGAAGGAGGTCAGCATGAATTTAAAGTGTAAGAAATCAGCAAGGGCCCGAGATTTCCGCCAGAGGTGTTCGGAGGAGCGGGTACAGGAACGTAGGTAGCGGATATTAGAAGTCAGCCAAGGTTGGGGTTTTGTACGCCTTATAGGGCAGGTCATCAAAAGTGCAAGAGTGTCTAAGGCAGATGATAGAATATTGTTGTAAGAAGAAACAGCCTCGTTGACAGACGTGGATGGTGCCACAGTCGAGAGGAGGTTTGAAACATGGGAGGATAGAGATGAAGGGTCAATACCATGAAGATTCCTAGATAAATTAGATAAGATAGGACGGGACTGGGAGGGAGGAGATTTAATTGTGAAAGTTATAAGATGGTGATCAGAGAGGGGAAGATCAGAGGCAAGGAAACTAGAGGGTGAACAGTTAGAGGAGAAGATAAGATCAAGACAGTGACCATTTTGATGAGTGGGGGAGGTGGAGCATAGTTGGAGATTAAAGGAGGATGTTAAAGCGAGTAACTTGGAAATATAAGAGTTCGAAGGATCATTAGCAGGAATATTAAAGTCACCAAGGATGAGAGAGGGGGAGGAAGGATCATGGAAGAAGGCAAGCCAGGCATCAAAGTCACTGAGAAAGGATGAAAGGGACTTATCAGGGGGACGATAAATGATCGCTATTCGAAGAGGCAGAGGAGAGAAAAGGCGGATAAAGTGGATTTCAAAGGAGGAAAAACAGTGAGATTGAGGTGGAAGAAGGGGTTGAAATCTGGAGGAGGGAAAGAGAAGTAGTCCAACACCGCCCCCGCAACCAGCAGGGCGAGGAGTATGTGAAAAATGATAACCGCCATGGCAGAGGGCTGCGACTGAAGCAGAGTCATCAGGGCAGAGCCAGGTTTCTTTTATTGATGGACGTGACGCGAGATAAAGAGGTCCTGGATATAGGGGAGTTTGTTACAGATAGAGCGGGCATTCCATAGGGCGCAAGAGAAGGGCAGAGAAGAGGAGGGGAGTAGAGGAATAGAGATGAGGTTAGAGAGGTTGCGGTGAGAACTGTAGAGTTGGGATAATAGTTGGTGAGGAGGGCCAGGATTGGGATTGATATCACCGGCTGAGAGTAAGAGAAGGAGTAAAAGAGAGCGAAGGAGAGTAGGAGAGGTGTGGCCATGAAGGCGTCAAAGGCAAGAGGTATTTAGGTGGAATGGGGAGGGCAAAATGGAGGGAAGAAAGAGACGGAGATTAAAAGCCAAGAGGGAGTCCAAGATGGCCGCGGTCTGAGACGCGCTACCAGACGCGCCTCCTTTTCTTCTTATTAACTCGGCAAAGCAGGTTCCTTACCTGTCCCATGCTATGGGAAAACGGCGAGGCAAAGTCAGGGAGAATCCCTCTCTCCATGATGGGGTAAACCAGCTTCGTCAGACGAAAATAGAGGATTATGGAGTCGCGAAGGGTCCCGGGAGAAATATTTCTCCGCTCGAGGATGTTGGCGCCTCGGCGCTCTCCGACAGTGTAGACGGGGTTTCCTTGAGCCCCGTCGAACGTGAGGCTCCCCCGCAACCAGGAAGCCAGAGTCTCCGTCAGAGCCCTTGTACTCCAGCCGAGAATGGACTTCGGAGAGACCAGGGAGGGAGCCTTTCAGAGACAAGTTTAGATCCGGTTGCTGCCAGTCTTGAAAATCCGAAAGGGTCATCGTCTCCTGTGCTGTTACCACAGACAGTGAGTATTTTGGAGCAGGCGGCTAAAGCACCCCTTCCTGAGTTTCAAACGGGGAATTTGAAAAAACCAGCCTTAGTGACTTTAGACTCACTTTGGGACTTGACTTTTACAACACAAACTTCCCTGCAATCTTTAGTAGTTAAGAACGCAGTAGTAATAAAGACTTTATCTGAAACTGCATTATCTTTATTGGAAAAGACTGATTCTCAAACCATGGAAGTAAAAGCTCTTGCTGAAAGAACTTCTAAATTGGAACTGGTGGGTCAGACATTCCTTAAAGACAAGAACTATACTTCTAGAAGGTTGGAACATCTTGAAAATCAGTCTCGAAGATTAAATTTAAGATTTATAAATTTTCCTAGCTCACCTTTGATTCCACCGGTACAAATGGTGAAGAAATATCTTGTTGAAATTTTGGGTATGTCAGACTCCTCTTTGCCACCTATAACTCGAGCTTTTTATCTACAAACTGATACACCTCGTGTAACAGGAGCAATATCTCAGGATGGCAGAGAGATGAATCTGACTGCCTTCTTGGAATCATCTTTGGAGGTTGTGACAAAGAGGGCAACCTTATTGGTTTCATTTGCTTTGGAACTAGATAGGGATGCAGTATTGAGACTTTCACTCAGACATTTAGATTCAAGTTTTTTGGGGTCTAAAATAAGAATTTACCCGGATTTATCGAGAGAAACCCAAAGGAGACGCAAGGCCTTTTTGGCTTTGCGTACAAGAACTGTGGCTATAGGAGCTAGTTTCCTATTGAAATTTCCTTGCATATGCAGAATTATTTTTCAGTCAAAACAATTTCAATTCTTTGACCCCAATCAGCTGGAGGAATTTCTAGTTAGCAGGGAGGAAGTAAATGTAAAGGTATAGTCCCATATGTTCACTGTTTATCGAGCTAGGAGGAATTACCCGGGATGAGTGCATCATTTATTGTTTATTTCCTATACATTTTCTTTTAGATTATAGTATATAATCTTCCATCTTGGACCATTTTCTTTAACTAGTGGTCGATATTTAAGTTGAACATTTTGCCTTGAATTTAATGTAATTGTGAAAATTTCTGATTTGTGTATTATCAAGCATTATTGTGATTTATGTTTGTTAAAATTCAATAAAATAAGTTAAAATAAAAAAAAATAAAAGCCAAGAGGGAGGAAGAGGGTAAGAGAGAAGGTGAGGTGATGAAGTCGATAGTTGGGCAGTGAGTTCCTGTAGTGGAGAGAGGTAGGGGGTGAGGGAAAAGATTAGGAAGGGACAGGGCTAGGAAGAGAATGTGAATAGGGGCCATAAACGACTGAGGTACTTTAGCAACTGGGAAGAAGATTAGATGTAAAGAGAAAAAATGCCCCGCGCGCCGCACCTAGAGCGGAGGCCCTGAGTGGATCGGAGTGGACCTGGGTGTCACCCCGGAGAAGGCTGTAAGGATATGCAGATGAGCTGCAAGTCCTCCACAGCACCTGAAAGGCAGCTGGTGGTAGAGCTGGGCACCTCTCAGCTGAGGAAAGGCTTACCAGGGGTTAGGCCGAAGCCAGCATTCCTCCCCCTGAGGGTCGCCTGATCCATGCTCCAATAGTTGTGCACATCATCCTTTGCTGGGGCTCCCTTTTCCTATGTGGGGCAGGAAACTCATTCCTTACCAGGTAAAGTATTTGTTGGAAGACAGGAAGTAGGGGTGGAGCAATAAAAATAAATAGTGGAACTTTGGAGTAAGAACTAGTTACGTTAGATCTATGGGCAGGTGTAAAAGCGGGTGTGTAAATGTTAGGAACGTCAATACCATGTTAAGCTAATATTCTATAATGGAACTTGGGCACTGATGTATCCTGATAGATTTAGGGGTTCTTTTACTAAAGGGTTGCCATGAGGCAACCTGGATTATCCATCAGCCCAACGTGAGAGCCGGCTATAGTTTCACCTCCAGTGCGCACTATTTCCGGCACTAAGGAAAATAGGTCCCTAATTTTTACTGCAGCAGTTACCTGGCAGTAATCGGGCTGTGCCATGTGCTGCCTGGTTACCGCTGGGTTAGCGCGGGAGACCTTACTGCCACCTCAATGGGTGGCAGTAAGCGCTCCCTTCAAAATGGCAGTATGGCAAGTGCAAACTTACTGCATAGCCATTTCTTTTTTCCGCCTTTTTACCCGCTGCAGTAAAATAGGATTCTGCAAGTGGCAGAAGCTTGTGCTACCTCTAGCGTGGGGCCCCTTTTACTGCAGTTTGGTAAAAGGGTCCTTGGTTCCTATTGTATGTCTTTGGGTGCCTAAATGGATGCACCTAGTCGTATAAGTGCATCCTTTGTGTGTGTGTGCATATGTTTTTTTTAAACATATGCACACCTTTCAAATATTTGGAAGGTATTAATCCGCAAACAAACCTTTTCCGTAGATGGGAAGGCGGTAGAACTATAGGACATGAAATGACATTGAAGGGGGGCAGACTCAAGAAAAATGTCAGGAAGTATTTTTTCACAGAGAGAGTGGTGGATACTTAGAATGCTCTCCCGTGGGAGGTGGTGGAGATGAAAACGGTAACGGATTTCAAACATGCGTGGGATAAACATAAAGGAATCCTGTTCAGAAGGAATGGATCCTCAGAAGCTTAGCGGAGATTGGGTGGTAGAGCCGGTGGGGGAGGCGGGTCTGGTGGTTGGGAGGTGGGGCTAGTGCTGGGCAGACTTCTACAGTCTGTGCCCTGAAAATGGCAGATACAAATCAAGGTCAGCTATACACATAAAGTAGCACATATGAGTTTATCTTGTTGGGCAGACTTGATAGACCGTACAGGTCTTTCTCTGCCATCATCTACTATGTTACTCACGTTACTATGACCAGGAAATTGTGGTAGAAGGGCAGGGAGAAAATAAGGGAGGAGAACCATGAACTACTTTGTTTTATATAGTCACACATCTAGACTTGCAGCTGGAGAAAGATCTACAATCAAAAAGTATTAGGCTACATTTAACTTCATAAATTATTTTAATAGAAGTTCCGCTGGGAACAATCTTCCTCTCTGTTGAGAAAACCTTGGGACTGAAAACACCAATTTTTGTAACTGTAAAATAATAATTTCACTTTATTTAGACCTTCACCTCATTTTTTACCTCATGCTGTATAAAGTACTGCAGTGATATTCACTGCTTACAGGTCTCTCCCCAAAGGAATGAAATGTCAGGGTTGAAATGTTGTCAACTCCATATGTAAAATAAGGGCCAGTCAATTACTTAATTGAAATTAACTTTTTAATGTAATTATCAAGCTATCTTTAAACAGCATTAAGTATGCTTGTAACATTCATAAGTATGTATGACAACCTTTCCTGATCCAGGGCTGAATTCAGGGATGTAGTCAAATCATATAAAATGATGCGCTTACACTTATAAATTTAATCAGCATCAAGGAAGACTCTTTAAATATAACCATGGATAATGGATAAGTTTGAGCCTGTGTATAAATTGCTTTTTTGCATGTCTAAAATAGTGTGGCCACTGGCCAGCTGTCCTCATACAGGATTTTAAAAAAAATGTAATTAACCTGATAACCAAGAAAAATTGTTTCATCTTGGAAGGTTCTCCTCTAAAGGAATCTGTTGGAAAATTAGCTGCAGTGCCACATTAATTGCACACTTGTAATCCTTTTGAATTGTTGATGATGCAGAAGAAAAAGCACATTTATTTGAAAGGCAGGCATTGAGTGGTTTAGAGGATGTGTGGATTGAAACACTAATAAATGCACAGCAGAAGTAATTAATTTGAGGAAATGGTTTATCGCAGTTTAGCAAATATGTTTACGCTTTTGTAATTGTCAAAGAAATTCATTCCTTCTTTCCTGGTATAGAATATTGTACTAAAGATCCCATGGTTATATAACTGTTTCTGCAATTCCTAACTGTAAATACATATAAACAACAATTAAAATAACAAATTGCATGTTTTATTAGATCATAGAATGAAATGCACAGTAATTAACTGATAAATTAACTGAGACTATTGAAATATTCGTGGAAATTAGCCATATTCAGTTGACAGAAGGACTCAGTTGGTGATCTCAAATTAGTTCCCATCACAGTTGGCATTAACTTTCAAATTCTTATTGTCTATGGCTAAATAGTTTTTGTAGCAATCCATAGAAAGAATGAAAACTCCAGCACAAAACCTTCCACAATTGCAGTTAAGAATGTCTGTAGATAACGCTCATGTTAATATTGCTTCCAACAAGTGTTGTCATATGCATAAAGCTATCTAAACTGAAGGGGGTAAACATATTTGATGCCAGGCATTGAGTTTACAAGTGACAGATGACATGATAGTCTGGGATTGTCATTCTTTATGATTTTGAGCAGACAAGGCTTAGAGTTAGGGCTCTTTCTAGAGCTACTCCCATGCTGAGGAATTGTGGAGCCTTCTGGAAAAAGATGAAAAGCTTGGCTGTTCCTTTAATAGAGAGACATCTGTGAGGAAGCAGTGGGCTATGTCATTGTGAGTTTCTGCTGCCGGAAATTATGGAGTAATGAAGGGAAAGATGGTGAAATAGAGGGGTAAGGGGAGGGAATAATGTAATGTACATTTTCTCTATCAGTTTACACTGCTTTAAGGGGTCCTTTTACAAAGGCGTACTGAAAAATGGCTTGTGGTAGTGTATTCTTGGGTTTTGGGTGTGTGCCGATCCATTTTTTAGTGCGCCTGTAAAAAAGGCCTCTTTTTTTGACAAAAATAGATGTGCGGCAAAATCAAAATTGCTGCGTGCCCATTTTGGGTCTGAGACTTTACCGCAAGCCATAGACCTAGCAGTAAAGAATCTGGGTGGTAATGACCTACACACATCAAAATGCCACTTGGTGCACGTCCTTTACGTGCACCAGAAAATAAAAAATATTTTTCATATGCACATAGTGGATGCGTGCCAAAATTGAAATTACCACAAGGGCCACGCAGTAACTGAGTGGTAACTCCAATTTGGCGTGCGTTAAGCGTGAGTAGGCGCCTACTCGGATTAGTAAATGGGGCCCTATATGTTTATTACATAAGAACATAAAAGATATGCTGAGTCAGACCAAGGTCCATCAGTCCTGGCATCCTGTCTCCAACAGTGGCCAATGCAGGTCATAAGAATCCATTAGTTCCCAAATGTAGATCTATTTCCCATAGTTAATTTCCAGGGATGACCAATGGCTCTCCCAAGTCTACCTGGTTAATAAGTTTTAATGGGATTTTACTCCAGGAACATTTTCAATCCCTCTATGTTGGGTACCTTGACCACATGCCCCAGCTTAAGTATATGATGCATGGGGAAGGGGGGAAGCTTTCTACAATTTGTTTTCAATTTTCTGGTCATTAGTTTCATGGAGTTTCCTCTTCTTTTCATGTTGTTTGACAGCTTAGACAACAGTTCCCCATTTAATCATTCCACCCTTCTCACAATTTTATAAACTTCTATCATATCCATTCTTGATCATATTTTCTTCAAACTGAAAAGCCATAACCTGGTTTAGACTCGCTACACAGGAGAGGTAATCCATCCCTTTTATCATTTTTAAACCCTTCTCTGAACCTTTTCTAGCTGCATTATATCCTTTCTATTGTTGGTTCAACCAGAACTGCACAAGTACTCAGGGTGCAAATACACAAGGACCTATACAGAGGCATAATCCAACCAATATTTAAAACCATTTAGCCAGGCAGGAATGGTTCTGGGACAGTTAAATGGTACTTAACCGGCTATCAGGAAATATTCAGTGGGAGATAGCCGGCTATCTCCCACTGAATATCACCAGTTAGTGCTTACAGATTGCTGGTTATATTGTGCAATATAACCGGCTATCTGCTGATACTCAGTGCATCACTGGGTAAGATTGGTGGCCAAATTAGGCTGCCGAAATAGCAGGCCTATCTTTAGCTGGTTTCTACTTAACCAGCCAGTGCAGAATCTCGGTCAGTTCAGTTGATACCAGCCAAAATACACCCGAATATTCAATGCCAGTCACTGGAAATGGCCCAACATTGAATATCCCCGGGTTTGGCGATAACTGTGGGACGTAGCCCGGCTTCTTCCCACAGTCTGAATATTGGCCCAAATGATATTCTCAGTTTTGTCATCCATCTCTTTCCAGATAATCTATAACATTCTATTTGTTTTTTTAGCAGCTGCACAATGACTTCAAGATATTTTCCTTGGCTGGTGACTCCTAACTCAGAATACAGCAATTTGTACTTGAGGTTGGGATTATCTTTCCCTATGAGCATCAACTTCTACTTGTCCACATTAAATTTCATTTGCATTAAGATGGTCAGTTTCCTCACAATCCTCTGCTGTTTTAGGGGCCTTTTTACTAAGGTGCGTAGCGTGTTATGAGACTTTCCTGTGTGCTAAGCCCAAATTTACCTCAGCATTAAAGTCAGGCATTTTCTTTTTTTTGTTGTTTTTTGTTTTTTTGTTTGCAAGTTGTGTGCTAATGTTCCCATTAGTATGCAGAACTTCCAAAAAAATTAAGCCTGCATTATCCTGTTGGCAAATGTGAACACACTAGTTGTATAACATGGGGATGCCCAATCTCTGCCCATGACCCGTCTCCTCTAAAAATATTTTTAAATAGTTAAAGCACTCTTTGGGGGAAATTCTATACATGGTGCTCAAAATTTGGTTAAAAAAAATCAGCACTGAATGGTATTCAATACAGGCATTCTGAGATCGGCACCCTTTATAGAATAGCGTATAGCCCAAGGATCCACGCTCAACTGTGGGTGTGAAAAGTTACATCAACTGAAACCAGGTGTAAATCCTAGTGTACAAGTTATCTCCCACTGAATATTCACGGTTAGGACCTGATATGCTGTTTAACTGGTCAGCAGCCGTGTCTGGTTAAATAGCTTTGAACATCCTAAAGGACAAGTCCATAAACCGCTACTAAACGGACTTGGAAAAATCCAAAATTCCAGGAATAACATGTATAGAATGTTTGTACATTTGGGAAGCTTGCCAGGTGCCCTTGGCCTGGATTGGCCGCTGTCGTGGACAGGATGCTGGGCTCGATGGACCCTTGGTCTTTTCCCAGTATGGCATTACTTATGTACTTATGTACTTATCAGGGGATTTGTATTCGACAGGCCAGAAGACAGGGGAATAGTATATATAGAGTGGGAACATAGAGGCCTTGTCCAGCACACTACCCCCCGTCCCTTACAGGCGCATGACCCTCCCACTGGATCCAGAGAGGCCCCCAAAGGCAACTGCCACTAACAACAAGTACTACTGCTACTACTACATATCATTTTTATAGCACTACAAGATGTATGCACTGCTGTACACTTGAACATGAAGAGACAATCCCTACTGGACAGAGCCTTCAATCTAATTAGGACAGGCAAACAGGACAAATAAGAGATAAGGGAATTACTAAGGTGGCAAACAAGCTGATTCTATGTGGCCCCAGCAACAGCTATAGGGACTCAAACTGCTAAGACAGGGGCCCTGGCCTCAGGTTCTACCGAACATGAAGACCAGGACAAGGATTAAGGTACAGGATGCTGGACATTCTCAGCCTCAACCCTGGGAATGGGTGGCATATGGCCCAAGCTAAATGTGGCCTATCCCACAAATGGAGATGTGGAGGACTGCAAAAAGAAAAGGAGCCAGTTGAAGAGTGATGTGAAGTGCAAAGCTGGAGACAACCTGCTGGATGTGGACCCTGTGTACCTCACTTCTGAAGAGCACATGGTGCACAGACCCATTCTCGTGGACTCCATCCCCCCAGCTTCTCAGGCAGGTAGCCAAAATGGGCTTACCAAATGCTAAATCGGGACTACCGCTGACCCAACATGGCCACTGGTGGTAGTTCCACCCTAATCGCGCACCATTTCCGGGGGAAAAAGAAAACCATTGGAAATGGCTTGCGCAGCGGTAACTCTACTACTACTACTACTACTATTTAGCATTTCTATAGCGCTACAAGGCGTACGCAGCGCTGCACAAACATAGAAGAAAGACAGTCCCTGGCATCAGGCATCACCGCGCACAAACTGGTTACCACCTGGTTACCGTGGGATCCTTTATCGCCACCTCAGAATTCTATTACTGCATGGCTATATTTGTCTGGGGGCTTTTTATTCGCTGTGGTAAAAAGGGCCCTGACTCACGGAGAAAATGCAGGACCCTTTTTCCCGCAATTTAGTAAAAGGACCCCTTAGGTACTTGCTAGTGCTTAACACAAGTTATGAAAAATGCCCCCAAATCACCAGTTTCTAAACATTAAAAGAAAGAAAATGGCTTCTTTTAAAAAGTAGGAACAACCACAGATACTAAGTTGATGGCGTTAATTTTCTTTGGCTCACTAACTAAACTTAAACCTAGTTTCAAGCTTCTATAAGAATCAACAGTCTTGGTCCGCCAAGTTTGCCACTGCTGACAAAGCTTATGTGCCTCTCTCTCTCTTTTGTTTTCTGAATTCTGCTCCAGATGGCTGATTTTTGGAGACATCTTTTTTATTTATTTTTTGCTCTGAGCTAAAAGTAAGTAAACACAGTGTGATAAAGATCATGGTGAAAAACAAAGCAAACTGGACCCAAAAATAACCCTGGGAAATTCATGCAGAATATAGATAATCTCACACAGATTTGATGAACCAAATATATTTAACATAAAGAGGAAATTCACTGTTCCTTGACCGTATCTTTATCCTATTTCCAAATGTCAACAAAACCCTGGCTAGCATGCTTCAGGGTAAAATGACTACATCCTGTTTTCTTCTTTCTGAGAATATAACAATGAAAGAAAAAGGGCTGTTGCACCCAGGCTGACAAAATTTCTCACATCACCTGTTGGTTGTACAATCTATTTTCTTCTTATTGTCTCTTCTTTCGTCTTTACATCTCCTTTGTCTTTTTTTTTCTCTTCATATCATTCTTATATTCCATCTATTGCATTTATTTTGTCTCATTTTGCATTAAAGGGTCCTTTTACTAAGCCGCATAAGCGTCTACGTGCACCCAAAGTGCGCCAAAATGGAGTTACTGCTCGACTACCACGTGGCTCTTGCAGTAATTTCATTTTTTGGCGCGCGCCCAATATGCGCGTCTGAAAAATATTTTTTGTTTTTGGGTGCGCATAACGGATGCGTGCCAAGTGGCATTTGGTGCGCATAGGTCATTACTGCCCAGTTACCGCGTGAGTCTTTACTACTAGGTCAATGGCTGGCAGTAAGGTCTCAGACCCAAAATGGATGCGCGGCAATTTTCATTTTGCATGTCTATTTTCGGGGAAAAAAGGCCTTTTTTACAGGTGCGCTAAAAAGTGGATCGGCGTGTGCCCAAAACCCGCACCTACACTACCGTAAGCCATTTTTCAGCGCACCTTTGTAAAAGGACCCCTAATTTTTTCTTATTCAACTGTATTTACCATCTTCCCCCCCTCTAGCAACTAGTACCCCTGCCTCTATGACTCCATCCTCCAATATTTTTTCCTTTCTTCCATCCTTTTCTTTCTTCTCATCCTTCCACAATTTGCATTCCTTCCTCTCTACCTCCCCTTCTATTTCCTTCCATAACCCTACTCCTTCCTAATTCCTTCTCCCTTTCTCAACTGATGGTCAATACCCAGCCATCACCCTCCTTCATCATACTACCTTTATACTCCCTTTGCTGTCTTCCAGTGCCCCACCATCCCCAGCTCCACCTATAAGATCCCCACAATAGTCCTTGACCTGCCAGTCTCACCCCAGTCTTCACAGTGGCCCTCAGATCTCCAGTCAATATTTAATCCTGAGGGCTCTCTTTTCTCTATTTCATCCTCTAATCTTCCATCTCTCATCTCCCAGGGAAATATTTAAGATTGCCAAATGGGTCAGCTTTGCACATGCAATGATAGCAATAAACCTTTTCTCACTACAATTTGGTTTTATAAATATAAAATGTGTTTTATATATATAGTGATAACTATACGTCCTGCCCTGAGATGAAGAAGTCACTGGGGGGAGGGGGGCGCTCCCAATGAAAAACCTGGGTAATGACCTGAAAGGGGCCACTAGAGGGAGCTCCATCTTACAGATGACAGCCAAGAGCTAGAAGGCTGGAGGGAAATGGTTTGCCTTTTATAGGATTAAGTGTAGGAGGGTCCATCACAGAATGGAAGAGGTCATTTCCCTTTTAACTGGTGGACCTAGTTGAGAAGGTTCTAGGCCCTTCTAGACACATGAGGGGGGGGGGGGCAGAAAGAGGTGGGGAAGCTATTAGTAGCCCCATTAAAAGGCACTTCCTAGAAGGAGGAGGAGGAATTCAGATGGGAAGGAGGCCTTGAAGAAGGATGGAGTCCAGTGGTTAATCGGAGAAGGTGATTGGAATGGGCTGTGAATCCCAGAGCACGGACCTCAAAGAAGAATTTAGAAAAGCTGGACCAAAGAAGGTACTTACCTGAAAGACTCAATGAAAGAAGTGTTTTCTCAATGCATCTTGTCATAAATGTCAGTGTGTTGAAAATACTGGATTAGCATGAGACTTGAACTAACAGCCGTGGGGTGGAGGACAGGACTGTAAGTTTATGGTGTGTGAAAGTCTTGTCCGAGGGTAGGTGGCTGTTGGTCTTGGACCCCAAAGCTCTATAAAAGGGGTTCAGTCTTATACTGCATGTTAAAAGACAATTTATTTTGTTACATTTGTACCCCGCGCTTTCCCACTCATGGCAGGCTCAATGCGGCTTACATGGGGCAATGGAGGGTTAAGTGACTTGCCCAGAGTCACAAGGAGCTGCCTGTGCCTGAAGTGGGAATCAAACTCGTTCCTCAGTTCCCCAGGACCAAAGTCCACCACCCACAATTATGGGTGAGGAGCGGCAAACGGAGTGGCAAACCCCGCTTCTGAGTTTGGAAGAGGCTGATTGTTGGTGGAATTTGCATAAGGCTGAGGAAGGAGTAGAGCCTCATTTGTTTATTCCTCCAGAGCCAGCAAACCAAGGATGTTTTCCAGTCCAGGGTCGTCTAAAGGCAGAAAGATCAGCAGACATGATGAGCACAAGGAGGAGGAACGGTCAATTAAGTCACCCTAAGTTAGGGGGCCTTTTTACAGAGCGGTGGTAAGCCCAGCGTGGGCTTACCGCTCGTTCTTCCGAGACTACCGTTGGCCCAATGCAGCCACCGGTAGTAGTCCTGCCTCGAGCGCGCATCATTTCAAGGGGTTAAAGAAAATCCCTGGAAATGGCTTGCACTGCAGTATCCTGCACACTGCGTGGTTACTGCCAGGTTAGCATGGGAGCCCTTATCGCTACCTCAATGGGTGGTGGTAAGAGCTCCCCGTCGCATGGCCATGTAGTAGGAGTTCTCTTAATGCATGGCCATGTGTGCCTGGGGTATTACCCACTGCGGTAAAAAGGGCCTTGGTGTGCGGGAAAAACAGCTCCTGCCACTAGCGCAGGGACCTTTTTCCTGCAGCTTGGTAAAAGGACCCTTTAGAGAGGGTCCTGTAGACAAGACCCTGCGAGTACGTAACTTTGTCAAAGCATCTGTCTCTGAGCAATTTCTCAGAGGCAAAGTTTTTTTGGATATCTCTGTAAGTGATCTGACTGAGTCTTGGGGTCCTAATTAAAGGTCAGATTGGAGAGATCTCATCACAGTTTGCTACCAGGAGTGGGGCCTGAAGAACCAACACGCTGCAGACTGGCTACAATGAGGACTACAGAGAACCAGGGAATGCACACCAGGTATCAGCTGTCTGAGGAGGAGGTCATAATCCCAACTGACTCCCCAGGGAGAGAACAGATCTGGTGGAGCAGGTTATCGGCCACAACGAGCTAATGATTTTAATTTTATTTATTTTTTTGCTCCCATTTATGACTGATAATCTGAAATAATTGGTTAGAATAACTAATCACTTATTAATCTATAATGCTACAGAAATACAACATCTTTTAATGTCCTTTTCTTGATTACAATGCTTTGCAAGTTGCTATTTTAAATGCTAAACAAACATATTATGCTTTTGCTTTTTCTTTTTCCTTGGAGGATTTTAATACTGCAGTTGATAGACTGAGTAGAAACCATTATTTTTTTCAGTTCACACCATTTGCAGTACACATTTCAAGCCTGAGATGCCAGGAAAGAGAAGGGATTGGAAAAAAGTCCAATGATTGTCAAAAGTTTGTGTAATAGTGGCATAGCAGCCTTGTCATTTCTGAAAGAGAAAAAGGCCCTTTTACTAAGCTGCGGTAGGCTCTACGTGCATTCAGCATGTGCCCAAATGAGACTACCGCCAGGCCAGCATGTCACCTGGTGGTAATTTCAGATTTGGGATGCGCCCATAATGTCTGGATGAATTATTTATTTATTTCTGTTTCTGGCAGTAATCGGCAGTTAGCACGCGCCGACTGGTCACTGGGTGTGTAGCGTGTGAGCCCTTACCACTAGATCAATGGGTGGCGTTAAGGGCTCAGGCCAGTTTTAGGCGTGTTCTGGTTTCAGTTTTACCGCATGCCCTTTTCTCGTCACATTAAAAAAAACCCACCTTTTTTGCAGACACGGTAAAAACTGACTCAGCATGTGCCTAATACATGCGCCATACTACCGCAGGGCACTTTTTACTGTGGCTTCATAAAAGGACCCCAAAGTTCGTATGGAAGAAGGTAAACCGAAAATGGACAAACCATGAGGTTTATGGAATATATCATATGATATAAGAAAAAACCTCTTAGAGGTTCTGGTGGCACTGCTGACAGACTTGTTCAACAGATTTGGGGATGAAGACTGGTGTAGGGCAGATGCGGACTCTTTATAAAAGTGATAACAGAGAGAAGGTTGGAAATTGTAGGCTCATTAGTTTAACTTCAGTGGTGGGAAAATTAATGGATTATGTTCAGAAGGAAAGGATTGTGAAATATTTTTTTACCAGTGGGAGAGTGCATCAGAAAAATTGGATTAATTTCTTTGATTAAGTGACCAGAAAATTAGATCACAGGCACTTGCTGGGTGCAGTTTAGTTGGATTTCAACAAAACATTTGGCATTGTACTACACAGAAGACTCATAAATAAACTGGGCAGCATGGAGATGGCCCCCAAGGAGGTGGACTAGATTAAAAATAGTTGAAATGAGAGCTGATAGAGGGTAGTGGTAAATGGAATTCACTTGGGGTAGGGAGGAAGGTTATTAGTGACAGGCTTTAGGGACTGGTCCTGGGGCCAGACTTCTTCAATATCTTTGTAAGTGTTATTAAAGCAATGGCAGTGCAGGGGGCTTGGAGAAAGGAGGAAGCAACATGGAAGTCTAAATCCTTTTTTTTCCTACCAGGTGTTCTGGTCCCTCCTTGTTCAGGCTAGATCTGCCTATTGAGTGCACATATTAACTCTGTGGAGAACCATCCTTGAGCATTGCTCTCCTTGGTGGAAAAAGTTTGTTCTAAGCAGGACTCATAAACTAACCAGCCTCAATTCTTTCAAGATGATTACTAGCAATACCTTAAGAGTAAGAAGTTCTTCAAGGCCCTTTAAGTGAGAGGCTCTCCTTTTATAACTTTTATTCCTCTTACCCAACTTGGATTTCAAAAACTGCTAGCTTTTGTTCAACCTTTTGGATTCCCTCTTGATGAGGTCCCTACTTGGCTTCTTAAGGAGTGTGGATTTTCTCTAGCACCTATTCTTATTGATCTGATTAACTCTAGCCTGACTTATACATTGAGTTCTTCACTTGGAAACACTCCATAATTTGTCCTCATCTCAAGTAACAAGGCCTTGATACCTCCTTCCCTGCCAATGTTTGGTCTATTTCCACTAACTTTTTAACCATCCACAAATTCTATCTCTATTCTGCTTGAAGACATTGTTATTCTTTTGGTATTCTTATTGACAGTTGTGCTTTATACGGGTTTTTTAAAGCTATTTTTGAAAAAAAAAAAAGCCCAAGTAAAAAACATAGAAAATCAAACTATTGGGATGTTGGTGGGTCCAGCATATTTAGTAAACTGGTCCCCTAGACATCCCAAGAGAGCAGTAGGGCACCCTAGGGAGCACTACAGTGGATTTCAAATAAATGCTCCAAGGTACACATCTCACCATTGCTCCCTTATTTTGTCTGCTGAACTCCCCAAATCTTACTACCCCCCAACTGTACACCACTACAATAGCCCTTATGGGTGAAGGGGGCACCTATATGTGGATTTCTAGTGAGTTTTAGAGGGATCCGAGTTTCCACCATAATTGTAAGAGGTAGAGGGAGGTATGGGCCTGAGCCTACCTCTCTGCAGTGCATTGCACCCACCACTAGATTACTCCAGGGACCTGCATGCTGCTCTAATGGACCTGAGGCTGGCATAAATGCTGGTAAGTAATGTTTTTAATGACATTTTTGGGGGGTGGGGGGTGGTCAGTGACCACTGGGTGAGTAAGGGGAGGTCATCCCTGATTCCCTCTCTGGTCATTTAGGGCACCTTTTGTGCCTTATTCATTATAAAAACAGGTTTAGCTTAAAACAGTTTTATTTTCTTCTATTATGGTTGAAAAATGTCCACATGTTAGGAAAGCCCAAATCCCGCCCTTAACATATCCCAGCATGCCCCCTTGAGACAAATAGTATAGAACAATGTTTGAAAAATAGGTTTCAAACATACCGATTGGAACTTTTTTGTGAAAAAAACCATCCAAATACTGCTTTATGCCACTCTTTTTTTTTCTCTTTCAAAAATGAGTCTCTAACTTCTTTGCGGGTTACATATAAAGACACTAGACAAACCAGAAATTACAGCATAACATTATCATCAATTAAAACTAATACATTCATTTCCTTCGATAATTCTGAAACAACTGTGCTTTAAGCAGATGTCTAAAATGCACGTAGCTTGATGCCTGACCTATCAAAGAAAAAATTTCCTTGCCTATTTTAGCAGCCTGGTAATAAACAGCCAGAGACAGCAATGTATCTAACAGAGAACATTCATTTTGATCTAGTAAAGGCAACAAATTTATAGAGCACAACATTTTTATAGAAAATCTCACATTTTATATTAAAAATGTTAAAAATGGTGGACCAAACAGATTTCCAGGAAGAAAATACATGTGTGCAGTCATACAGCAAATATTTAATAGAAACTAGCTCCATTTTTACAGGACCAACAGTTTTTAGACATAGAAGGATCTATATAGTGTGATCTAATAGGTGTCCAGTATGATCTGTGAGATAAAAAGAAACATAGATTGGGTTAAAGAAGAGGATCTGGAGAGCAAAAACTGGTAAGCCAAAATGTATCCCATTCATTATCTTGAAGAATATAATCCAGATCTTTCTCCTAAATTTTTCTTAGTCCTCTCAGATTATTATAGTTTAAGGATTTGAGTAATCTATAGAAATCAGAAGCAGAGCGACCTAGGGCATTGAATTGTTTACAATAAGATAATAAATCAGGCACATCTTTTAGATGTTGTAAAGATAAACCCAAGAAGGTTTAATTGCTTTCCTATGCACAGTCGTCATCTTATTTATTTATTTGTAGCATTTATATCCCGCTCTTTCCTGCTCAATAGCAGGTTCAGTGTGGCTTACAATGTCTGGGTACAAAATATCCCTGAGATAACATAGTTAGGACAAGAGGAAGAGATGTGGGGGGAAGGATTGAGGTGTGGATAATGTTGGTGGTGTGGATTAGTTTGGATAGGCCTGTTTGAAGAGTTAGGTTTTCAGCAGCTTTTGGAAGGGTAGGTGTTCGTTGGTTGTTCTGATGTATCTTGGTATGGCGTTCCAGAGTTGGCTACCTATAATGGAGAAGTTGGATGCGTAGTAGGTTTTGTATTTGAGACCTTTGCAAATAGGAAGGTGAAGATTAAGATATGTTCGAGAAGATTTGGACCCGTTCCTGGCTGGAAGGTCGATCAGATTGGACATGTAACTTGGAGATTCTCCGTGGAGGATTTTGTGGATCAGTGTGTGGACTTTGAAGTTTATTCGTTCTTTGATAAGGAGCCAGTGGAGTTTTTCATGGAGTGGTGTTGCGTTTTCAAATCGTGATTTACCAAAAATGAGTCTGGCTGCCGTGTTTTGGATGGTTTGGAGTTTTTTCAGGATTTGCGTTTTGCAACCAATGAAGATGCTGTTGCAGTAGTCAGCGTGGGTGAGTACTGTGGATTGTACTAAATTGCGGAAAGATACACTTGAAGTACATTACTTTGTATGGCGGCAATCTCCACCTTCTGGTTCAGGCCAGATAATGGGACAAACATGCTTTCACCATTTCCTGTCAATTAAACCTCCTTGGATAAACCAGATTTCTCTAACACAACATAAACTGTAGCCATTTATAAAACTGAGAGCTAGGTAAGTCAAATTTTGCCTGTAAATCTGTGAAAGTCTTCCAAGAAATAGAGTTAACAAGGGCGCCTAAATCCCATATACCAGATATCTGCCAGGAGATTTTCCTCTTCTCTATCAATAAATGGTGATTGTGCCATATGGAGTAATAAAGTGATTTTCACCAAGGCGTTTCTAGAGCACAATCTAAATCTTTAAGGATTTTATAAGTGGTTTGAATTATAGGATTAGAAGTACATGAGGAGGGAAGTGACCATGCCTGGAGTTCTAGAAAGTAGAACAGATGCTAATAAAACCTTTTCAATATGTGGCCAATGTGGAAAAGAGTCAGAATGTATTGTGCCAGCCACGTAGCACCTTGTCATAGTAAGAAGACCTTATGGTATATTAACAGATCTGGGAAATTAACACCTCCTTTTGTTTTGGGAGCCTTTATTTTGATAAAAAAGATTATAGAGGGTTTACCAGCCCAGATTAACTTTACTAATAGTTGTTCTAGAGAGGTGTGAAGGGAACATAAAAGGGAACATATTTAGGATATACAGTATTTCATCATTTTCAAAGAGTCCAGTCTACCCCACCAGGACAGGTGTAATGGTGACCAGGAGATCAACAGCACTTTGACTTTGGCATTGATTTTTCTATATTAATATAACGCCCCTGGCCTGGGTGCTCCTGGATTTGTGGTATGACCTGGTTGGAGCCTCCCGAGGGCAGTTTCCTTCAGTCCCTTACTTTCTTGGCACTCGATGCCTCCACCTGGGGAAAGAAGCGTTAGCAGACGGTATCATCCTCTTCTCCCCCAGAAAATAAGCCCAAAATGCAGGCTCCAAATAAACTGTAGGGAACAAGACTGACTGTTAGATTGGCAGGCTTGATAGACACTCATATTCTCTGAAGTCAAATGAACACGCTGAAGTCAGCAGCTCATGTAAACTCAACCAGTTTATTGCTGGTTGGGAAAAGCTAAGAAAGATATGGAACTGGGCAGAATTGCTTGGCCTTTTAGTAGTCCGCCATTTGAGAATTTGGTGATTTCTCTTTTGATGTAATCCCAAAAAAGGAGCTGGCAAAGTACCACCTCATTCATAATCTATCTTATCCATGGGGTCATAGTGTCAATTATTTTATTGATCTAAATTTATGTTCAGTTCAGCACACTTCTTTCAATCAGGCATTATAGCTTTTTTTGAACACAAAAATCCTGGAGCTTTGATGGCAAAAGCAGATATAGAGGTGTTTTTTTGGTTATTGCCTACTCATCCAACCTCCATTCTATCTCTTGGACTTATAATTGAAGAAAATACTTACTTTGATAAGTGCATGCTGATGGGCTACTCAGTTGTGTGCCTATTTTGAGTTTTTTTTCATCATTTTACATTGGGTAGTTCAGCAATGATCAAATTGTGCACTATCTGGATGATTTTCTGTTTGTGGGTTCAGCTAAGGAAGCAGATTGTATTCATTTGATAGAAGGCCTTTAGTGTGTGTCTGCTGAACTGGGTGTACTGCTAGCCTTGGACAAGTCACAAGGGCCAACTCAGTTTCTTACAGTTTTGGATATAAAGTTGGATTCAGTTAAGATGGAATCTAGACTACTCTAGGACAAGGTGGACAAGTTGAGAGCTGCAACTGAAGAAGCCTTCAGTGTGAAGAAGCTTATCTTGTATCAGTCACTAATTGGGCAGTTCAGTTTTGTGTCTAGGATTATCCCGATGGGGAGAGTATTTGTTAGACATCTGGCCAGGCTTATTGCAGGGATTCAACTGAAACATCATTCTGTGAGGATTCCTTTTAAAGGAAAGGAAGATTTATGCATTTGGAATTCATTTTTAACTCAGTTTAATGAGGTTTGGGTTTGGCACAAGGGCGGCAGTGGCTTCTTCTTGGGATTTGGAATTATCCTCTGATGCTTCAGGTAGGGGGGAGGTTGGAATATATTTCAATGAGGCATTTCATATGAAATTTACCGATTTAGTTTGTGACTGTCTAACCTGGAGTGATTTGGGGTTGAGAATGATTGATTTGATATTGGGGATGGCTTGTTATGTAAGTTGAACCTGTATTTGGTTTTAAGGTAATTGAATAAAGCTGTGGCTACTTTATGCCACAAGCACAGAGTCATTGTGTTTATTTCTAAGAATTGATTTGTGAATGGTTTGGTAAGCGAATGCCTATGTTATGCCCAAAACTAAAATGTGCCCCTCCCTGCTTCTGCTGCTGCTGCTGTGTTCTCAAAAGAAGAGGTGCTTTAGAAGAAAAATTACAAAGAAAAAAGAAGAAAAAGGTGTCACACACATATAATAATAATAATAATAATAATAATAACACCCCTTAGAAAGTCTCTCAACAAAAGGGGGTTGCACACTCACTTTTACTGTGGAACAGCACCAAAATAGAAAAATAGATCATCAGCTTTTGAGCTGTCCTAAATTAACCTGTTTAGCTATGTGAGTGCTGACACCAAATAATGCCAGCACCTGCCTTACCCCAGGCTTCTCCCTAGTGCCGCCTCCTGTACCACCCCTGACCTGCCCATTTTTTATGGTACAAATGATTTTTATTGCAAAACAATTAGAAAGACAAGACATAAATAGCAAGAACCATTAACAGCAAATATAAACCCTCCCAACACCCCCCCATCCCTCTCCCTGCCCTCTCCCCCTTGTGAACTAATTACAGTCAAACCATTGGGCTATACATTCAACAAGTGGCTTCGGGGCACAGGGGGAAACGTGTGCCAATATCTACTCCAAATACGCTGAAACCTGAATCCAGCGGAAGAGTCCATATCATTAATAGCGAGGCGCTCTAGTTTCAGCAGGGAGGTCATCTGTGCATGCAATTGATGAAGTGTTGGGGCGCAGGAAGACAGCCAATATATCAATATAGATTTATTTGCCATTAAAATAGCTTGCTTTACAAAGTCCTTCATTTCAGCTGCCACTAGAGGAGTAAAAGTGGTATGATGAAATAAGAGCAAGGGCTCAAGATGGATTCCACAGGACCAAAGAAAACACACCTCCATTAGCAGCCTACACCAAAAGGAGAAAATGCGTGAACAGCTCCAAAACATGTATCCTAGAGATACTGCAGAGACGTGACACTTTAAGGCACTTCCCCCAAAATGGAAATGCCCATGTGTTACACCTTTCAAGGGTTCACATAAAGTCAGAAGACAAACTTGTATTGTAATTTCCACATGCAGACATCATCAAGTGATGAATTCCAAGTGCATATGCTTTATAAAACTCAGAAGATAGGCAGCTGGATAAGTCTGTGCTCCAAATGACTGTGTATCGATTGTAATCCAATTCAACAACAGTCCCAAAAGGACACTTAAAAGGATGCCAAGCATCCAGCAACCATTCAAAGCTGAAAACGTCATCACACAATACAATCACTACTTGATCAAAGAAACACTGCCCAATGTAAAGTAGAATTCAATCCACAGGTATGTAGGCCATTTATATGTTACCTAATATTTATACTGCATACCTATGTTTTATTTGAAGTCCATTGTTATTTTATTGTTAAAGATATTGACATCTATTTTAATAAATTTTTATGCTATTTTTTATGTTGATATATATGATTTATACATTGTTTTGTTACAGTGTTGTTATTTGACCTCTGAGGCAGGCGGGGTGGTTCCACTGAAACATGGCCCCGTGCCGGGTCATTTGTTGGTGTCAATAAAGGTTTTTTTTCCTGGACTTTTATCCATCTGGGATCTTCTTTGATATGACCTGCTACTTGTGTTACATTCTTTACTTTCTCCTGCTCCTATTGGATATTTGTAGAAATATTCTCCTGTTGCTGCTTTCCAATGACGTAAATGATGTCATCAGAGTTGAGAAGAGCCGAGGATAAACAATATGAGCTTAGAAATGCTCATAAATATATTTTTAAAAAATGTATAAAAACATTATAAACCGTAAGAAGATGGATTAAACTATGCCAAACTTCAAAATTAATTATACATTACCTTTTAAATGCATAATATTAATACGTGCATAATAAATAGTATACATAAACAACAGATGCACAACTAGCATTAATATTCTAAATAGAGCTGAATGTATGCATGGCCATCTTCTGATGTTTAAAATAAAGATGCCCTTTTTTAGTTAAAGAATCACAAAAATACCGAATGATCTGATTCTAAGTTGAGACCATTTGCCGTCACAGTATTATACTTAAATATAAATCTCTGTTCTTCTTGAAACAGTAATATATTGATATCTCCTCCTCTCCAATGAACTTGAATCTCATGTATTTCCAGAAAACACAAATCATCAAAACTGTGTTGTTTAGCAACCATATGTTCAAGTGGTTTGTCCATCATTTTCCTTTTCACAGCACTTCTATGTTCTATAATGCATCTATTGAAAGATCTCACAGTGTTACCAATATATAAAAGTTTGCACGGACATATCACCACATAAATAACTTGTTCAGTTTAGCAGTTTGAAAAATGTTTTAACTCATGTTTTTCTCCTTTCTATTAAAGTTTGTACTATTGTGCCAACCTTCAAGGACCTTTTGTGCCTTGCTTTGTTTCTTTTGGATTTGTATACTTTTGGATCCTCTCTTCTGCTGCTTAACATGACATACAGGGGTCCTTTTACTAAGGTGTGCTGAAAAATGGCCTGTAAAAAATGCCTTTTTAAAATGTTTGCCGAAAATAGACATGCGGCAAAATCAAAATTGGTGCACGTCCATTTTGGGTCTGAGACCTTACTGCCAGCCATTGAGTTAGCGGTAAGGTCTCATGCATTAACCGGGTGGTAATGACCTACACGTGTAGAAAGCCACTGCTACGTTTGTCAAAAAATTAAAAATATTTTTTGTACGTGCATAGTGGAGGCACCAAAAATTGAATCACCGCAAGGGCCACGTGGTAGCCGGGCGGTAACTCCATTTTGATGTGCATTGGGTGCACTTCACCCAATGCATAATTAAACTGTGGAATTCGTTGCCGCAGAACGTGGTGAAGGCGGTTAGCTTAGCACAGTTTAAAAAGGGGTTAGACGGACAAGTCCATAAACCACTACTAAATGGACTTGGGAAAAATCCACAATTCTAGGAATAGCATGTATAGAATGTTTGTACGTTTGGGAAGCTTGCCAGGTGCCCTTGGCCTGGATTGGCCGCTATCGTGGACAGGATGCTGGGCTCGATGGACCCTTGGTCTTTTCCCAGTGTGGCATTACTTATGTACACAGCTTAGTAACAGGGACCTACAGTGTGCTGTGGGTGTTTGTACAACCCCAATATTGAGCAAACTCTTTGACTTTGTCCACAGAGGGGCAATTTCCATTGGGTTTAGCACCCTCAAGAACTTTGAAAGTTGGCTCCTTTGAACAAGGATAGTGTCTTAAGATAGTATCTCTTTTGTTCTTTTGGGGCGCAGGCAATGCTGATGGTGCTAAAATGTCCTTTAGATTTCTATGAAGCTCATTTTCAAAACAGAAAAACATCCAAAAGGTGGCATAATTCTGCATTTGGATGTTTTTCTCACAAAAACGTCCGAATTGGTATTTTTCAAAACCAATTTTTAGATGGTTTTCTATGAAGTCTGTCAGAACTGCATTCAAATCACAAGGGGGCATGTCAGGGGCGTGTTAAGGGTGAGATCTGGGTGTTTGGACATTTTTCAGCCATAATGGAACAAAACAAACCGTTCCAAGATGTTTTGAGCTAGACCTGTCTTTATGATGAATAGGGTACAAAAAGGTGCCCTAAATGACCACTGGAGGGAATCAGGGGTGACCTTCCCTTACTCCCCCAGTGGTTACTAACCCCTTCCCACACCCAAAAAATATGATTAAAAACATGACTTGCCAGCCTCAGATGTTATACTTAGGTCCATTAGAACAGCATGCAGGTCCCTGGAGTAGTCTAGTGGTGGGTGCAGTGTACTGCAAACAGGTAGAACCAGGCCCATACCTCCCCCTACCTGTTACACTTGTGCAAGAAACTGTGAGCCTTCAAAAACTCACCAGAATCCCACTGTACCCACATATAGGGGCCCCCTTCATCCATAAGAGCTATGGTAGTGGTGTACAGTTGGGGGTAGTGGGTTTTGAGGGGCTCAGCAGACAAGATAAGGGAGCAATGATGAGATGTGTACCTGGGTGCATTTTATGAAGTCCACTGCTGTGCCCCCTAGGGTGCCCTATTGCTTTCCTGGGATGTCTAGGGGACCAGTTTACTCAAAATGCTGGCTCCTCCTACATCCCAATGGCTTGATTTTGTGCATTTTGCACTTGGATGTTTTTTGTTTGAAAATGGACCAAAAAACAAAACGTTCAAATCACAAAACCTTGTTCAAAACAGTATTTTTTTGGGGAAAAAAAAAACGTTTTTCTTTTTGGAAAATGACCTATTTTCATATTCAGATTTTTGACATTATTTGCAAAAAGTCCAAAGTTAGACTTAGATGTCAATTGAAAATGCCCCTCTATACCTCTTAAAAGCTACATGTCTTTGTAAATGGTGGTACTGCTTGAATGATAGAAAAACACACTAAGCACTATTCTATAAACAGCATTCAAAGTTACGCACTGTTTATAGAATAGCACTTTGCACTGAGACACATGCCTAATTTTAAGCACGAGGAATCACACCAACTAAATTAAGCATAGATCCTCCTTATTCTATAACAGTGCGTATAAATTGCAGGAAAGCCCCTGATCTGCCCATAACTCTCCCATGGCCATGCCTCTTTTTTGGAGTCACGTGTAGTCACCATATGGATCCCAATCTGTTAATATGCATGCATAAATTTAAATTAAGCCCAATTAGCACTGATAATTGATTATTTTGGCCCAATTGTCAGTGCTAATTACTACTACTACTATTTATCATTTCTATAGCGCTACTAGACGTACACAGCGCTGTACACTTGAACATGAAGAGACAGTCCCTACTTGACAGAGCTTACAATCTAATTAGGACAGACAAACAAGACAAACAAGAGATAAGGGAATATTAAAGTGAGGATGATAAATAAGGGTTCTGAACAAGTGAATAAGGGTTAGGAGTTAAAAGCAGCATCAAAAAGGTGGGCTTTTAGCTAATTGGCTTGTTATTCAATTAAATTATGCATGTAAATTGTGTGTGTGCCCAAAATTTGCAAGCACAATTCTGAGCACCATGCATAGAATTCTGGGGATAATGTTATGGGACAAATGATAATACAAAAAATGCATACTACCCTTCCGGAAACTACTGAAGACTTACCTCTTCAAACAAGCCAACTCCACAACACTAGTATTACCTAAATACCAATCCTTTCCCCACTTCTCTTACTATTGACCTACTCTATGTAACAATGTCATCTCTGATACTTTCCAGCTTATAATCGAAAGTGATCGCCAGCCATCTTCCGACAGAAATCGGGAGATGGCTGGCGATTTCTTAAAAGCGGCGAAATCGGTATAATCGAAAATGGCATTTTTGACAGCATTGCCGCTTTCCCGTCGCTTCGCCGGCGAAAGTTTAAGGGGGCGTGTCGGTAGATTAGTGAAGGCGGGACATGGGCGGGCATGGGCGTGGCTACCAGATGGCCAGCTTTCGCTGATGATGGAAAAAAAAAGCGGCGTTAAGCAGTATTTCGCCGGCTTTACTTGGTCCTTTTATTTTCACGACCAAGCCTCAAAGAGGTGCCCCAACTGACCAGATGACCACTGGAGGGAATGGGGTATGACCTCCCCATACTCCCCCAGTGGTCACCAATCCCCTTCCAAACTAAAAAAATAAAACTAAAAACCTTTTTTGCCAGCCTGTATGCCAGCCTCAAATGCCATACCCACCTCCATGACAGCAGAATGTGTTGTATCCTCCGACAGCCTTTCCCTGGTTGCGATGTGGCTCTCGGGTGAGTGTGACACCTTTTCTGTTAGGTGCCCTGCAGAGTCACATTAGCAATGCATTGTGGTGGTTGTAGGGTACTGGGCTCTACTCCCATGGTACTTTTCCCCCCTGCTAACTGGGTCAGAGTGTGCCCTGTTTTGTTTCCTGTTGTAGTCCATGCGGTAGTGGCCATTTTTGTAAGCCAGTTTTAGTTCCCTTTCCTGTGTTACCCACGTTAGAGAACGTAGTTCTTACCTTGTATGGTGCTGAAAGAGCATTGTACACCATTGTGCCAGCTCTGACCTACTGCTAATCTTAGTACCAGGAGACTCTTTGCCAGTGGGGCACAACCTCTGATCTGCAGTTAACTGTGAGTAAACGTGGTTATTTCAAGAAAGGACTTTTTCAGAGAGATTAGTCTTCAGGTGTGAACCGGTGTGCCAAAGTTATACAGCAGCAATAAGTCCTAGAGGCTGTATGCAGGTCCCTGGAACAATTTTAGTGGGTGCAGTACATTTGTGGGTAGTGGGTTTTGGGGGGGGGGGGGGTTGGGGGGCTCAGCTCCCAAAGTAAGGGAGCTATGCATGTGGGAGCTTTTCTGAAGTCCACCACAGTGACCCCTAGGGTGGCTGGTTGGTGTCCTGGCATGTCAGGGGGGCCAGTGCACTAAAAATGCAGGTGGCCATTTCCTGGGGATCCCCTACTGCCTCCTATTTAGGAAACAGTAGGGACTTCCCAGGGGCGTAGCCAGACTTTGGCGGGAGGGGGATCCAGAGCCCTAGGTGAGGGGGCACATTTTAGCCCCCCCCCCAGTGCCATCGACCCCCCAGCCATTATCGACCCCCCCGCCACCGCAGTTCCCCCCGCCATTGCTGACCCCCCCCCCCCGCCGGCACCAACTTTGACAACCCCTGCTGACGACCCTCTCGACCCCCCCCTCCTGCCGCCAACCCTCCCCTGCTGTCGCCTACCTTTGCTGGTGGGGGGACCCCAATTCCCGCCAGCCGAGGTCCTCTTCTTCCCGCGAAGGCTTCGTTCTGTTTCTGACGTCCTGCACGTTGTACATGCAGGACGTCAGACTTACAGAAACAGAACGAAGCCTGGCTGATCTGCAGAATGAAGCCTTCTCGGGAAGAAGAGGACCTCCTCGGCTGGCGGGGATTGGGGTCCCCCACCAGCAAAGGTAGCCCATGGTGACAGCAGGGGAGGGTTGGCGGTGGGAGGGGGGTCTAGAGGGTCACCAGCAGGGGGTCCAGGGCCAAATCTATGGGGGCCCAGGCCCCCCTGGCCCCACGTAGCTATGCACTGGGACTTCCATGCTAACCTAGCAGGAACTGGGCAATGTACAGCGCTGCCCGATTACTACAGGTAAACCCCTGGTGGAAAAAAATTAAAAATAACTTCTGGTGTGCTGGAAATGGTAGACGGTGGGGGCGGCAGTTCCGCCAGCTTCCGTAGTGAGCCAGCAGTAGTGCCGGAATGGCGTGTGACAAAGCGGTGGTAGCTCTACCACTGCTTTGTAAAAGGGCCCCTAAGTTTGTAACATATGATGTCTTGTATGGATGCTCTAGGTTTTCCTATCATATTAATAGGCTTCCTCTTATACGGTCTAGATTTTGTATTATTTTATTGTGTTTTATGAGTTGTAAACCACTTGGTAAAAACAGCGATATTGTGTATCTGAATTTTCAAAAGGCATTTGACAAAGTACCTCATGAAAAACTCATAGGGTAGGAAGTAGTGTTCTATTGTGGATTAAATACTGGTTAAAATACAACAGAGAGTAGGGTTAAGTGGTCAGAATTCTCAGTGCAGAAGGGTAGATAGTGGAGTGCTGGGACTGCTACTTTTTAACATATTTATACATGATCAAGAGATGGGAGTAACTGGTGAGGTAATTACATATGTTGATAACACAAAGTTAAATCACAAGAGGATTGTAAAAAATTACAAGAGGATCTTATGAGACAGGGCATCCAAATGGCAGATGACGTTTAATGTGAGCAAGTGCAAAGTGATGCATGTGGGAAAGAGGAACCTGGACTTATGTAATTAGGAGTCACTGACCAGGAAAGGGATCTAGGTGTCATCGTTGATGATATATTGAAACCCTCTGCCCCTCCGAAGGGACACCAACTTGTAGTGGTGGAGGGGCTTCTGTGTTTCAATGACTCAGAGGCAGTGACGTTCCTAGGGGGACTGACACCTGGGGCGGATCGCCGATGCGCCCCACCCCCCTTGATGCAGCTTGATCCCCCTCCCGGCGAAAGGACACCCCCCGCGAAAGAACCCCCCCGGGTGCACACCACTGGGGAGGGTGCCGCGCGCGCCTGTCCTTCCTTCATTCCATGCTCCCTCTGCCCCGGAACAGGAAGTAACCTGTTCCGGGGCAGAGGGAGCATGGAACAAAGGAAGGACAGGTGCGCACGGCACCCCCCCCAGCGGCGTGCACCCGGGGTGGACTGCACCCACCGCCCCCCCCCCCCTAGGAACGCCACTGCTCAGAGGGCTACGCTGAAGGGTTACCCATATCAGACAGGCCTCTGAGGAGAAACCAGACAAAGAGTGTCCCAAACTTGGAGAGTGGTAAGATAGCGACCTGAAATTCGTATGCCCAACGGCCCAGCCGGCCTCTGAAGTTTCGTCTTCTTTATGTAAATTTCCTCTCTCTAATTGCAGTTACCTTAACTGAGAGGAAGGGGACAACCGGCGGTCAGCCGCCAATGGCCAGCGTTTTGTCCCCTGAGCAGCAAGTGTGGAACTACTGCGCGACGAACTGCCCACAGATGAAAGGGTTTGCAAGTCCTTTGATTAGCGCCGGCGAAGGAGCGTCGACACTCTTGGACCTGGAAAAAACAACTCTATCACTCCCGAATTATTCAACCACCATGTCCAAAGGAGTGGAGGAGTGAGTTAGAGGCATATGCTGAAACGGAGGACGTTTACAGCAGAACCCGAATCGGTGGAACCACTCCTAAACACCTAAGAGAAATCAACTTGAAGTTTTTGGCTCCCATGGAGGTTACATTGAATACCATCTGGAAGGCACTTCGGGACCTAATGGTGGCAGTAAATAATTTTGTTTCAGATATAATTTTATTAGAGAGTTACATGGACAATTTAACTGAACCCTTTGAGAGTGAAAAATTGATATAACAAATGATTCTATACGAGCAAGAAGAGGTTATGGTTTTGAAAATGATAATAGACCAGAAACTTTGAATAATAAAATGAATATTATTATAGATGATTAATATCAAGATTATTGTTTTTCCCAGAGTTCCGGGTATGACTCCTAAAGTTTTCATCAGAAATATTTCCTCAATTATTACTTTAAAAGGAGTGAAGCCTGTGAAAACTGGGATGACTTTAATCAGTGGGGATTTGAATTAGAGATTTAAGTATATGTATTGTTAAATAACTTCTGGTTTTTAAAAGAGAAAGAATGTAATCAGATGTATTATTTCTAACTAATATTGAACAATAAGTATGTTTTCAATGAAATGATTTGACTATACACCGTATTGGCCTTGAAGAAGCCAACCAGATGATCAATGTGGAATAATGAATTAGATGAGTAATATCTGGGGATAATCAGGTTAATACCACATTTTTTTTCTGTTTACTGTTTAATTGATCTCCTTGTCTTGTTTCACTCTCCCTATTTAGTGGTCTAAGGAAGAGAATAGAATTACCTGACTGAAATAATTCCTATATATTACTTTCTCTGTATTTCCAGCAAGTTGTTTTATCATTTGTAAAAATTTAAATGGTTATAAATAAATAAATAAAAAAGAAACCCTCTGCTCAGTGTGTGGCGGCTGCTAAGAAAGCAAATAGAATGTTAGGAATTATTAAGAAATGAATGGAAAACAAAAATGTATCTCTCCGTGGTGTGACCACACCTTGAATACTGTGTTCAGTTCTGGTCACCACATCTACAGTTATAGCAGAATTAGAAAAGGTACAGAAAAGGGCGATGAAAATGATAAAGGGGATGGGACAGCATCCCTGTGAGGAAAAGCTAAAGAGGCCTCGGCTCTTTAGCTTGGAGAAAAGATGGCTGAGGGGAGATATAATATATAAAATAATGAATGGAATAGAATGGGTAGACGTGAATCGCTTGTTTACTCTTTCCAAAAATACTAGGACTAGGGGCACACAATTAAGCTACAAAGTAGCAAATTTAAAACAAACCGTAGAAAATATTTCTTCAGTCAACGTGTAATTAAACTCTGAATTTGTTGCTAGATAATGTGGTAAAAGCATTTAACAGGGTTGGATAATTTCTTAAAAGAAAAGTATATAAGCATATTTGTAGGATAAGGAGCATAAAATCTGTTTTATTGTTTTGGGATCTTGCCAGGTACTTGTGACCTAGATTGACCAGTGTTGGAAATAGGATACTGGGCTAGATGGACCTTTGGTCTGTCCCAGTATGACAACGCTTATGTTTTATTATGTTATGAATACAGAAAAAAATTGTTGTTAGGATCACTACAAGATTTTGGAAGACACCCATCTTAGGGGTCCTTTTACAAAGCCATGGTAAAAAGTGGCCTGTAGTACTGTGGGCACATCTATTAGGCATGCGCTGGTCCATTCTTTACCGCAGCTGGGAAAAAGGATAGTTTGTAATGGGTCGGAAAATGGACCTGCGCTAATATTAAAACTAGCGCACGCCTATTTATGACCTGAGCCTTTACCGCCACCCATTGACCTAGCAGTAAGAGCTCACATGCTACCCATATGGTAACCATGCAGCATGCAGTTACTGCTGTAAAAGCCCCCCCCCCTCCCCGGTAGAAAATAGAAAATTATTTTCTACTGTAGGATTCGGTGCATGCCAAAATCAGAATTATCACTGGGTGCATGTGCTACCCCAGCGGTAGTGACAATTGGGCATGTGCTACCCGCCCGTTGGCTCTCCCGCACCTTTGTAAAAGGGTCCCTTAGTGAGATGGAAATGCCAAAGTAAAATAATAGGTTTTCAGCTCTGCTTTAAATTTCTGAACAATTATTCTGCATGAAGATATTTAGGGAGTGTACTCACAAGCTAGGAGCTACCACTCAGAAGCAAGAACATCGTGTATGATCCAGCTGGATTTTAAAGTGGGAATATACTATAAGGAGAGCTAGCTGGGATGAAAACAGAGTGTGTCCCGGGATATATGGATGGAATAAGTAAATTAAAAGAATTTGCAGAGATCCAGAGTAGAATGCCTGAAATGCAATAATAAGAATTGAGAATGGAATATGAAAAGCCACTGGCAACCAAAGCTGATTGTAAAGTAGCAGAATAACCCTACTAAATTGTGTAGCACCAACCATTATTTTGACAAACAGATGTGTTCTATACCAATTGAAGTTTTATGATATTATCCTGAGGCAATCCATGATAAATAGAATTGCAGTAATCCAGGCAGGTCAGGACTAAGGATTCAAGAAGTAACCTTAGAGACTTCAGGGCTAGAGATGTGTGGATTAAATGTGAGGGAATGTATCCAGAGATACCAAAAACATACTTTATTAATTTATTTATCATTTTACTTAATTATATTCACATTTATCACATAAATGTAAGGAAAAACAGAAATTAATATAAAGGAAAAAGAAAACATTTTCTCTCATCAATATATATTATATAATTGTCCACAATTGGGAGATCCAAGATCAGGAAAACAATCTCAAAGAAAATAAGAAAAACTCAAAATGGTTAATCTTACAATTCACATTTTCTGAGGGAGGAAGGTTAATTGGTAATTGCAGCCGGTACAGTGGTAACTAAAGGAAGTTTCTGCAGAGGGTTGTTCATCTGTTCTTTCAGCTCCACAAACTCTTGTAATTTCTTAGGTTCAACAAATAAGTAATAAGGAAATAAAACACAAGGGAATCGCCCAAAAACATACTTTTACATACCAACTCAGCTCCTTGAATTTTGATTAATCCCAAGTCAGGGGTAAAACTACACCACGTACAAAGAACAGCCTCTGTTTTAGAGGGATTGAGTTTCATCCCGAAATAACCAATCTGCAATGCCGTGCAGCTTGGCTGAGAGATCACAAAGAAAACCAGGTGAGAAAGATTAACAGTTGAATATCATCTAGATAAATATAAAAGCGTAGACCCAATGACTGTACAAGTAGGTCAAGAGAAATAGAAAGATATTAGTGTATAAGCCCCTACACTGATTCTTGACGGACACCTCATACAGAAGCATGTTCTTCATCCAAGGCAATCCAGGTTTAGAACCAGATATAGCACTGAATCCTTGCATACAGGAATGTTGGATGCAATTCGGTTACATGTAATTCTAGGAAGATAGTTATTCTGGCTTTGTTGGAACTTACAGCCACCTTCAACTACTTAGATCATTCCCTCTCTGATGCATGTTTACATGACATAGAAATCACTGTTGTGCTTCCCTGATTTGAGTCTTATCTACAGAATTGCAGTTTTGTAATGGCTTCTGGAGATACTCTATCTATTGAGAATACATTTTAGCTTATGGACTACTTCAAAGCTCTTTGTTGGCTCCCACCCTTTTTAATATCTTGTTGGTCCCTCATTTGACTCTAATTTGGTTATTAAACTGTAGTCCATATGCATATGCTGACTATGCTGACTATGCAGATGTATGCTGTAAATATACCAATATATATTGCTCCTTTTGAGAATTGCTTGGCTGTGGTCTCTGACTGGCTCCACACTCAAACTATTGCTTAATGTAAACAAGTATGAGGCCATTTGATTTGCTCATGTCTGCCGTTTTCACCTCTTGCATCTGCTCTTTGAGGTGTATCCTTAAATCTACAGATCTCTGTTAGAACTCTAGGGCTTTTAATAGACTCTGTTCTTTCATTTGGTCCCCAAATATCTGTGGTGGTTCAATCTTCCTTTTTTTGCTCCTCATAGAATTAGAATTCTTGAGGTTCAATTTACTAAGCTACGTAGGCACCTTATATATTTATTTATTTATTTGTTACATTTATACCCCGCACTTTCCCACTCCTCAGCAGGTTCAATGCAGCGGAGGGAGGGAGGGAGTGCTTATCCCTCCCTCCTCCAACCTCGAGGTAGGCCATGGGGGTGTGCCAGTGTGGGGTGGAGGGCTAGCAGTCCCACTGAACTACCATGGTCTTTTTAGTGTTTGGGGGGAGGGGCGGGCTTAGATTTAACAGGTCCAGGGAGAAAATCCCAGACCTGTCATACCTCTTCTGTTGGTCTCCCCCATTCCTCCCTTGCTGGCAAACCCTAACACCAGCTCTAAGTTGGCATAGAGTTTACAGCGGGAGCAGCATCCTTGTTTGGTGCACTACCCACTGATCATAAGGGAGGAATGGGGGAGACCCTTGTTTGTATGCATTTGCATGCAATTAGCAGTCAGAGCCAATGAGCGTGTTGTTTCACGCACATGCCGGCTCTGATCCTGGGGCACAGGCAAATGTAGGTGCTAATGACCCGCGTTTGCTTCTGATCATCGGCCTGTTAGGTGTGGATTGACCTAATTCTATAAGAACATAAGAATAGCCATACTGGGTCAGACCAATGGTCCATCTACCCCAGTATCCTGCTTTAAACAGTGCCAATCCAGGTCACAAGTACCTGGCAAAAACCCAATTAGTCAAAATAAAAAAAAAAAACAGGGAAAGAAAGTGTTTCCATAGGCAAACTCACACAAAATGAAAAGAAGAAACACTATATACTGTGACAAATGCTGCAAAACTGAGTTCCTCGAAACCAACTGAAGCACAGTAGCATCAGATATCCACATGATAACTGGCCAATGGGTCTCTTATAGCTTTTGGCTATTCCAAACCTCAGCATCTAAACAATATCAATCATTTGCCAAAATATGCTTCTAATACAAGAAAATGCCATAAGGCTAGACCAACAAAAACATCTGTACCGTTATTAAATTTAATCTTCAATATAGAAAAAAATTACTTTTGTACTACTCAAAAATATTGTATACAAAAATTAAACAGACTTCAATCTAAGAAAATGACCACTTATTTGCATCTCCGATTGCGTTGTTTGAACACGGTGGTTCCACTAGTGAAATCACAGCGACCAGTGTTAACCACCCCGGTTGCAGGTTCTTTGGGACCAAAATGCCAGAGACATTACAAGTTGGTGTCGGGTGTTTGATCTCAATCCAACACGGTGTATGCAATCAGAGATGCAGATAATAGGATATCTGATGTTACTGTGCTTCAGTTGACTTTGAGGAACTCAGTTTTGCAGCATTTGTCACACAATCCTGCTTATAATCGAACGAGATAAACGCCCATGGAAATAGACATTTTCGTTCGATTATGCCCCTCCACATATAGTGTTCCTCCAGAAACTCAATTAGTAGCAACACTCCATGCTACCAATCCCGGGGCAAGCTGTGCCTTCTTCCATTTCCATCTCTATAACAGACTATGGGCTTTTCCTCCAGGAACTTGTCCAAAACTTTTGTAAATCCAGATACATTAACTGCTGTTACCATATCAATTTTTCCATTCAAACCTACCTGCACAACTTTTGGGAATGCCTCTGACATGCCCCTAGCCACGTCCCCTTTTCAGATATACACTATTAAAGTTTCGCATTAATCTTTATACATTAGAGCATGGCAAGATGCATTTGCAACTGCCAATCAAAGTCAATTAACTCCAATAATTTGTTGGTAGCACTCAATTATTGCTAGTTAAGGGGCCCCTTAACAAAGTGGTGGTAGGGCTACTGCATGTGTAGAGCATGCCAAATCGATACTACCACCCTGCTTGTGCACCCACCTGGCAGTAATTTCAAAGTTGGTGTGTTCCATTCCCGGCGGTTTACGGCAGCACAGCCACATTGGTGGGTGATGTATGAGTACCATGTGTGTAGCGCGTGAGCTCTTACCGCTAGATCAATGGGTGGTGCTAAGAGCTCAGGCAGTAAATGTGCACATACTACTTTTAATTTTACCGCACGGCCATTTACTGCCCCCATTAAAAAAAGCTTTTTTTCCCAGTCCCGGTAAAAACTGGCCCAGCACATGCCAAAAACATATGTCTACACTATTGCAGGCAAAAGGACCCCTGAGGGCTTGTTAATTAGTTGTACACACATCTTGGGTGTGCACCCACAATTCAGAGCACAACTTTCAGCGCAATATGTAGAATCCAGAGGCGCATGTGCTACTTAAGCACCTAACTCATTACTCACTCATACCTCCTCCTTCCAGAATACTCCCCTTTGGGTGCAGCATTTTTCACTTTATGGCTTAATCAAAGGAAAAAAGCAACACTGGGCCTTCAAGACTAGGACAACAGGAGTACTTTATTAGCCAAAGACCCGACATGGGCCGTGTTTCAGTGCCAACAAGGCACCTGCCTCAGGGGTCAAATCTGATGGGGAGAAATGAAAAAATAGACTTTTACTTCAGCAGATTTAGCCCATACGCAGCAGAGCTTTAGGAGTGTTAACTCCCATTTTTTTGTTCTCTCTCTCTCTCTCTCTTTCACACAGACTCTTGAATAAAAGATTCAATTACTCTCTCTTCTTTAACTTCCAAACAAAAATGATGTTTACTTACAGTTTCTTCAGATAACTATTTACATCATACTTGCAGTAGACATGGTAAAACTACTGAATACAAAAATTCTGTCAGTTGGTTATCATACAGCTTGAAGAGAGATTGCTAACACCATCTTATGCTGACACAGACTGACTCACTTTTAGAGCAACTAGAGTGACTCAGACACACCCACAAGACATTACACTATATCCAATGACATCATAGCTCATAGAATTGTTGACAGTTAATGCATGCAGCACTTGTCTTTCACATATTCCTACAAATCGTAGATATAATGGCGTACAGATATCGAGGCTGTGACAAGGCTACAGCCCAGAGGTACAAAATGAAACAACAAAATCCTGAACTACGTCTCCCAGAATGCATTGCCCGTCCCAGAAAAGGGAGCCCCAGGGATAGACAAAGATGGGTACATACCAACTCTGACCACAAGAGGGAGGGAGAAGGAAGAACCACAGTTCCCTGGCTCCGTAATCAATACATGATGCCTCCCACCTGTAGAGGGAAGGGTGGGGTGAGAAGCAGGTGGAGGAGGGGGTTAAGGCGGCGGAGCAAGAAGCAGAAGGAGGATGGAATGGGAGCTGGAGAGCCCTGAGGAAGGTAGCACCTAAAGGGGGAAAGCAATGTGTTTAAAAATTTTGATTTAAAACCTGTTGTAAGGAAGAAGCCTGTTTTGATTTGAACTGTTTGCTGTGGGGGAAGGGCAGAGGATTGGAAGAGTTATAAACCTGGTTCCCCAGCTGCTCCTGTTTGTTGTGTAAGAACTGTAGGAGCTGGAAACCCTGGTTGGACAGGAGGGAACAATTTTGCTTTGGGCCAGCACAGCTTGGGATACGTACTTTGGGGCCAGCACTGCTTGTGATACGTACTGTGAAAAGGAAGTATTTCCAAAGGGGACTATTGCAGCCCTCAAGAACGGTCAGAGACTTTGGATTGCTGGGTGAGGGGCAGCACTACCCTGCCTGGGGCAGTCCTAACCCCAGGGCTGGACTGAAGCTTTTGTTTGTAACTTGGAAACAAAAATAAAAAGAAAAGAATATTTGAAAGTATCTGCTGGTGGCAATTTGTGGGGCTTGGATTAATCCCGGGGAGGAGACTTCCTTCCTCCCCCTACTGGCGTAGCGGTCCCTTTTACAAGGCGCAGATGTCTTAAGGACAATCAAGATGACTTGCATATATTCCACTATAGCGCGAAAGATCGCCAAGGGCGCTGGCTCCAGCAAAGAGCCTTCTCCTGTGTAATCCGGACATCCAACAAGCATTTACTTTTTCAGATTACACAGGAGAAGGCTCTTTGCTGGAGCCAGCGCCCTTGGCGATCTTTCGCACTATAGCGGAATATATGCAAGTCATCTTGATTGTCCTTAAGACATCTGCTCCTCGACATCTGTAAGCCATTATATCTACGATTTGACCCCTGAGGCAGGTGCTTTGTTGGCACCGAAACACGGCCCGTGTCGGGTCTTTGGCTAATAAAGTACTCCTGTTGTCCTAGTCTTGAAGGCCCAGTGTTGCTTTTTTCCTTTGGTTTCTCTGACTGTATACTGTATTACCCTCTCTGTCTGTATTTCACTTCATGGCTTATGAATGCAAATATAACCCCCTACCTTTATAAAATGACTTGCATCACATATTGTAACCCTCTGTACATGTAAACATATGCAATTTCTACTGCATATTTGACACATTAGCTTTACACAACTTGTCTCTTCTCAACAAAAGCTCAGATTATGTATGTGAGGAGCAAAAAACAAATTATACATTTATAATTTGTTTTTTGCTCCTCACATAAATAATCTGAGCTTTTGTTGAGAAAAGACAAGTTGTGTTTTCCACTATCAGTTGTTTTGGTATTCAGCCTATTATACTGGATTTTGTTTTCTTCATTTTTTGATTTTTGCTTTCACATTAGCTTTATAAAATCACCCTCTTTATATCTAATGGGGAAAATGGAAAATGCATTGTCTTTGTGCCTTAAAGAGGATGTCTTGATGTTCACAAGCAATTAAGCACAGTCCTTTATGTCTACTCTAAATTGATTCGATAAATATTCTGCATGAGCAAACATTTTATTTGTTGCATAAGTTTCCTTTATGCATGAACCAATTAATAGCAATTAATGATATTAATTTGCTCTCTGTTCAAGCTATGGAACTCTGTGTTCTTTTTGGTGATAGGTCTTTTAATTTAGATATCCAGGGGGAATAGAAAACTCTTGCAGCAGTATTTATAAGGAAGTTGATCTGCTCCTGATGCTCACAGGAACTAGCTGGTGTTTCAGCAGAAAAGTGGGTGCTTTATCTCTTCACTAATGTGGCTTGCAGACAACAGATATGTTTTTCAGTTATAACCAATGCTTATAAAATTGCTGGTCTGTACTTTGGTAGGTATTAAAGATTAGATATATAAATACAGCAATAAAAATGGAGTAATGTAACCAAGGCACAGAGTGTCTCCAAGAGACTGATTAGAACAGTAGAGTCTCAATTATCCGACCTCCGCTAATCTGACCATCCAGCATATCTCCTCCCAGTGACATCATCGTGTTGCTCTTAAGAAGTGTGTGGCTTCTCGTCCTGTTTTCCAGCTTCATATGTTGCAAGGAAACCATGTTTTTGATCTGAGATCGTTTTTCTCTGCAAGGGAACCATGCAATACAGCTGATACTCCTTCATGCACCCCTCAAACGAGTTTAGATTGTAAGCTCCTTTGAGCAGGGACCGTCCTTCTTTGTTTAATTTGTACAGCACTGCGTAACCCTAGTAGCGCTCTAGAAATGTTAAGTAGTAGTAGTAGTAGTAGTAGTTAAGAAGCGCATGGCTTCTCTTCCTCTTTGTGGTTTTAGCCCATGCTTCTACGCATGAATTTTTAGATCTGGGTCCCTTCTTTTGCAGCGAGGGAACCATTTTTTGATTTGGGGACCATGCTTTCCATTATTTTTTGACCTGGGACCCCCTTGTTTGGCGAGGGAACCGTGTTAAGCTGAGACCTTGCTTTTTATAACATTACAGCATGGCAGTAATTTTTGGACCTGGGACGCCACTTGTGCAGCAAGGGAACCGTAGAAAAACTTTAAAGCTGAGTCCTTGCTTTTATAGTATGGCAACAATTTTTGGACCTTCCTTTTAGAGCATGGTAGCAATTGTTTTTTACCTGGGACACCATTTTTGCAGCAAGAGAACCACTGAAGATATTTCTAGCTGAGACCTTGCTTTTACAGCATGGTAGCAATGTTTGGCCAGTGAAAAGAGGAAAAAAAGTTGTTTTGTCTATAAAGCAGAAACATTCACAGAGGAACTGCTAAAGAAAGTGAACATTAAAGATGTTCCATCTATGGAACCATTTTTGATCTGAGACCGTGCTTTTGCAGAAAGATTGGAGATGGCATGCAGCGCTAGCCCCCAGATTCTATTTATGACATTTAGATTCCACATGGAGATATGTGCACAACTTTAATTGGTGTAACAAGGTAATCAGTGTTTTTAACAGCAAACAAGCAATAACAAGCACTAATTGGCAATAATTACAATTTATGCGTGGAAATCGCTCTGTATTCTATAAAGAACTACACCTAAATTGCAAAGCGCGCAGCTAGAAATAAACACGCATAGCTTAAAAGGGGCATGCTTATGAGTGTATTTATGGGCATTTCATGAGTGTTTCAAAATTTCCACGCATAAGTGTGCCTAAATCTACATGCATGGATTTACACCAGGTTTTTATTGGCGTAAATGGACACATGTAGATACAGGCACTACAGTATCAACTAAGCGCATTCTGTACACCGCACCTAAATCAGTATAGAATACATTTAATTTCACATGAACTTTTTAGGTACCATATATAGAATCTGGCCCTATGTGACTCGAGAGCCTGCTTTTCCTGTCAAGGAACCATTTTTGATGTGTGGCTGTGCTTTTGCAGAAATGGAACCATGGTAAGATTCTTGTGCACAATCAGTTTTATGCAGTACCGTACGTACACTTACTGTATTCCTGTTTGTTCATTTACATTTGCACAGTGTGTTTTTTCTAGCAAAAAAGGTGTCGGTACTCAAATGATAGGCCACCCTTCAGGGGTGGGGTGATCACTGAGGTACCCACCCCACAATAGCCAGGCCCCTTGCAATCAGTCACAGAATCTATGTCAAGGCAGAATTGGTGTGTAGAGCCTGAGCTCTTCCATTAAAACTCGGGGTCCATGGGTCAATTTTAGCAGACAATGGAAAAGGTGCCAGTACTCAGTACCCCCAAGTACCCCCTCAAAAAAAGCCCTTCATTTGCAGCACTTTCTTTATTCTTATTCTCATTCTGAGATCTGGAAGGCTTCCGGTTTTAGTTGTATTGCCTTGATTTCTGCTTCACACTTGGTTTAACTGGAGAAGACAACACAATGATCTTAAGAAACGGGGCTCTGCTTGGTTCTATATTTCCATACTGTATATACAGTTGATAAATATGATTTCCCTTGCTCGGTACTGTACCTGTACAGTATTTCTATTCACATTGCCTGTTGTACAATTGCTGTGCTGTGTTGTATACTTCTCTGTATTTGTGCTCAAATTGCACACTATATAATTTTTTCATTGCTGATTATTGTTAATAAACAACATTGTTAAATGAAAGATACCCTTTTCTTCATGCATAAAGTATATTTTCCATGCATTGTGAGGGGTTACCATTGTTTTCCATATTGTCTGACTTTTCACTTATCCGATACCGGGCCAGTCCCAGTTACATCAGATAATCAAGACTCTACTGTAAATGCAACAATTTAGATCAGTACTAAAGTCCTAGAACTGAGATCAGATGAGCAAAGGAAAAAAAAAAAGCAACACTTGTGCTCTTCTTCTGAAATGTTATGTTATACAGTTCATATAAGAAATGAATTTAAGACAAGTGGATATTTGTATCATATTAATTACTGTTACTGTAAGAATGATGATAATGAAATTAATTTTAAAAGCCACTTATGTGAAATCAACAGAGGTTTATGTGTAGAAATGTCTGCTTTTGGAATTGCTTTGGTTATATGAAGGTAATGTCACAAATATTTTCCCCAAAATACTGTTTTATTTATTTTTTTATTTGTAACATTTGTATCCCACATTTTCCCAACAATTTGCAGGCTCAATGTGGCTTACATTTGCCGTAATGGCGGTTGCCATTTCCGGGTAATAGAATTACAAATGGTAATGTGTTAAGTTGCATACATACATGATAACATACATGTAACATAACATACCTGAACAGATCATGGTATAGATATATATCATGTGCATATATATGTTAAGGAAGAATAAATTATGGTAATACATGAATGTTCCTGAGTACGAAATTGGGTTATATCATTCTTTAGGTCATCGACTATGGACAGACCATATTCGACATAGAGATTGAAGTGGTTATGCTTTTATTCATTAGTGGTAAGGAGGTTGATCAGTCAAGTGATAAGATTTCAATTATGTCTATGTCGTGTAAAGTCTTATATATATCAAAAGGTCTCTTATAACTGGTTTTCAAACCCAGTCCTCAGGGCACACCTAGCCAGTTTAGGCTTAGCCTAACTATTTAAGACAGAGGTTCTCAACCCAGTCCTTGGAGCTCACGTAGCCAGTCAGATTTTCAGGGTATCCACAATGAATATGCATGAGATAGATTTGCATGCATTGCCTCCATTGTATGCTGATCTATTTCATGCATATTCATTGTTGATACCCTGAAAATCTGACTGGCTACCTGAGCTCCAAGGACTGGGTTGAGAACTTCTGTCTTAAATAGTTAGGCTAAGTCTAAAAGTATACAGGGTGGAAGCTGGTGCATACTTGTAAAGTATGCATCCTCAGGGGTGAGTTTGGATGTAACATGAGCAGATTTATGAATTTTGTGCATGTAGTTTACTCACTAGCAAGAACAGATGTCATTGCCTATGATCTAGGCACTATTTCTGCAGGGTTTGTGCAAAACGTATGAAGATTCAAAGGTGTACATCGCCATCATTTTAGAAGCTATCCTCGAGATTCTATATATCACACCTTAATTTCTGTGCAGAATCCGAAGCGTATTCTATAACAGTGTGAGTAACTTAATTGGTTAACTAGCTAATCAGCGCTGTCAATTGGATGTTAACAAGTAATTATTAGCACTGTTTCAGCAGACGCAGCTGCCTGCTTCAGGGGGTTTGGGAGTTGCTTTATCATCCTCTACTCCTGCATTGGCAGCTGGCTGCTTCTCACCCCCACAGTCTGGCATCTCTCTTTCTCTCACACATTAATTCTCTCCCTCCTGCTACCCAGCATCTCTCACTCTCCTTGGGTACTGGAGAGAGTATCCAGAGTCGAAGACCCAGAGGCCCCAACTGGCGGTAGACAGGCCAACTGTACGGGCACAGCACAGGAGCTCTGAAAGCAGCCAACCCCATAATGGGCCTTGGCAAGCTGCAGCAGGAGCCAGCAGAAGCACTGGAGCAGCCTCCCATGACAGGCTTTGGCTGGGCTGAGACCAGAATCAACTGAAGCACTGGGGCAGCCTTATCCCAAGGCGGTCTTCAGCTGAGCTGAGGCAGGATCAGACTGAGGCAGTGAAGCAGCCTTATCCCAAGGTGGTCTTAGGCTGGGCTGACTTCATTTGAGACAGGAACAACCTAGAGCAGGAACAGCCTTATCCCAAGACGGGCTTTGGCTGAGACAGGAACAGACTGAAGCAGAAACAGCCTTATCCCAATATGGGCTTCAGGGGGTTTGGGAGTTGCCATTGAAGCCAAACCCATGCCACCAGGGGAAGAAGGGAAGGGATTCTATTCCAGGTACTTCCTTGTACCCCAAAAGATGGCGGGGGGGGGGGGGGGGGGGGTATTGTCTCATCTTAGCCCTGAGGCCCCTGAACAAATTCCTGGTCAATGAAAAGTTCAGGATAACTTCCCTGGGTACCCTTGTCCTCATGATTCAGAAAAAGAAAATTGACTATGCTCCTTAAATGATGCTTATACCCACATTTTGATGCTTCTCAGATTTAAAGTAGGAAATACCATTACCAGTAACACATTCTGCCTTTTGGCCTTGCATCAGCTCCCCGGGTCTTTACCAAGTGTCTAGCTCTAGCGGTAGTCATAGCATTGCTATTCAGACTGGGAATATATGTTTTTCCTTACCTGGATGGTTGGCTAGTCAAGAGCACATCACAGGAAGTGGCACAGTAATCCATGCAGAGAACTATACAAGTGCTACTAGGGTTCATTATAAACTACCTGTCCCATCTGCACTTAGTAAAGCAATTGGAGTACATAGGAGCCCTGCTAGATACAGTGCAAACTCGGGCTTTTCTGCCTCAAGGAAGGGCAGATGCCTTGATTGAGCTTGCCTCACAGGTCTGCAGCAGCAAGCAGGTCACTGTTTGGCAGTTGTTGAGATTGCTAGGCCACATGGCCTCGACAGTGTACATCACTCCCATTGTATATCTCCAGCTGCAGAGGGCCCAATGGACATAAGATATAAGACATAAGCATCGCCATACTGGGACAGACCAAAGGTCCATCTAGTCCAGCACCCTGTCTCCGACAGTGGCCAATCCAGGACACAATCACCCAACAAGATCCACGGAGCAAAGGAATAGTGGAATAGTGGATTTTTCCCTACGTCCATTTAATAACATTCTATGGCCTTTTCCTTCAGGAAGCCGTCCAAACCTTTCTTAAACTCTGCTAAGCTAACCGCCTTAACTACATTCTCTGGCAACGAATTCCAGCGTTGAATTATGCAATGAGTAAAGAAAAATTTTCTCTTATTTGTTTTAAACTTACTGCACCCCAGCTTCATCGGATGCCCCCTTGACCTAGTATTTTTGGAAAGCGTAAACAGATGCTCCATATCTATCTTTTCCACTCCACTCATTATTTTATATACCTCTATCATATCACCCCTCAGCCGCCTTTTCTCCAAGCTGAAGAGCCCCAGCCGCTTTAGCCTTTCCTCATAGAAAAGTCGCCCCATCCCTTTAATCATCTTTGTTACCCTTCTCTGCACCTTTTCTAATTCCACTATATCTTTTTTGAGGTGCGGCAACCAGAATTGAACACTACTCTAGGTGCGGTCGCACCATGGACCGATACAGTGGCATTATAATATCCTCATTTTTGTTTTCCATCCCTTTCCTAATAATACCTAACTTTCTATCTGCTTTCTTAGCCACAGCAGCACACTGAGCAGAAGATTTCAACGTATCATCAATAATGACTCCCAAGTCCCTTTCTCGTTCTGTGACTTCTAACGCTGAAGCTTGCATGATATAGCTATAGTTTGGGTTCCTCTTTCCCACATGCATCACTTTGCACTTGCTCACATTGAACGTCATCTGCCATTTAGATGCCCAGTCTCCTAGTCTCGCAATATCTTCTTGCAACTTTTCACAATCTTCCCGCGATTTGACAACTTTAAACAACTTTGTGTCATCAGCAAATTTGATAACCTCACTACTATAGTTACCCCCACTTCCGGGTCATTTATAAAAATGTTAAAAAGCAACAGTCCCAGCATAGATCCCTGAGGGACCCCACTAACTACCCTTCTCCATTGCGAATAGTGACCGTTTAACCCTACTCTCTGTTTCCTGTCTTTCAACCAGTTTTTAATCCATAACAATACATTACCTCCAATTCCATAACACTCTAATTTCCTCTGGAGCCTTTTATGAGGGACTTTGTCAAACGCTTTCTGAAAATCCAGATACACAATATCCACCGGCTCACCTTTGTCGACATGTTTGTTTACCCCTTCAAAGAAATGCAGTAGATTGGTGAGGCAAGACTTCCCTTCACTAAATCCATGCTGACTTTGTCTCAAGCCACAAGAAATCTGGAAGATGCCATCCGAGTCCTTCCAGAGCTATTTCACGCCCTACTCTGGTGGACAATTTGGTCGAATTTGATCATGAGACTACCATTTCAAATCTCACCGCCTCAGAAGGTGTTGAAAATGGATGCATCCAATCTCAGATGGGGATTTCATGTAGACAGTCTTCACATCCAGGAGACATGGTCTGCTCAGGAGATAGATCTTCACATCAAACTCCTGGAGCTAAAGGTTATTTGGAACGCTCTAAAGGATTTCAGAGATAGGCTGCCGAACCAAGTTGTTCTCCTTCAAACCGACAACCAGGTCATGATGTACTGTGTGAACAAGCAGGGTGAGGGGGATGTGGCAGTGAGCCATCCTTCATGGGATAGTTCTGCAGGCCATGTACATGGCTGGCAAGGAGAACAGCCTGGCGGACAGACTGAGCAGAGTGATGTAACCTCACAAGTGATTTCTCAGGATGAGCATAGCCCACAAGATTTTCCAAACTTGGGATTTTTTTTTTTGCCTCTCATTTAAACAACAAAGTCCCTCAGATCTGTATCAGGCTCAGATCACATGACAGACTAGCATTGGATGCCTTTCTCCTTCATTGGGGAAAGGGCCTTCTGTATGCATATCCTTCCATACCTCTCATAGAGCAGACTTTGCTGAAACTCAAGCAAGATCAGGGAAATATGATCCTTAGTACCTCATACTGGCTGAAACAAATCTGGTTCCCAAATTTTCTTGAGTTGTCCTTTGAAAAACTGTGGAGATATCGGCTTGTTTTTAAACTCTCATCTTGCAGAACTACAGGTTTCTTCTTCACCCCAACCTCCAGTCCCTAGCCCTCATGGTGTGGATGCTGAGAATGTAGAATTTCAGATCTTGAATCTACCTCAGGGTGTCTCCAGAATCTTGCTCACTTCCAGGCAAGATTCTTCAGGGGATGCTATTCTTTTAAATGGAGGATGTTTGCTGTCTGGTGTGAGGGCAAGGTCTTAGATCCTCGTATTTCCCCTTCACAAAAACTAAAAACCTCTTACACCTCTCTTAGTCTGGTCTGAAAACCAACTCTGTAAGGGTATACACCTCAGTGCAATCAGTGCTTACCATCTACAAGCAGACTTAAGCGCATCTCTGTACAGTCTCTTTTTGTTCAATTCATGAGAGGTTTGCTATTGACAAAACCCCTGTCAAAACTCCTACTATGTCATGGATCTCACCATCATTCTTGCCCAGCTGATGAAAGCTCCTTGACCCATTTGACTCTTGTTATCTGAAATATCTGACCTGGAAAGTTGTGTTTTTAGTGGTGGTCACTTCAGCTCACAGATTCAGTGAGCTTCAGGCCCTAGTAGCTGATCCACCTTACACAAAGTTTCATCACAACAGAGTAGTTCTTTGCACGCATCCTAAGTTCTTTCCTAAGGAGGTGTCAGAGTTCCATCTTAACCAGTCAATTGTTCTGCCAACATTTTTCCCCAAACCTCATTCCCATCCTGGAAAAAGTGCACTGCATGTCTTAGACTCCAAGCGAGCCTTGACCTTCTATCTGGAGCGGACTAAAGCCTACAGACAGTCCACCCAGTTTTTTGTTTCTTTTGATCCAAACAGGATGGGGGTAGCCATTGGCAAATACACACTTTCCAAATGACTAGCAGATTGCATCTCCTTCGCTTATGTCCAGAGTGGGCTGACTCTTGAGGGTCATGTCATGGCTCATAATGTCAGAGTCATGGCTACTTTGGTAGTTCACTTGAGATCGGCGTCCACTGAGGAGATTTGCAGACCTATGATATGATCTTCAGTCCACACATTCACATCATGCTTCTGCCTTGAGCAGGATACCGAAATGACAACCAGTTTGGACAGACAGTCCTGCCGAATTTGTTTGCTGTCTAGAATTCAACTCCATTCTCCTAGGTCCAATTTTGTTGTGTTCTAGGCTGCACCTTCACAACCAGTTTGTATATAGTAACAGGTTAATTGACTTCAAGGCCTCAGCGTTTCAAGTCCCTATTTTCCTAGTGTTATTGTTTTTTGTAAGTCTTATAGCTAGGGATTTCCTCATGAGGAAAACATGTGGCCTGCTTGTCCTTGGAGAAAGCAAAGTTACTCACCTGTAGCAGGTGTTCTCTGAGGACATCAGTCAAAGTATTCTCACATACCCTCACAGATCCCCTAGGAGATGTTATCTTCTTTAACTATGTCATTTTACTGATGGATTAGTGCTCATGCATTGGGCGAGAAGAGACCAGTGAATTCGAACTGAGACACTGTTAGAACTTTCTTAAGTAATACTTGCTAGGCAGCATCAATACTGAGCTGTGTCGTATGATGTCACCCCCATGTGAGAATAATTGGAATATTGTTCTCAGAGAACACCTGTTACAGGTAAGTAACTTTGCATTACAGAAGCCCAAATGACATGCATTTCAATATGGTATATATCATTCAGTGCAAAAAGTGTGAAGAAGGAAATGGTATTTCAAGCGGACGAGTGGGAGAAACTTACTGACTTCACGGTAAACCTGGAGGACATAATGGGGCAGTTCGGCAAACTGAAGAGTAGCAAATCTCCTGGACCGGATGGTATTCATCCTAGAGTACTGATAGAACTGAAAAACGAGCTTGCGGAGCTACTGCTAGTGATATGCAACTTATCCTTAAAATCGAGCGTGGTACCGGAAGATTGGAGGGTGGCCAATGTAACGCCCATTTTAAAAAAAGGCTCCAGGGGAGATCCGGGAAATTATAGACCTGTGAGTCTGACGTCGGTGCCTGGGAAAATGGTAGAGGCTATTATTAAAAACAAAATTACAGAGCACATCCGAGGACATGGATTACTGAGACCAAGTCAGCATGGCTTTTGTGTGGGGAAATCTTGCCTGACCAATTTACTTCAATTCTTTGAAGGAGTGAACAAACATGTGGACAAAGGGGAGTCAGTTGATATTGTGTATCTGGATTTTCAAAAGGCGTTTGACAAGGTACCTCATGAAAGGCTACAGAGGAAATTGGAGGGTCATGGGATAGGAAGGAAATGTCCTATTGTGGATTAAAAACTGGTGAAGGATAGGAAAACAGAGAGTGGGGTTAAATGGGCAGTATTCACAATGGAGAAGGGTAGTTAGTGGGGTTCCTCAGGGGTCCGTGCTAGGACCGCTGCTTTTTAATATATTTATAAATGATTTAGAGATGGGAGTAACTAGCGAGGTAATTAAATTTGCTGATGACACAAAGTTATTCAAAGTCGTTAAATCGCGACAGGATTGTGAAAAATTACAAGAGGACCTTACGAGACTGGGAGACTGGGCGGCTAAATGGCAGATGATGTTTAATGTGAGCAAGTGCAAGGTGATGCATGTGGGGAAAAAAGAACCCGAATTATAGCTACGTCATGCAAGGTTCCACGTTAGGAGTTATCGGACCAAGAAAGGGGATCTGGGTGTCGTCGTCGATAACACACTGAAACCTTCTGCTCAGTGTGCTGCTGCGGCTAGAGAAAGCGAATAGAATGTTGGGTATTATTAGGAAAGGTATGGAAAACAGGTGTGAGGATGTTATAATGCCGTTGTATCGCTCCATGGTGCGAACCGCACCTTGAGTATTGTGTTCAATTCTGGTCGCCGCATCTCAAGAAAGATATAGTAGAATTGGAAAAGGTGGCAGCGAAGGCGACTAAAATGATAGCGGGGATGGGACAACTTCCCTATGAAGAAAGACTAAGGAGGCTAGGGCTATACAGCTTGGAGAAGAGACGGCTGAGGGAGACATGATAGAGGTATATAAAATAATGAGTGGAGTGGAACAGGTGGATGTGAAGCGTCTGTTCACAGCTTTCCAAAAATACTAGGACTAGGGGGCATGCGATGAAACTACAGTGTAGTAAATTTAAAACAAATCGGAGAAAATTTTTCTTCACCCAACGTGTAATTAAACTCTGGAATTCGTTGCCGGAGAAAGTGGTGAAGGCGGTTAGCTTAGCAGAGTTTAAAAAGGGGTTGGACGGTTCCTAAAGGACAAGTCCATAAACCGCTACTAACGGACTGGGAAAATCCAAAATTCCAGGAATAACATGTATAGAATGTTTGTACGTTTGGGAAGCTTGCCAGGTGCCGTTGGCCTGGATTGGCCGCTGTCGTGGACAGGATGCTGGGGCTCGATGGACCCTTGTCCTTTTCCCAGTATGGCATTACTTATGTACTTATAAGGGTGCTATATTGGAGAAACAAGCCAGATGCTAAAGATGAGACTCAATTATATAGACAGACTATTAAATATTCCAATGCCAACCAGGATGTCACCTCTGTGGGACAGCACTTTACAAACCAGAACGCTACATCAATGGTTTTATGGTAAGATAATCCAGGAACATAAGACCTTTGAAGTCAAAATGATGAAATACTTTGACATCCAACAGACAGGATTTAATAGGATCTGGAGTTTCTATCCCACATAAACCATAAACTATACTGCTTTGTCACCCTTTTATCAGCCATCTATCCTCTCATGTCTCTCACCCACTCAGTTCCCCTTTTTGTCACCTAATCACCCCACCCTCTTCCTGTGAGACTATCACTGGAATGCTTTTGTGTTTTCACTATATATTCTGATATTGTCATCATTTGCTTATTTCTGATCTGAAGAAGAGTTACCTTCAAAGCTAATCGAAAATGCATTGTTAATCCAATAAAAAAGGTATCATCTTATTTTCTTTCTATGTTTTTGATTTATTTCAATTTATTATTCTTTAAAGAGGACTAGCATGGCTACCTCACCACTTTACTTGCTATGACATCCACATTCAATTTTGGACATTAAAAAAAAAAGTCCAATAATTCAGTGCCAAAACATGATCATTTTTGGACCAGAACCTGTTATAGATGTTTTTGTGATCAGTGTATCTTCTTTCTTCTAGGGCCATTTTCAAACAAAAAAGGTACAAAGAAAAATGCACAAAAACAAGCCATCGGGATGTCTGAGGACCAGCAGTCCTACTAGACTGGCCACACAGACCATCCCAGCAGGAGTAGTGGGGCAGTCCTAGGGAGCACTGCAGTGAACTTCACCCCCATAAAAAGGTCCCAGGTACACATCACATTTAACCTCCATTATATTGTATGGTAAGCCCTTCAGGTATAGTAAAAAAATGCAGTGTATCCAACTGTACACCACTACAATAGCCCCTCTATGCCCTGCAAGTGTCACCTATAATGGGGTTCAGTAGGTAATTTTGTGGTTTTTGTGGTGCTCCATTTTCCCACCACATGTGTACGTAGTTAGAGTGAGGATATGGGCCTGGGTCCCCTTCGCTACAGTCCACTGTACCAAACTACTAGGCTACCTCCAGGATCTGCCTTGATTGGAGTGGAAGAGTGGCCTAGTGGTTTAGGGTGGTGGCTTGGGCTGGGGAACTGAGTTCAATCCCACTTCAGGCACAGGCAGCTCCTTGTGACTCTGGGCAAGCCTTAACCCTCCATTACCCCAGGTACAAATAAGTACCTGTGTTACAATAGTAAGCCACATTGAGCCTACCATGAGTGGGAAAGCATGGGGTCCAAATGTAATAAAAAATGATGTAAGAGGAATGGCCATTATATCTGCAACTGTTATAGAGCCTGGTGTATACTGTCACTTTCACCTCTTAGGGGGGTTAGTAACCACTGAGGGATTGGGGGGGGGGGAGTCATGCCTCTATCCCTTTAGTGGTCATTGGTCAGTTGGGCACTTCTCTGGCACCATAGTCATTATTGAAACGGTCTGCTAAAAGTCCTATTTTTGCTTGGGATGTTTTTACAATGTTCCATTATCGTTCGACAAATGTTCAAATCTTAAACCCACCCTAGTCCCACTCAAAACACACCTCTAACATGCCTTGTAAGATTTAGATGAACTGTATAGAAAAAAGTCTTAAAACTGAGTTTTGAAAATAGTGATTTGTACACGTTTATGAAAAAAATAGTGCATCTGTCGCTCTGTGTCATTTTTTTGATTTTTTTTTTTCAAAACCATAATCCCCTTAATCTACAAAAAGTAACTAATTTGAAGAAAACAAAATAGAATTCAATCTACCCTACAATAATATGTTCTAAACCTATACTAAGAGTATTCAATTATAGGAACATATATAACCCCACTTGAGTTATATCCTAAACATGTCTAATTGTGTAGGATCAGGAAAACAGAATTCTTCCCTTGCCAGACAATCAAACTGAGAAAAGAAATAGTGCCCAAAGCACTATGCAAACTCTAATTCAAGAAATGCTTCCTTCTCAGTTGAGTGGATCTAGCCACATCAGGAAACATCTGAATTCTGTGATCGCAAAATGAAGAATATTTTGAAGTACAATTTGAGAGCCATAAATTTATGATCCATTAGAGAATGTAAAAAAGAGGGTTGCCCTTGTTTTAATATCATTACAACTTTTAAGGAAATTATTCAAATCTAAACTAGCTCCACCTATGGAGTCAAGACCACCCTCAATAGGATTCTCCACACGGAAGCTCTGAGAAATGTATAACACTGAGCAATTGCTATTTCTTCAAATGAAGGAATTTTTAGCACCTCCTTAAAATATTTACTCAACAAATCTTTGATGAAAACAATCTTTCTTTGAGGAAAATTCAAAATCTCAGGTTTTGGAGCTCAGAGAGTTTTCTAGCCTCTCCTTTGCATACCACAATGTGAATCTAACTTTAATAGCTGTAACTCCTGAAGCCTGAAGAGTAGAAATCTCTTTTCCATTAAGGCAGACTTAGGGGGGTCCTTTTACTAAGCTGCAGTAAAAGGGGCCCTTCAGTAGTGGTGGTGCCTGGATTTACTGAGCACTGAGGCCCCTTTTCCTGTAGCAGGTAAAAGAGAAGAAAAATAATGGCTGTGCGATCAGTATGGGCATGCCACATTGCCATTTTGGGGAGGAGATCTTACTCATTGAGGTGGTGGTAAGGGCTCCACACTATCCCGGTGGTATCTCCCTGTGGTAAAAATTAACAAAAATTTCCAATCACGTCAGAAATGCCATGCCCTCAGGTGGGAACTATCACCAGTGGCCATGTTGGCTTGCGGTAGTTCTATTATGCCATGCAGCATGCCCGTTGCCAGTGTGCAAACCTTTAGTAACAGGGCTTCTTAGTGTTCATATCCTTTGGTTTTTGAACAGTTTCTTGAGTAAAAGGTACACAGCTGCTGAACCTGAGATCTAATCAGGGTTTAGTCCTTTGACCATAAGAAACATAAGCAATGCCAATATCCATCAAGCCCAGTATCCTGTTTCCAACAGTGGTCCAATCCAGGTCTGAACTTGATATGGGAACCTCAGGTGAAGGAATTGTAAAGAGATATTTTTTATTAATGCATAATCTCAGGCAGGTTAGAGATATTTCACACACGAGCATTTTAGACTGATAGTTCAGGCCCTGATTCTAGCCAAGCTGGACTATTATAATTACAATTTATTTGGGCTTCCCAAGAACCTATTAAGAAAAATGCAGTCAATGTAAAACACGATGATAGGTTATTATGGTTTGAAAAAGTTTGATAGGGTGTCTTTTTGTAAGTCCAGTTTCTTTGGTTGCTTATACAGGCAAGAATAATTTTAAGCTTTGTTGTTTGTCTTTAAAATCATTTCAGGGATTTTCTCTGGCTTTATATGTTTCCTCTGATTTCAGCTTTATATTCAGGCCATAGTACTAGAATATCATTTCCATCTTATAAAGGATTTTGCTCAAAGAGAATTTTCTCAGCTTATGCTTGTATCAAGCAGCGAAGCCCTGGAATATTTTGCCAATATCTGTGATTTGCATTTCTTGTTATTCTTTGTTTTGCAACCTAAAAACTATTATATTCAGGAAATATGTATTATTATGCTAGACTGCTGTATTATTGTCTAGTCTTGCTTTGTACTGATATTAATTAGCTCAGTTGGGCACATAGTTATTTTAGCTCTATATTGTATTTTCTAAGTTATTATTACTGGTCTTACTGTAATCCCACTCAACATTCATGGGTGTGAGCAGAATATAAGCCTCTAGGTAAAGTAAAGTCAAGTCAAGTCACAAGTCCTGGCAACGATCCCAAAATAGTAAAACAGATTTTATGCTGCTTATCCTAGAAATAAGCAGTGGATTTTCCCAAGTCCATCTCTAATAATGGTTTATGGGCTTTTCTTTTAGGGAATTATTCCAACCTTGTTAAAACCCTGCTAAAATAACTGCCTTTACTACATTCTCTGGCAACAAATTCCAGAGTTTAATTAATTATGTATATGTTTATTTACAGTATGCCAACGCTGGCTTCAACGTGGTTTACAATAAACACAAATAAGCTGTAATGAAAGAAGCAAAGAGAGGGGAAAAAAAAACTTATAGATGGCAAGGTATGCAATCCCAAAGAGGTGAGTTTTCAGAGTCGAGTCTTGAACATTGCATATGGGGGCACATGATGGAGGTGTACAGGGAGGAAGTTTCAGAGCTTTGGTCCAGCATAGCTGATAGCCGTGGAAGTGGGAATGTCAAGACGGATTGGGCAGATGGAGGAACCATCCAAAGCAACCAAATTACAGAGGAGTGGAATGGCCTAGATGGGGTGTAGGGGATGAGTAGATGAACAAAATAACTTGGTGCTGAGGTAAGATGGGATTTCAATACAAGGGCAAAAAGTTTGAACTGGATTCAAGCAGAAAAGGGGCAACCAATGTTCTGACCAGAGAAGGGAGGGGGTACATGATCAAAAGGTTTGGAATGGTGAAGTAGATGAACTGCAGTGGTTTGAACCAGCTGAGATACTTGAAAGATGAGAAAGGAAGACCCACATACAAAAAATAAAAGTAGTCCAGATGCATACCAAACTAAGTTGAAGACAGTGGAGAACACGGAGGGACAAAAAAATGCGAATAGAAACGAATTCACTGAAGGGAAAAGAAGGAAGTCCTAAGAACAGCATTAATTTGTACTTTAAAGGTGAAGTGACTGTCAAGTGATCACCCAGAATTTTATTGAATCCCTGAATTCCAGGGGCTGTTTATCAATAATAGGAAAAAAGTAGAGCTGTATGAGTGGAGTCTGGGAGATCAGTGGTATAAGGAATGGGGAAGTGAATGGTGTTTTGGAAAGCCATAGGGGACTTTTTCTGGACACATATAAGGTCAGCTAAATCGGAACAAGCAGGGGGAATATAATAGAGAATCTGAACATCATCAACATAGCAAAAATTGAGACAGTGACTGGATTCGATCAAAGTGAGGAGTGAGGCCAGAAAGTCATTGAACAATGTAGGGGTCAATATAGAACTTTTGTGTACACTGGAATCAGCAGAAAAAGTAAAAGATTGTGCTTTGCGATGGACAATTTGGCATATATGATTGGAAAGGTAGCTTTGAAAAGCACTGCAAGACTGTACCAGGCATTTCAACAGACTGCAGACATCCAAGAAGAAGAGTGTGGTCCACGAGATTGAAGGCTGAAGACAAGTTGACTGAAATATTACTATTGAGAACGTTGGTCAAGAGAAGTTCAAATGATATCATGCAATGCCACTAGTAGGTTTCTGCCACTATGCTTTTTTCTGAAACCAGACTGTTGAGGGCAAGCGAATTGTCTAAAAAATGATGAAAGTTGTTGATGCGCTATCCTTTCCAAGACTTTGGAGAGGAAAATAGGGGTAGAGATCGGTCTGTAATTACCAGGGTCAGTAGGATCAAGATTTGGTTTCTTAAAGAGTGATATGATTAACGCATGTTTCCTGACACTAGGGACCCGATCAAGCATAAGACAGTCTTGTACCAGATGTAAGAGAAGGGGAAGGATATGGAGCACACGACATTTAAATAAGTGGGCCGGCCAAGGGTTCAAGGCAGAGCAAGAGAATATTTTTGAGACTGGTGAGAGAGGGTGTGATGAAAGATGATCAGGAGGAGGAGGAGTGAGGGGACAGTAGGTCATCAGCACTGGAGTGAGAGACACAAGGGAGATTGGGCACAGAATGGGAGAAAGCGATGGAAAAAGTCACATAGAGGTCATGGTCTTTATCTGCCAGAAGGATCCAAAAAATAAGTTGGGGGTATCAGAGGGGGGCAAACAAATCCAAAAAGTTGAATAAGAGTCCAAGATTTATTGGCTGATTCAAGGATGTGACGAGAAGAAGTAGTCTTTTTGATTACAGAGGAGAGCCAAATATTGTTGATAGTGAGAGTGGAAGAGGAGAGAGGACACAGGTGAGAGATGCTTGTGCCAAGCATGCTCCAGGCTGCAAAGCTAACTTTAAGAACCAAGGCACATGGTTAGGGTGTTTGTGGGACAGAGGGGCGAAGAGGAAAGACACTATCAGGGGCACATAAGAGAGAAAACATTTTTGAATTTGAGGAGATACAGGGTCTGTGGTGGAGAACTGCAAAAGGGAGGGAAGGAGATCAGGAAGTAACGAAAGAATTTCATCAGTCAGCGGACACCAGGGTGGAGGGGTCATGGAAGAGGGGGTGGGGGAAAACAGTTAGAGCTGAAAGGTAAGAAGGACAATATCAGACCAAGGTTGTCATTGTGTAGAAATTGGAGAAGGACAAAGAGAGGATAGGGAATAAGATAAAATCAGTTTAAGAGTATTGCCACCATTATGTGTCGGGAAGGAGACATGTTGGATAAGGCCAAGTTGCTTTGTGAAGGAATGAAAGGACATATAGGGGTCAAAAGCAGGTAGGTTGAAATTGGCCATGATAAGAAGATAAAAAAGGACATTGGACTCAGAGAAGAATGCAGACAGCTCACTCAGAGGCTGAAGAATGGGGGAGGAAAATGAGCTTAATGAAATGCAAGAGCACTGGAATAAATGAAGGCAACACCACCACCCCTGGGGCTTGGCAAGGAGAATGTGTGTAGGCAAAGCCAGGAAGGGAGACCTCAAGAACGGTGGATGCATCTCCAAGCCTAAGCCATGTCTGTGTATGACAGAGAATGTTCAGGCTATTTGATCATATGAGGTCAGAAATGAGTGTCCTTGTGCCACAGGAAGCATGCATTTAATAGACCGATTCTCAGAAAGGAAGAAGAGACAGAGACAGGAGTTTCAACTAGAGGCATCAGTGATACTGAGATGAGTGTGTAATTCTGGGGTAGGGGTCAGAATAAAGGGAGAGATCAATGGCTCCAGAGAACATGAATTGCTGACATACCTGAGGTGAAGGAAGGTCCTGGACACAAAGAACTTGGGGGATGCAGCAATGAAATAAGTGGAAGGAAACACAGTAGGCTGAAGGTTTAATAAGGATACATACTGGAGGCACCAAAGGAAGCACCCCAAGGAATATCCAAGGAGCAAATCCTGCTATATGGATGCACACCTTCAGTGCACACATGTGATGCAAGCACCTTGGTAGGGTAGGGTGCAAATAGGTTAGGGGTAGTGACATCACCTTTTGCAGCAGAAATGGAAGGGTCAAAATCAGGAAGATAACAGCAGCAGAAACCAGATGGTACAGTGCCTGAGAAAACCAAAAACAGCATAAGCAAAGCAGAGACAGCAGTATTGAGTGAAGAAATATTTTCTCCACTTTGTTTTACATTTATTTTAGTATCTTAATTGCATACTCCCTAGTCCTTGTATTTTTAGAAAAAGTAAACAAGCGATTCACGTCTACCTGTTCCATTCCATCATATCTCCCCTCAGTCATCTCTTCTCCAAGCTGAAAAGCCCTAGGCTCTTTAGCCTTTTCTCATAGGGAAGTCATCCCATCCTCATTTTTGTCTCCCTTTTCTGTATATTTGCTAATTCCGCTATATCTTTCTTGAGATGCAGTAACCAGAATTGCACACAGTATTCGATGTGTGGTTGCACCATGGATCAATACAAAGGCGTACAAACATTCTATACATGTTATTCCTGGACTTGGGAAAAATCCACAATTCCAGGAATAACATGTATAGAATGTTTGTATGTTTGGGAGGCTTGCCAGGTGCCCTTGGCCTGGATTGGCAGCTGTCGTGGACAGGATGCTGGGCTCGATGGACCCTTGGTCTTTTCCCAGTGTGGCATTACTTATGTACTTATAATATTCTCAGTTTTGTTTTCTATTTCTTTCCTAATAATTCCTAGGATTCTATTTCCTTTATTAGCCATCGCAGCATACTGAGCAGAGGGTTTCAAAGTATCATCAACCATGACACCTAGGTCTTTTTCCTTGGTGGTGACCCCTAGTGTGGAACCTTACATCACGTAGCTATAGTTATGGTTCCTCTTTCATACATGCATCACTTTGCACTCGCTCACATTAAATGTCATCTGCCATTTGGATGCCCAGTCTCCCAGTCTCATATGGTCCTCTTGCAATTTTTCACAATCTTCTTTGTGTTTTTGGCAAATGCAATTACCTCACTAGTTATTCCTATCTCTACATCATTTATAAATATGTTAAAAAGCAGCAGTTCTAGCACAGACCCCTGGGGAACCCCACTATCTATCCTCCATTGAGAATACTGACCATTTAATCCTACTCTGGTTTCTTTAAACCAGTTCTTAAATTCACAATAGGACATTATTTCCTATCTCATGACATTCTAATTTCCTCAGGAGTCATTCATGAGATACTTTGTCAAATGCCTTTTGAAAATTCAGATACACAATATTGACCGGCTCACCTTTACCACTCCTTCAAAGAAATGTAGTAGTATGGTGAAGCAAGTTTTCCCTTGACTAAATCCATCTTCGCTTTCAGGCTCATTTTCGAAAGAAAAGGGCATCCAAAAAGCGACATAAAAGGCACATAGGCGTCCCCGTGAAAGAAGGTCGCCCAAATCCAATAATCAAAACAGGGCTGTAAGGATGCCCTCAGTGCAAGGATGCCCATCTATGGTCGTCTTCACAGGCGGCGTATTGTGGGCGGCATTAAGAGATGGGCGCCCTCAGCGTATAATGGCTAGCGAAATAGTTTCGCATGGGTGGGAACATGGGCGTCCTTAGTTAGACCTGAAATAAAAGTGACCAGGGTAAGGGGGAAGTGATCTTTAGACCCATTAGCGATTTTGTGCAGTTGGAGAGTGGCGACAGCGTTGTTGGGAGAGAAAGCTGAATCGTTGTTTGAAGAGAAAGGTGAGATTTTGTTGAGTACCTGTTACCTTTGTCTGTGCGCCGTAGTCGGAACGTTTTCACCCTTACCTGCCTCATTTGTGTTTTACTTTTTCAGCTTTCCCTACCCCTTCTAGCCACCAAACCCAGACACCACTACTCCTTTCTCTAGCTCCTCCATCCTCTCTCCCTATCCCTCTCCATTCACTGTCCCCAAGTTCATATTTCATTCACTTACCTGTTTGTAGTCTCTGTTTGTCTCTTTGTCCTGTGTACTGCTGCAGCCTGTTTGTGAAGACTGTCGTTTGCTGCTTGGAGAGTGAGTGGTTATAGGGTGTGGCAGGAGAGTTTGTAGTGGGTCAGAGAGTGCTTGCAGTATGGCTCTGCTGTGTGTGACTGCATTGTTTGTCGGTGGTGGGAGAGTGAGTGTCAGCTTCTGTTTGTTGCTGCTGTGTTTCACCAAGTTGGTAGGGAAACGTGAGCACTGGTGGCACTGCATTGCACCTGTAGTGTGGGGAAATGGAGGCACTAAATGCACATGTGGCTTACATGTTGGAGGAAGAGGGGAGGCACCACAGGAGGTACTCACGCCCCAGAGTTTTCAGTCCCCGTAGCTAGTGGCATTCCTAGAGTGGCTGAAACCCGGGGCGGATCGCCGATGCGCACCCCTCCCCGGGTGCAGCACGCCCCCCGGGTGCAGCGTGACCCCCCCTGGCAAAAGGCCACCTCCCCCCCGGCGAAAGGACACACCTCCCCCCCAGCGAAAGGACCCCCTGGGTGCATTTTTACCTGCTGGGGGTTGCCGCGCGTCTGTCTGCTTTGCTTGTTCCATGCTCCCTGTGCCTCAGAACAGGAAGTAACCTGTTCCGGGGCAGAGGAAGCACGGAACGAGCGGAGCAGACAGGCGCGCGGCACCGCCCCCCCCCCCCCAGCGGCATGCACTCGGGGCGAACTGCCCCCACCGCCCCTCCCTTGGTACACCATTGCCCATAGCAGTTTCCTAGACCTCACTGACCTGCAGTGTCTCACTAGGTACCGCTTTGATAGGGCTGCCATTCAGCACCTTTGTGACCAGCTGAAATCCCTCCTGCAGCCCAGGACCCGTAGGAACAACCCCATCCCTGTGCACCTAAAGATCACTGCTTTTCTCTCTTTTCTGGCCACTGGGAGTTTCCAGTCTGTCCTATCTGTGAACACGGGTCTCACCCAGGCTTCCATTTCTAACTGCCTCATCCAGTTCCTTGATGCCTTCCTTACCCACACCTTTGAGTACATCACCTTCCCCACCATCCCCCAGGCCCTGCAGAACAACATAGCTGACTTCTACGCCGTAGCTCGCTTCCCCTCGATCATAGGCGCCATTGACTGCACACATGTCGCACTCAGACAACCCCCCCCCCCCCCCCCCCCGGGCACGAGAGGCCACTTAAAGGAACAGGAAAGCATTCCACTCCATGAATATGCAAGTTGTGTGTGATGCCCAGGGGGAGATTCTAGACGTGTGTGCCCGATACCCAGGTTCCACCCATGACGCCTATATATTGCAGCACTCAGGAATCTTCCGCAGGTTTGAGAGAGGGGACATCACCGGTGGATGGCTCCTAGGTAAGTGCAGCATGGATCTGCCCAAACTATACCTCCTCCACCGGGCAACCCTCAGCACTGTCTCCCTCCAGCTCACTCCACAACCCACTATTCCCCCCTCCACACCTCCACAAGGTACCCTCTCCAAACAATACACACTCATCTTTCTCATTCTGCTTCTCCCCAAACGTGACAGAGGCTACCCACAGCGAAGTTGGCTCATGACCCCCATAGTGCACCCACAAACAGGATCAGAGGAGAACAACAACAGTAGACATTGGACCATCCGTGGCATCATCGAGCGCACCTTCAGACAACTTAAGAACAGGTTCTCATGTCTGGACCGTTCTGGAGGGGAGCTCCTGTACAGCCCCCAAAAGGTGGCAAAGATATTCCTGGCCTGCTGCATGCTACATAATTTGGCAATGCGCAGAGGACAGACCCTCCCAGAAGAGCCACAGCCACCAGAGCAGCAGGCCCCAGATGAACTGGATGAGGAGCCCCCTCCACCTCCCACCCACAGAGCAGAGCAGAGTGCACACCAACTGGGGGTCAGAGCCAGGCAAAGACTGATCGAGACAAGTTTTGTGCGAGAGTAAGTTGACATTTATTTCTATGACATAGTATTTACACACCACCACCATCACCCGTTCTGTACATATTCACCTCCCTCCAACCCTCACCCCCACCCCCCAGCATGTCCCATCACTTTCCCCCGCCCCTCCCCTGGCCCTGTCCCCTCCTACCCCTCCCACCATGTTCCTTTGCAGCTGGTGCTGCAGGGGAATTCTGTTGAGAGTCCTCTGATGAGCTCCCACTCTCCTCCTCTGTGTCCACAAGGCAGCCTGCTGCCTCGGCTGCCCTGTGGAAGTCCGGCCACCTTGCGGTCTGTGACTTGCCCTGCAACCTGGGCACAGGACACAGAAGGGGAGCTTGTGTGGTGGCTGCTGGACCAGTGGCTGGGGAGGCTGAGGATCTCAAGCTCCTCTTCTTAGCGGGTGATTGCTGTGCAATGGTGGAATTAGACGCCACTTGTTGCTGCATCAGGGCTGTACTAGGTGCTTTCAGGTCACAGCGTAGGCCCTCGATGCTGTGCTCCAGTCGTTGAAGCTGCTGTACCACTTCACGTTGGGCCTGTACCACTTCCCGTTGCAGCTCCAAATTCTGGCGCTGGTAGTCTTCCATGTGCACATTCTGGTCCAGCAATTGTGTGGAGAGGCGCAGTAGCTGCCTCCTCTGACTGGATGGCCTCTGCTGAGGAGGTGCCCCCCTTCTGCATCTTCTTCAGCTTCTTCTTCAGTGCCACCATTGCCAAAGGCTGCGGCTGGTGGAGGGAGAGCCTCTGCTGTGGGTGGTGGAGGGAGAGCCGGCGCTGCTGCTGCTGGGTCCTGTGGTTCCACCCCATGGTCCTGTTTGCTTTCTTGTGCAGGCCCACTGGTTTGCTGCTCTGTTTGCTGGGGCTGGTGGCCACTAGGGCCAGCTTCTTCCTCTGACTGGCTGTCATCACCTGCATAGCAAAAGGGGAGGAAGTGTGTTGGTCAATAACCCACTTTTGTTTTTCAGCATTCATATAATTAGCCCCACATGCAAAGACCCACCAAAGAGATGGTGAAGAATGGGATTGGCAGGCAAGCCACAGATGTCATTGTACATGGTACAGAGCTGGAGACGAGGAGCGCAGTGTACTACAGAGACTAATGTGGAAGAGAGCCACACAGGCAGGTGGGTAGGAGAACTGTGGAAGGAGTGCAGAGGACACAGTGGCTACAGCACAGAGGTGTGGGAAGGAGATATGCAGAGTTTAGTGATGGGAAAAGAGGAGGGAGTGGAGAAGGCCCCTAAAGCTGTGAAACAGTGGTAACCTACACACACATTGCTGGAAACTTTCCCCCTTCACCCTGCTACTCCTTGTGTCACGGTCTATAATGAATAGTGATTTGTATTGCATGTGGTGTCCTCACTCCTTCCCCTACTGAAGAGCATCACACGGTCCCCCACTTGTGTAAAACAGAGTGTAGTGCAGCACAACAGATACCCCAGCTTCCTAATGGTCAACCTCCCTGAGCACTCAGGCTGTGCTGATGTGTCAAGGGACCCAATACCATGGATCCCCTCCTGGGTCAAGAGCCCATGAATAATGCGCTCGATGGGGGTCATTAACGGTGTCATCTGCTGGGGGGTTGGCACCAGCCTTCTTTCTGACATCACGCCTCAGCCGGCGCCACTTCCGTTTGCAGTCTTCCACATCCCTGCCACAGTGGAAGGCCACGTTGACCTGGTCCCTTACTGCCTCCCATTCTCTCTGCTTTGTTGTAGCAGTCAGCCTCTGGCCCATGGGAGCAAAGAGATGCGTGTGCCTCCTCTGTATTTCCTGTACCAGCAGTCAATTTCAGGGTCGCTGAAATTACCCTTGCGGGTAGTTGGTTGCCTTGGTGCTATTGTACCAATGCAATGCAAAGAATCAAAAATACTGAGAAGGGGGCTTAAATACTTTCCCAGGGACGCCCATGTAAGAATGCGATGGGCGTCCCTGAGATGGGCGTCCTAATTTCGATTATTGACAAAATCCCTAAACATCCCCAGCTGCTCTGGCGATTTGGGCGTCATTTCGATTATGGGTGGGGAACTATGGACGTCCCCAGCTGCTCTGTGTTTTGGGCGTCCTCATTTCGATTATGGGTGAAAATGATAAACATCCCCAGCTGCTCTTACCATTTGGAAGTTTGCATTCCCTTTATTGGTACCTCTTTAAAATGGCTTTCTCTGTGTTTGCACTTTAGAGGTTTTTCTTTAGATTATGGGGTGGTATTTCAAAGCGTTTTAGCTTCAGTAATAGTAAACCTTGTTTTTGCCACTGTATGCTTTTGTACACCTGTTTGTTTTTGGAGGGTTTTTTTTTTGGGGGGGGGGGGGAATGTTTTTGCCAATTCTTTAAAGATAACTGGTGTGTGGGCTTTGTACCTTTCCTTTCCAAAAGTTTCAGACTGGGTGTGAGCTGGTAGCTTAGCATATACTCTGCATTTTCTACATGTGACCAACTCTCCATTCTCTATCCTCCAGGAGCTCCTTGCTGTGTGTGATGTGCTCCCTCACTGCCCCCCATTCTCTCTCTCCTTTGATGAAGCAGGCAGCCTCTGGTCCCTTGGAGCCAACAGATTCTTGCACCACAAGTTCAAGGTAAGCTCATACCACTCAACCACCTCTTCCTTTTCTGCTATGTAGGTGCTAAACAAACACTTCTTGCATCTTGCAGGACAACTGGTCAAGAGGATTGCAAGAGACAGCAGTGGACTGTAATACAGTGGACTCTGAGAGCCATGATTGTTTCTACCCAATTCATTGTACAGATGTCTTGTTCTCTATTGGACACACTCAGTTGTGGTTGCCTGTAGGGTGGGGGAGGGGGATGGGGAGGGGAAGAGGCCCTGAGAATGGATGTGTGCATCCCTCATGGTCAAGGGCGCCCCATTCTCTGTATGTTCTCTGCATTCAAATCTTACCTCTATTTTCACCAGGTTCACAGGTATCCACAGCTGGTAGTTTTTCTCCCGCTTTGCACCTCATGTGTCTCCCCGCTAGGTTCCATCCTTCTTTATGTGGTGAATCCCAGTCCCCTTTCATGACGTGCCCAACCATTCTCAAGGTTGCTGGGGGTGGGGAGGTGGGGAAGCATATATGCACTGAATGTCTTTTCCACATTATTCAACACAGTCCTGCAATCCTCCATGGAACAACAACATTTCTAAATTCTATCCTGCAAACTATTTTCAAGTTGGCCACAGGTGCGTGCCTACCACAACCTTGAGCCCTTAAGTCATGGTGAGGGAGAGGGGTTCTGGTTACAGTTCCTCTTCTAAATTAGCTGCAGGTGGCTACAGCCTGGTGCCTACATAATTCCCCTAGCCTGTGCCCTTCTGTACCTGACGTATTATTATATTGCAACTGTGAAGTAAACATCCATCTAATGCTTTTACTGTTGTTTTCCCTTTTCTCCTTAGCACTATATACCATTGCTGATACATTCAATGTGACAAAGATGACCCAGCTGTTTGTAGCTCCTTCCTGGCCCCTCACCATTGTGGTTTGGTTGTGGGTAAGGGTGTTTGCTGATCAGAGAGCAAACATAGTCTATGCACTACCTATGGTTATCTGCAAGTTTATACTTCACAGATCACTAGTGCTAGACAACATACCTATTATTTACACAACTCTGTGCTGTGGGGCTCTATGGTAAGGGGGGAGAGACTGGAACAGAAATGCCCACCCAGCCCCCCCCCCCTTACCATACAGCTCTGCAGTTTGGAAGAAACAGGTGGCCTTCTATATGACCACACTTATGACACATATGTACCAAAGTTTCTTTGTCACAGTTGACCTGTCATGCCACCCAAATTGCTGCCTCCTCTCACATCAACCCCAGCATTTGATAATACCACATATGTATTGCACAAAATACAGATACAGACCCTGGTAGTTGAAAAAACTGTAAAATTGTATTATATATTAACAAAAAGAATCAGGACAAGATATTGGATATCTTTTTACTATACTTTGGGCGTCCCTGATTTGGGCATTTTGCACTGCAATAATGGAATGTCTAAGGACGTCCATACTATTTTTTTTATTATACCTGCCTCATTTTGGCCTACTTCGCGAGGACGCCCTAATTCATACTTGGACGACCTTTCGAAAATGCCCCTCTTTGTCTCATTAATACATGCCTATGCATTTGTTCAGTCATTTTGTTCTTTCTAAAGTCCAAATATCTTGTAAGGTAATATCTTGTCCTGGTTTAGGAGGAGGCATTCCCTCAATACCAACAAGAGAAACCGGCTTAGGCACTGGAACACCTGGAGATGATATTGAGATCAACCCATTGGGCACAGTCAATGCACCCCTTCTAGCAACTGGACAAGGAGAAGGTAGGCATTGGAAGGAGGTGTTCTTTCTGGTGAGTTTATAGAAGCTCCTTCAGGAGAAGAGGGTACAGTCACATGGCTGCTAACAGAAGTAACATACTTATCCATAGGACCTCGAAGAGGGGGTACTCATGGTTACCACTGCCTTGAAATGAGCTTCCATGTTTTCCCCATGATGTTAACATAAGAATTTGAACCTCAGTGCTCCAAGGGGCTCCCTTGAAGGAAGGCAAATATTCTCCTTCATGGTAATCTCATTGTGGTGTTCCCCAAGTTTCTCCCATCTCTCCACTCCTGTATAGTTTGCGCATGAGCTCTTTTGGATGAATATTGTTGAATCCTGGTGAGCTCATGCTGTCTTACACAGAGAACATTTTTTTCCTGGTCTGGTCAAGGTATAGATTCTATGTTTTTCTAAGATTAATAGCTGTATAAATAGGATTAAAGATTGGTCTGTTAAAGTTAAACTCAAATTGAATGTTGATAAGACAAAGATATAATGGTTCTCACTGGATTTAGTTAATATTCTTTAGGTGATTTTGGATGATGATGGGTTCTAAGTTAATGTTGAAAAAAATTGGAAGTGGTCCTGGATTCTTCATTAACCATGGAGCCACAGATCAATGTATTAATTAGAAGAGCTTACTTCAAACTGAAACAATTACATTTATTGAGATCTTATTTCTTACAGGATCACTTTAGGATCATTGTGCAATTAGTAATTTTATTGGATTATGGAAATTCATTCTATCTTGGTTTGTCTTCTAAGCTACTTTCTAAAATCCAAATGATTCAGATTTCAGCTGCAAGGCTAATATTTCAGAAAACTTGGATGGATCTTTTAACTCCTTTGTTATATGTGTTGCACTGGCTGCCTTTGAAGTTCCAGATAGCTTTCAAGGTGCTGTGTTTGGTATTCAACTTTTTGGATGGAATTTGCCCTGAAAGTGGATCTCAGTTGGTGAACTTGCTAAAATTTAGGACAACCTTTAGGAGATGCAAATACTTGCTGTTATCTTTTCCCTCAACTAAAAACATAGAGCCCCTTTTATCAAGCTGCGGCAAAAGGGGGCCTGCACTAGCGTTGGTGAGTGTTTTTCGTATGTGCTGAGGCCCCCTTTTATCGCAGTGGGTAAAAGAGAAGTCTTTCTTTTCTGCAGGAAATGGCCATGTGGCAAGTAAAGCATTTATTGCATGGCCATTTAGGGGGGAGCCCTTACCACCACCCATTGAGGTGACGGTAAGGGCTCCCACGCTAACATGGCAGTATCCGGGCAGTGCGTGGAACTGCTTGATTACTGCCAGGTACACTCCAGCTATGACAGCGCACTAGGGGTAGGAACTGTTTAGCGAGTGTTAAGCCCCTGTTGGGCTTACCACTGCTTAGTAAAAGGGGCACATACTGTTTAAAGCTACATTTTCTAAATCTTTTTTTCTTTGCTGCTGTTCACCATTGGAATAATCTTCCTTCATAATTATGCTCAATGAAAAGTTATTTTTTTTATTTTGAAAACTCATTTATTTATTAAGTTTGGGAGGGTTATGATTTTGCATTTCTTCGTATTCCTTTGTAATTCCTGATGATTGTTTCTGCATATAATTTTAATTGATGTAACTTGCCTTGAATCTCATTTTGGGAGAGTTGGTGAGAGATAAGTCACCAATAATATAACATAACATAACATTTGTCATGCCCCTTCAGCACATCCTGCGACCGCATGCCACAGAGGCTTCTCAATTTTAAGTTGTTTCATTGGTACCTATGATTGACATCAGTCTTGTGTGCACAAGTCCTCCAAGCATGCCAGAAAGTTGTTTTTTTTTTTTTTTTTTTTTTGGGGGGGGGGTCTCAGAAGGCAAACTCACTCTCCCTCATGCCAGAACCTTCAGATGACAATTGGGCTCCAATGAGTCCATAGGGGCTGTTCAGTTTTAAGGTGTTCTAGTGGCACCTATGATTGACATCAGTCTTATACGCACAAGTTTCCCAAGCGTACCAGAAAGTTCAGGGGCTTCCAAGAAGGCGTCCTCACTCTCCCTAAAGTCCCATGGTCCAGAAACATCATTTTGAAGCTTAAACACATAGATGGCAATTCTATAAGTGGATACCTCCTTGTAGGTGCCCTAATGCTGCATGGGTATTGCCTATTGTACAATGGCATCTGGGTGCACAAATTCTGTTATAGAATACTAGCATAACCTGGCATCAGGGTGCCGTAAGATTAGGTACCACAGTTACACCGGCCATAAATCTGGAATAATTGTGGGCCCCTAAATGCAGCAAGGGCATGGATAACTTACTGCAATCTGTAAGTTATATGCATTACTTGGAGCCCTGCCCACATGTACAGCCCCTTGAATGTGTGATTGTACTTATGTGGGCCCTTATAGAATAATGCTTAGGATGCTAAATGTCCATAAGTGTTGATGTTTGCCATACATACATTCGCAAAGAGATGTGTAGCCTTTGGCGTTTACTTAAAGAATTATCCTTACTGTTGCCAATTATTTGCTTATGTCATGTGAGCCTTGAGGAGAAGCCTAATGATTAGTGCAGTGGGCTAAGAACCAGGGGAACTGGCTTCAATTCCCACTGCAGTGTCTTGTGACTCTGGGCAAGTCACCTAACCCTCCATTGCCCCAGGTACAAAATAAGTACCAGTATACAATATGTAAAAAACACTTTTGATTGTAAGCACAGAAAGGTAGTATATCGTTGGGTGTGTATATAGTTGGATGTGGCAGGGAGAAACTCTTCATGGCTGGATAGATAGAAAAGTTTATATATATTTGGAGGGAGAAAGTTGTTACATAGCCAATAAATATTTGTTTATTTAAGAAAGCGATTGTCAACCCAGTTCTTGGGACACACCTAACCAGTAAGGTTTTCAGGATTCCCACATTTACATAAAACTTAAAAATATTGTTAACAGCATAGCAATAATAAAATGACCAAATGTAATACAATCAATGAGGTTAACGTGGAGATGGCAAATTGGATTCTAGTAATAGAAGTAGCATGATATAGTATCAGAAACATACACAATTAATTACACTGTAAAACAATAATATAACATAAATATGATAAATATTAACAAAATACAAATGATACAATAATAGGCAGCATGGAATAACATTCTTATGACATAGATATGATACATACAATAGTCATGATACATAAAATGAAGGTAGTGCATGCAAATTTATCTCAACAGTACTCTTGGATAGCCTGAAAACGTGACTGATTGCATGTTTATTAAGGACTGGGTTGAGAACCCCTGTTCTAACAAATAAGTCTGATTTTTTTTCCCATTGTGTTTTATCAGATGCAATGACCTTAGATTTTGAGCCCATTAGGGACAGAAAAGTAACTGCAAAAATAGTATATGTAAACCACTTTGACTGTATCTACAGAAAGGCAGTATGTCAAGTGTGGAATATATATAAACATAAATGCTATGCCTACTGAAGAAGTCTTGACTGGAAAAGACACGTATATTCCGGGATTCTATATGTTGTATCTCAATTTCCATGTGGAAATTGAAGCGTATTCTTTGACAGTATGTGTAACTTAGGGGCTTTTTTACTATGGTGCACTGAAAAATGGCCTGCGCTGGTGTAGGTGTGTGTATTGGATGTGCTCAGGTTCATTTTTCAGCACGCCTGCAACAAAGGCCTTTTTTTTGGGTCGAACATGGCCTGAAACCTTACTGCCGCCCATTGACTTAGCAGTAAGGTCTCACGCATTAACTGGGTGGTATTTATCATGGTGCGTACACTGCCGATTATCACTCGGTTAGCACCATGCAGTAGAAAATAAAAATTATTTTCTGCCACATGCATTAGGCACACGTAAAAATTAGAATTACTGTCTGGTGCACATGATAGCTGGGCGGTAGTTCTAATTTGACTCACTTAGTAAAAGGGCCCCTTAATTGGTTAACTAGCTAATCAGCGTTGCCAATTGGACGTTAACAAGCAATTATCAGCACTAATTGGCATTAATTAAGATTTACATGCACAGCTTGCTAAGTGTATTCTGTAAATTCTAAGCTGTGTAGTTGAAAAAGGGGCATAGCCATGGGTGGGACATGGGCATATCTAAAATCTATGCGCTTTGTTATAGAAAACACTCGCTCTGCCCCTAATTTAGGCATGGGGATTTATGCCAAGTAAAACATGGTGTAAATGGTCGTGACTAAATTTGGTGACGTGGAGAGATGCTCGGTATATTCTATATACTGCACAGAAATGTAAACCCATTCTATAAAATATAGGTGTGCTTTAGAGAATATGCCTAGACGTACTTTTCTTCCACATAGAATTTTCACGCACCATATATAGAATCTAATCCAAATGGACATAGTCACAGTTTAATAAAATCCTCTTCTAAATATACTTAGTGCATAATTTGATTCCAAATAAAAAAAGCTTTGGCTTTTACCTTTGCCTGCATGATGATTAAGCTCTCTTTGTACTTTTCCCCAAATGAAATAGCTTTTGTTTTATTGTCTATTTGATGACATGTTTGCATTATTGTTATGTAGGAGGACTATAGTTACTTCTCATTTGCAAAATAAAACTCATGTCCTTTTCCTTTGTTGTTAAAAGTTCCATTTGAACACCTGGTCCTTCAGCTTGTCCTCTCCAGAAAAGCCGATTCCATTTCTAGAAATGAAAACAAAGCATGTTTGGCAGGGTCTCGTGGTTAGCTGTGAATAAGGGTTATTTTACCCTTTTTGGAATAATGACTACTTCCAAAAATATTGTGCTTGAAAGGTTTAGACAAATCGCTATTTAAATATTCTTAAAGAAAGATGTATGTAGAGTCGTAAAGCGTATCCGGTACAGAGATCTGTTTGGACAAATTTAACAAAGCAAAGCATCTTAAAATCATTTTATGACCCTTTTACTAAGCTGTGGTAAGAAATGACCTTACCGTGTCCTAATGCGGGACTTTTCCATGGGTTAAGACCATTTTTACTGCACCAGTATAGGAGTCCATTTCTCTTTTTTATTTTTGTCAGGCCTGTGCTAATTTCTCTCTCAAAAATATTAGGAGTCCTTTTTACTAAGCTGTGGTAAAAAATAGCTTAGGGTACCCTTCCATGAGTTTTTCTTGTGCACTAGGGTAATTTTTATCACAGCTGTAAAAATGACCTTTTTCTATTTCTTGTATTAAGGACCATGCGCTAATGTTGTAATTAGCATGCTGCCATTTAAAAAATTAGCATGTGTGCACTTACTGCCACCGAGTTTGAAGGTGGTAAAGGCTCAAGCGCTATTACTGCACTAATTGGTTGGCACATGCTGCTATAGCTGCGCTGATTAGCGCAGGAGCACCCACTCTCTGCCCCCAGACATGCTCCCTCAAAAAAAATGAGCATACAGTTAGGGCCAAATTCTATATATGGTTCCTAGAAAGTCCATGCGGAAATCATTTCTGCCTATGTATTCTATAAGCGGCGTCAAGATTTAGGCACGGTATATAGAATACGCTTAGTTGATATCACAGCGCTTAAAACTACATGCCTCCATTTACACCAATGAAAATGTGGCATAAATCCTGGCATATAGATTTAGGTCCAAACACAAACAGAGGGATATGTCCTGTACTCAGAGTACGATAATGCTTAAATCCAAATCAAATAAGTACTCCACTCATTACTTCTAATTACATTAATACATTATTATTGGCCTAGTGGTTAGAGTGGTGGACTTTGGTCCTGGGGAACTAGGTTCGATTCCCACTGCAGGCACAGGCAGCTCCTTGTGACTCTGGGCAAGTCACTTAACCCTCCATTGCCCCAGGTACAAATAAGAACCTGTATATAATATGTAAGCCGTATTGAGCCTGCTATGAGTGGGAAAGCGCGGCGTACAAATGTAAATAAAACAAAAAAATATTCAAATATTCCTAACAAAACAAAGCCACCATACAACTCTCTTTCACATGTCATTCACATCACCACCCGCTCAGTCCAAACGTATGTAAATATTGCACATATAATGCTCAATATACATAATAGTTTTAAACTGTAGCAAAAGATGTATCTCACAAAACATGGGTCCTTTTCCGCCAATGATATCCAACTTCAGTCACTGTTTTTCAACTGCCATCACTGTCATTATAACAACTGTGTTCAATTGCTGCAGCTTGCAGCTATTATTTAGTTGTTGTGGTGGATCCGCTGCACATGCAAACCACATCAATATCTCCTTGGTTAACGAACTAACCCAAATTTGCGTGTGATTCCTGGGTTAGTTCGTTAACCAAGGATCCCAGATGGTTGCGTATATTAGTTCCTCCTGATGAAGAAACTCACGAAATGCGGTCTCACATAGGGGAACTAGAGGAATTCAGGTGGAATTGAAGCTAGGACATGAGAGTGACCGTTTTATTTGTGGCTACCTGTACAAGCCTTCTCATGTCGAGCAGCGGACCCACAATGAGAAGTCAAATAATTGCTGCGAGTTGAAGTAATTGAGCACAGCTGCTACATTGAGACACATTGTTTATTCCATACTATCATACTTGAAGACTTGAAAAGTTTTTTAAACATCGGAGATATTGATGTGGTTTGCGTGTGCAGCGTGATCCACCACAACAGCTAAATAATAGCTGCAAGCTGCAGCAATTGAACACAGTTGTTATAATGACAGTGACGGCAGTTGAAAAACAGTGACTGAAGTTGGATATCATTGGCAGAAAAGGACCCATGTTTTGTGAGATACATCTTTTGCTACAGTTTAAAAGTATTATGTATATTGAGCATTATGTGTGCAATATTTACATACATTTGGACTGAGTGGGTGGTGATGCGAATGACATGTGAAAGAGAGTTGTATGGTGGCTTTGTTTTGTTAGGAATATTTAAATATACAATAATAAATGTATTAATGTAATTAGAAGTAATGAGTGGAGTACTTATTTGATTTGGATATAGATTTAGGTGCAGAGGGCCATATTCTATAACAACGCGTGTCAATTTTGAAATACCCATTTCCATGCCCATAACCATGCCCCTTTTTGCCTGCACACATTAAAATTTAGGCGCACTATGTTACAGAATGCACATAGGGAATTCTGTGCGTAAATTCTAATAATTGCAATTAGTGCTCATTATTGCTCGATAAGTGCTGTTGACAATGCTGATTGGCTTGTTAAGCCACTTAACTTGCATGCATTGTTACAGCATATGCTTGGATTTGAGCTCCCAACTCTAGACACTCCATATAAAATCCAGGGATTAACGTACACACATTTGGCACTTACCACATGGTGCCTGAGCGTGTCCTGTGGTATGCCATTTTAAGCTGTGTTAGGCACATTAGTAACTAATGCAGCTTAGTAAAAGGGCCCCTTTATATGGGAGCACTTACCACCTCTTGTTTATGCCGTTTTTTGACATTTTTCTCTTTTGAAAATGAGCCCTATAGTATCAGAAATCTCATTAAAATTAATCGAGTTCCAGAAAAATGAGCTGTCACTTCTCTTTCTAGAAAGGTAACAATTTATTCTTAATCTGAATATATTTTAGATTTAGATTTTATTATTTATAACCCACCCTTATCCAGAGTGAGGTACAAAATACACTCATAATACCCACATAAAAGAAAAAAAACAAACAAACTACAAGAACAACAAAAAAAATCCATAGTCAGAAACCAATTTTTTAAACATTTGGTATGCAGTTCATCGGCAGTGCATTTAAATTACAAGGGGGTGTGTTGGAGGTGGGATTTGGTCATTCCTAACAATTGGACATTTTTCTGTCATAATGGAACAAAACAAAAACACCACTGGAGGGATTAAGGCATGACCCCCCCCCCCCCCCCCCCCAAAGACGTGAAAGAAACATTACATACCAGCATCTATGACAGCCTTAGATGTTATAGCCAGTCCTATTAGATTAGCAAGCAGGTCCCTGGAGTAGCCTAGCAGATGGTACTGTAGAGAGGGGAAACCAGGCCCATATCTCATTCTACCTGTTTCACTTGTGGTGGAAAGTGTGAGCCCTGCAAAACTCACTAAAAACCCACTGCACTTACATATAGATGACACCACAGCCATAAGGGCTATTGTAGTGGTGTACAGTTGGGTACACTGGGTTTTTGATGGATTTTGGAGGGCTCACCATAGTAACAGTGAGAGGCATACCTGGTAGTTTTATGTGAATTCCCTTTAGGATGTTCCACTGTTCTGCTGGGATGTCTGTGTGGTCAGTCTACAAAGAATGCTGGCTCCTCCTACATCCCAATGGCTTGATGTTGTGTGTTTTTCACTTGAAAGTTTTTTTTCTGAAAATGGTCCAAAAACATCTAGCAAATGTCCATTTTTGAAACAAAAAGATAAACATTTTTCAGTTTCAAAAATTGCTATATTAGCTCCTTGAATTTGGGATGTTTTGAGCAAAATGTTCAGTCGGATTTAAATATCATATCGAAAATGCCCCCCATGTAACTTTGTAAGTCTAAGTGCTTTGAAAATGAGCACCATGGTGTGCATATAGATCAAACACTTTCTCTAGAACCAAAGTTGGTCAAAAAATCTTTTCATCAACTGAGGAAATTAAGACGGATCTGGAAATTTGTTAAAGAATTCAGTTTTAGGCTGTTGACTCAATCTTTAGTATTATCTCTGCTTAAATATTGTAACATTATTTTGTTAGACTGGCCTAAATTTATGAATAGAATTTGCAAACTATCCAGTACACTGCCTTAGATTTTTTCCCACTCCAAATCTGAATGAATATCACCTTTTCTAATTTGATTACATTGGCGTCCAATTGAAGCCCAGATTCTGTTTAAATTTTATTGTATGCTTTTTAAGATCTGATATGGCTTAGCTCCTGCATATATTTATGATAGTATAAGTTACTTAAGATCCAACTCTCTGTATTCATTCCAGGATTCTTCTACATTTGTTTTTCCTGATCCTTTTTCCCTTCCTAATCGCTACACATTACTAACTGTATCTGATCTGATATACTGAAATGACAATGTTAACAAATCTATGTAAGCCACATTGAGCCTGCAAATAGGTGGGGGAATGTGGGATACAAATGCAATAAATAAATAAATAAAATAAATAAATAAGATTTAAAAAAAGTATTTAACTTTTTTTTATCTTACCAGGTGGCAACACACTGGAAGAGATTATCTTTTCATATGCATTTCATTTCAAATTATACCTGGCACTAACACAAGTTAAGTTACCTTAATCTAGCATTACCTAAGTCACTACAGGGTACTTAGTGATGAAATGCAAAACATGCAAAGCTATGGCCCAATGCTCCTGGGCTGCACCTTAAACAGTCAGATGGAGCTTTCAACCCCCTCTGATGCACACCTCTACCCCTGATCATCACCTCAACCCTTGATCCAGATCCCAACCCTCTGGTCATCACCTAATCCCCTCCCCCCCCCTCCCCTCACTCATCAACTCATCACACTCAATCATTACCTACCCCCCTGATGAGTTCCTCATCTCCCAAAAGAAACCCTCCTGTACCCCCTAAGTCTACCTAAACAGGTCTGTGGTGGTTAATGGGTCCCCAGGCAGGAGTAATCCCTAGTGCCTTCAGCTAATATGGTGCCCCCTAGTGGCAGTACTACAACACTATAGCTGGGGATGGAATTTGGAAGGAGCATGAGTGGTGTGCACATGTAAAATGTTTAATTTTTGTCCTAAATCATATAATTAAAGCCCACCCTGTATATAAAATAAATAGGAGGAGTGGCAAACCACAACAAAATCATAACCAACTCTGCAAAAGGGCCAGGTAGAAAATAAAATTCAGCCTTAGAACTGCATCCACCGGAATAGTGAGACATGCTAATGAAAACGCTATTATAACTGGCAATCATTTCTGCTCACATTACTATCATCACTCTCCTAGTCTCCCAGTGTACTGTGATAAAGAAGTGATAAAACAAAAATCAATTCTCTATTAAAGTCCATTCTCCTCACATGTTTATACAGGCTGTTATAACAAGATTATACCCTAGGTTCGATCCCACTTACATTTCCAAAGTCATCGTTCCTGGTCTATGGCATAATAATTCACTGTAATAAGAAATGAACAGAGAGCACTGGAACATACCTAATCAGTCGATGTCTTTTTATGCTAACCTTTAAAAAAAAAGCATGAACATTTACACCAGCTCTAGAGATATTGTAAATATCCATGCCTGCAATGCAAATGTGTGTTACAAATACACTAGCATTTTGAAAAGAAAGTAGGCATCTACTTTTCTTTATAAATGTCACGGTCACCCTGGTGCTCCCTTACCTCCATGTCAGGGCTGGATTTGGGTTGATGCTGCTCAGGCCCGCCCTTCACTGACATCATCACCCTGGGCCTTCTTCTGCAGTTGCTGCTCTCTGCCTCTTTGCCTTGCAACAGGTCGTCCTGGTTCCAGCTGCCCGCTCAGTTCAGCTTCCAGCCCTGGTTCCAGCTTTCAGCTCAGCTTCAGCTTCCAGCCCAGGTTCCAGCTTCCAACTCTGCTTCAGCTACCACTGCCCTGGTTCCAGCTTCCAGCACAGCTTCAGCTTCCAGTTCTAGAATCTGCCAATCTGGTAGAATTCACCATTCCCTCTGGTATCCGTTTGGCTCCCCACCAAGGTATGACTGCAAACCCAAGACTTGTAGAGGGTTCATTAATCAATGTTTTATCATCTTTGAACTTCAGGCAAGAGACTTTCCAATGGATCAGGCTTTTCATGACTTACTAGTAAAAAAGCCCGTTTCTGAGACCAATGAAACGGGCGCTAGTAAGGTATTTGCTTTCTGCAATTAATGTGTTGAATGGGATATTTAGGATAATTGTGTTGTCATGGTAATGATTAATTACATTTTTGTATTGTGTGTAATATATATATTTTTTAATTTGTTTTTTTGTTGTGTTGGTTGTTATGTTATTGTATTTGTAGGATTTAGTAAAAGAGATTGACAAAGTAGTTTGTGCCACAGTTTTATTCATATGTGTGTGTGTGTGTTTCACAGAGATAGTTTGTGTGTGTGTGTGAAAGTGAGAGAGGGTTGTGTTAACTTGGAGGTTGGGGGTGAGTGTCTGTGTTTGTGTGGTTTTGTGTGTGTGTCTCAGAATGGTGGTGGGGGGGAGGAGGGGGCGGGGTGGTGAAATGAGAGGATGTGACGGGGAGGGAGGGAGTGTCCATGTCTCCATGTTGCGCATCAGTGTTGGTGTGTGTGTTTTGGGGGGTTTTGGGTGTGGTGGTGGTTGTGTGTGTGTGTGAGAGACAAAGATCTCTTGTCACAAAGATATTTTGTGTGTGTAGAGAGAGTGAGTGTGTATGTGTGTGAGTGTTTTTGTGCGTGGTTTTGGGGTGGAGGGGTGTGGTGGTTGTGTGTCTGTGTGTGAGAGAGTGAAAGATCATGTGTGTCACATTGCTAGTGTGTGTGTGTGTGTGATAGTGTGAGTGTGCGTAGGTGAGAGAGTATTGGGCGCACAGGGTGTTTGATGGTGGATGTGTGTGGTTGTGTGATATTGTGTGTCTGTCTTACAATGACAGAGGCGCTGGGTGTGTTGTGGGGTTGTGGCAGGGGGCTTGGAGGGTGGTCAGTGTTTTTTGGGGGTGGGGGGAGTGGGTTTTGCCCGTAGTGTGTTGCTGGAGTGGTTTTTTTTTTAATTGGGTTGGGTTTTCTTGGAGGGGGGAGGCGGTTGGGGGACGTCCCTTGCTGGCAAAGTTGGAGGAAGTGGTGGGTGGCTTTGAGGGTGGTGTTGAACTGAGAGGGTGTGACAGTGGGCTTGGAGTGGGGGTCAGCATGTGTGGTGGAGGGGAGTTACGGTGGCCAGCATCAGCGGACCAAAGAGTGCATACTCGGCCTTTTTCTATCTGATGTCCTGTTTCAGCAACGGCGTGACCAGAGCTGAGAGAGAGAAGGGCAGAGCCTGCATGGTTTGTTCAGCTGCTGACGTCTTCAGTGGAAGGGTGCCTGGATCTTGAAGTGATGGAGCGATGAATGGATGGACGACGACCCTTGAACTTGTGGGGAAAAGGTGGTGTCCTCTACGTGCATATGCGATTCTTGACGGGAGGGGGGAGAGTATTGGGGTTTTTAACGGTGACTCTGGAGGTAGTCAGTCAGGGAGGAGGTGGAGGGTGGTGTTCCGAAGTCGGAGAAGAGAGGGAGGTAGGCGGGTGTGTGCTGGGGAGGAGGGTGGGTGAGGGGGGCTGTGGCCGGGTGACGTTGTCCCCTGGCGACTCAGGATGGGCGATGGATTTAACCGGGGGGGGGGGGGGGTTGTCGCATGTGTGGGTGTGGGTGTTAACCCGGTGTTACCGGCATTGTTGACGCCATTTGCCTTTCGTCGATTGAAGTTCGTGCGGGTTTGGCTTCTTTTTTTTTTAGTCCGTTGGAGTTGGCTCGTGCTGCTATGGATATTATCTTTCTGCTGATGGACCAAGCACTTACATGGGTTTCTCCACTGTGGGAGCGGAATGACCCAGTGCTCGTCTTCATGCTTTTCTAGAACAATTCCATCGGCTCTTGCTGAACCCAGGAAGGATTCTTCAGCAGCTGCGGAACTCCTATGTCTCAGGCAGGGACTCAGATGGTGGAGAGTTATGCTATTCAGTTCTGCACATTGGCCTCTGAAGTAGTGTGGAACAATTAAAGTCTGGTAGCAGTGTTTTGGCATGGATTATCTCCGCCCATCAAGGATGAACTGGCAGGGCAAGATCTTCTCTCTTTTCTGGATGAGTTAATTGGTTTCTGCAATTGGATTGTTATCCGATTTCAGGAGCGAGTCAGAGAACGGCGATTTTCCTGCTAGATGGTTCGGGTGGGGCACAACTCCAAACAGCCCTCATGCTCTTCCAAAGACTCTGCATAACCAGATCCAGGAGAACCTATGCGAGTGGGCCACTCTCCTATTTCAGAGCAAGAGAAGCATCGATTCCAAACCTTGAGTTTGTGTTTGTATTGTGGAGAGAAAGGTCACTATGGTCTCAAATGCTCCAAGAAATTGGGAAACGTTCAGGCCTCTAGCTCTGGCAAGGAAACAGCACTAGCTCTGCTCTCCAGAACTCCAAGCATTCAATTTCTGATCCCAGCATCACTGGACCTAGGTCAGGAGGTCAACAACACCAATAACTTTATTTACTCAGTTACTGGTGGGAACTTTATCGATGAAGTTCTAGTGCATCATTTCAAGATTCCCATTTGAGAATTAACTAAGACCATTCTGGTCTCCTTTGTCTATGGGAACATCCAGAGTCATCTCAGATTCAAAACTGTGCTCCTCTGCCTAAGAATTGTGGCCCTTCACAGAGAGGCCATTGTTTTCTATGTCCTTCAGACCTCTGTCAACCCCATTCTCTTCGGTCTACCCTGGCTGCAGAAACACAGTCCTAGCATAGACTGGGAGAATGGAGAACTTGCTGCATGGAAAGCTACCTATCATTAATGTTGCTTAGATATTGTACAGCCCACTGTTACTCTAGCCATGACTGACATAAGTTCCTCGGGTACATTCCCATCAGTATATGCAACCTAGTCTGATGTATTTTCCAAAAAACAAACTGAAAAGCTCCCTCGTCATCAGTGCCTGAAAAACCTTTGACCCATGTAGCTATGGATTTTATAACAGACCTCCCTGATTCTAATGGGGTTACCACAATTTGGGTGGTCATTGACCAATTCGCGAAGATGGCACATTTCATCCCATTACCTGGATTACCGACAGTGCCTTCTTTGGCATGCCTTTTTCTTAAGGAAATTTTCTCTATCTATATTTCTTCTCTTGGTCCTCTGATCTCCTCCCATGGTTTTCAGTATCGTTTTTATGCTGATGACTCCCAGATCTACAACTCCACAACAGAAATTTCAGCAGGAATCCAGGCCCAAGTCTCAGCTTGCCTGTCTGACATTGCTGCCTGGATGTCTCACTGCCATTTGAAACTAAACATGGCCAAGAATGAGCTTCTTATTTTTCCTCATTCTCTATCTCTGTGGATAACACTCTCATCCTCCCTGGCTCATCAGCTCGTAACCTTGGGGTTATCTATGACTCTTCTCTCTCTTTCTCTGCACATATCCAACAGACTGCTAAAACCTGCCATTTCTTTCTCTATAAAATCACCAAAATTCATCCCTTCCTTTCTGAGCACACTACCAAAACCCTCACACTCTTATCACCTCTCAGATTGCTGCAACTTGATTCTCAAAGGTCTCCCACTTAGACATCACTTTCCCCTTCAATCTGATCAAAATTCTGCTGCACAACTTATATTCTGCCAGAGTTGCTACGCTCACATTAGCCCTCTCCTCAAGTCACTTCATTGGCTCCCTATCCATTTTCACATACAATTCAAACTCCTCTTATTGACTTACAAGTGCATTCACTCTGCAGCTCCTCAGCACCTCTCCACTCTCATCTTTCCTTACACTCCTCCTCGGGAACTCTGGTCATCGGTACATATCTCTTATCTGTACCCTTTTCCTCCACTTCCAACTCCAGACTCCATTTCTTTTATCTTACTGCACCATATGGCTGGAATAGATTTCCTTAACCAGCTCTGGCAGTCTTCAAATCTAGGCTAAAAGCCCACCTTTTTAAGGCTGCTTTTAACTCCTAACTTGTATTCACTTGTTCAGTACCCATGTTTGTTTTATAATTCCCCACCTTAAGTAATTCCCTTATCCCTTATTTGTCCTGTCTATCTAGATTAGATTGTAAGTTCTATGAGAAGGGACAGTCTCTTACATGTTCAGTGTACAGCACTGTGTACATCTAGTAGCCCTATAGAAAGGATAAGTAGTAGTAGTAGTAGATGTCTAAAGAAAGGGACTCAAATTTTAATGAGTCAAATTGTTGATCAACATCAAGACTGATATTAAACATAGACTTAAAAGTGAGTGGAGTCTACTATAGGGTCCCATTTTCTAAAGTGCACTAAAGTATTAGCATGCAAATTAGCGAGCATTGTTCGTGTATTGCAATGATAAACATTACCACTCTGGCATGAGAATACATGCTGCATAGCCTCTTATGGGACAGAAAATGGGCATGGACTGAACATCGGGGTTCTTTTACTAAGCTAATTTTTTCTTTTTTTGTAGGGGGTGTCAAGGGATGGAGAATGGGTATTCCTGCGCTAACCATTTAGCACAGCTACATAAGCGTGCATTAACTGGTTAGCACATGGATATCAAGTGAGTCCTTAGTGCCTACAAAATGGGTGGTAGTAAATGCACACGTGGAAATTATTTTTAATGGCTGCACACTCATGACAGCATTAGTGCATAATATAGCTGTAATAGTCCTCTCCAACAATAAGTGGTCTTTACTCTAATCTTTCAACCAAAAAGGAAAATATAGAGGAAAAGGCCTCAAAAAAGACTCCTTTCTCTGTGTCGTTGCTTTCTCTTTCAAGGAGCTGTCTATCATCACAGGCCAGAAAACCTCCAACCTCCTTCATGTTTCAAATGTTTATATGAATACTGTCTTCAACACTGAACTGAAGTGAATTTACAAAAATAATAAACTTAGCTGTGCATACTGCTCAGTACCGTCCATACGCCATGGCCGACCATGGAGAAAGGTGGGAGTATCAGACCTGGTATAAGGAGGAGCCAGGCCTTCATGAAGAAAAAAACTGCAAATAAAGAGTGCAGAATTTTGCCACCTTTTACAATAATGTTTGAAGAATTTTCAAAAATTTTCTCCATAATTTTTATTTTACACAGAATTTGTCAAGGAGTAAGAGATGGACAATATTGCCTATATCCCTGCTTGATAGATTAATCTAATCAAGATGATTGCATTACTAACATTTGTAATAATCATTTCAATGGATACCCTGAAATATATCTTAATCCATGCTCACAGTTCTCAGGAACAGTTATCTTCATTCACATGAAAAAGTGCTACATAACAAAGTGAGAGACATAGAGTGGAGGAGTGGCCTAGTGGTTAGGGTGGTGGACTTTGGTACTGAGGAACTGAGTTCAATTCCCAGCACAGACAGCGCCTTGTGACTCTGGGCAAGTCACTTAACCCTCCATTGCTTGCCGCATTGAGCCTGCCATGAGTGGGAAAGTGCAGGGTACAAATGTAACAAAAAAAACTATTTATTTATGCATCATTTTTATCCCACATTTTCCCAAACAGATCAGGTTCAATGTGGCTAACAGATCATTGAATTAACAGTAGCAAAAAGGAATTTGAATTGTACAGCGTATTTGTTCAATTTCCTTCCTTGAGTTCTTCTAGACCAGTCTAAACCAACAGGTTGAGTCCCTCTACCAGAAGATGGAGCTAGAGATACTAAACTATTCCAGTGTCATCACTGGTGTAAGGGCTGGTGCAGCCTGGAATTCTTAAGTATGCCACTGCCAAAGCAGAAATAGGTCCACCCTGCCATATGCCCACTTAACCCCATTGAAACCACTGCAGAAAAAATATGAGCATAATACAGCCAATGAACTATATGTACAATCCTGAGAGAGGGAGGGGGTTTAGCCCAAAAGAAATCCCTTAAGTCACAGTCTTCCAGGAGTCCTCCTAGTAATCTAGGAGGACTCAAGAAAAGGAAATGAACATAGGTACAAGTAAGTTTTGCCTACCTTATGGTCCTGCTAGCAATTCCTTAGTGGGTGGGGGAAGACAAGGCCCATTGAATAACTGATCTGTTTGCAAAAGAGTGCATGCAGCAACAACCAAGTTGCTGCTCTATGATGACTCAAAGCTTCTTTCAGCAAGACTAGCATGTTTGAAAGGATGGATGAAGACAGATAAGAGGGATTGGCTGACTTGGAAAGTTCACAAGCAGTTGGACTCAATTTGGCAGCTTAACTCATTATTCCACTGGGGCTAATATATAAAATAAATTGGAAGGACTAATTCCATCACATCTCATACCATAAAAACTTGGATACTAGCCACAAAAGAATATGGAAATGAGGTGATAGTCTCTCATTTTGCCTTTGTCTGCTGTCACCTATCCCTTGTTACATATTCTCCTGACACTGAGAATACTCATGATAACGAATTAGCTACAGGAATCTCACAGCTTTATTTCAATCTAAGCACAAGAGTAAAAAGAACAGAAGCAAGTAAAAGATCTATAGATTTCCAATTTGAGCCAGATACATAGGACTGGCAAGAAATATGGTGCAATATATGAAAACTCTCAATCTGTAACAAAATTCAAGAAACAATGTACACAGGGCCGGTCTTAGGCAGAGGCGACCGAGGCGGCCGCATAGGGACCCGTGCTTAAGGGGGCCCCGCGCGGCGCACCTCAACTCTGCCTCTCCCTCCGACCCCCGCTCGCTAGCCTCGGACCGCATGCATGCGGCATCATCATTCACATCATCAATCGTCGTGATCCTCCCGCTTGCGCCGATTCGCTCTGCTGCCTGAGTCCCGCCGCCACCGGTGCCCACACAGCCCATCCCCCGCTCAGGCTGCCATCAGCTCCCACCTCCCAGACCAGTCCCTCCCAGCAGCACAATGACAGAAGTGCAGAACTCGACGGCCCGGCTCCGACACAGACAGACAGCCAGTTGCAGCACAGCAGCAGCAGGCACGATGAACGGCTCACCCCAGCTTTTCCCTTTCGCCTTCCCGCTCAATGTCCCGCCTCCTTCTGATGGTATTTCCTGTTTCCGCGAGGGCGGGCGGGAGTCATTGAGCGGGAAGGGAAAAGGAGCTGGAGCATGACTCGGAGCCTTGGTGAGCTATCGTCGATTCACTGGAGAGTCAAGTAAGTGCCGAAGTGCTGGTGCAAGTGCAACCCTCCCCCTCCCCCCACTGACCCACCCCCATCCCACCAATCAAGCAATCTTCTTACTAGTTTTGGTGCCAAAATCAAAATAGTATCACTGGAACTGAATGGGGTGTGCTATGTGCAGGTCAGAGTGTCACCAAAGTCATTGCAGCTGACAAGAAAAAACCCAGATTTTTTCTGCAGATCAAGATTTGCAAGACCGGAGGTAAGTTTGATCTGAGTATTGGACCCCTGGGAATCTAGCATTTGGAATTCTTGATCAGACTCACAGTGTTCCTACTTTAAGCCACCAATAGGGTAAAACCATCTGGCTGACTTCATCTGTAGGCAGGCAGACTGTGACTGGACAAGTGCATCTTATGGCCTTTTCCAGAAAGGGACAGAAGCTGCCAGAAAGTTGTAGAACATAGGAGGGTCTAAAATAATTGTGGTTGCAGCCATAGGAGCCAACTTTTCAAAATTATTGGGGGTGCTAAGCCCAGTGGAAATAACCCCTCCCTGGACACATACAAGGAATTTTCTCAATATTGGGGGTGCCCAAGCACCCACAGCACCCACAGAGTCGGCTCCTATGGTTGCAGCAGGAAACCTCCTCTGACTATATATAGATCTCATTGAGAATCACTATTTCAACCTAGTTACAAATGATATAATCCCCATTTCAAGTAATTACTATAATCATTTTAATAATGAAATCACTTTAGTCATAATTTTATAAAAATAACCAACTAATTTTCATAACTTTCCTAACATCTATTAATCATAAACACTCTTCATTCAAAACGTCTTTCACTCTCATACATACTTCATCGCCTCCTAGACATCTAAACATAGCTTATAACCATGCTGTCTCTTCTTAAACTTTGACTAATAAATACTGTATCTTTTCTATCTATATATTCCATCTTTGCTTACACCCTATGCTGTTTATTAAAATGTTTTATTCTGTATTGTGTTGGCATTATAATGTAGTATACTATTGGACTCATTTTTGAAAAAGAAGGGTGCCCATCTTTTGACACAAATCGGGAGATGGGCGTCCTTCTCCTTATTAAACTGTGGTGAAAAATTGTGGACTGTTTGTTGTATGGGGCTTATAAAACCATCACTTGGAGTCCTGTCGGAAAACTAATGTTATTAAAATTGAGATGCCTTTAATCCACCAAACTCTAGCTACGCTAGGTGAATGTGATTTTCACATTGGTAAACATCAAAGATTTCAGATGTCAGCTATGGAGCTTGTTTTGTAGGTCTGTATAACAATCATGATCCCGCTCGCGCCGATTCGCTCCGCTGCCTCCCGCCACCAGTGCCCACAGCCCATGATAGCATTGTGCTTATTATTTCAATCAGTTTTTTTGTACAAGTTTAGCTTCATTTGTCTTTAGTTGAAATTTCATAAATAAAAAATTTTTCTAAAAATGGAATAATCAAATCAATGGGGTGGAGCTATGGTGGGGCGGGGCTAGGATAGGGCGGGGCTAGGATGGGGCCCCACCAAATTGGTCTGCATAGGGCCCCGCACTTGCTAAGACAGGCCCTGAATGTACAAATTATTATACTGAGTATACACTAATCAAGTCTATTTTGCCAGATTTTGGAATTCAAGTTCCCGTATTGATGAGGTTGTGGAGAAATGGGGAATTATCTCTGGAGCTGTACAGAGATCAATATGTTTTGGTCAGATGAAAAGAGGTTGATGTATTAACACTATAATTCTGTTTATAGGTATATGGCCAAATTTCAAAATTCTTAGAAAGACTTGAACACTATTCACTCATGGCCTACACTCAGCTTAGCTATCACTTATTTTTGGAAAGGATACCCAAACAGAGCACTGGCATAATGTGTTAAAGGAAATAGTCTTATTGTAAAATATTACTTTTCCTTTAAAGAACAAATTTGTGAAATATACCATCATTTGGGTACTAAGTAGACAAGAAGGGAAAATGGATACCAAGTCCAATAGATATCTAAAAGGCTTAGAAGAAGGGTCAGGCTTCTACGCCTTTAACAGCTGTGGCAACTGACTATTCAGCCTATTTGCTCACTCCACGTCTGGAATAGTTTACCATATATCCTCCATGTATTAATGTTGTGTCCCATTGTTTGGTTGGCAGTGTGGATCATCTTGGAAACTCCAATGCCATTCATCAAATGTGCATTGGCCACAGCCCGATTGGAATTGCTTTAGCTGTTACCTCAATCAACATGGAAGGCTGAAACTATGTTGTTGACTCACCAGTTATGCTGTTAACACAATGTAAGTTGTTTATATAAAACTGTACCTGTTGTACACTGTCTTGAGTGAATCTATTTGATAAGGCAGTTAATAAATGTTTATTAAAATAAAATACAAAAACTAAATAGAGTAGTGAAAATGGAACTAAATTCTAAACTTCTACTTCCCACAATAAATCTCTTAATATTGGCACTTGCATTGCATCCGTTCCTGACACACATATGAACAAAGAATACTATGACAGCCTTATAAATTTGAAAAATAATTTTGGCCGCAGCTTTATTAACCAATTAAAAATTAATAACCAATACAAATATGAATGTTATTATCAATATTTCAATGCAACCTTCACTTTTCTTATTACCTTTTATAAAGCTAGTCGGTGCCAACCTAGCTGCACATATTTATTCCATCAAATGTATTAATACTCCATGAACCACCTTGTAAAGTGAGACCTGCGGTGACATCAAGGTCTCACTTCTGCTTCTAGCGGTTTCGCACACAAGCAGATTACACTGTAAAAATCCATATAGCCAGTGAATTCATTGTCCTTAAATGAAGGCTCCTTGAAAAATTCTCATTTAAATTACCGCAGATCAGACTTAAACTACCCTTTTTAACATCCTTAAACATCACTATCCCAACTATAAAATTACCCAAGATCCCAATCCCAACTCTCACTCTTCTAAAGTTTGGGAGGGACTGGGTGCGGTGAAATTTCTTGCTTCAGTTCCCTCAACTAGCTTTCCTCCTTGCTGCCCATCAGCTCTCCTCAGCCCGGAGCCCACCAATTTTCCTGACGCTCTCATGCTCTTTTGCTCCACCTCAACCTTAAAAAAATAAAACAAAATTTGCATACCCTTTGAAGTCACCATTCTTTCTGCTCTAATTTGGATGCCTTACTAAACCTCAACATCTCTTCCCAGTAATCCCTTCTTATTTATTACCCCTTTAGGCTAATTAATTTGTTAATTAATTAATTTAATTACATCAAAATTTCATTAATTTTAATTTTAATTCTTTAAGTCTTTATAAGACTCCCGTTGCAAAATAATTAAATTATCTTCTTATCGAGTATATATCTCCCCAGCCACCACCCATTTTTCTTTTATCCCTTCATCATAACAAAATATATATAGGCACTACTGCAGCAATGCCAATATTATCCACACATAATTGATCTTATGGGTTTTCTTTATTCTTTATACTTTGCTCATTCAATAAGAGAATAGGATCAGAACAAAACTTGTGCATGTAATCAAAGGTTATTAGGGGGCCCTGTTTACTAAGGTGCACTAGCCTTTTTAGTGCACGCTAATGACAGAAACACCCATATATTGTTATGGGCGTCTCTAGCCTTAGCACACGCTAATTTTTAGTGCGTGCTAAAAACGTTAGCGTGCCTATAGTGCAGCTTAGTAAACAGGGCCCTAGGTCTCTTATGGGACTTCCCATTCCAGGCCTCAACCTAAAGTCTCACACCACTCAATCATCTTCTGTTCTCATATAAAACATCTCTAAATTCTACAAAATATTCCCCAAAAAGCGATCAAAAAAAGCACTGAGCTTAAACCAGGAAGCAGCTGCCGAGTCCATGATATTTCTTCACTCAACACCCACACAAATATGCCCCTGCACCAGTTATCCTTCTGGCGTTTTTGCAAATACTATCTGCCTGCTTCCAGAGTCTCATCAAAGTAACAGCATGATCGCAAAACATTAGTGACCCACCATGGGTCTACTTCTCACCTGCAATCATTAAAAAATAAAATGACATACATACAACATACATGTGGAGCCCCATTTTACATTGAACATAGAGACATCCAGGTCTGCTGCTGGCTAAAGGAGGGCATGTGTATTTGAGAGCATGTGCAGTGGGAGCCACCATTTTACAAATATACATCTTTAAAAAAATGAATAGCATGAATCCATGAGCTTCCACATGGAGGCATGTAGTAATTTTGCAGCTGCCACATGGATAAGGCACCACTTTCATGTGTAACTGTCCCATCTGAAAACCTACACATGTAAAGGCTAACATGTTGTTGTTGTGGATTATTATATTCTAAATATTGTATTAATTCTTTGGGCAGTACCTGGTTGATTTTTTAAATTGTGATCCACATTGAACTAGTTTGTCTGGTATATGTCAAATACAAGAATAAATGCTATGTTATGCTATCTTTTGAGATAAGTCAGAAATTTTTCATCTATATTTATTGTTATATTTCATGGCACAATGATTTATTTATAGGTTATAACCTAGACAGTTTACAAATCAAACATATATAATAAAAAAACCAAAACAAAAAAAATCACAACATACCATATATCACAAAACCAACCATAAACTACAAGTACTGCTCTTTATCAATAATATAAAACACCAGTTGCTTCTACGTAAAAGCTTTGATAAACAGTTGTGTTTTTAACAATTTTTTAAACTGAACCACATTGCTGCATAAACGAAGTTGTCCAGGGAGGGCATTCCATAAATGAACCCCAGCAATAGAAAAGGCAGATAAGCTCATATCAACATAGCAAACGTTTGCTGCTGTGTTCAAAGATAGACGCATTGCGCTTTCTGAGCACAATGATCATCGCGGGCAATATGCACAAACAGTTTGAATAAAATAAAGCAGAGCTACTGAATCCAAGGCTTGATGAATCAAAACCAGTGCCTTAAAATGAATTCAAAAAAGCACTGGCAGCCAATGATGCCCGCATCAACACAGGTGCTATATGTTGAGACCTAGGAATTCCAGCTACAAGTCTGGACGCCGCATTTTGAACCAACTTCAATGCCCTGCACCTTACACTAGTTAGCCCAAAATACAGAAATGTAAGTAATCCAATCTAGAAAGAGCCATACTCTGTAATACATCCCAAAAGTCACCTAGTGACAACATAGGCTTCAATCTAAACAACATATGGAGCTGCATAAAAGAAAGTTGAATGACCTTCATAACCTGATTCTGCATTGACACACACACACACACACACACACTCTCAGGCCAAAGATCTACCCCAGTCCGGCCCACAATCATAAGTTCTGTTTTAGCTATATCCCCAGGCATCGATCGGGAAAAGAAAACCACGTCATCTGCATATATACAATATGACATTTTTAATGACTCAAACACCTTCCCTAACAGGGCCATTTAGATATTAAACAGGAGTGCTACTACTACTACTACTTAACATTTCTAGAGCGCTACTAGGGTTACGCAGCGCTGTACAATTTAACAAAGAGAGACAGTCCCTGCTCAAAGAGCTTACAATCTAATAGACAAGTGAACAGTCGGTGCGATAGGGGCCAAACCCTGTGGCACCCTTCTATCCACATGTACCACCCGAGACACCCTCTCCCCAATTTTCACACACAAAGTACATCCCAGAAGATAGGACAAAGCCATCTTGTACCCATCTACTTATTCCCGACTGCTTCAATCTCAACAACAAAAGCTCCGAATTAACAGTCAAAAGCACTAGAAACATCCAATGACACAACACATATCCAGCTGGGGAAAGGTTTTTCTTTCTTTTTTTTTTTAACACCATTTTGTCCAATTTGTATGTATTAGTATTTTTTCATAGATTTAAAATACATCCAGTTCCCATTGGTTGATTTTTGAAGTACCAGGGGGGGAATTAATTTTAGCACATTTCCTCAATTAATTCACCTGTGAGAACCACCTAGTCCTGCCTAATGGTTGGGCTGGCCCTGGAACTGCTTTAGTATGTATGCTAAAAGTGTTAGAATATCCTCTGAAACAATTTCAACATGAATTGTGGTGCATAGGTTGGTAAAAATAGTTCAGATTTTAAGTCAGCAAATTTCTAGGCCAGTACTCTTCTACCATCTGCATTAGCTGCTATAACTTTAGCAGAATGATAGTGCTATGTGTACAGTCTAATATGAATTTCAGTGATAAATTAAACAGAAAACCTACATGCAAAAGGACTCAAAAGCAAGAAGAACTAATTCAGTTTTCTGTTTCAGCTTCTGAATCAGTCTAATCTTTGCATCTGGGTGAAGATGATAATATAGACTGAATAGATAAACTACTCAGTTCATACATTCTTTAAGTATATCCTTTTTATGATCAATGCAATCTTTTAAACTAGAACTTTCCACAGGGATTCTACTACAACTAGACAGGTTGGCAAGAGCTGAATCTCAATGGTAGCAATGTAAAACTCTCTTTTTTGAGATCTAATAGAATTAGAAAAAAGCTTTTCTAATGCATCTTTTACAATCTGGATCTTCCATTCATTTTTTATTAGTCTCAAAACTGAAGATTGTATGTGGAAAGCCTGCCAGATTTTGATATTTACATAACAATAGATCTGTAATAGAAGCATCACTTTTAATATTGGTATACCTACCCTCTCTTCTGGAAACAGGGGTGCAGGACGTGAGCTCTTGTATGAGATCAAAAGATATTGTTGGATGTTTAATTAAGGAGAACCCTCTGTAGATATCCTTAATGACTGGCATTCTTAACAGTTTGAGAAAGACGTGGAGGGGCATTTTTGAAAGGGACGTCCAAGTTTTGATTTGGACGTCCTTGCAAAACATCCCAATCCAGGGGCGGGGAAACTCATATTTTTGAAACAAGATGGACATTCATCTTTTGTTTCGAAAATACCGCCAGGGATGTCCAAATCCTTAAATTTCGCTGCCCCTAGATTTGGACGTGCCTAGACATGGACGTTTCTGATTTTTGGCAATTTTCAAAACCAAAGACGTCCATCTCAGACCAAATGGCGTGGGAGGAGCCAGCATTTGTAGTACACTGGTCCCCCGACATGCCAGGACACCAGCCGGGCACCCTAGGGGGCACTGCAGTGGACTTCATAAAATGCTCCTGGGGGGGAATCCAAGATGGCGACTTGAAGGGAGCACACTGAAGCAGCTCCTGAATCCAAATACAATTACTTTATTTTTCTTCAAACAATATTTACCTTAAAATGCCTAAATGGAGAGGCAGGCAAACACCAGGTCCTGTGGCAGCCGCCGCCCCTGTAGTTGGGACGATGGACCGCTTCGTTGTATCGGGACAACAGATGGGCTGTGAAGTTTCGCAGTTGTGGGAGACGGAGAAAGGAGAAATGTCCCCACAGCTTGAAACTAACATCTCTTTCAGCCCAGAGTTGAGAGTTCAGTTGCCAATGCCTGCAGTCGCGCAGGAAGTCTTTGTACAGGGATTCACACCCTCTGAAGCCGGGGCAGTGATCCCTGCAACAGGGTCAGACTCCAGTGATCGATTACAGAGCGCCCTGATGGGGAAGGGTGGGAGTCAGCATGGCGACGGCGTTTTGGAAGGGAAATCTGCCGAAAAGGAGGAGACTGCTTCTGTGGAACCTGAGACTATTTCCTTAACACTGAGTAAGTCGTCTTTATTTCCTAAACCTTCAACTATTACATTGGAAACAATTTGGGATGCCCTTTTGACATCGGAAACATCTCTGTCACAAAAAATGGTGTTATTATCTCAGACTTCACAAATTCCTAAAGAAACTATTTCAACAATTGAGAAACAAATTAAAAATGTTGAAGAAAAATCTGAGAAAAATATCAAAGATATAGAATCAGTGCAAAAGGTTCAAGCAAATATTATAAAGGAAAATAAATGGTTACAAAGAAAAATTGAAAACTTGGAAAACCAGCAGAGATAAAAAAAAACCTTGCAAGTTATAAATTTTCCAAAACAAGAAATGGTTGCACCGTTATTGGCATTAAAAAAATATATGTTTGAAGTTTTAAAAGTTCCAGAACAAGCCTATCCACCAATCTCGAACATTTATTACCTATAACTGTATTAAAAAATCAAGTAAAGATGGACAACCTGATTCTGAAGGGAGTGAATTGATATTTGAAACTTTGAACCTTTCACAAGTGATAGAAGGAGAAGATGAGGGTTTGGAAATAGCAACTCCTATTGTTACATTTGTATTACAACCAGACAGGGACCTGAATATTAAAACAATTTTTTAGGCATAGAAAAAAAATGTTTCTTAATTCTAAAATTAGAATATATCCAGATGTATCGAAAGTAACACAAAAGAGGCGTCAAACGTTTCTTAAAATGCGCCCCATTGTGTTTCAATTGGGAGGATTATTCTGGTTGAATTTTCCCTGTAAATGTGTTGTGAAACTGAACTCAGTGAAATATTTTTCTTCGATCCATTGCATTAGAAAACATTCTTAGACTCTAAGAAAGCAGTCACTCCACCTTTGAACTCAGAAACGGCTATTACAACTACACCTCAACTGTAATAATATAATCCTGTAATCTCCCTTCTAAGTCTCTGATAGAGAATTTAAAATAAGTTTTTTTTTTGTGTGTTGTGTTTGGTTTTTCTTCCAAGCTTGTGGACTAACATAAGATGATTATAAACTTTTATTATAAGATTTGTGAATATAATTCTCTTATCTGTACAAGATTTGTTCTTGGTATTGTTAATAAGAAATAAAATAAATAAATAAAATGCTCCCAGGAACATAGCTCCCTTACCTCGTGTTCTGAGCCCCAAACCCACTACCCCACAATTGTACAGCACTACCATAGCCCTTACGGGTGAAGGGGGCACCTGGATGTGGGTACAGTGGGTTTGTGGTGGGTTTTGGAGGGCTCGCTGTTTCCTCCACAAACGTTGTCAAACACAAAAAAGGGGGTCCAAATCTCCCGTGAAAACGGAACAAACCACAAAAAATGGCGGAAGATAAACCAAAACAGACCAAAAACCAAGGGAGTAAGAGCGCCAGAAAAGTTTAATGGGACCCTACACGGTCCGTGTTTCGGCCAGCAGGCCTTCCTCAGGGGTCTAAAATAAACAGAACAAATAAATTAACATATATACAACTTAAACAGGTGGGGGGAGGATGGTGCTGGGTCCGCCTGTCTGAAATGCACTCACCCACTAAAACTGCTACAGGGACCTGCATACTGCTGTCATGGACCTGGCACGATATATTTTTACAAATGTTTTTTGAGGGGGTTAGTGACCACTGGGGGTCATCCCCGATTCTCTCCGGTGGTCATGTGGTCATTTCGAGCACCTTTTTGTGCCTTAGTCTTAAGAAAAACAGGTCTGGGTGAAAACTTCCAAGTGCTTGTCCTTTTTTTTTTTTCGATTATGGGTCAGGGACGTCCAAGTGTTAGGAATGCCCAAGTCCTGCCTTTGCTATGCCTTTGACATGCCCCCTTGAACTTTGGCTGACCCTGCCACAGAGTGCAGTTGGGGACGTCCAGAATCGGCTTTTGATTATACTGATTTGGACGTTTCTGTGAGAAGGACGTCCATCTTCCGATTTATGTTGAAAGATGTGCGTCCTTCTCTTTCAAAAATGAGCCCAATAGAGGCAAATATTTTAATGCACTTATGTGGTTAGTTGGCGCCGATTGGGGTATTTTATTTATTTATTTATTTATTGCATTTGTATCCCACATTTTCCCACCTCTTTGCATAAGTGCCAGCAAGGGATCTTCAGCCACACTATCCAAATAGTACCACTTCATTTGTCCTCTGACTGCTCAGTAGTATCTGGACAGTACTGGGACAGTCCATGTGTGTTTATTCTTGAAGTCTTGATTTTGTAGTCATTTATTTTAACTCATGCTTTTATTCTATTCTGTACTGTATGTTTTTTTAAATTATGCATGTGATTTTGTAAGCCGCTCAGATGGGAGGGATACAAGACATTTTTACATATATAAATAAATTAATTAATTAGTATGCTGACTGTTGCAGACTAAATTATACCTGACTATTCAATGCCTGGCCACGTCTAGGCATCAGCACTGAATACTCAGGTCTGACTGAACATGTTTTGGCCAGTTTATGCAGTTCTCGGCTGACATTCAGTTGGGACTCACATAAGACACTGTCCATGGATGCTGTAGCCTCAAAATGGCTGTTGTAACCTCTAGCAGCAGTCTTGTGAATGCGGTAACACTGCAAGACTGCCATTAGAGGTTGCAGCAGCCATTTTGAGGCAATAACCACCAAGGGCAGGAGAAAGTGAGGACTGCTTCTTCCTGAACAATCCAACTGAACCACTAGGGACTCTTAAGGTAGGCCAGAGGGGAGGAGCTACAGTGGGTGGAGTTGTAGTGGGGGCTTAGAGTAGGTGGGGTCATTATTTTGTAGGATTGATTCTTCTGTGGAGGGGGTTGGGAAGGGATGATGTTCTTAACAGAGAGAAGGGATGGGAGGGAAATAACTTCTTGAACTGAGTAAGGGGAGAGAAAGTAGAATCTCAACACATATAAGGCCACTATTGGGAAATTATGCAGGTGCTGGTTGATTATCGGTGCCAAAACAACTGAAAAATACCCTACGCTAATACTGATGACTAAAACAAACCCACAAATAATATGTGCCACAATTCAAAATCTGTATGTCACAATTCACAATATGTAATTTGTGAGGGGGAAGCCCTCATAACAGAGCTGTAAGTCGTTATGTAGCCCGATGATACTTAGCCACTATTGGACTCCTATAATGTACAATTAAACTCTGGAATTTGTTGCCAGAGAATGTGGTAAATGTGGTTAGCATAGCAGAGTTTAAAAAGGGTCTGGACGGCTTCCTAAAGGAAAAGTCCATAGACCATTATTAAATTATCTTGGGGAAAATCCACTGCTTATTTCTGTTTTAAACACCATTTGTTGGAATATACATCCTTTTATAAGCAATTCTTAGTGAAGTTCACTAAGTAGCCACTGATGCAGCCCTGCTAGCGAAATAAGGCCTGTGTCGGGCAATATATTCTGTGTACAACTCTACTAATAAAGTTTGTATATCCGCTACTGATCTGCTTTCTTATTTTCCACTTTGGAGTTTGCAGATCATCTGCCTTGCTGTCAATCAACAATTACTACAACTATCCTGCTATCTGAACTACAAATACCAAGCCCGCAACTATAAGCACATTGAAACAAATACGTAGGTCATAAGTACATAAGTATTGCCATACTGGGACAGACCAAAGGTCCGTCAAGCCCAGCATCCAGTTTCCAACAGTGGCCAATCCAGGTCACAAATACCTGGCAAGATCCCAAAAAAGTACAAAACATTTTATGCTGCTTATCCCAGAAATAAGTAGTGGATTTTCCCCAAGTCAATTTTAATAATGGTCTATGGACTTTTCCTTTAGGAAGCTGTCCAAACATTTTAAAAACTTTGCTAAGCTAACCACCTTTACCACATTTTCTGGCAATGAATTCCAGAGTTGAATTACACATCGAGTGAAGAAACATTTTCTCCGATTCGTTTTAAATTTACTACTTTGTAACTTCATCGGATGCCCCCTAGTCCTAGTATTTTTGGAAAGAGTAAACAGACGCTTCACGTCTACCCATTCCACTCCACTCATTATTTTATAGACCTCTATCATATCTCCCCTCAGCCGCCTTTTCTCCAAGCTGAAGAGCCCTAGACGCTTTAGTCTTTCCTTATAGGGAAGTTGTTCCATCCCCTTTATCATTTTAGTCGCCCTTCTCTGCACCTTTTCTAATTCCACTATATCCTTTTTAAATCTTGAGCAAATCCCTTTCCCCTGGTGGACTTTGGTCCTGGGGAACTGAGGAACTGAGTTCAATTCCCGGCACAGGCAGCTCCTTGTGACTCTGGGCAAGTCACTTAACCCTCCATTGCCCCATGTAAGCCGTATTGAGCCTGCCATGAGTGGGAAAGCGCGGGGTACAAATGTAACAAAAAAATATATATATATATTACCAAGGGTATACTGATGTGGGAGTGCAAATAGAATACAATATTCTCCTACACATATTCATTTTCAATTATTTTCCTCGTTCAGGACAATGAGTCCTTGGTTTGGAGCTACTAGTTTCCCCTCATCTTCTTTTCCCTTTTCTATGGGATTCCTTTCTGTCCTCCTTTTCTTCTATTTCTTTGGGGTTAATTAGGACCTTACTGGTGTCAGAAACAGTGTCAGTCTCGGTGAGTCTCAAATATAAATCAGAACAATTTAATTTTAAAAACTAGTAAATTAGTGTCATTTACCACAGAGAGGCCCAAAATGGCAGAGAAAAACTGATCCCTTTTTAGCAGGCATCCTCAAATATGATCCTTGAGGTTGTAAACCAGTCAGGCTTTCAGGATTTTCACACTAAATATATATATGAGATCTAAGGGGTCCTTTTACTAAATGTGATAGGCATTTAGGGGGTCTTTTTCTAAAGCTTAGCTCGAATTATCTGAAGCAGGGCCCATTTTATTCCTATGGGCCTTGCTTCAGATAACTCGAGCTAAGCTTTAGTAAAAGACCCCCTTAATATGCGGTTTAGCATGTGGTAACCTCTACTGCATAGGAATGGGTTTTGTAGTATTTTGACAGTTACTTACACTAAACCATGTGCTAAGGGTATTTGGTGTTAGGCGGAGAGCAACTAAGTGGGACACTGGCAGAGAATGGGTGTGGAAGGCATTATGCAGTTAGGACTAGATTCTATAAATGGCCCCTAAACAAATCAGCAGCAAAAAGATAGCGCTTAGCACCAGGATCCGCGACTACATTTAGGGGAGACCATTTACACCAATGAAAACCTGGTGTAAATCCCCAGCATAAATTAGGCATGGATCCCACTAATCTATAACAACATGCATAAATTTTAGCAGCACCCCTGACCCGCCCATGCCCCTCCCATGACCACTCCCATTTTCAGATCTGCAAACTAGAATTTGCACTCACCTCTTTATAGCATCCGCCTAAAAAGATTTGTGTGTAAATTCTAATTATTGCCAATTAGTGTCAATAATTGCTCATTATTGCCCAATTATCAGTGTTGATTGGCTCAGCAATTAAGTTGTGCACACAAATTGGACATGCATCCAAGTTTGTGCAACTCAAAGCGCCATACATATAGAATCTGCATACCATCAGTTGGACTACTGCTAATATTATATATTTCAAAAAGAAACTACTCTATTACTAACCACACTCTCACTCATAGACAATTGATCTCACATATACCATCAAATCCCTTCAAGCTTTCAAAGATAAGGACTGTAAAATACATAAAGTGTCCCACATCTCATGTAGTTCACACCAGATCTTCTCCAATACAACCACTTGGTTGTTAAATCTTCAGCGTCTCTAATGTCCACGCGCTGTGTTCAGAAATCATCCAACACTTGATCAGTTCAAACTCAGTCCAAATGGTGAAACTATATCTTGATCACCAACAGATGTGAAATCTTCCGTCTCCTCCCAACACAGGGACTTATATGGACAAAAACCCTCTTCTCAAACATTCATCCGGTCTCAACATTGGCCGTGTTTCAAATCTCTTCTTCAGGAGACCTTCTACAAAACATCTACAATTGCACTACTATCATACAATACAATCTATTAAATTCCATTAAATCACAAACTTTGTTAACATTACCTTTAACAGCCTCATATAACTGTCTGGTACACCAAGAATGCCCTCTGTGTGCGGTATAACCACTCACACTGATCAGATGATCTTACATCTGATCTTTCTGCTCTTTTATAACGTCATCAATATATTCTTTATATAGAATCTGGGTAGAAACTGGGGGTCTAGTGCACAGCATATACTGCACACTAACCATCACTTCTGCAATTAGGACAGGACCACTTACTGCTTCCTAAACCGAAGGCGCCAACTGCCTCCATGCTAACTGCAACCTAAGTACCCTGCGCTAACGCAAATGTTAGTACACAACGTGCTATGGAAAATGCTGAGCATGTCTCTAATGGTTGCCTCATTAGATTTGCACCTACCACCCATTAATTTTCTGAGTTAAGCCACAGAAACTGCTAAATTTGATGCACATCAGTAAAAGGGCCCCTAATTGTGAATACTGCCTCCACTGTATGCAAATATACTTTATTCTTATTTATTGTGGAATTCCTGAAAATCCAGTTGGGTTAGGAACCTTGCAGACTGGATTTAGGGCTCTATTCTTAAAGTGCTATATCGATTTGAAAATCTGGAAATGGGGAAATACTTTGTGCAACATTTATTTCCATGGCACAGAAGATTTTACTGGGTGATAGTTGTCCACTGATGACCACCATCTTGTCTGTTTTGCCACTGCCACTGAGTAAAGACTTATTTTTGCATTCTTCCATATTTGTGCCCTGTGTGGCCTTACCACTCACACAGCCCTTGATATAGCACTGAGTATTTTAGTAGCAAAAATTATTTAAATGTCACTAATAATTTTGGGTCCAATATTTAAAGATGCTTATGAAGTCAGTGGTGGTGTGGACAAGGTAAGCAAGACCTTTTCCAAAATTACCAGTGGTTATCATATAACTTTACACACACACAAACCCCCCGGATATTCAGTCAGTATGGTGTTTTTTTAAACTCTTACCATCGCCAGATAGATTAGCCCCCAAATATTCAGTGGCGGGCCATGTCCAGGCACCAGAACTGAATACTGGTGGCTAAATTTGGGAGGATGGCCAACAGAGCCCATGCAGCCCCCCCCCAGTTATTCAGCCTGGGTCTACACAAGACAGTTTTGTGGCCCCAACTAAATATCATCTGGGACCCACATAACTATGTTTTATCTTTAAAGCCCCCCATCCCCTTTCTGGCCTCCAAAATAGTACACGTCCTACCCCCTACCCCATGCTCATAGGAATCAAAGATCCTCCCCTTTCCCCAAAGGATTCCCCACCACAACCCTTCCAAGATCTAGGTAGGCCTCCATGGACTTACATGATGTCCCTGGTGGACACTGGGGGTCTTTGGGGGCAGAAACAAGGGCCACTCACTCATGACTCTTAGAAAATGTCTGTCACAATCTGTTGTGGCAACTTGCAGTACAAAGTAACATGAGCTGCTACTAGAGGTTGTGGCAACCATTTGAAAAAGCCAGCCGCAAGGGGTAAGAACAACCCCTACAAACCACCATGGAAATCAGATATGCCCAATAAATCTCCTCATATCCTGGAAAGTGCAAGCATGAAGATATTGTCTTGTCATGTTGGAGGGAGCTCTGGGGCCAGTCTCTCTCTCTCTCTCTCTCTCTCTTTCTCTCTCTCTCTCTCTCACAGGAGCAACCCAGGCCCACCAATGGAAGGGCCACCTGATGACATAGCAGTGGCAAGATTTTTCATTCAATTATCCATGTGAAAGAGATTGGAGAGTACCAAAAGAAACTGTACAAGGATCCCACTGGAGAGAAAGGCCCAGAACGCTGCTGTTTCTAGTAAGTGCACAAAGAAACGGTAGCAGATGAAGAGGAAGGTGACTCTTCAGCACAGAGGAAAGGGGAACTATTTAAGGACCACATTTGGTATGTTCTCTATTGTTTCCTTTTCCAGTTAACATCAAGAGATCACTGCATGGACCCCAAGGATCTATTCTCATTCATGACCCATCAATTTCAGAAACAACAAGAGCTGGAGCAGAAGCTAATGAAGGAGTCTGACTGCCTCTCGGGCCCAGCAGCAACCCCTATTGGATTTGTTCAAGGACCTGTTGAAGAGCAGAGGCAGACCCCAGGGGCTGAATCCAGTGGTGGCCCCAGTAGGACCCGAGAGACAGAGGGGAGGATTTTATGGTGTGGGTGCCTGACAGTAGGAGAGGAGAGAGAGTGGAAGGGAACTTATGAACATTTCAGCTCTAGCCCGAATGCCAAGATGAGGAAAATTGCAAGCTGTGGTAGCTGCCTTGTTTTCCAACTCAAAGGCCCTTGAAAGAGCATGTGGGGACAGCTCAGAGCAGAACGTGGAGAGTTGCAATAAGGGAAGGAGGGGACTGATGTCATGTTGAAACTGTGAAGGACTGAAGGTTTGAATTTTGAAATCACCTGAAGATAAACTTCCTCAGGAGGGACTGGTGCAATGCTTTACATTAAAGCTATTGAACCTGTACAAACTATTGTATTTTGGGACACCAATAAATCTCCTCATATCCTGGAAAGTGCAAGCATGAAGATATTACCTTGTCATATTGGAGTGCGCTCCGGGGCCAGTCTCTCTCTGTCTCTCTCTCTTTCTCTTTCCATATCTGGAGGCACATGTGTGGTGGAGGTGTGTACCCCAGGGAGACAATTAGCAAGCTAAGCACTCCCTATGTTGGGGCACATGTGTGGTGCACGTGTGTTTACCAGAAGAGACAAGCAAAAGTATTCAGTGCTAGGGATTTTGAACTGTCCTAAATTAACCCTCATAGCTATACAATCCTTGGCTCCTCCCCAGTGCTACCCCCTGTATCACCCCTGACCTAACCATGTTTTCTGGGTCTGGTCAGGGTCGATATTCAGTGGCACTATTTGTTTTATCAGGGGTTAGGGGTGGTAATCTAACCCCCCCTGTTTACTAAGCTGTGGCAGCGGCTGCCACATGGCAATGCTGACACAGCCCATTCGAAGTGAATGGGCTGTGCCAACATTAGCACACAGCAGCTGCTAATGTGGCTTAGTGAAGAGGGGATAAGTTTATTGTACCTGAGGCCTTAGGAGCCAACTTTTCATAATTATTGGGGGTGCTAAGCCCAATGGAAATAACCCCTCCCTGGACACATACAGTACAAGGAATTTTCTCAATTTTGGGGGTGCTCAAGCACCCACAGAATTGGCTCTAATGCCTGAGGCAATGGAGGGTTAATTGACTTTTCCCGGGTCACAAGAAGGTGAAATGGGACTTGAACCCAATTTCCCCAGGTTCCCAGTTTACTGCACTTACCATGTCTTCAGCAGACATTTGAAACAACTGAGCAGACTGCTAAATATGCACTTAAAGTTAAGTGTCAGTGCTTAACTTTCTTTGCTGGCATGCCTTGCAAAATTCCCAGCGCTCTGTTTATTTGTTACATTTGAGTACACTTATGGTGAATAGGAATGAACACCAACAACACATACCACAAAAACAAGCAAACAAACAAGGAGTTGGCCACAGACACAGAAGATGGACCACAGGAAAGCCACTGATGAGACACAGAGTAGTTCATTGGATGACACAACATGGACCACATTTAGGGGTCCTTTTACTAAGGTGTGCTGAAAAATGGCCTGCTGTAGCTTAGGCGTGGGTTTTGGGCGTGCACAGATCCATTTTTCAGTTCGCTTGTAAAAAAGGCCTTTTTAAAAGTTTTGCTGAAGATGGCTGTGCGGCAAAATGAAAATTGGCGTGTGTCCATTACCGCCAGCCATTGACCTAGTGGTAAAGTCATACATGGTAACTGTGTGTCAATGACCTACATGCATCAAATGCCACTTGGTGTGCATTTGTGTGTTCGAAAGTAAAATTTATTTTTTGGATGCGCATATCAGACGCACACCAAAACTGAAATTACCACAAGAGCCACACGATAACCGGGAAGTAACTCCATTTTGGGACGAGTTGGGCGCGCTTAGATGCTTACGTGGCTTAGTAAAAGGGCCCTTTAGTTTTTAGCCTGCTTCAGGGGTCAGGGTGTGATAGTCACAATAAAGAAACAGTACGTGTGGCTAATACAAGCTATGCCAAATTGATGGCAAATGGTTCAAAACTTATGAATTCAATCCGTTCCTAAAGACTGCAAATGCAAATAGCAGTGTTTATTTATTGTGACCATTATATCCTGACCCCTGATTCAGACAAAAGTCATAGTTTTTTTCTTTCTTGTGGTACATTTGATTATATGCCACTTAACTCAGGATGAGTTATACCAAATTTTAAAATAACAAAATACAATGTTGCATGCTTAGTTAATAATCGTTACATAAAGCAGTAGATGTCAGCTTTTTTTCCTAGAATGAATGAAATATGAAAGGCAAAGGAACCTGTCTTCAATATTTGCTACCTACAATAGTGTGAAACAGTTAATATATATTCATGTATCATTGGGACAGCTTCTTGGATATGCTGTAAATGTCAGTCTTTTAACATTTTATATGGAAAATAGGCATTACTGGGAAAGAGTTTGCCAAGTGTCACAGCTTGGTGACTGGAGTGGCTGCCCAAATCAGTGACAAGGTTGGTATAAATAATAAAATGGGAAAAATTGTTAAATTATTTACAGGGCAAAAGGAAAAGGCTATACTTAAACACAAGGCAGGGGTTTGTTTGTTGTTTTTGAGGGTAGATTCCTTTTTCATTGGCTATACTTTCATCATAAGCTTCAAAGGAAGGTTCCCTTGAAACCTGGCTTTGGTGTGGTGTGAAAGTTTGAGCTGCTTTAGGTGAGTTATGTGTAATGAAAGACAGACATGAAAGAGATCTGAGTTGTTTGTAAGCAGTAGAATATAATATTTGAAAACTATACACAACAAGTATTGATATTTATTTTTTTGGATTTTGCTCACACCTTTTTCAGTAGTAGCTTTCAAGGCGAGTTACATTCAGGTACATAATATCATATATAAACCAATTTACTGAGTTAAGTAGCCTGCCTGAAAATTACTCTCACCTGAGTGCCTAAAAAGTATGAACTGGCCTCACAACATTTATACTTACAGCCATAGGCGCCGACTCCATGGATGCTGTGGGTGCTCGAGCGCCCCCAATATTTTAACCCACCCTCTTCTCCCTCAACAGTTCTCCGTCCTCTATCCTCGCCTTCCTGCCGCCCAGAATTTAAAACTCATCTTACCTCGCTCGGTCCCGGCGGCAGCAGTGAAAGGCGAGCAGGCTCGCTTCAGCCTTCCCTTCTCTCTCAGCTCTGGTCCCGCCCTCATTTCCTGTTTCCGCGAGGGCGGAACCAGAGCTGAGAGAGAAGGGAAGGCTGAAGTGAGCCTGCTCGCCTTTCACTGCTGCCACCGGGACCGAGCGAGGTAAGATGAGTTTAAATTCTGGGCGGCAGGAAGGCGAGGATGGAGGACTGTTGTGGGAGAAGAGGTCAGGCTTGGGTTGGAACTGGCACTTGGAGGAGAGGGAGGAGGGCCTGGAACTCGGAGGGGAGGAGAGGAGAGGGAGGGGGGCCCTGGAACTCATAAGAAAGGGAGGGGGCCTGGAACTCGGGGGAGAGGGGGGCTGGAACTCAGGGGGAAGGGAGAAAGGGGGCAGGGGGAATGCACCACCTGTTAAAAAAAAATTTCAGCACCCCCAATCATTTTGAAAAGTTGGCTCCTATGCTTACAGATACAATGAAAAAGGACAGTTCATTGGGGGCATTTAAGTTGAAGGAGGAGTTTACATATTTATTTATTTATTTATTTATTTATGCGTACTTGTATCCAACAATTATCTAAAAAATGTGTTTTGGTTCAATGTGGCTTACATTTATTTGTTAGAGATTACTTTGATTCAATTATATTTACAAGGTTGTATGGTGCTGTGTTTTACAGTGGTTGGCAAGATAACTATTAGTAAGTATGGAATAGTCAATGGGTTTCTTGAGAAGATATATCTTAGTTTATTTCTTAAATGAAAAGATGCATTACAGTTAGAGGGGGTCTTTTACTAAAGATTAGCTTGAGTTATCTGCTACAGGGCCCATAGGAATAAAATGGACCCTGCTGCAGATAACTCGAGCAATATTTAGTAAAAGACCTCCAGAGGTTGTATTGTGTATTGTTGTTCCAGAATGCAGTGCATTAGAGGGGGTAATTTTATAAGGAGCCAACTAGTTTTAGGTGGCAACAATGACACATGTAAATACAGATATTCTAGTCATACACACATATGTGAACACATATTTATTTATTTATTGAGAACATTTATATCCCACATATTCCCAACATAGCAGGCTCTATGTGGCTAACAACAGTTAGAGAAATCACATCAAACCAATGCAAGGATGGGACAGAGAATAAGGATCAACTGGGGGGGGGGGGGGGGCAACAGAGGAAACTGCAAGGGACGGCAGGAAGTTAAGGAACTGCGGAGTAAGTTTTATCACAGAGATAAGTCTTGAGGAGTTTCTTGAACAAAATATGGTTGGAAGTCTCTTTTAATGATGATGATAGAGCATTCCAATAGCGAGGAATCACAAAGCAAAAAGAGGAGGCGAAGAGCAGTTTGTAACGGAGATTTCTGCAGTTAGGATAGTGGAGATTTAGATATGTACGAGATGGTTTTATGGAATTTCGGGGAGGAAGATCAATCAAGCTGAACATATAAACTGGAGCAACCCCGTAGACGATCTTGTGGGTCAGGGCACAGACTTTGAATTGGATGCACTCTTTTATCGGGAGTCAGTGGAGCTTCTCTCTTAGAGGTTTTGCTGCTTCAAATCGAGATGCACCAAATAGCAATCTTGCATATACGTATAAATGAACAGTTTAAGGCTAAGAGCTCTTCTGTAAGAATTCATATCGATGTGATGTATTTTGTGAGTAGGCATTCTGGAGTGTGGGTAGGATGCATAGTTACCCACTTAGATTTTATAATCCTATAATATATGTGCAGTCTTTTGCAATGTAGGCACAAGCAATTCCATCAGCTCTATGGCTGGTGTAAGTGTCCGCACCTTAAATACAGGCATAATTTTTACACTTGTGCTTGTATTCTGTAAGAAAAAGTGAGAGCACACTATTGATGATTTTTTTGTAACAGTCAGATTAAAATCATTATGAAATGACACAAAAATGTTATTTCAAACAAATGCACATCCTTACTAAGGGGCTCTTTTACTAAGGTGCGGTAGACACTAGCATGTGCCTACAGTGCAGCAAAAAGCACTGCTGAAGAACCTGCTAAGGATAAGCAGCATAAAATGTATTGTACTGTTTTGGGATCTTGCCAGGTACTTGCGACCTGGATTGGCCACTGTTGGAAACAGGATGCTGGGCTTGATGGACCTTCGGTCTATCCCAGTATGGCGAGACTTATGTACTTATGTAGTGTGCCATCAGCATGCGCAAATCCCATGTTGAAAAATATTATTTTATTTTTTAGAATATTTTTCAGCACAGGAGGTGTGACTATGAGTAGACGTGTCCTGTGATAATTGGGTAGCACACACATTGCCGCAAGTTGCTCAGTTACCGAGGGGGTTAGCACAGGCATCCTTAGTGCCAAGAAAATAGGGGTCAGTAAGGGCTCTCGTGGTAATGACCACATGCTAATTGGGACATTAGCTCATGGCCATTAAAGAAATATCTAGCGATGTGGCCATTTTACAACCACACGAAAAGTGCCTGCAGCACACAGAAAACCCACGCGCTGACAACAACGATGGCCACTTTTTAACATGGCTTTGTAAAAGACCATCCAAGTATTTTCCTAAAATATATGTGTTATTTCAAACCAAACTGAGAATCAGTTTAGATAAGGGTAATTAGATTTTGGTCATGCAGCTACACTTATCAGCTGCCTTTGACCTTGTAAAACATGATGCTCTACTCTACAGATTTAGGGGCCCTTTTACTAAGCTGCGTGGCACCCATGTGCGCCAAGTGGCCCTTGCGGTAATTTCAATTTTGGCGTGCATCCACTAGGTGCATCTGAAAAATATTTTATTATTTTCTGGCGTGCGGAAGCTACGCGCATCAAGTGGCATTTGACACGTGTAGACCGTTGCCACTCAGATACTTCATGAGATCTTATTGATAGGCCAATGGCTTGCAGTAAAGTCTCAGACCCAAAATGGACGTGCGGCAATTTTCATTTTGCCACCCTTCCGTTTTCGGCCAAAAAAATAAAGGCACTTTTTGTAGGTGTGCTAAAAAATAATTCTGCATGCACCCAAAACACTCATCTACACTACTGCAGGCCATTTTTCAGAGCACCTCATTAAAAGGACCACTCAATTAAATTGGCATTACAGATGAGGTACTGAATTCATTTTCAGGTTTTTTTTTTAATAGAACGTTACAGGTTTCTTGGAATAAAGATCTGTCAAGCTGTTGGCATATGCCACAAGGGGACCCAGAGGGTGACCCCCCTCTCACCCATTCTTTTTAGTGTCTACCTGAGTGATGTAGAAAAAGTACTTGAACCTTTCCCTATTTCCTACTGTTCCTATGCGGATGACATTTGTATCCTATTTTCAATTCTTTGGATGCACATCATATAGTACTTCCACTGGTAAGATCAGCACACTAGGATTCCACCAGAGCTTCGGTATTTTTTTTATTTGGCACCAAAATTATGGAATTATCTCCCACCGTTAGAGCTAAACTTTCCCTAGCAAAATTTAAATCCTTACTAAAAACTCATTATTTTCAATTGGAATTTACTTTACCCCGTTGCTGACTGTTATGATGCGCAGCCTGCGCAGGGCCCTAGAGAAACACCCTGCTTGTATTAGTTGCTTAAAAAAAAAAAACTTCTTGTGTGCCTGTGAACTATCCTGTTTTAATTGGAGTTCTTTTCCTTTTCTAACTTATATATTATTGTAAACCACTTTGACCTTTTACTAGTTAAAGCAGTAGAGCAAATTTTAAAATAAACCTAATCCTAAACGTATACTGGACACCTTCAGACTAATGAATACAATATAAAAAAAATTAATCACTGAATGGTAGTCCATGGTTTGAAAACAAACCCAGATATGATTAACATACTTTGGGTGGGAGGTATGGAGGAGGACTTACCTAAAATAGAACTAAAATGAGCAGATATAACTATTCCTCTACGGTGGGAATAATAATTGATTCTAATTTAAATATTGAAAAACATATAAATGGAGTCATTAGGATGTCATTTTCTTACTTAAAACTATTGCGCAGGATTAAACTATTTTTGGACCCATCTCAATTACAACTAGTTTTGCAGCCCAGCATTCTGTCACAAATGGATTATTGCAACATAGTCCTGCTAATCCAGATCACCAACTTCGTAAATTTGAGACTGTGCAGAATTCCGCAGCCAAACAGATTTTGGGGGGTAAATCAATCGGACGTGCCACCCCGTTCTTTAAAAGGCACATTGACTCCCTATAAAAGCTAGAATCGAGTTTAAGCTTTTATCTTTTGTTCATAAAATTCTATATGGCTTAGCATTGGATTATTTTTCTTCATTCATCTTTCTGTATCTCTCAACTAAATCTCTACATTCATATGAGGAAATGTGTTTAACAATGCTTTCTAACTACTCTCTGTGCTGGAAAACAATTACTAGACTAAGAACCATAATATGTAGACAACCTGAACTATGGAATAAGCTCCCACGAACTATCAGTAAATTGGTGATTATTTTAGTTTAAAATGACAGTTGAAAACTCATTTATTCCACCAGTATGCTTTTTAATTATTATATCCAAATTGTACTTTTGGGATTTTTGGCTTCTTGATTATCATGTTTAAATTGTACCCTTGAGACTTTTGCCCATTTGTTTAAATCTCTTATTGTTATCTGCCTTGAGCTGAGTTGAAGTTAAGCAGAATATAAATGCACAGATTAGATTAGGTTATTTTATCCCATGTGCCATTTACATAAACAATATGCAAAGTCGGCAGGCACTTTTAACTTACCTACTATACTTGGCAACTGCTAATTTTCAAATGTGAGTTGTTTCCTTAGATAACTGACTGCACTCTATGCAGACAAAAATACCAGAGTACACTGCATATAATATAGGGTTTTCGGAACTACAGCAAAAGAAAGAGTGGAGATGACCAAAAGACCAGAGTGCAGCTAAAGATGTCTTCAAAGAAGGGATTCTTGATTGCCAGCAGCTCACATGAAATACATACAAATGCACAAAACTGCTTGGGGGACTTGACACCCGCCATGTTTTGGCTATATTGCCTGCATCAAGGGGCCTTTTTACTAAGCTGCAGTAAAAGGGGCCCTGCGCTAGCGGTGGTGGTCATTTTTGCAATGCACCAAGGCCCTTTTTACTGCAGTGGATAAAAAGGCTGAAAAAGAAATAGCCATTGTGATAATATTGCGCTTACTGCATGGCCATTTTGGGGGGGAACACTTACCGCCTCTCGTTGAGGTGGCGGTAAGGGCTCCCATGTTAACCTAGCAGTAACCAGGCAGCATGTGGTGGTGCCAAATTACCACTAGGTAACCTCCTGAAGAAATATATTTCAAATATTTCCTCTAGTGCTGGAAATGCTGCGCAATGGTGGTGGAACTTGCGCTAGCGCCTGCGTTGGGCCAGCGGTAGTTCCAGATTGCCATGCAGTATGCCTGCGGTGGGCTTACTGCTGCTTTGTAAAATGGCCCCCAGGAGTAAAAAACAAAACAAATCTTAACCCTAGAACGCATGACGTTAAAAATATACATATTAACGTCATGGGGGCCTTTTAGGCCCCCATGCACATAATGTAGAAAAACACACTTAAATAACTTTCACAAGTTTATTTCAAAATTGCTCAATAAAATATGAATAGTGGACAACATTTTAATTATAATTTTTCACAGAAAACACCAAAATAATCTTTTTTTTCCCAAATTTCACGCAAAGACATGAAAACACACAAAATGCATAGAAATCTATAGCAAACTAGCTGCAGCTACATTTTATTCTAACTTTCTTTTCTATTATATTAGTCTTCCAAACAATTCTGACATGTTATTTTTCAGAAGAGTGTTCTTTGCAAACAGTTTCCTTACAAGTGGAACAATATCGCTCAGTTTTCCTCTCTATGTTTCTTGGACACATGAAACAACGCTTCGTTTTCTTTCTCCTGGCTCTGGAGTAATCTGAAACTGTACGCCACACCGTTTCATTGCTTCTTTAGTTTTCTTTGGCAAGCATTTCAAGTCGCTTCGCTCTATCATGTGAGGTATTACAAGTTCATGACAAAGGTCCTTCAAGAATAAGCGTCTCCTGTCCTTCCTCTGTGCATGAAATTCAGGATGAGTTTCTGTATAAATAATGAATGAATTTAGGGCTGCTACATCAAGCATATTTGAAAATAGTACTACAGGCCATCGTTTTTGTTTGCCTCTTACACGAATATTCTACCACCATCTCATCCATTTTATCTACACCTCCTTTTGTTGCATTGTAATGCAGGATGATTTCTGGTTTCAATTTTTGGTTATTGCTGTCAACACTGCAATCGTGATGCATGGTACTGAGTAAAATTACAGATTTCTCCTTCTTTGCCTTGTAAAATACCAAAGTCGCTTTGTTATGAATCCAAAGACACTCTCATAAAGTGCTCACTGACGATTGTGTTTGAGTGCTGCTGGAATTTCTCGTCTGTTTTGCTTTATAGTACCAACAAGTGTAATAGCTTTTGCAAGCAGAAAATTGCCTAGTTCAACATTGGTGAAATAATTGTCCATGGTGATGTTTCTACCTGAATTGAATATTGGAACAGCAAGAGTTTTGACTATTTCAGACCCCAGATCCTCTGTAACTGGTGCACCAACCTCTTTGCCACAGTAGATTACGCCATTTATGCCATAATAATTTGCAGAATCACACATCCAGAAGATTTTTATACCGTACTTGGCTGGCTTGCTGGGCATGTATTGTATGAATTTGCAGCGTCCTCTGAACGGTACAAGTTGCTCATCTACAGTAACATTAGTACTAGGATTGTAAAGTTTTGTGCAATTTTTGATAAATATGTTCCAGATATAACTGATAGGGGCTAATTTGTCTGTTTCAAACCATCGCTGCACGAGTTCGCTTATCATCAAGCGAATGATCCTTCTAATTTCCTCATATCTGCCCACTGACATTGTAGCCTTATAGTGTGGATCAGAAAGTGGGTCCAGAAATAATTCTCGTATTGGGACATCATACGATTTTGACTCCCTGCCAGCAGGAAAAGTCCAATATATGCATAAAGTTCCTCTTTTGAGATATTTTTCCAGGACTTATTTTTTGCTGAAGCGATACGTCTTCCTTCTAGGTTTGAACATAATAGGACCTCTTCTGCAATATTGTCAGAAAATAAGTACAGAATACATCTTTAGGGGTAAAGTAACTGGGACTTCCCACAGCTCCTTGAGCCTGTCTCACAATATTATGTATTGGAGTACGTCCGACTAATGTAGGATTACTGTCCCAAAAAACATTCGTTTTGGATGTTCTACTTATCACTTCTTGAGGATCCACTAGATTCACTTCTTCATCATCAGAAGAATCACTGGATTGAGGATGTTTGATTAGCTGGTGGCAGATATTCTTCATCAGACAAAGATAGTTCACTTTCATCATCGCTTTGAAACATAATCGCTTCAATCTCTTGGTCAGTCAGACACTTGGAGGAAGACTGTGCCATTGCTGACTAGATGTTAGAAAATGAAACAGATTTCCTCTCACAGCTTATCTATCACAGGTCCTTCAGCAATTAGCTCACAGTGTATACTGTCCTCAGTGTTCAGAGGACCTGAGGTGATATCATGGCCTTATCACTCCCTCCAAAAATCACATGACATCCTCACATGTTATTACCACACCCTGGCCCCTCCACCAGCATTACTGAGTACAAATAAAGTAACTTGAGACACAAACACTTCTGAGAACATGATAAAAACAGCGGGGGCCTAAAAGGCCCCAATTCGTACAGATGTAGTTTTCACCAACAAGCATTGTTACACCATAATGCCTATGAAAAAATTATATGAACACTGATATTATCAACAATGACATACAGTACTTGAGTAATACCTTGAGTTTCAAAATTCTAACTAAAGTAATTTTGCAGATAATAGCAAAAATGTAAGCATGGGGGCCTAAAAGGCCCCCAATATGCGTTCTAGGGTTAACAACAAGTAATAGAAATAATAAATGCATGGATGTGTAGCAGCAAAGCTACTGAAGCACTACTGTAGCACTATGAGCACTATGCACAGTCATCCATGTGACTATATGGACCTACATGACATACATAGTCCTATATGCATGGTATTATTCACATTAGACCCTGATTATAATATGCAAAATTCAGACATTTCCTCTATAAAGACTCTAAAACATTGTAACAGACATCAAGTCTGAAAGAAGAATAACAACCCTTGTTTACTGTGCTCAGCAACTGCTGATAAGGTCATGATGTTCTACTACTACTATTTAGCATTTCTATAGCGCTACAAGGCGTACACAGCGCTGCACAAACATAGTGGCTCTCAGTGCGGTAATGCCAACACAGCCCATTCACTTTGAATGGGCTGTGTCAGCATTGCCACGTGGCAGCCACTAGCATGGCTTTGTAAACAGGGGTTTAGAATTTACTCCCAAAATTAGGGACAGATTTATTTTATTTTTGTTACATTTGTATCCCGCGCTTTCCCACTCATGGCAGGCTCAATGCGGCAGGCAATGGAGGGTTAAGTGACTTGCCCAGAGTCACAAGGAGATGCCTATGCCGGGAATTGCACTCAGTTTCCTCAGGACCAAAGTCCACACCCTAACCACTAGGCCACTCCTATAACTCATTTTTTGTTTGTCCCTCTATTAAGGGAGTGAAGAGATTTAAATAAATGAGATTGCAGTAGTCCAACTTAGATAAAAGCAACGCCTGTATCAATAGTCTAATTATTCAAATTCAAAAAACTTTTTATGTGTCTTAAACTCCTCAAAAGTTAAAACATACTCTTAGTTAAGGCATTAAATTGATATTCAAGGTGTAATGGTATCAGTTTATTACTGAAATATGTAGCATAATCGCTGGATTATATATACACCAATATATTTGTGTATCTTTTAAAAATATATATTTGACACTACAGCAGAGAGAATAGTTTCATTTCAAGCCCCTCTCTCTCCATTCCCTTTTCTGGGAACTTCTGAGAGCAGGAATAGTTAATCACAAACACTTAACAAACACAAAAGAGCTTCCTCTGCCCTCCCACCTAACAAAAGATGGACTAAGGGTGGACACCTGAAATAAAAACAAAGAACTCAGGAGAAGCATAAACAGGACATTTGCTTGTCAAAGGTATACCTGCCCCTCCCATCACCTTTCAGATGTGCAGAAAGGAAGGACTTGTAATGTGTATCTGCCCCAGAGACTGAGCAGTACATCAAAAGAAAATCCAGACTGTAAGTCTCGTGATGTCATAAACATGAGACCAACTCAGGGTCGTGTGCAGACACGAGACCAAGATACCACCAATGCTTTGCAAATACCCAAGGGTCGTGTGGAAACCAGGACAAAGATCCACATGGCATATCCTCCTGCAGCTTGCAAGATATAAAAAGGACAAGCTGTTTCCCAAGAGTCAGACTTCTCATCAACTGCCTCCTCCTCTTGGGACCTGCCTCCTCTTGGGACCTGCTTCCTCTTGGGACCTGCTGCTCTCTTTGGGGTCTGCTGACGCCTTGCTCCTGAAACATGTGCTCATCAATCAGCTGGACCACAGCATGCTTGTAACAAGGACTTGTAAGTTAACCTACCTGCTACATTGTTCTATTTTATGCACAGATTACCTGTAAAGATCTCTTAAAACCTACCTCTCGTGTGCAATTGTATATTAAATCAATCTTTTTGAAACTAAAAATACGGTCTATTTGTGTTCTGAGTATATACTTAATCTATTCAATTTATTGCAATTATCACCTTTGGTGATTGGTGGAGAAATTAATATCCTAAACTTAGAAATACAGCACCTGCTCTTAATTATAGCGTGGCGAGTTGCTCTAGAGCTATTTCCCCCAAAATAAATCATTCTTGTAACAAGGGATAAATTTGGTCAGCATAAGCTCCCAATATCTCAATTGCAGGGGATAATATATATCTAGTTTGATCCACTATTTTATGGTCCGCTTTGGGCTTACCACTAGTCTATAAAAGGGCCCCCTAGGAAGTAAGAAGACATATCTTTAAATAAATAGGCTGGACAAGATGAATCTGTTCATAAAGGCAGTTAATAGATCTCAATAAATAAATAAATAAAGGATCCAATCTACAGGCCATCTTTGAAAATCTAGAGCATAATTTTTTAACCAAACTGAGACTACTGTAGCAAAAAATCTGCATGATTGATCTACCGGGATATTATGAAACTGATAATCCATAACATCAACTGTAATTCCCACACTTTATTCTCAGAGACTCCCAATTCTGTCTGTTCTTGGGTTAATTCCACTTGCATTTTACTAATTTGTACTGAAAAAAAAAAAGCGAAATTATCCTGATTCCTAAATTGGCATTCTGCTGCACTCCTGAGGAAGATAATTCTCTAGCAATGTTAAAAAGTTCTCTAGGTGAGTTACCTGATTCAGTAATATTAGTACATATGCATTTATTTATTTTGCTGCATTTGTATCCCACATTTTCCCACTTATTTGCAGGCTCAATGTGGCTTACATTGTTCCGTCATGGCGATCGCCTTTCCAGAGTGAGAGATACAAGTGGTATTACATAAAGATCATTGAGCTTTGATTTCCAATTTGTACAGCAAAATCTAATGTCTCCAACTTTGTCTCAATTCTACTGACTGGTCGATATGCCAAACTCATTCTAATTTCCTGCACTCGCCTCTTCCTCTGCTTAAGCTCAGAATACCATGGATCTTTGTATGAATGAGGTTTAGTAAGTTCCCAAATAGAAGTCTTACTTTATCAGCACATGGTGAAATGAATCTTCCAGAAAAGAAATTGAGCATCTGATGGTAAAGAAGTTGAATCAGTCAAATATATTTGTGCTTCTCCCAAAATAGGGAGGAATTAATTTTACCTCTATAAAGTATCTTAGTTTTGGATTAGCCATAGAATGTATCAACGGAGTTTGCAAAGTACAATTAACTCCAGCAAGAATAATCATACTATAAGGATTTATGAGTCTCCCATTGTCAATCAATGAAAACTGCTCATTGTTTACTGAAGTAATTATGGGGTTCTTTACCAAGGTGTGTCTGGCGTTTTTAGTGCGCACTAAAAATATCGCTCGCTAATGCTAAAGATGCATGTATTCCGATAGGCGTCTTTAGCATTTAGTGCGTGCCTAATTTTTAACGTGTGCTAAAAACACCAGCGCACCTAAATGAAAGACCCCCTATAGCATCTAAAGTTTGCCTGCTTCATGGGAGCACCTACATTATGAATCCTGAGGTTAACTTTATCCAACATATCTAAAAAAAAAAAAAAACCTTAACATCAGTTTTTCAAGATGAATATTAAATCTCTGAATATCAACACCAACTATGATTAGAAGTAATCTATATGAGTAGTGAGTATAAACTGGTACGTGATTTCTCCCAGCTAACTGACCAGCACTCCTATAATGCATCCTTCTGATCCTGCTTTTAATTTCCAATACAGGGCTTCCAATTCATCTTTGTTTACCACCTCCAACAACTCTAAATCTAGAAGTTTGTTGTATATAACAGCAATGCCGCCTCCTTTCTGTTTATCTCTGATTGCGTATTTATTTGCATATCCAAAGGGCAGATCAAATTTGTTAACACTACATCAGAATCCTTAAACCAGGTTTCTGGCAGGAAGAGAAGTCCCAGCTGTTTATCCACAACAAAATCTCTGATTAAATCTACTTTGTTAACTACTAATCTGATGTTAGTATATCAGACGGGAACTGACAGAACCTCATCTGTTTTATATTTCAAACATTTGTTCTGTTCCCAAAAGTAGAGTTATTAACCTTCCTTAAGGCAGTTTAGTCATAATTACCTCTCCCAGATACAACTTCAATTTGTCGACTATATAACAAACAGTCCATAAGATTAATTCCAGGATGCCCTAAGTTAAAATTAGTACAACCATAACAATTTACTCAAGGTCCATTGAGGCCTCTAGGACCATAGTATGGCTTGCATTTTCCATAACCTTCAATTGTTTCAATGGGTCTTGCTAAACTGAAATCATCAGTGCAACCACAACCCCGTTTTACCCTAGTCATCCCTCCCAAAAAGCAAATAAAAACAACCCACATGAATATTAAAACCCCCCTCCGCATTATGACTCAGTCTTTGCATACATAATAACAGGTTAAAAAGAACATACTAAAATCTATCCCCTTAAAAAAAACAAGGATTGCAACACGGTGGAGGGGCATTTTCGAAGAGAAACATCTGTTTGGATTTGACGTCTTTGTAAAACGTCCAAATCTAGTGTCGGGGAAAACCGTATTTTTGAAAAAAGATGGTCACCCATCTTTTGTTTCGACAATACTGTCAATGATGTCCAAATCCAAGGACGTCCCTAGATTTGGACGTCTTTGACTTTTGGCGATTCTCAAAACCAAAGACATCCAAGTCAAAAATGTCCAAAGCCATTTGGATGTGGGAGGAGCCAGCATTTGTAGTGCACTGGTCCCCCTGAATGCCAGGACATCAACCAGGAACCCTAGGGGGCACTGCAGTGGACTTCAAAAAATGCTCCCAGGTACATAGCTCCCTTACCTTGTGTGCTGAGCCCCCCAAACCCCACTATCTCCAACTGTACACTACTACCATAGCCCTTACGGGTGAAGGGGGTTAGATGTGGTTACAGAGGGTTTGGGGTGGGTTTGGAGGGCTCACTGTTTCCTCCACAAATGTAACAGGTAGGGGGGTATGGACCTGGGTCCGCCTGTCTGAAGTGCACTGCAGTACCTACTAAAACTGCTCCAGGGACCTGCATGCGCTGTCATGGACCTGAGTATGACATCTGAGGCTGGCATGAAATAGTTGTTAAAGAATGTTTTTTTGAGGGTGGGAGGGGGTTAGTGACCACTGGGGGAGTAACGGGAGGTCAATCTCCAATTCCCTTTGGTGGTCATCTGGTCATTTTGGGAACCTTTTCATGCCTTATTTGTAAAAAAAACACGTCCGGGTGAAAACTTCCAAGTTTAATTTAGGACGTCCTTGCTTTTTTTGATTATGGCTTAAAGATGTCCAAGTGTTAGGCACGCCCAAGTCCCGCCTTCACCAGGCCTCCGACACGCTCCCTCGAAATTTGGACGTCCTTGCGACGGACTGCAGTTGGAGACGTCTAAAATCGGGTTTCGATTATACCGATTTGGACGTCCCTGGGAGATGGACATCCATGTTCCAATTTATGTCGAAAGATTGACATCCATCTCTTTCGAAAATGAACCTGTTAGTCTCCTTGATCCACACAAAGGGCCCTTTGGCGGGGCCTCTGACGGAATAGGCCCACCTACCAGTCGGCCCTCTTGAGAGGTTAGAACCTGCAGAGTGTGATGTCACTCATCACAGGGGTGGGGCTTAGCGCCGCTTATGATCTTGAATGGAGATTAGCTGCTCCAGAGGGGTAAGGATAGGAGATAGATGGAAAAAGCTCCTTACCCAGCTCGACCGATATCGCCTTACAAAGTATTAGCACTAGCAGCTTGGTTATACCTGATTAAGATGGAGCTCATCCTTCTAGAATATGGTGCCCCTTTCCCAAAATGTTGTCCAATTCTTAGAAAATCTAAAGTCCTCTTCCTTAAACCATAGCCTCATCTACACATTTAGACTCTGAACTCCAGTCAGCCTCTAAGGTCCTGAGTACGGATCAGGAAGCATTTCTTGAGTGACACAAAATATGCAATTAAGAACAGAGCTGACTGGAACAATCACATAGGCACTTACAACTGGGACAGCACAGGTGCAGATGGGTGTTCAACATAAAAGTTTCACCTATTTTATAAATTAGGATGCAGGAAAACTAAGGTGCCCTTTTACTAAGCTGCACTAAAACATGGCCAGTGTTATCCCCAGTGTGGGTCTATCCCACGCATTGAGGCCACTTTTAGTGTGGCTGTAAAATGACCCCATTTTTCATTTTTCCTGTTAACGCCCACACACTAATTTTTCCATTTCTGCCTTAGCCCTTACCTATACCTTTTTTTTAGGTGGTAAGGGCTTGCATGCTTATCCTGCGCTAATCATGTAGTGTGTAGTTGTAGCTATGCTGATTAGCATAGTACATGCCTACTCTCCACACCCAGATATGCCCCAGCAGTAAAAAACAAATTCTACTTTTTAAACAGTGGGAAGCAAGCGCCAATCCCAAAACCGCTCAGTAGTGCTTTTTACCCTTTGGTAAGCACTCATTAGTGCTTATCAAGGCTTAGTAAAAGGGCCTTTAAATTATAAGGGACAAATCACCTGCTTAATACCAAAGTAAGCAATGTATGCAAAAGAGAAGAGCATTATAGGCAGGGGTGTGCTGGTAAATTGTTAACAGGGGGCTCTCTCTCACCAGCAAAGTAAAAGAGAATTCAGGAGGGGCCCAAGCCCACATTTTGGGGATCCATTTGTTAAAGTAAGCCATGGAGAACCGGCTCCCAAAATTCTTAAAAACTTAACGAACGGCTCTCGAGAGCCTGTGAGAGCCTGCTCCAGCACACCACTGATTATAGGAATATGAGTTTTGCATCAGAGGAAGAGATTAAGGGGCTTTTTTACTAAGCTGCACTCAAAAGTAGCTGGCGCTCTTTGTAGTGCTTGGGTTTACTGCTTACTGCAGCCACTTTTAGTGTGGGGGTAAAATGGATGAATTTATATATTTTCCTGTAACAGCCACATGCTAATTTCCCAATTAGCACATGGCCATTATCATGGGAGCTCTTATCACCACCTATTTACTAGGTGGTAAGGGCTCCTGCACTAATCAGGCAGCTCACGACAATGTACCCATACTACCTGATTAGCGCAGGCCATGCCTATGCTGCACGCATAAACACACCCTTTGTGCAAAAAATTCAAACTACCTTTTAGCGCATGCTGATCGGCACACTAGTGCGGGACACCTCAGCACATCCTGTGGCGGTGCTTTTTCGTGCACAGTAGCAGCACAGAGAAGGTCCAAGTACAAAACATAGCACAATAGCAAAAAAAAAAAGCACAAGGAGCCTTCAAAATAGGGACATAGTTCCTTTAATCACATAATTTGACCATCAATCTTCCATAAATGACCCGACTTGGGCTGTGTTCGCTCACAGTGCCTGCATCAGGGTCAAATTTGTGACGGTGTCCTAATTAATGAATGTGCATTGAAGGAGCTTTCTCCCTTGCACATGTAATTCATGGCAAAGATGGTCCTTTTACAATTGAATTTGATTAAAGGAACTGTTGTTCCTATTTTGAAGGCTCTTAGTGCTTTTTTTGCTATTTGGTGGCACAGTAGGCATGCACTGGTGACTACGATGGCTTAGTAAAAGGGCCCTTAAGCATTTGAAAGTCCTTATAGGCAGCCTCTTCCAAAGTCTCATCTTATTAAAAGAAAACTTTCTGGTGGGGATTTTGTCTAAAGCAATCTTAAATACCTTCTTCTGCAATCACCAAGACAGTGAGTACCTCAGGAATACTACTACATTTATCATTCTATAGTGCTACAATGCATACGCAGCGCTGTACACCATACACAAAAAAAAGACTGTCCCTGCTCAAAGAGTTTACAATCTAGATAAAAATGGAAAGATCTGAAAACGAAGGCTAAGGCTACACAGTGGTCATTTCAGAGGGACTTTCCCGCTAGGTCATTCTCTCTCAGGCTGAGCACCAGATCTTTGAAATTCTAGCTAGATACCTTCTTCCCAAAAGAATATAGGTGTATGTCAGTGTCATACTTTGCTAATTGGGCTCTCCCGCCATGCCTGGTTTTCTACAAAACCAACAGGCCTGAGGGGGAGTCTAATGAGGCTGATTGGTGGTATGAAAACTGCTCAGGCATAAAATCAAAGATAGATTTTGAACTGTCACCTGGTTTTACTCTTTCATAATTCCAGAAAGTTAAAATATATAGACAATTCCTATTTCATTTTTTATTGCTTATGGATGTGCTTTTGTGAGTGTGCATTTGATTTATTAGCATGTCTTAAAAACTGTGGTTCCCTCTAAATCAGGTCAGTGCAGTTAACCAATGAACTAACATACATAAAGGGTTCTAATATGCATGAATTGTTTTTAACAAATGTGTAAAACAACCTAAAAATGCCCAAAAATTGGAGGTCTGAAAATGACAAAATGATTTGAAAATGCACCATTTTTGTTCTATGGACATTGCTAATTCCTACAAAAGAGTCGTTTTCTGGATGGTGAATGGGTATGTGCCATGCCTGGTGCATAAGTAAGCATATACTCTATATTTTATCATCAATATGAACCTATACCATTCAAATATATTTTTACACCTGTTATAAACGATACCTATGACAGGAGCAACATGTCTTTTAGGACCTCATATATGGATGAGTGGTGAGTGCTGGAGATTTGCTTGCAAGTTAGTGGCCAGACAGTAATTTTCTTCATATATCTTTGTCCTCTGTCTCCTTTTGCTTTTTTTCTGCCTGTTCAAAATTCTGCCATGATATCAGTTATCATTATCATCATTCAATCATATTATAAGTCATGTCATCTATTTTAGTTGCACTAAAAACAGATGTAGATGTATTGAAATTAATCTTCTATTATACCAAGAGTAGGGATATGCACAGGAAAAAAATCCTTTATGGATTATTTAATTTTTTAACCCAATTTATGGACATTTTTCTGTTCATTTCACATATTCATATTAATAAAAAAGTTAACATATATTAGTACTTTTTACAGCAAGGAAATCAGCTTTATGTGAGTTCATTTATTAAATGGATCTTGCACACACCATCCTTTTTTAAGGCACAATAGCAAATAATCAGGGCTGGTCCTGGAACTAGGTGGATTAGGCAACCACCTAGGGTGGCAGCAGTTTTGGCTATGGTAGCAGAACAAACGTGCAGAATGCTATCTGCTGCAGTTGCTGCCACTGCCCTATTTCTTCCAGAGACAAAAAAGGCAAGAGGATTCAGTACCTATATGGGGTCTTGAAACATAGGGCTGTGCTCAAGTGCTGTCATGTCCCACTGCGCCCCCTCATAGAGGAAGCCCTGCATTGGAGAGGAGCAGGAAACAACAGCGCTTGTGTGCAGGTCTGTGCTTCAAGGCCCCCTGCTGGAAGGGAGGGTAGTAGCAACTGTGGCAGCAGCAGGTGAAAGGGAAGCCTAGTAGGAGGATGGAAAGGGGAGGGGGGAAGTTGGATGCTGCTTAGAGAGGGAAGGGGAGGAGAGGTGACATGTTGAGTGGATGGGTGGTAGGGGCAGGAAGGGAAAATGCTAGACTTTGGGTGAGGTAAGAAAGGCAAAAGAGAGATGCGCACTGTTGTCAGTAGAGAAGGGAGATGGGAGATGCTGGCTATAGAGAGAAATGAAGGGGAATGGTATAAGATCTTGGGCTGTTGGGGGGTGGGGACACATAGCTGAAAGTTTGCCTAGGGTGTCAATACCCTTGGGAGAATCTGTGAATGAGGGTTAATGAATCACATCCCTAGCCTAGTGAATTGTAGCTCATCTCTGAGAAGAAACATTTGCAGAATCTTTGTTTTAAACTGAAGAGAATCCTTAAATCAGCCAGAGAAAATAAAGTTCCTCTGATAGGTCATTAGTAAAAGTTTGTAGCTGAAGAAACCATGTATAGAGGCGACTATGAAGAACAACCTGCTGACATGTGCCCATATTTCTCCAATAATTAATGGGAAAGAATAATAGACAACCAATTAGAATCTGCTGCTGGAGGCCAAATTTCCACAAACTAGAAGTACAGGCCACAGAGATTAATTTGTAACTGAGGAAGGCCTCTGCTGTTTTGGTACAACAGAAGTACTTTTTTTAATTAACCTTTTGAGTGAAAAGAACAATCTCTAGAAGCACACAGACTCAGTATAGTAATAGTTGACATTAAAATTACAAATGTGTTTGGTAGGGAGTAAATGCCTCTCAGTCTTATATGCTCAAATGTTATCATAGTAGGTAGACACTATCCAATTGCAGTTTCCAAATGTGATGTGAATAGCATTAATGTCCATAGCCCCTCTGGCTCGCCTTAGGTTTTTCACTCATATTTTATGTTCTCTCTCTGCCGTCTGATCAGTCTGCATACTGTATCTGTTATCCTGACCTGAAATGTTTTTATCATTTGGCACCAGTAAAAGAACTGTGTAACATGACAGTATGGTTCAATGAATTGCTGCACATCAGGACTGAGCTGACCTCTTGGATTTCTTCTGAGATCATTAGTAATGTGAAGGGTTTTTTATCTTTTGTCTGTGTATTTCAATTATTACTGAGTATATCCTAAAGAACAAAGCACAAAGCTGGCACCTGTAGTGCCAAGTTAATATTTAAAAAAAAAGAAACTATGCTATAGAAGATAAATAAAAAAAAAAATTTCTACTGTTGTATTATTGGATTTCCCACTGTTTATTTTGACCGTTTTAAAAGGAGATCACACTAATATCATAACTGTGAAAATACATCAATTTCCCCAAAAGGCAGGGTTATTGATCAAATCAATGTGTCATGTAATAAAGTGTAATTTTCTTGCTAGCAACCATACTGCCTTGACATATCCTGCAGCAGTATTCAGATATTTTCACTACAGTTCATGGAATCATGCAACTTTTCCCCTTTGCCACTGCTATAAATGCCAATGACTTGCTGAAACAGTCAAGCCACACTGAAGCTGAACATAACACTGATCAATTTTACCACCTTGAGAACCTGAAGCAACCATTGCTGCCGCCAAAATGCATGTCCTGGCTTTTGTAATCCTGCTAAGCAGCTCAGGCAATGCTTATGAGTAGCTTTAGATCCTGAAGGCTCTGAGTCTAGCCAGGCTATGAGAAAGAAGACCCTTCCTACAACTAGAAAGCTTGCTGAAGCTGGTGAACCTCCTCTGCTGTTGTGACTGTCATCAACTATACATGGTGGTGTCTGGGAAAAGGCTAAGGATGAGTGGGTTTGTCATGAGATTATTGTGGTTCTAAAGGCTTATCCATAGGCTAGAGATGAGATAAGTGCTAGAGCTAGTGTGTTCTGAAATCTGAGGCGGTGTAGTGCGCCTGTGAGTTGCTGTTGTACAATTTAAATTGTATATTTGAGAGAAGCAGTATGAGCATGGAGCCAGTTCGCAACATGATGCTGAGAGGAGAAGGATTAGGCATTAGTGACCTTCACTACAGATGTACATCATCAACTCTCCATGATGTCACACTGTGAGCATTATGCCAAACACCATGAAGATGATTTTAACCCCGCATAATTTGTCAAGTTGGATGGTGTTTCTTTTGATCAGTGGGTAATGAAGTCATGGACCTTTAAAAAAAGAGAGAGAGAGAGAGAAAGATTTAGTCACCTTACATTTGTATGTATACTGGGTGCAAGGTGACAACTGCATGAGGTGTTCTGCTGGCTAGTTTGTTCAATTTTCACATGGGGAAACCCCCACCAGCTGAAGCCTTTGCCCAGGCCCCCGTGGCCCCCGTAGCTATGTCACTGGTTATTCTTATAATCTGCAATGGCCAACAAAGTTCTATGTAGATCAGGGCATAGCCAGAACTCGAGGTGGGAGGGGGCCAGAGTCCAAGGTGGGTGGGCACATTTTGATTATGTCGCCACTGCCACCCTGCCACTCTCCACCCACTGCTGCTGCTGTACATGTGGAGGGGCATTTTCGAAAGGGACGTCCACATTTCGATTTGGACGTCCTTACAAAACGTCCCGATCCAGGGGCGGGGAAACCTGTATTTTCGAAACAAGATGGACATCCATCTTCGTTTCTAAAATACTGTTGGATGTCGAAATCCTTAAATTTGGTCATCTTTAAAGATGGACGTCCCTAGACATGGTCATTTCTGATTTTCAGCAATTTTCGGAAACCAAGGACATCCATCTCAGAACGACCAAAATGCAAGCCATTTGGTTGTAGGAGGAGCCAGCATTTGTAATGCACTGGTCCCCCTGACATACCAGGACACCAACCAGGCACCCTATGGGGGCACTGCAGTGGACTTCATAAATTGCTCCCAGGTATATAGCTCCCTTACCTTGTGTGCTGAGCCCCCAACCCCCCCCCAAAAAGCCCACTACCCACAACTGTACACTACTACCACATCCTTTATGGGTGAAGGATTGGATTAGTGGGTTTCTGATGGGTTTTGGAGGGCTCACTGTTTCCTCCACAAACGTAACAGGTAGGGTGGATAGGCCTGGGTCCACCTGTCTGAAGTGTCATTCACCCACTAAAAACTGCTCAGGGACCTGCATACTGCTGTCATGGACCTGAGTATGACATCTGAGGCTGGCATAGGGGCTGGAACGAAATATTTTGAAAGATGTTTTTTGAGGGTGGGAGGGGGTCAGTGACCATTGGGGTGTAAGTGGAGGTCATTCCCGATTCTCCTCCGGTGGTCATCTGGTCAGTTTGGGGCACCTTTTTGTGCCTTACTCGTAAGAAAAACAGATCTGGGTGAAAACATCCAAGTGCTTAAGACATAAGCATCGCCACACTGGGTCAGACCAAAGGTCCATCTAGCCCAGCACCCTGTCTCCGACAGTGGCCAATCCAGGTCACAATCACCCGACAAGATCCACGGAGCAAAGCATTTTGTACTGCTTGTCCCAGGAATAGTGGATTTTTTCCCCACGCCATTTAATAACATCTATGGCCTTTTCCTTCAGGGACGGCCTTTTTTTCAATTATGGGTCAAGAACACCCAAGTGTTATGCACGCCCAAGTCCCACCTTTGCTACGCCTCCAACACACCCCCTTGAACTTTGGCCGTCCCTGCGACGGAGTGCAGTTGGGGACGTCCAAAAATCGGCTTTTGAATATACCGATTTGGGCGACCCTGGGAGAAGGACGTCCATCTTCCGATTTATGTCGAAAGATGGGAGTCCTTCTCTTTCGAAAATGAGCCCAATATTGTCTGGCGGGGGTCCCCAACCCCTGCCAGCTGAAGCCTTCGCCCAGCGTTGGTCTCCAGCACCGCTGCATTGCCTACCCTGCTCTCTTTTCCCCTCACGTCCAGCCGCTGCATTGCCTGCCCTGCTTTCTCTTCTCCTCATATCCGGCAGTTTGAATGGACTGTGTCAGCAATGCCATGTGGCAGCCAGTAGTATAGCTTTGTAAACAAGGGGATTAGGGCCCTGTTTACAAAAGTACATGAGTTTTCATTTGCATGCTGTAGACGTGCTAACTTTTTAGCATGCGCTAATGTTAAAGACACCCATAGGAATGTATGGGTGTCTCCTGCATTAGCGCTCCCTAATTTTTAGTGCACGCTAAAAAGTTAGCATGCCTACAGAATGGCTTAATAAACAGGGCCCTTAAAAATAAGCCTAACTAGGGATTAAAATTAGCCAAGAAGTACAGATAGATATAAAGGGTCCGGTTTGGCATGTGGCAATTCAACCCTACCACCGGGGGGAGCCCAGTGGTAATTCTGACTCCTGCCACATGCCAATTCTGCCACTAGAAAATATTTTTTACATTTTCTAGTTCCAGGGGCGTGCCTGGTAGTAAAATAGGAGGTGATAAAGGCTCCTAAAGGAAATGGCCGCACAAGTATTTAACTTACACGGACATTTCCTTTTTTAAAAGAAAACAAGCCTTTTTATTGGCAGTAGTAAAAAGAGGGCATTGGCATGCAGCAAACTGTGCACCAATGCCACCACAGGACCCCTTTTACTGCCGTGTAGCAAAAGGCCCCTAAATGTATGATTATGTTTTTCCTGTTTCATTTATTTGTAGTAATCAAAATATTAATGTGAATGCAAAAAAATTGCCTTTTTAAAGAAATTTCAAAAATATGATAAAATTAGATCCTGATTATAATAAGCATCCTGATCTTTTATGAGTTACGCATTTCATTCAGGAATGTACTTGCTGATACCTAATAAGCTCATTAACACTTCCTGTGCTAGCTGTTTTCTTAGAACTCTACAATGAGCAATCATGAGTCCAGAAAGAAAATAACCCTGTTTAAACAGCAAGCAGCAGAGACAAGATGAATAATCAAACTACAGGGGGTTATTGACTATCAAATATTCTGAAGTCATAGGGATTTCATTTCTCTTTTTTAAAAGCAGGAGAATCAGCAATGTTCATATTAGAGATCAAGATCAGTTTTCATTGGGGTCCTCTTACTAAGGCGCACTAATGGATTTAGTGCATGCTAACAATTAGCACACACTAAATGCATTAAAGATTTAAAGATGCCCATAGGAATATAATGGGTTTCATAGCATTTAGCGAGCACGAATTATTAGCGCATGCTAAATCAGTTAGCGCACCTTAGTAAAAGTACCCCATTGCTTTTCACCATTTGTCGCAGAACTCCTTTGGTCCAAGTAAATACAGTTCTCCTGGATTCCTATTTATAGCCTGAGCTTTACCTAAAGCTCTATAGAATCCAAGTCTAAGGACAAGACAACATGGACGTGTATTTTCGGTATGACGTCTAAATCCAACTTTGAATGTTTTGCTAAAAACGTCCAAATTCAAGTGAGGAATATTGCCATTTTCAAAACAGAAAAACATCTTCTTTTATTTCCAAAAATGACTATTTGCTAGATGTTTTTGTGTTCTGTGTGTTTATCTTTTTGGTCCATAAAAAAAAAAAAGTCCAAGTGAAAAACGCACAAAATCAAGCCATTGGGATGTAGGACGAGCCAGCGTTCTTAGTAGGCTGGCCACACAGACACCCCAGGATAATAATGTGGTACCCTTAAATAAATGATCCCAGGTACACATCTCACTGTTGCCCCCTTATCTTGTCTGCTGAGTCCCCCAAAACCCACTACCCCCAACTGTACGCTACTTCAATAGCCCTTATGGGTGAAGAGGGCACCTATATGTGGGCATAATGGGTTTCTGGTGATTTTTGGAGGGCTCACAGTTTCCTCCACAAGTGTAACAGGTAGGGGGGAGGTTTGGTCCTGGGTACACCTGTCTGCAGTGCACTGCACTGCATCCACCACTAGACTACTCCAGGGTCCTGCATGTTGCTCTAATGGACCCAAGTATAACATCTGAGGCTGGCATAGAGGTTGGTAAGTAATGTTTTTAAACACATTTTTTGGGGTGGGAGGGGGTTAGTGACCACTGAGGGAGTAAGGGGAGGTCATCCCTAATTCCCTTCAGTGGTCATCTGGTCATTTAGGGCACCATTTTTGCTTATTGATTAATAAAACAGGTCTAGCCCAAACATCCAAACTGCAGCCCTAGATGTTTTTGTTTTGTTCCATTATTGCTGAAAAATGTCCAAGACCAGATCCCACCTCTAACATGCCCCTGACACAACCCATTGTAATTTGAACATATTTTGTGATGGACTTAATAGAAAACATCTAAAAAATGGTTTTGAAAATACCAATTTGGATGTTTTTGTGAGAAAAAACGTCCAAATGCAGATTTATACCAGTTTTGGACATTTTTCTCTTTTGAAAATGAATCCCATAGTACATTCTGCTTCCAGTATATATATGTCCATCACCGCATACAAAACTCACCCAAATGTCTAGTGAAAAATCCACATTTTTATTATTTAAAGTGAAAAAAATAAAATCTATAAAGAATGTATACATTTTTTTCAGTGCTTTGCAAAACTCAACACTCCACAGCATATTCTTCATATTTATTTAATTTTATTTATGACATTTATATCCCACAGTATTCCCACCCATAGGCAGGCTCAATGTGGCGTACAATAATTAATAAGCAACAATAGTACAAAGTACTGTAGACAAGGTCACAGGAGAGAAGAGAAACAACGAAGGAGGAAGAGGAAAGAGGGGAGTATCCAGTAGTTTTGGGCAGGGATTTTCCCAATTTCAGCACCATATGGGCCCAGCTGATCGGTGGCCCTAAGAAGGAGGTGGAGTCTTTTCCTGAGATCTACCCGCTAAAGGACCCTAATTTGTGTATAGAAAATCCAAAGTTGCCCAAACCCTGTCATCAGCAATGGTTAGAGAAGCTGTGGTGCTCTCTGAATTTAGGAGCAGCCTTAGATGGAGATTCGGAGCCAGGGGAAGATGGTGTTGCCAGACAACCCCCAACTCATTGGACAACCTACCAGAATGGGGTAGCAAGGGAGCTTCTGGAAATTTCAAAAGAACACAGGCAGAGGATAAGCACATAAGAGCAGCCTGAGCTAGGTTTGCTTCAGTAGATGTGAATCCCATTGGGCAACTAGGACCCCTCTAAGGTAGCACTCCCATATTTTATAATAAAGAATAACTTGCTATATAGGATAGCCAAGGGAACCCTGGTGGGGAAGAGGTAGAGAAACTGTTAGTCCCTCAACCCTACCATAGACAGGTCATACAATTAGCTCACAGTCACTTGTTAGGAGGTCACCTGGGAGATGAGAAGAACCGGGATCAGATTTGGCCAGGTTTTTTTTTGGCCAAGTGTATTCAAGCAAGTTGAGTTCTTTTGTCAGTCCTGTCCAACCTGCCAACTGAGTAGTCCTGTGTGGTTTCCACCTGCCCCTCTTGTGCCTATGCCCCTTGTCAACACCCCATTTAAGAGAATAGCGATGGACTTTGTGGGACCCCTGGAATGCACTACCTGGATAACAATTATATTCTGGTCATATTGGATTATGCCACTTGCTACCCAAAAGCCATTGCATTGAATAATATGAAAATTACCACAGTTGCTAATCCTCTGTGGGAAGTCTTCTCCAGGATGGGGATCCCAGCAGAAATATTGACTGACCAAGGCACTATGATATGTCCCGAGATATGAAGCAAGTGTGTACCTTGCTAAAAGTGAAGACCTTGCTGACATCAGTTTATCATCCACAGATAGATGGTCTGGTGGAATGCTTTAATAAGACTCTAAAACAGATGCTGAAAACTTTTGTGGCCAAACATGGGAAGAAGTGGGATTCCCTCATGTATACTCAATGTATACTGTTTGTAATCTGGTAGGTGCCCCAGAGTTCCACAGGATTCTCTTCATTTCAACTGTTATGGGAGGAAGCCTAGGGAATCCTGGATGTAGTTCGGGAGGCTTGGGAATAAGAACCCAATCTAGGAAGGAACTTGGCTGAATATGTGCTCACCTTGAAGGAAAAACTGGTGAGGCCGCCAAGCTCTGCCTGGAAAAGGCTTAAGCCGGTCATGCCTGAACCTACAACCTTCAGCTGGGAGATAGAGTCCTAGTCCTTTTACCCTCCTCCAAGTGGCAAGGTCCTTGTGAAGTAGTGGAAAAGATGGGACCTGCCAATTATAAGGTGGTTCAACCTGCCAAGAGAGACAAAGCAAAGGATCTCCATATTAATATATTGAAGTAGTAGGTTCCGATGACTGCAGCTTAGTCCAACGAGATGACTGTGCCGGTCGTCCTGACAGAATCCAGACCCTTGCCAGTTCCATTTGGTGATCAGCTCTCTGTCTTGAAAAAGGCTGACCTAGAGCTGTTGGTACGTTAGAATGAAGATGTGTTCTCCAGAGTTCCAGGCCGTATCCATCTTGCAACTCATGACATTATCACTGAGCCAGGAGTGGTAGTCTGGCAATGTCCTTATTGAATCCCAGAAGTCCGGCAGCAATCTGTGGCAAAAGAGGTCACTGAAATGCTAGAAACTGGGTGTTATTGAAGAGTCAACCAGTAATTGGTCATCTCTCATTGTGCTGGTACCATAGCCAGATGGGAGCATCTGGTTTTGTATCTAAATTAGAAACCTATCCCATGCCAAGGGTAGATGAACTCATTGAGTGGCTAGGAGGAGCTCAATTCAATTCAACCTTGGAACTAACCAAGGGATATTGCAGGTACCTCTCACCCCAGCTGCCAAGGAGAAGACAGCCTTTTCAACCCCCCAAGGTTTTTTTATTCAGTTCACAGTGCTACATTTGGCCTTCATGTAGCTCCAGCTACCTTCCAGCATCTTGTGGATCGCCTACTTAAACCCCATGGCAACTACGCAACTACCTGCTTAGATGACATTGTCATTTACAGTAAGGATTGGAGGACCAATCTCATCCAAATAGAAGCAGTACTGGATAGTCTACATACTGCTTGGCTAACAGTGAATCACAAAAAGTGCTTCTTGGGTGGGCAAGAAGTCCAGTACCTGGAGAATTTGGTCAGGATAGGACAAGTGAGACCCCAGATCCAGAAGATAAAGACCAACACCATGGTGCCAGTACCCTAGATGAACAAGCAAGTATGAATCTTCTTTCGGACTCATTGGTTACTATTGCAGGTTTATTCCAGGGTTTACTGAGAAAGCAGAGCCGCTACAGAAGAAAGCTCCAGAGAAGATATATTAGACTGAAGATCTGGATGGTGCTTTTCAAACTCTGAAGAGAGAGATCTGTTCGGAACTGGAGTTGGTCAGCCCAGACTTCTACTGACCCTTCATCGTGCAGACCAATGCCTTAGAGGTTGGACTTGGGGCTGTTCTGGCCCAGGAAGTAGACATGGAAAACCATCCGGTGGCATACATTAGCCAGAAGCTGTTCCTGAGAGAGAACAATTATGCAGTAATTGAGAAGGAGGCTCTATCTGTCAAGTGGGCCCTGGCAACCTTCCAGTACTATCTGTTATGACTACATTCCAGTTGGTCACTGACCACCAACCCCTTTAATGGATGTCTCAACATAAAGATTCCAAGCATGTGTAATGTGCTGGTTCCTTAGCCTTCAGCCCTTTAGCTATCAGGTGAGACTCGGTGAGACTCGGGCGGGCTGAGAGCATGCTAATGTAGAATTTTTGACCTGGAAGGTGGATCACAGATATACAGGACTTAAAGGCAGGACATTGAAGGCACTGAAGCCATAGAGAGAGACCCCTTGATAAAAAAATATTTAAGCTTTATTTCTGAGTTTAAGTCATGTGGGGACACAGACTTTATATGACAAATGGTCCATATATTCTTCTCTTAGGAGATGTTTATCTATGTAACCCCTTCTCCTTTTACCTACATATAGAAGTTGATGTGGGCATATGATAACGTAAATGACTTGGACCGTGTTGCAGCTGGAAGAGTGCCTCATATATACCTTATAAATATGAGGATGAGTGAACCTAGTGATTCGAAGAACACAGGAACAAATGCTACATTTACCACACTGTCTTTGGTGAAAATGTATATCTTCAAATGGATGCTTCAAAGGATCTGGAAGAGCTTACGGCACTAACCTTTCCTTATGGTTCTTGTTCCTGCAGTATGCAACAACCAATTTTTATTTCTGAAACAATCATGCCCCTCCAATATGTGCCAGTGCTTCCTAATAATCTTCTGTACTTGACTTGCTATGTACGAATATCTCAAGGTGCACACTAAAATCTGGTGCCTTCTTGTCTTGTCTCACTGTCAAAAAAATCACTCCTGGATTTCATACCATACACAGATATTTTAATAGTTTAAAAAAATCCCAGTGGATCCCTCAAGGGTCTGGACCGCTTAATACACACGCGAGGTTTTGTTGTTGGAGAAGAAGAACAAACAACACTTCTACAATCTGCAGGCAAAGGTGGAGGGATCATAGTGCAAATAGAGAAGATGCCGTCTCCTTTCTTGTATCCAGAGTTACAGCTTACTAAAGTTGATGCCCCACAATTGTTATACACTTCTCCTTTTTTACTGCCTCCGACACTTTCAGCTGAAAGATGGAACTCCCTGTATACATGCTATCTCTGAGGCCTCAATTCATGCCAATCTACTTATTTTCAGTGATTTCAACATTCATGTAGATGATTCTCACTGTACCCTACAGCAATGGGTGTCCTTCCCGACTCATAATGCAGGCCACACCTTGGACCTGATCCTCATCGTGACTCCCAGGTTTGCTCCTGTCACTCTGTACTGGTCCAATCATTCTCTTGTTCAATTTAACCTTTCTCTCACCCCTCCTTCCTTGCCGCCGGCCCCCACCCCTGGTAACTTGTCCAGAGCACTTTCTCAGGTTGACGTTAGCTCTTCTGTCTCTTCCAATTTCTCTTCAAAGTCACTTAATGAACAAATTGAGCCCTGGCATTCCATTCTAGAAAATTGTCCTGATTCAACTGCACCTAAATCCACTACAGAACACACACACCTTTCCACAAGGATCCTTGATTCACCCCTAGTCTTCGCCTCCTAAATTGTCGATACCACTGTGCTGAAAGACTGGAAGAAGTCTAAATCTGATCTGGCCCTGAAAGAATGCAGGGATCTACATTGGGCTTACAATTCCCAATTTAAAAGGCCAAAAAGAATTATATTATCCACAGACACCTGAAGTCTCCCAACCCTTCTCAGGAACTTTACTCTATTTATTGCCAATTCACTAACCCTCTTGCTTCAGCTTCGACTACTTTAGTGCCTCGGCTGAGGATCTGTCCTTGTTCTTTATTACTATAATTGCCACTCTATTGAGACTATTGCCTCCACTGACTCTGTCCTTGTCTTCTCTACCCCCACCACTGCCCCCCCCCCCCCCTTATCAACACTTCCTCTGGTCTTCTTTTCAGGCTCAAATTCCACTCTCTCAGAGAAAATTTTTTTCTTCCATGAAGTCCACTTTTTGTTCCTGTGACCCTATCCCGCCATCTTGGATGAAAATTCCTGAACTAGGTTTAATCCCATACTCCTTTCTATAATAAGTCTTAGTCTATCATCTGGACAGGTTCCCAATCTCTGAAAATGTGCTGTGGTCCGTCCCATTTTTTGAAAAAAATCTAATTTGGACCCCTCCAATCCTTGCCATTACTGCCCCTGTTTCTAATCTTTCTTTATGACCTAGGTTCTTGAAAAGGTTGAGTTTCATCAGGTTACCCTTCTCTGCTAAGGCTTTTGTATTACACCAAAGGAAATTGGGGTTCAGGACTCACCATAGCACAGAAACAGTAAAGCACTTCTTAGTGAAATCCATAGCCACCTTGACCAACATAAATTGTTCTGGCAGTCTCCCTAGACCTTAGTGTAGCTTAAATCTTGTTAATCATTCTTTACTCCTCTCTTAACTGTCCTCTCTTGGTGTTACTGACAAGGAACTCACTTGATTCACTCCTTTTTTTATCCCACCACTCTTTTCTGGTTTTCACTGCACCATCTGCCTCAAGCACTAGGGAACCTCGAGCACTAGGGAATTACACTGTGGTGTCCCTCCCTTTTGTTTAACCTGTTCCTAGGTCCCCTTGCAACCCTCATCCAGTCCTTCAGTATCTCAGTCTATTATTATGCAGACAACATTCTCCTTATCTACCCAACCTACCCGTTCTACTCTTGCCCCTCTTCAATTGCCCCATCCAAATCTACCTAGACTCAGCCACTCATTGATTATTGTCTGGCTCTTAATCTGGACAAAAACTGTCGCCTGTTGGTTTTCAGGTTCTCTGACCCCACCCCCATCCTCACCCCTCACTCTGCTTGGGTCGCAGATTTCCCCAGTCACTAGTTTTCGGTATCTAGGGATCTTTTAAGCTCTAAATATTGCACCTGACAAAAGTTTTTTCTTTTTTTACCAGCTTTCCACAGTTCGTCATCTTTTTAATCACAGTGATCTTCTTGCTCTTATTCTCTCTTTCTTCACCTCATGTCTTGACTACTGTATGTTGTTTACACAGGCCTACCCCAATCTTCTGTAAAACAATTACAAACTCTTCAGAATACTGCTGTCAGAATGCTGTGTCATGCCCGTCGCTCAGATCACATCACTCCTTTGTTAAAATAACTCCACTGGTTACTGTTGATCAGCGTATAATCTTTATGATAGCAACCTTAACTTTTAAGGAACTTGCTTTGGCCTACTGAATTACCTAGCAAGCCTCACCATCCCTTTCTCACCTGCTCGCACCCTTCATGATCTCAATGACCATTGCCTTGTCCTTTCCAGCCCCAAGACTGCCCACTATAAATCCACTAGGCACAGTTCTTTCTTCTTTCTATCGCCACATATATGGAACAATCTCCTGCATCCTCTTCATACTGAGTCTTCCTTTAAAAGCTTCAAGGTCAACCTGAAGGCCTGGCTTTTTAGGCAGGCTTTCAGAGGGTCAAACTGATTCGATGGCATGAGCTTCACCAGCTACAGACCTTCCTTTTTCTTTGCTTGTCTGTGTAAACTGTTTGGTGTGAATGTTGACCTTTACTATTTTTAATTGGAGGTCCTTTCCTGATTCAATTTATTTTAGCTTGTACACCGCTCTGTACTACTTTAGCAGCTAGTGCAGTCTAGCAAATTGAAACAAACTATAAACTATAAGCTTCTGTATACCCTTTCCCAAAAAATTGTTAGCTAGAGAACCCACCCACATATACAATGTAAAGTGTAGATTTCATTAACAAAGTAAAAAAGTAAGTCTAGCATTGATTCACCTTTCCCATGAAATAAACAATATCGATCAGCTGTGTGTGAAGAGTAGGCATGCTTTTATCATCCCTCAGTGTTGATGTCCCCTGGTTCCTGTATACTTCCTCCCACAGATGGTGAAAAAAAAAGCGCTATAAGATGACAAAGTCCAAGATAAACTGGTTTTAATTTTGCCGCACGTCCATTTTCCGGCACAACAGAAAGCCTTTTTTCCAGGCGTGCTGAGGAAATGGAACAGCGAGCATTCAAAACACACACCTATACCAGCGCAGGCCACTTTTAGGTGCACCTTAGTGAAAGGGCCTGCCCCTCTGTTAGTAAATTTTCAATTATGGCAATTTAAAAAGATGTTTTCAGGTCTGCTGCTTAAAATATTCACCTGGGGCCCTTTAACTAAGTGGCAGTAGGGCTACCGCTCATGTAGCATGCGCTAAATTGACACTACTGCCCAGTTGGCATGCCCACCCAGTGGTAATTTTGAAGCTGGCACGCCTATTTCCCACAGTAGAAAATATTTTTCTATTTTCTACCATGGGGGCATTCCTGGTGGTGATCAGCAGCACAGCCACATTGGTGCTCGCTGCATGAGTACCGTGTGTGTAGCACGTGAGCCCTTACTGCTAAGTCAATGGATGGCGGTAAGGGCTCAGGCATAAATAGCAGCACGCTACTTTTAATTGTAGCTCGCGGCCACTGCCCCCATTTAAAAAAGCCTTTTTTTTTCGCAAGCTGCGGTAAAAAATGGTCCAGCATGCGCCCAAAACACACACCAATACTACCGCAGGCCACTTTTACTGCGGCTTAGTAAAAGGATCCCTCAGTTTTTATAAAATATTTGACACAGAATGTCTGTCTCAGTTAATTTTACTCCACCAATTTACAAAATATGCACAAGCTGGAGTCCTGCGCACAGCTCCAATTAAGGCAGAATTGTCTTCTCTGTGGGATTTAGTTTTTATAACTGATTACCAAGCACATTGTCCCAATGGTTCTCAGAAATTGCAAACAGCCTATTATTGAGAATGTGCCCTATTAACAGAGGTCGTATAAGCAGCTCACTTTGCTAACTAATCTCATCAAATGTATAGTAGTTCAACAGGCAGAGGGACTGATAAGCAAGCAGTGTTTTCCAATTAAGTGAATCTGTTAACCTCTTGAACTATAAATAAACTGCAACAGCAACTCTTGATTAGGCATATTAAGGCTGACTTTCTTTGCAATCTTGGAACATAGGGATGCTTATGAAGATAATTCCAGAAGGAATTTGCAACCATTTTGGAAGTTTAAATGCTGCATGTAGAACTGTGTTCAATTCTCTTGCAGCACGTTTATTTTTTAAAGATCTCATTGCCGTCTCTGATTCTCTTTATCATAGTAACATAGTAGATGACGGCAGAAAAAGACCTGCATGGTCCATCTAGTCTGCCCAAGATAAACTCATATGTGTATACCTTACCTTGAATTTGTACCTGTCTTTTTCAGGGCACAGACCGTATAAGTCTGCCTCCCCTATCCTAGCCTCCCAACCACCAACCCCTCTTCCCCCCACCTGCTCCGCCACCCAATTTCAGCTAAGCATATCACCTCTTTCCTTGTCTCTGCCTTTGACAGTGACAAGGACAATTTGTTTACAATTCTATGGCCTCCTGATTCAATGTCCTCTTTGTCCCATGTCAAATAGCTATGGTTCCCCAAACAAAATTATATGAACTCCGTTCTTCTACTGTTTTTACTGCTTGAACAATCTGTTTCATATTAAGAAACTTGAGGGCCTTTGCAGAATCAAAATGCGACATTTCAGGTGATATTTTCCTTATAGTAAGGCTTAATTCCCATTCTAACTCTTGTGTTCTATTTAGTAGGAACACAAGAAAAGAATTCCCCAACATAGCACACCAAGGAATGCCTGCTTAGAATCAATTACCTAACATGCAAACTTAGTCTAAGAACAGACTGGAGATCACGTAGCTTTTCATTTTCAGGGGGTTTATTTGACAGATGAGCCCTTACTTGCTGACACATTACTCTTAATTGTTTTGCCTTTGATTATACTAATTTTTGAATTCTGAAACTGTTAGGTTCATATATACAAAATTAGATATGTGCATTGATTACCTCTAATCATTTGTAATGTCTTTTATGATGTTTATATGTATAGTGTTTGGTTCTTTTTACATTTTACTAAAATATTATTGTACTGTACACTACCACAGACTAATTTCTTGAAAAGGCGGTTTATAATTTTAATAAATAGCTATAAAATGAATCAGACTCTTAGTACATATTCATGGGGCAAATGAAGCACACCTTATACAGCTCCACAGTTGCTTTTACCCAGATGGACAATATTCTGTAAAGCATTCAGTCGCAAAGATATTCCATGCATAAAATTCAAATGCAGTGTTTGATCAGGATAGCAAGCTCATTCGATTCTCAGCACTTTGTTAATAAGATGATACCTTTTTCATTGGACACAACCCAATACACTTCCTGACTAGCTCTCAAAGGCTGCCCTTCTTCGTCAGATCGGAAACAAGCAAATGCTGGCAGATGACAGTATGTATATATATATATAAGTGAAACATCAAAGCACCCCAGCGACAGTCCACTGAATTGCAAACACGCTTGCTTTTTTTGAGTTCTTAATGAACATTCATCAACATATTTACAAACACTCGATTTTAAGAACTAGGTTAATTTGCTTAGAGGTCCTTTTACCAAGCTGCGGTAAAATGGGCCCTGCACTAATGGCAGGGGACATTTTTGTTCTACGCTGCGGCCCTTTTTACCCAAAATATGGCATGGCCATGCAGTAAGATTTCACCTACTGTGTGGCCATGCAGGAGGGAGCATTTAACGCCATCCATCATGGTGGCACTAATGGCTCCCGTACTAACCGGGCGGTAACTGGGTAGCATTCATCGCTGCCCGATTACCACCAGGTTAGTGCTATGCTAGAAAATAGCTAGCTAGTTTCCCTAGCACAGCAAATGGTGCATGCCGGGGCTGGAACTACCACCGGCGCCCGTGTTGGGCAGACGGTAGTTCCACATTAGCTTATCACCACTCTATAAAAAGGGCTCCTTATTTTGGTTACCAATTCGAAGTCCTTGAGGACTGGAATTAAGAACCCCCCGTTTTGTGCCATCACTTATTATTACTTTTTTAAAATTGAAATTTAAACAAATTAAGTACAACAAAGTACTCCTAAGGTAAACAATCTAGTCCACATCATGGAAGGAGGTAGGGGACAAAATAAAAGAAAACAAAAAAAGAACATAGGAAATGTAGATCAATAAGTCATACTATTACCTGGAAAAAACTAAGGTGATCTAGTGTTTTTTTTCTGCTCATGATCAAATGAATTTACTTCCCTATCGGTTAGCAACCTTTCCAACTGGTCTGGTTCAAAGAAGACAAAACTTGTATCTAGAAATGTAACTAAGCATTCTGATTGACATTTCAAGAAAATGGTGGCACCAAGGGCCAAAACCCTTGGTTTCAATTGAAACAATTGATTATGTCTAGACTGAGTAGCTCTAGGAACATCCAGAAAGATCTGCAGTTTCTCTCCACAAAAAAAAGGAAATCTGTCTTTTTAGAGTAATTTTTCCAAATCATAACCTTATCTGCTTCGGAGGAGAAAGAAACCAAGGGAGTCTTTTACTAAGGCGCACTCACGTTTTTAGCACATGCTAAAATTGTGAGTGCGCTAAATGTTAAAGACGCCCATAGGAATGCATTGGCGTCTCTAATGTTTAGCGCACCCACAATTTTAGCATGTGCCAAAAAGGTGAGCGCACTGTCGTAAAAGACCCTCCAAGAGAGTGGATTGTGATGTAATATTGTCCTGAGTAGTTTCTAAAAAGTCAGTTAAATGTATCAGATCATCTGTAACACACAAAACATCAGGCTTCATCTCATCTTGTCCACTCCTAAGAACGTTCTTATGCAAATAATGCCATTTATTTATAGCTATCTTTTCAGCATTAGATAAAGCAAAGACTTCTTTAAAAAAATTTCCTCAACAATATATCTACATATAATTTATTTATTTATTGGTGCCATTTCTGTCCCATTGAACTCAGGTTCAATGTGGTTTACAATATAAACATAAAAGAAAAGAAATAAATGTGAGCTACATTTAAAGAATAAATCATAAAAAATATTATAAAGGAAGTGATGGGGCAAATTCAGTAGGGCATCAGAAAGAAGTGAAATATAAGGAACTAAATAATATTCAGCACTGAGTTCTAACATTGTTGAAGATTAAGCTAAAAGTTTTTAATAAATTATGAAATACCCCTCCGAAGGGACACCACCTTGTAGTGGTGGAGGGGCTTCCGTGTTTCAATGACTCAGAGGGCTATGCTGAAGGGTTACCTATATCAGACAGGCCTCTGAGGAGAAACCAGACAAAGAGTGTCCCAAATTAGGGAGAGTGGAAAGATGATGACCTGAAGCTCGTACGCTCAACGGTCCAGCTGTCCTCTGAAGTTCTTTGTTTACTTGAAATTTCCTCTCTGCATTTGCAGTTACCTTAACTAAGAGGAAGGGGACAATGGGGGGTCAGCCGCAGATGACCAGCGTTTTGTCCCCTGTGCAGCAAGTGTGGGACAGCTGCGCGATGTGCTGCCCACAGATGACTGGGTTGATGAGTCCTTTGATTAGCGCCGGCGAAGGAGCGTCAATGCTCTTGGACCTGGAAACAACTTCATCACTCCCGAGTCATTTAACCACCATGTCCAAAGGAGTGGAGGAGTGAGTTAGGAGTGTATGCTGAAACGGAAGTCGTTTACAGCTGAACCCGTGTCGGCGGTGCCACTCCTAAACCTGTAAGAGCTATCAGCTTGGAGTTTTGGGCTCCCATGGAGGTTACATTGAATATCATCTGGAAGGTGCTCCAGGACCTAACGGTGGTAGTAAATAATTTTGCTTCAGATATAATCGTATTAGTGAGCCACATGGATAATTGAATCGAATCCTTTGAGAATGAAAAATTGATACAGCAAATTAAGTTCTACAGGAGTAGGAAACGGTTAAGATTTTGAAAATGATAATAGACCAGAAAAATTTGAACAAAATGAATATTATTACAGATGATTAATATCGAGGTTGTTGTTTTCCCAGAGTTCCGGGTATGACTCCTAAAGTGTTTTCCTCTGAAATGATTCCTCTTAGTATATTAAGTCAAAAGGAGTGAAGCCTGTGAAACTGAGATTACCTTAATCAGTGGGAATTGGATTAGAGATTCAAGTGTTTGTATTGTTAAATAATTTCTGGTTTTAAAAGAGAAAAAAATGAAATCAGGTGTATTATTTCCAATAATATTGGACAATAAGTATGTTTCCAACGAAATTAATTGACTATACATCGTCTTGGGTTTGAAGAAGCCAACCAGACAATCAATGTGGAATAATGATTCAGATAAATAATAACTGAGGTTAATCAGGTTAATACCACGTTTTCTTGGTTTACTGTTGTTTAATTGATCTCTTTGTCTTGTTTCACTCTCCCTATTTCATTTTGTGGTCTAAGAAAGAGAAAGATTTATATAATCCATTTATCTAGTTGAGATTGTTTTCCGCTAATATTATATTAATGTACAGTCATCTCTGTATTACTGTTTGCAAGTGACCCTTGTGAAATGAAAAATTATAAATAAATGATTAAATAAAAAAAATAAATTATGAAATAACCCATAATCACTAGTATATCTAATTTGTTTAGGAAGAGAATTATAGATTATAATAATGAACATACGGGAGAATTCAAAAACGAAATCAGGTGTATTATTTCCACTAATATTGGACAATAAGTATGTTTCCAATGAAATTAATTGACTATACACCGTCTTGGGTTTGAAGAAGCCAACCAGACGATCAATATGGAATAATGATTCAGATAAATAATAACTGGGGATAATCAGGTTAATACCACGTTTTCTTGGTTTACTGTTGTTTAATTGATCTCTTTGTCTTGTTTCACTCTCCCTATTTCATTTTGTGGTCTAAGAAAGAGAAATATTTATATAATCCATTTATCTAGTTGAGATTGTTTTCAGCTAATATTGTATTAATGTACAGTCATCTCTGTATTACTGTTTGCAAGTGACCCTTGTAAAATGAAAAATTATAAATAAATGATTAAATAAAAAAAATAAATTATGAAATAACCCATAATCACTAGTATATCTAATTTGTTTAGGAAGAGAATTATAGATTATAATAATGAACATACGGGAGAATTCAAAATCTCAGATTAGTAGCTCTAACTTGGTTATCCAACATTTCTAATTTTCTATGGAGGACTGGCCTAGTGGTTAGGGTGGTGGACTTTGGTCCTGAGGAACTGAGTTCAATTCTCACTTCAGGCACAGGCAGCTCCTTGTGACTCTGGGCAAGTCACTTAACCCTCCATTGCCCCATGTAAGCCGCATTGAGCCTGCCATGAGTGGGAAAAGTGTGGGGTATAAATGTAAAAAATACCAACTATCTTTAATCCCAGATGTTCCTGTATGTTGGAGTAAAGCAATCTGAGAGTCTGATTTCTTAAAAGAGATTTCTAACTGATGAATTTTACAGGCCAAATCATTAATCTTAGAGACCACTTGAAGACATAGAATTCTCGGACTGGAATTTGCAGCAATGCTTCAGTCCTCTTCACCACTTTCCAAAAATCAATTAAAGTTATCTGTGAAGCCTCAACTTTCACTATTGGAACTTCCTTAGGAAATGTAATTGCCTTCAGAGGGCATGCAGCTAAAGATGACTGTGGTGGTCACTGTTGTAAAGCCAAAATCTCCTTATTAGGGGAAAAATCTTCTTGGGATAAATCCCCCATTAGAAATTAGATAGGGGGAAACGGGTGGGCCAAGGGATTGTCTATATCCTGAACTCAAGGAAGTGACCACTGTTGGAGAGGAAAGAGTAGTCTTAGGGCCCTGTTTACTAAGCTGCACTGTAGGTGCGCTAGCATTTTTAGTGTGGACTAAAAATTAGCACGTGCTAACGCTAGAGACACCCCAACTCTGGCTGTAAAAACTAAGGGTCCCTTTTACTAAGACCAGAGGCATATCTGCGTGGGGCCACAGGGGCCTGGGCCCCCCGCAGATTTCGCCCTGGCCCCCCTCCCCGCCGTCAACCCTCCCCCACTGCTTACTTTTGCTGGTGGGGGCCCCAACCCCCGCCAGCCGAGGTCCGACCCGCAGTCTTCATATTTCGTCTTCCTCCGACTCCTCCGTGGCCATGCTGTAAGTAACCCTGCTGATTTGTTGAATCCAGTTCGGATTCTGACGTCGCAGCACATTGTACGCGCATACAACTTGCTGCGATGTCAGACTCTGAAAATATTTTCTACCGTGTGTTTGGGCACACGCCAAAAATGGAACTACCACCTAGGGCATGCAGTAGTGCTAATTTGATGCACGTTGGCACTTATGTGTCTTTGTAAAAGGGCCCCTAAAGCTGGTACTGGCCTGACTTGTACAGTCTATGTCCCTCATATAGCAATCCATTTTAGGATGGGCTGGTGAGGGCTTTGACGGACATTCCAGTAATTTGGAACACAAGGACAATGCCAGGCAGACTTTTACAAATGACATGGCATGGCAGATGTGGATAGGCTGGAGCGGGCTTTGATGGCAACTCCAGTAGTTGGAACATAAGGACAGAGCCGAGTAGACTTCTATGGTCTATGTCCCAGAAACACCAAAGGCAGACCATGATCAAGCATATAATCTCACGTTCATTGTTGATTTTAATCTTGAATTGATGTTGCTATTTTACTATGCATGTATCCCTGACTGTTTTATGTACTTGTTGGTCTGCATTATTTATTTAATTGCATTTGTATCCCACATTTTCCCACCTTTTTGCAGGCTCAATGTGGCTTACAATACATCTTGAAAAATAGAAGACATTAGAAAATAAACATTTAGTATTACAGAGGAATCTTGGGCAATGTGATAATGAAAAAGCAAGATAATAGTATAACAAGCAGATATTATAAGACAGTTTTAAATACATGTAGAGGAATTGTGTGTGTTCACATTGGTTGATCTTTTTGGTATGCCTTGTTAAAGAGATGGGTCTTCAGCAGTTTGCAGAAGTTCATTAGTTCGTAGATCGTTTTTAGGTTGCGCAGCAATGCGTTCCATAGCTGTGTGCTCAAGTAGGTAAAGTTTGACGCATGCATTAGTTTGTATTTTAGACCTTTGGTTTCAATAAAGATATTTAAAAAAAGAAATCTATGCATGTCTCCTCAAGCTAGCCTCTTTTTGCGCCCAGGAATGTGTTTCCTCAATCTCTGTGGAAGATGATTTACACTTTTAAGGGGGTAGGTGAGGGCAATTTTCATCAAACTCAATTTAATCAGATATATCAATGTTTATTCAGGGCAGTGGAACATCATTTTGGTTGGGGAAGGGGAAGGGGAGGCACCAATTAACTAAAATTCATCCTCTTAAGCTCTCTGCTTGATGGGAAACAAACAGTTGGTCAGTCTGTGGTCCATTGTTCCACAGCCTACGATTTCTGTGAGTATATGACTTCAAACTTGTTCTCTTTATGTATTAAATGGCATGGAACATAGGGTATCCTAAGCTGTCTGTGCTTGAAAAACTGTATGCAAAACTTTAACTTTATGCACACCTCCTTGTGAGAAGATTTAGTTTTAAGGTATGTTGCATATATTCTTATTTGGTTAATAAGAATATATGCAACATATAAACATACAAACATATATGCAAGAATATATGAACTCCTATCATGATTTTTTAACACTGGAATTTGGATGATTTGAGCTTTTCTTGAGTGACTACAATTAGCAATCATGTTTGCAGTCAATCTGCAAATGAAAGGGAGGACATTTCCACCTGCGTAAATTGAGTAACTGAAATTGGCGTTTGCTGTGAATTAGTTTTATTATGTAATTATATTCAGTTTTTTATTGTATAATTGGACATGCAATCAGAGAATGGAAGATTTTTCAGGATGAAGCAGCTCTATTATTTATCACATGCTACACATTAGAAAACATTTCAGTCAGCAATGGGTTGTGAAGAGCATGAGGTGGTCTTAGTTTTTTTTCAGGTGTATTTGATTCCCATGAGGTATGCAACACTGAAGACTTGAAATGTTAAGCATTTCTCACTGATACAAAACTGGAGAATCTCATTGTGTTAAATTACATTGAGTCGATATTTAGGAGGTAGTGAGCACTTAAAAAAGGATCATTGTCACCAGCTAAGTTAGACCCAGATATTCAATGCTGGACCTATCCAGACACTGAATTAGAAACTGGTTGACAGATGCCAGAGGGTGGTGATCAATGGCATTCACTTGGAGAAAGGAAAGGTGAGTAGTGGAGTGCCTCAGGGATGAGTGCTGAGGCTGATTCTGTTCAATACATTTGTGAGCAACATTGCTGAAGGGTTAAAAGGTAAAGTTTGTCTTTTTGTGGATGAGACTAAACCACATCAAAGAAATCCTCACAATTACACACATACAAGGGGGGGGGGGGGGGGGGTTACATTAGCAAGGCTCAAATTTTGTCCTAAAAGAAAGTTATTTTCTGTTCTTTGCCTGCTGGAGAGGTGCACTGCTACTGACCTGAATTAGGTGTTAAAGTTTCTTGAAGAGATATGTTTTGTTTTTTTATTCAATCAGAGAAAAAGAACTTTACAAGTTAAACACTTGAACATGAAATACGGAAAGGTAATACAATGGGGCATCAAAGAAAAATATCCCATTTTCAAACAAGAAAAATGTCCATCTTTTGTTTTGAAAATGAGCATTTGCTAGACATTTTGGTGCTCAGTGTATCTATCTTATAGGACCATTTTTGGAAAAAAAAAAAACAAGTCCAAGGGAAAAACACACAAAACCAAACCATTGGGATATATGGGAGGAGGGGCAACATTCTTACTAGACTGGCCACATTGACATCCCAGTAGAGCAGTGGAGCACCGTAGGGAGCACTCAATGGACTTCACATAAAAGCTCCCAGCTACACATTTCACTATTACCCCCTTATATTGAGCCCTCCCAAACCCACTGTACATCACTATAATAGCCCTTATGCCTGCAGGAGTCACCTATATGTAGATACAGTAGGTTTTTGGTAGGTTTTGGAGGGCACACACTTTCCACCACAATATTTTGATGTTTTTTTTAGGAGAAAAACAACCAAATGCTGCTTTATGCTATTTTTGAGACATTTTTCTGTTTTGAAAATGAACTCCAGCGTGTTCTATCATTCAGTATCACTATTGCTTAAATAATACAGCCTATTAATCAACAGTGCATACTATTGCATAACAGTGTGTACTATTTTTCAATAGAACACTTAAGAAACAGCATCTATTAGTCAACAAGTGATGGCACAGATAAAAAGAAAGCCGAAATTAAAGACACAAAGAGAAGAAAACATGAATTTGGGAGTTTTCCTGTCATCTTGATTTTAAAATGGCATCAACAACATTCCTCATGTTGTTTTAAATGAATGCATACCTGTATTTAAAACAAACCTGGTTTTCTACAGTTTGCAGCACTTTGAAGGAGTCACAAACTGCTTTTGGTAAACAGACGTGTAGATTACCTATACATTTATGGAAGAGCATTATTCCAGGGGCAGCAGAAATGTGTTCTTTTTAAATTATGGTTTATTATGTGTTCTAGCCTTTAATACATCATGTCTAAAAGGAGAAGCACAACAGTAAATCAGGAAGTACTTATTTGCAACTTAGGTGTAATGGTCTGTTATGCTTTTGAGTTGCATTCCCAGTAGGTTCAAAAAAATCTAATTTACACAGTGAAAACATGCCACACAAGCAGGAATATACTGGTTTGCTCGGGTTTTTATTAGAAGCAAAGATCCTAGACATTGGGATCTGATGTATTCTTTTTAGAAGATAATGTCGAGTTTGGAAAAAACAGGGATTATAGCATCAGTACTTATTCAGCATTGTTGTCCTCAGTGCTTTTTTTGTAGAAAAAAGGGTGCCAGTATTCATTATGGGCGGGGTCACCACATATGACTCCACCCCTATTATAGCCACACCCAAATTAGCCACACTCCTTATACCAGCCATGGCACATATAAACAGACATCATTGAAAATATTATACTAGTATAGGAGAAAAAAATAACGTGATTTTTTTTTCATTATAAATAATTTCCGTAAGCTGTTACAGCTCCAGTATACCCAGTGCAAAATAAGACAGCAGATGTAAATTCTCAAATTGGACATATTCCAAACACTAAAATGAAAATAAAATGATTTTTTTTCTACCTTTGTTGTCTGGTGACTTTGTTTTTCTATCCATATTGGTCCCAGTCTCTGATTCTGCTGCTTTCTATCTGTTCTCTTAACCCCGTTTCCAGGGCTTCCTTTCCATATATTTCTTTACTTTCCTCCTTTCTTTTTCATTTCTTGCCCTACATCCATAAGTAAAAGCTGGGTCCTCCTCCATGGAATTGACTGGAGGAGGTATAATGTGGATCCAGCTTTTGCCTATTTTCTCCATCCATGTGCAGTTTTTCTCCACTCTTCCCTTTCCCTCACCTCCATCCATATGCATCTTCTTTTTTTTTTCCTCCTCTCCATCCATGTCCAGCACTTCTCCTCTCACCTTCTCTCCATCCATGTCCAGCATTTCTCCTTTATCCCCGCCAACTCCTCCATCCATCCATGTACAGCAATTCTCCTCTATCTCCTGCTCTCCTCTCCATCCATTTCCAGCATTTCTCCTCTCTCCCCTGCCCTCCCCTCCCATCCATGTGCATCTCCTTCCTGTCTTCCCTCCCCTCCATCCATGTCCAGCATGTCTCCTCTCTCCCCTGCCCTGCCCTCCCATGTCCAGCGATTCTCCTCTATCCCCTGCCATCAATGTCCAGTGATTCTCCTCTCTCTCCCCTTCGCTCCCCTCTCATCCATGTCCAATGATTCTCCTCTCTCCCCTGCCCTCCCCTTCCATCCATGTCCAGCAAATCTCTCTTCGCTGACCTCCCTTCCCATCTATGTCCAGTATGTCTCCTCTCTCCTCTGTCCTCCCCTGCCATCCATGTCCAATGATTCTCCTCTCCCCTGCCCTCCCCTCCCATCCATGTCCAGTGATTCTCATCTCTCTCCTGCCCTCCCCTCCATGTCCAGCGATTCTCCTCTCTCCCCTGCCCTCCCCTCCCATCCATGTCCAGCGATTCTCCTCTCACCTGCCCTCTCCTCCCATCTATGTCCAGCAATTCTCTCTTCCCTCCCCTCCCATCCATGTCCAGCATGTCTCCTCTCCCCCCTGTCCTCCCCTCCCATCCATGTCCAGCATGTCTCCTCTCTCCCCTACCCTCACCTCTCATCCATGTCCAGCGATTCTCCTCTCTCCTCTTACCGCCCATCCTATCCATGTCCAGCAATTCTCTCTTCCCTGCCTTCCCTTCAAATCCATGTCCGGTGATTCTCCTTTCTCCCCTCCCCTCCATGTCCAGGAATTCTCCTCTCTCCCCTGCCCTCCGTCCTCTCCATGTCCAGCAATTTGTTCAAAGCCCAGCCCCCCGCTCTCCCTCAGCTCCCTGACTTTCCTTGAAATCTTTAATTTGCCCGAAGTCGTGGCAAACCAGCAGTAAAAACAGCTGGCGGGCAGGCAGGCTTGCTTCCTCGTCACTTCCATTCCCTCTCAGTGTGTCCTGCCCTCATGGAAAGGAAATTACATCAGAGGAAGGTGGGACGCGCTGAGAGGGAAGGGAACCGACAAGGAGGCAAGCCTGCCTGCCCGCCAGCTGTTTTTACTACCGGTTCGCCACGACTTCGGGTAAATTAAAGATTTCAAGTAAAGTCGGGGAGCTGAGGGAGGGCAGGGGGAGGGGGAGCACGGGTGCACGAATGGAAGGGAATGGGCAGGTAAGCCGAACCTCTCAAAAAAGGTGCCGGTACACCGTACCGGCGCGTACCGGCACAAAAAAAGCACTGGTTGTCCTAAATTCACAACCCGAGCATTCAGCACACACTCAGACATAAATTCCTGTGTTACATATTAATACACTACAGCCCACTTTTGACAAAATTGGATTTTATTTAGGCCGTAGCCAGGAACATCTAACATTGTATTTCTAAACAATAATAAGTAACATATTCCATTACTTGTAATCGGGTGGGTGGGTGGGTGGGTTGGGTCACCTCTGCTCTTCATGTGCTTGCTGGTCACAAAATGACTCCCTTTCCTTGACCTTCCTGTCCCTTGCCCCTCCTTTTTTCTTCTTCCCTCCCCTTTCACTTTTAACCCCTTCCTCACGTAATTCTCTTGCAGTTGTTCTTTGTCCTGACCCTCTCCTAACCCCCTCCCCCCTCCCTAGTGTTTGTTGGCCGTCAGCTCGTTTGTGTGCGCCCCCCCCCCCCACCTTATTGGGTTTGCCTAGTTCTCGACAGGCCATTTTTTAATCAACAACAAACACTTATTGAAACCTCTTCATAAAACTAATAAGTTTTTATGATTTTTCTTTAAATATAGTGAATAGTGCTCAGAACTGAATGCTTAACAGAACCCCAGGAGCCATCTCCTCTAATTAGCACTGCATACCACCATCATTGCACTAGTATCCACCATCATACCAGTGTTCATAGTCCACAGTTAGTCGACAACATACTTTGAACAATTTAATACAATCTGTATTGAAATGCCGAAAAGCAACTTATCTGTAAACGTAGGGGTTTTTTTTTTCAGTCGTGCAAGTTCTCAATAACTAATGTTCTCCTCTCTTAAACTTGGCTCTTGTACCGCATTCAATTCAATCCTCTATGAAAGTGTTCATTCCCATAATATCTTTTCAGCCTCAAAGTCTCTCTTTGTCCTCTACATGCTGACATGTTTCACCATATCTGGCGTCTTCAAGAAAACGTTAGCTGAAAGTAAACCCCAATATTGTGACTATCACTATATCACTATGAATAAAAATAAAATGGTGTCAATCTCAACCTATCAGTCCATTTTTTATGTCAGGATTTCTGAGGTTCCACAGTATTTTTACATTCATTGCTAATGCAAATGACAAAAAGATCTAAAGTGGTTTTTTTTCTTAGTGGGAATTCTTTAAAGGGGCTTGAACAGGTCAACTCCTATTCCCCAATGATCTTTTGGAATTCTCTTGTTCCTTTTCCATCACTCAAAATAACTTTTGTATTTATTAATTCTTTGTTTCAGCTTACAGTTTGTTTGCTTAGGTCATAAAAGCCTCTTGTCTTCCCTAATCGTTCCTTAGCGTTCTCCTTCTATCTCCCCTCTTTGTCTTTGCTGTGTTTGTGTTTCTTTCCTGTCAATTAATAGAGTTCCTTTTCTTTTCTTGATGTAGTCTGTACACTGTTTTGTTTTGTTCTGTACTATGTATAATCACACATTTAATTGTCTTTTTGGACATCATAGATGCCAGCTCTGTGGGTGCTGCAGGTGCACAAGCCCCCCAATATTGAGTCAAATCCTTCCCTGTGTCTGTAGGAGATGTCATTTGTGCTGAGTTTAGCACCTCCAACTGAATAGAGAGTAAACCAAGCTATCAAGTTCTACGGATTACATAAACATATGAATAGCAAGGTAAGGAAGTCAGTTTCCCCCTGTTCTTTGTATGTATAATACGTTCTTTAATATGTTATATAATGTATTAATTGACTGGAGGAAAAGACCTCAGACAGCCTGCTTGTTAAGCAATTATGATGAAAGCAAAGGTTGTATTTCACAATCATCAGTCCAAAAACCTCCAGTGCTTTTTAAATAAATATATGCAAGTGCAAAGAACAAACAAAAACATGTCAAAACACTTATCTTAAATGAAAATCCCAACAGGGCCACCATTTCACAACGGCTTCATTAAGTATTTTTTCAATGGCTTGGAAGTTCCAGCAGTGTCAAAATTATTCGGTCAGTAATCTTTATTCCATACGGCTACTGATCACCATGGGTTTAATTTACTACAAAAACAAAAAGTAAAAATTGCAATAAGTGCAATAAGCCATTTAAAAATTGTGAGCAGAGAAGACAATCGATTTATAGATCTGCACGGCTGCTAGCACACTTTTTCAGCACAACAAGATCAAAATGGCTGACATTTAAAAAGAACATCATCGGGACTATCTGCCCAATCCAATGAATGGAAACATATGAGGTCACCTGATACAATAGAAAATTAAGTGGAGGAGTAGGCTAATGGTTAATGCAGCAAGCTGAGATCCTGGTGAACTGGGTTCAATTCCCACTGCAGCTCCTTGTAACCTTGGTCAAGTCATTGAACCCTCCATTGCTTCACATACAAAAAAAACTTAGGACCTTGTTTACTAAGGTGCAGTAATATTTTTAGCATGTGCTAACCATTTAGATGCCCATAGGAATATTATGGGCATATACACGGTTAGCACATGCTAATGCTTAGTGCTCTAAACATGCTAATGCACCTCTAGCATGGCTTAGTAAACAACGCCCTTAGAGTATGAGCCTACTAGGCACAGCAAAAGTATCTGCATATCATGTGCACAGTGCTGTATATGTCTAGTAGGACTATAGAAATGATTAGGAACAGTAGGAGACTTGGCCAAGGTCACAAGCAGTGAGATAGGAAGTCTGGTTTCTCTGGCTCCTAGACTACTGCTCTAACCTTTAGGCTACTCCTCCAGTTTATGAACATAGTAACATAGTAAGTGACAGCAGATAAAGTCCTGAATGGACCATCCAGTCTGCCCAACAGTCACATTCATTATCAATTCAAGATTTAAATCAACAATGAACATTATATTATTTACTTGGTCATGGTCTTTCTTTGGTGTTTCTGAGACATAGACATAGAAGCCCACCTGGCTCTGTCTTTATGTTCCAACTAGTGGAGTTGCCATCAAAGTCCACTCCAGCCTATCCAAATCTCTCTTGTCATTTGTGGGACAAAGACTGTAAAAGTCTGCCTGGCACTGTCCTCATGTTCCAAACCACTGGAGTGTCTGTCAAAGCTCTATCCAGCCCACCTTTAACCGGATCGCCATCTGCGGGACTCAGACTGAACAACCTAGCCCAGCACCGGCCTTAGTTGATGTAGCCAGTCTCCATCTAAGCACCACTTGACATGCAAACACATATGCAAACCTTTAAATTTTGGTGTTTTTATATCATTTATTTTCTAATTAGAGATCCTCTGTGTTCATCCCACGCCTTTTTGAATTCCGCCATAGTTTATTTTCCCACCACATCCTAGGGAGGTCATTCCAGACATCCACCACCCTCTCTGTGAAAAAGAATTTTCTGACATTACTCCTAAGTCTACCACCCTGCAGCCTCAATTCATGTCCTCTAGTTTCACCACTTCCCCTTCTCTGGAAAATATTTGTTTCTATATTAATACCTAGATTAGTGTGCATTTTATTAGGAATATCCTGAAAATCAAAGTAGATGTGTGTCCATGGGGATTGGAGGTTGCCAAACCGTGGTCTAATTGGTAAAAAATATACTATTGGAATTTGTTAGAGCTGTACAGTTTTGTTTTGTATTTTTGTATGCTCGTTTCATTGAATTGTCACTTTTTTTTTTTTTTACATTCCACTTTGGGATAAAAACAAATTGTAGGGGAGGAGGGGCACTTTTAGCTGTATGCACTAAACTTATCCAAAGCACAAACACTCCTAAACCTCTCTATTGCCCTCTATATTATCCCACCAATGGATCAAAACTGGGGTAGGAGTGATATCCAGTTACTCTTTCCTCACTAGGATCCTTTTAGATGTTAACACCAGTGTGTCCAAAGTGACTGATATTGCTTCTGAAAATTTTCAAACCATGGAGGGGGTAAGCTGTGGGAGGAGATTTAAGCCAGATTTGGAGGTGAGGGCTTTGTTTCATGATGGGTGTTGGGGATGAGCCAGACTGTTAAAAAGGAAACAATATACAAAACACTATGATTTTATTAATTTTTCTTTCATTATCATCATTCGTGACCATTTCATGCTGTTTTATGGGTTAGCTTTTCAGGTAAGTGATATAGTTCAAAATTGTCCTTCTAATTCAGGGGCCCTTTTATTAAGCTCTTGTAAGCACTAACGTGTGCTTAACACAGGTTAAAATCCACTACTGTGGGACACATTCAGGCATACCGTGGTAGTTTTCGGGTCTGCACACGCTTTCCACATGTTAAAAAATACTTTGTATTGTTTAGCGCTGGGGGCATAGTAGGAGCCCTTACCACCTAAAAGATGTCAGTAAAGGCTCCCATGCTAATGGCCATGTACTAATTGGGGAATTAGCATTTGGCCATTAATTGAGGAAAAGGAAAATGCTGCCATCTTACAGCTGCACTAAAAATGGCCTCAGCGCTTGGGAAACCCATGTGCTAGTCATAACACAGAGCACTTTTTAGCACCTCAGTTTTATAAAACAAATACTATAGAATTATAATTTGAATCAAGATATTATACAACCGCAACTTTCAAACAAGGCATATATGTGTAAAGTCTAGGGGGTCCTTTTACTAAGATGTACTGAAAAATGGCCTTTGGTAATGTAGACACGTGTTTTGGGCGCGCGCAGAATTATTTTTTAGCGCACCTACAAAAAATGCCTTTTTAAACATTTTTGCCGAAAATGGACGTGCGGTAAAATGAAAATTGCCGCGCATCCATTTTGGGTCTGAGACCTTACCGCAAGCCATTGACCTAGCGGTAAGGTCTCACACAGTAACTGGGTGGTAATGGTCTACACGCGTCAAATTCCACTTGACTTGCATAGCTGCCGCACTTCAGAAAATGTAAAAAATATTTTACGCGCGCCAAAATTGAAATTACCGCAAGGGCCACGTGGTAACCGGGCGGTAACTCCAATTTGGCATAACTCCAATTTGGCATTTCCTTTTGAAATCTGACTCAGGAAATGTACCTGAATAGACTGGTAACTACTATTTGTGCAGGTACTTTTTCCATGAAAACCTTCATGCATGCTTTCAAAAATAAAAAATGTGCACTCTCCTCCCCAGCATGTTCCTAAAAAACACATAGGGCTAGATTGTATATACTGTGCCAAGATTTCCATGTGGAAATTGAAGCATATTCTACAAAGTACGCTTTAATTTATGGGCACTTTATAGAATACTAGTAAAAAAGGCCCGTTTCTGTATGAAATGAAATGGGCGCTAGCAAGGTTATCCCCCCTCCCTCTCTCCCTCTGTCCCCTCCAAGTCCCATGGCCCCCTTTCTTCCCCTCCGATTTCCTTTCCAGGCCGTCCTCCCTCCCCTGCAACTCACCACTTTGCCCATAAGTTTCCAGGTGTTCTCTACAGGCCTGATTGGGGGTGCTGTTTTCTTTTTTGTTATTTTTTTTACAGGTGGTGCATTCCCCCCCTCAGAGTTCCAGGCCCCCTCCCCTCTCCTCTGAGTTCCAGCCCCCTCCCTCCTTCTCTCCCTCCTTCTCTCTCTCTCCTTCCCCCTGTCCGTCCTCCGAGTTCTGGTCCCCCCTCCCTCCCCCCCCGAGTTCCAGACCCCCTCGCCCCACCTCCAAAATCGCCACCTCCTTCTCTCAGTGTCACAGACACGTCCTTGCGATTCCTCCACCCGCGGCCCTCCCCTACACTGGCCCCGCCCATCCCCCTACGTGCACATCGCCCCCTTCAAAATTGCCAAACCCCCTCTGCTACCCTCCCCTCCCCCCTTCTTACCGGGGTCCCGGCGGTAGCAGTGAAGAGTGAGCAGGCTCGGCGAGTCTGCTGCCTTCCCTTCTCTTCGCTCTCAGCTCTGACTATGGTCCCGCCCTCATTTCCTGTTTCCGCAAGGGCGGGACCAGAGTCAGAGCTGAGAGCGAAGAGAAGAGAAGGCAGCAGACTCGCCGAGCCTGCTTGCTCTTCACTGCTGCTGCCAGGACCCCGATAAGAGGGGAGGAGGGGAGGGTAGCAGAGGGGGTTGGCGATTTTGGAGGGTGTCGTCAGCAGGTGGTTATGATCCCTGTGAGACACATTCGAACATTCAAGTAGCAAATTTATTATATTAGATGTCAAGCGCTGGGCTACGCAACTCAATTTATTTGCGGTCAGTTACGCCAGCTAAAACCTGTTGTAAATTCTGATGCTGAAATTTGGCATGGAGTGGGCGTATTCTATAACAATGTGCGTACATTTTAGAAACGCCCACAACCCACCCATTCTATGCCTCAACTACGCCCACTGTTCAACGATGTGACTTAGAATTTACGCACACCGTGTTACAGAATACGCTTAGGAAGTAGAGCATGTAAGTTCTAATTAATGCCAATTAGTGCCGATAATTGCTTGCTAAAATCCAATTATCAGCACTAATTAGGTTGTTAACCAATTAAGTTATGCACATTGTTATAGAATACTCTTTGATTTCCATTTGGAAATCTCTATGCGATATATAGAATCCCAGGGATATTGGCTATATACACATATGTGAATCAGTGTATAACCTGGGTAATTTTCATACAAGTGTCTTTGAGCATTAACTTTTAACTCAGACACTTTAGGATGCCTGCTGTACTGGAATCCAAGCATATGGAGGACATTTGTATAAAGGGGTGTCTTTATAGAGCTTAGTACATGGGGAAAACACACGTAAGGGCTCACTAAGGCCACTTTTTACTGCAGCGTAGTAAAAGGACTCTACAGCATGAATCATGTTGAAAATTCTACGTATTTTTGACATTTTGAAAGAGAATAGTGTTGAAGGACTGGGGTTTTGTTTGACAGCCCAAGGGAGGAGCAGCAGTGGCTAGGCCAGTGGAGTAACTATGGGTGGGCATGGGTGGGCACAGGCCCACCCATTCTTGCCTCAGGCCCACCCAGTCTAGTGATCCCCAACTGAACTCATTGGCGGTGCCTCACGCCTCTCTCATTCTCTCTCACCCTCATGGCAGCTGCTTGTCTCTCTCTGAAACCCCAACCTTGCCCCCCATCTACCTTTGAGCCAGCGTTGGCAGCAATTCCTGTAAGCAACCTGCGCCAGCCTTGCAGGCTTCCCTCTACCGCGTCCCACCCTCAATGACATTACTTCAAGTTTCTTCACTGGTGGGGAAGCGGTAAAGGGAAACTTGCAGAGCTGGTGCAAGTTGCTTACTGGAATCACTGCCAGCGATGGCTTAGAGGTAGAGCGGGGAGGAACAGATGCCGGGCAGGGGAGTGAGAAAGGAGCTGATGCCAGGCGGAGATGGGGAGAGAAAGGAAGAAAGGAGTGGATGCCGGGCGGGAGGGGAGAGAGAGGAGTGGATGCTGAGGGGGAAGAAAGAGGAACAGATGCTGGGCGGTGGAGGGAGAAAGATGACGAGAGCAGGGGCAGGAGGAAAGTTTTTTTAAAACTGTATGTATAGATGGGGGTGGGGTGGGAAGGACCACCTAGGTTAACTCGGGACCCACCCAAAATGACAGATCTGGCTATGCTCCTGGGCTAGGCTATGTTGTTAAGGTCACAGTAAATTAAATAACATAGGGGCCATTTTAATAAAGGTTTGCTTCATGCCAATCTGGAACTACAGCTGGGCTGCAGCAGGAGCCCAGCGGTAGCTCCCACCCCCAGCACGCCCCATTTCCGGTGCTACAAAAATATCTTCTATTTTTGTAGCGCCAGTGCTTACCTAGCAGTAATTAGGCAGTGCTGTGCACTACCCAGTTACAACTGGGTTAGTGCAGGACCCCTTACTGCTATCTCAATGAGTGGCAGTAAGTGCTCCCCTCCCCCTGAAATGGCTGCGTGGTAAGTGGTTCACTTACCATGTGGCCTTTTACCTGCTGCTGTAAAAGAGGGCTTCAGCGTGCATCAAAAGCACGCACTGACACTAGCGCAGGCCCCTTTTACTACAGCTTAGTAAAATGACCCCAGAGTGATACTTTGTTGTTCACAATACAGATAGTCAGAAGGGCTATAATACAATGAATTGGAGAATTAGGGCCCTTTTTATTAAGCAGCAGTAAGCCCAATGCAGGCTTACCGCTCACTAAACAGGAAGTACCACCGAGCTACCACAGCAGCCAGGAGGTACTTCCCACCCCTAGCATGTAGTCTTATCCGGCGCTATAAAAATATATTTATTTTTGTAGCACCGGAGTGTACCCAGCGGTAATCGGGCAGTGCTACACGCTGCCCAGTTAGTGCGGGAGCCCTTACTGCCAGTTCAATGGGTAGCGGTAAGGGCTCCCCCTGAAATGGACACGTGGCAAGTGCTTTACTTGTAGCTTGGCCATTTCCTGCAGGAAAGAGAGACTTCCCTTTTACCCGCTGTGGTGAAAGGGGGCCTCGGCGCGCATGAAAAACACACACCGATGCCAGCGCAGGCCCCCTTTTGCCGCAGCTTGGTAAAAGGGGCCCTTAGCTTTTCAAGGGACCTAAGTACAAATTTTATCATATGCTACAAAAGTGTATACGGTAGAGGATATAACACTCTCAAATTAGGCTTTTATAAATAGACTATAGCTTAAACCAATTTATCAGTCAGTTTGTCAACCTTTGTTCTGAGGTGACTGAGGAGACGAACAGCATTGGGTCAAGTCTTAAAGGCATTAATCAAATCTATATGACAAATTCAGTCAACATTACCTAGCAATTATTACATTAAAAGTTTACTTTTAAAGAAGTCATAAAGCTGGCCTTATTGTGCAATAGCTCACCCATGTTTTCAGAGGTTTACCAAGACTGTCTGAAATTCACAAGAAAATGCTCTCATTATTTTCTGCATGTTCTAATAAGCTTTTCAAAACAAAGATGCCTCATTAGAAAGTACACATATTAATGAGATACTTTATTCTGTTTAATTGAGGTGCATAAATATAAAGGGATCATTGCTGGTATTTTGCCATTTTTCTCAAGGATTCCCTGGTGTTTGTCCTGCATCCTGCTATGAACTAATAAATGTGTAGGTTGATTTAGAACTCATGGAGCTCCTTGTTCTGAAGCACAGATCCACTGAGGCACTTTTCATGTACATCTATTACCCTATTTATTTTTTAGAATTTATTTACCGTCTTTTTGAAGGAATTCACTCAAGGCGGTGTACATTAAGAATAAATCCAACATGAGCAATAGACAATTACAGCAGTAAAAATATTCAAATAGCAATTCAAAGTATGACATGGAGGGGCATAATTGAATGAAAACGCCTATCTCCATGGGCGTTTATCTCCAAGAACGGGTCCGTGAAGGGATGGACCGAACTGTATTTTGGGAAAAAATAGACGTCCATGTTTTATTCAACAATGTGTGAGCTGGGCGTTTTTGTTTTTCAGCGATAATGGAAAATGAAAGCGCCCAGCTCAAAAACGAATAAATCCAAGGCATTTGTTCGTGGGAGGGGCCAGGATTCGTAGTGCACTGGTCCCCCTCACATGCCAGGACATCAACCGGGCACCCTAGGGGGCACTTTTACAAAAACAAAAAAAAAGGTGAAAGAGCTCCCAGGTGCATAGCACCCTTCCCTTGTGTGTTGAGCCCCCCAAATCCCCCTCAAAACCCACTGCCCACAAGTCTACACCATTACTATAGCCCTAAGGGGTGAAGGGGGGCACCTACATGTGGGTACAGTGGGTTTGGGGGGGGGGTTGGACGACTAATAAGCATTAAGCAGCACAATTGTAACAGGTAGTGGGGATGGGCCTGGGTCCACCTGCCTGAAGTCCACTGCACCCCCTAACAACTCCTCCAGTGACCTGCATACTGCTGTCAGGAGCTGGGTATGACATTAGAGGGTGAAAATAAAAAGTTGTGAAACTTCATTTTTTGTGGTGGGAGGGGGTTAGTGACCACTGGGGGAGTCAGGGGAGGTCATCCCCGATTCCCTCCAGTGGTCATCTGGTCATTTAGGGCACTTTTTGGGGCCTTATTCATGAAAAAACAGGGTCCAGGAAAAGTGTCCTAAATTCTAGCTAAAAACGCATACTTTTTTCCCATTATCGGTGAAATGCGCCCATCTCTGTTCAGCAGATAACCACGCCCCAGTTCCGCCTTCGCCACACCTCTGACACGCCCCCATCAACTTTGTCCGCATCCGCGACGGAGTGCAGTTGAAAACGTCCAAAAATCGGCTTTCGATTATACCACTTTATTCGGTTTTGTGAGATAAACGTCCATCTCCCGATTTAGGTCGGAACTTGGGCGTTTTTCTCGTTTGATTATAAGCAGGATAGTATACTACTTACAATGTCAACACAATACATAATACAACATTTTAATTGACAGTGTAGGGTATAAGCGAAGATGGAACATATAGGGGCCCTTTTACTAAGCCGCTATAGGTGCCTACGTGTGCCTAATGCACATCAATTTGGAATTACCGCCTGGCTACCGTGTGGCCTGGGTGGTAATTTCATTTTTTATGGGCTTCCACTACGCGAGCCAGAAAGTAATTTTTATTTTCTGGCACGTGGCACTAAACGGGCAGTAAAAGGCATTTTACGTGCATAGACCATTACTGCCCGATTAACGTGTGAGACCATACCACTAAGTCAATAGGTGGCAGTAAGGTCTCAGACCCAAAAAGGACACGCGCCAATTTTCATTTTGCAACACGTCCATTTTCGGCCAAAATTTAAAGAGAGGCATATTTTACAGGTGCGCTGAAAAATGGATCTGTGTGTGTCCAAACATAGATAGGTAAGAGAGTAAAAAGAGTTAGAAAATAAGGTGACTAACAGGCTTATTTTCGAAAGGGATCACCGGCGATCTTCTGACACAAATCGGGAGATCGCCGGCGATCTCTCAATCCCGGCCAAATTGGTATTATCGAAAGCCGATTTTGGCTGGCCCCAATTGCTTTTTCGTTGCGGCGCCGGCCAACCTTCAAGGGGGCGTGTTGGTAGGGTAGTGAAGGTGGGAAGGGGTGGAGCAGGGTTATGAGATGGCCGACTTCACCTTATTATGAAAAAAAAAAGGCCGGTTCGAACAAGCATTTCGCCAGCCGGACTTGGTCCATGCATTTTTAGGACCAAGTCCCAAAAAAGAGCCCCAAATGACCAGATGACCACTGGAGGGAAGTGGGGATCACCTTCCCTTGCTCCCCCAGTGGTCACCAACCCCCTCCCACACAAAAAAAACAATTAAAACATTTTTTGCCAACCTGTATGCCAGCCTCAAATGTCATACCCAGCTCCCTGACAGCAGTATGCAGGTCCCACTTCAGGCAGGTGGACCCAGGCCCATCCCCCCTACCTGTTACATTTGTGGTGGTTAATGTTGAGCCCTCCAAAACCCCCAAAACCCACTGTACCCACATGTAGGTGCCCCCTTTCACTCCTTAGGGCTATGGTAATGGTGTAGACTTGTGGGCAGTGGGTCTTGAGGGGGTTTTGGGGGGCTCAGCACAAAAGGGAAGGGTGCAGTGCCCCCAAGGTGCCCGGTTGGTGTCCTGGCATGTCAGGGCGGCCAGTGCACTACAAATGCTGGCTCCTCCCACGGCGAAATGCCTTGCATTTCGCTGGGTTTGAGATGGCCTGGTCCGGTTTCCATTATGGCTGAAAATCGGAGCCGGCCATCTCATCTAAACCCGGCGATCCACCGGCAATCCTATTCTAAACCCGGCGAGCGATTTGGCCTGCACCAAGCTTATTTCGAAAATACACTTGGCTCCTTTTTGTACCTTAGTCATTCTGAAAACAGATCTAGACCAAGAAGTTGAAGTTTCAGCCCTAGGCATTTTTGTTTTGTTCCATTATGGCTATAAATCATCCAAGTGTTAGAAACACCCTAAGCCCCCCTTCATCCCACCCCCAACACATCTCCTTGTGATTTTGATGCACTGCAGATGAATTGCACAGATAGACGGCTGCAAAATAGGTTTAGCAAACACCAATTTGGACGTTTCCAGAAGAAAAATGTCCGAATGCTGCTTTATGACACTTTTTGGACGTTGTTCTTTCTTGAAAATGGTCCTCCACGTCAATTAACTCATTAAGAATAATTACTTTAAAATTATTTTATTAAAACAACAAATATGTGAAATAAACCGGCCAAGTTTAAAAACCAGGACAAAAACACACCAGAAAATGTTTTCTTTGTGCATATCCCTAGTATCCTTTTAGAGAAAGAAGAGAAATCCTTGGAAGGAACTAGGAAAGTGAATCAGCAGTCCAGTAGTTCCAGAAACTTTCCCCAGATAGCAGTACTGAAGAGTGAAGTAGTAATAATAATATCCATGAAATTATGTACAGAGTGGGAAAAGCAGTTCTTTAAAAAAAAAAAAAAAACCTAGTTGTTGTTGCAGTCTGAGGTAGTAAAGAAGAGTTTAAACCTATTCTGTATTTTGTATGAAACCTAGCAACCTGAGTCAACACCGGGAAAGGAACTGCATTGTATTGCATGAATAACTGTTTACTGCAGGGGCTAGACAGAACTATGGCTTATGGTTTCTTTTTATTTAACATGCAGCCTTTCCTCAGAAAATAACAAGGTGGTGAATAAATACAATATATTTTAGGGAGAAAAGAACACTATTTCTAATAAGAAAGAAAGAAAAGGAAAAAAGGAGGTTTAAATAATTAACATGTCATGAGATTGCGAGAGCTAGTGGATCCCCAGACAGCTGTCAGAACCCAATTGCATATTATATGACATGCTTTTTTTCTGAAAAGTAAGTCTTCAAATGTGTTTTAAATTTCAGATAGGAGGATTCAAGTCAAATTCCAGAGGGAAGGGAATCTATGGCTGCCTGCCTAACAATGTCCCAGACTACCTTGCTGAGAACTAAGAAGGAATTCTCAGCAGTATTGATAAGGGGGGTGGGGGGGATGGGACTTGATATACTGCCTTTCTGTGGCTACAATCAAAGCGGTTTACATATTCTATACAGTACTTATTGCTTCTTAAAGGTGCAGTAGCTTGTATCAGATATAAGGTGCGGTTTACTAAAGAAGTGGTTCTCAAGGTTCTGGGGGACCACCAGCCAGTCGGGATTTCAGGATACCCCTAATGAATATGCTTGTAACAGATTCGCATGCCTGTCACTTCCATTATATGCAAATCTCTCTCATGCATATTCATTACATACACACACAATAGGGGTATCTAAATTCCAATATAGTTGTAACAAACACTCAGGTGCTATATTCTATCACAACTATGTATAAACTTCAAATATTTAATATGTATTACAAAATATATTAAAATATCATAACAGCAGAGGTATCATCATAGTGCTGCTGCTTTAAATACATATAAACACTGAACTTTATGAAAGACATGTGCCCCCGCACCCTACTACTCGGAATTGGTCTCACTCCCACACCCTTGGTGTCCAAAAACCAGTTCACAATATCAAAATGTAGCTTGTCCAATCTTCGAAGTGGTGTTCTATCAATCACATGACAGTATATTATGCCATCATCCTCATTCAAACATTGCATGAACCAGATCTGTCTTCTCCACACTATCTCAAGTGCGGTCTAAAACAAACTGTAAATCCTGAAGTTACTGTGCACAATCACAAAATTGCTAAAGCCCATGTCCTACAAATACTGAACCCAGGTCTCATCTGTACACTAGCTCCAGCCCCAAGCCACACAAAACAAACTTCAAACCTTCACAGTCTCCACTCATGCTTGGGCCACTCTTACCACACATATAAGGGTACAGTCCACTTGCAGTCGAGCTGGGAGTGGGTCAATGGACTGAAATAGCATTCTGGGGGTTTGGAAGATACTTCTCTCACCAGTTCTGGGTTCCACTCAGCTCTTCAGTCCAGGAACCACACAGCACTCCAAAGGTTTACCAACAAACCTTAACTTTTATTTAACTTCCGCAATAGTAGTTTCTAATTTCAATATTTCTTTTCTTCAGTCGCTTATACAAACTCTTAATTAAATCAATCTTGCATTTCTGTCATTTGTGGAGAACGCCGGAAGTTCATTTTCATGTTAGGACTATTCCCGTATTCATAAACACCACTGTTCAAGCCTATCCTGTATGCCAGATGTAACCTCAGGGCTGTTCTTTTTCTTTCACCGACCCTCTCTGCTATCACCAGGAACAGTCCTTTATGGCTGTCCTCCTTCTGTGGATGTACCTCACAGGGCAACACCCCAGCTTTCAGCAGGCTATGTCCTGTCATGAACCTTGCTTATGGGCCGGACTCCCCAATCTGTCCAAAGCTCTGACTCCTTCACCAGTTATTGTGAGTAGGGAAAAACTGTTCCTCAAATCTAGCTCAATTTTAGGGTGGTGCTTCAGGATCCCCCTTCTTCGGTCACTTGGCAGGAGCTTGCAGGCAACCGAAGCACTTTTTCCTGCTCTTCTTGTCCCATTTTCTTTCTTTCTAAATTCCTGAACTGCCAAGTCTTTATGTATTTATTTATTTTAAAAATGTATAACCCACACATCAACAACCCTGTGTAGGGAACAGTTCACAGTCCTAATAATAATACATATTTCACTGACATACACCAAAACATGATATCTGCTCAAACATCAAAATCCAGCAGTAATCAAACAGACCAAGACTTGCCCTAAAAAGAATTATCAAACGCTCGCTGAAACAAAACAGTTTTTAAAGCCTTTTTAAATTCATCCATATTTTGAAAGGCTTGAAGCTGTGTTGGCAAAAATTTCCACAATCTTGGACCTGCAATATAAAAAATTGAGTTCCTATACTTATCAAGAAAAACAATCTTAAAAGAAGGAACATCAAGCATATTAGATGAAACGGATTGCAAGGACCTGGAAGGCTGATGTAAATACAAAGTTGCTGAAATCACCGGAGAAATTAGAATCTAATTATTTTCTATTTTGTAGGAAATTGAAGATGTGTCTCTTTAATGAGTTATTGACAAGAGTACAAGAAGGCAAGTTTATGGCAAGAGAATATTTCATTTCTGCAAGAGTTTATGAAGTTAGATGGTCCTGTTTTAGCTTATTATGGATATTTTTAAAGTATTGCTTTTTAAATACTTTAATGTTGGATATTTAGAATTTGAATTTTTTAATTTGAATTTTTTAATTTGAATTAGAGCTATGTATGTTTTTTCTTTTATTTTTTTATGATGTTCTGTGTTTGTATTTTTATTGTCCTTTTGTAATCCACCTAGCTTTTCCTCAGGGAGTACACAGCAAAAATAAAGACTGAAATGAAATTATTAATAATGGGGGGGGGGGGGGCTCTAGTTGGAAAGAGGTTGATACTGTAATGGGTAAGGGATTCTAGCATAGTAACATAGTAAATGATGGCAGATAAAGTCCTGAAATGGTCCATCCAGTCTGCCCAACAGACTGGATCAATTCATGATTAACTCAACAATGAATGTGATATAAAATACTTGATCATTGTCTTTCTTTGGCATTTCTGGGACATAGACCATAGAAGTCCACCCGGCACTGTCCTTAGGTTCCAGCTACTGGAGTTGCCGTCAAAGCCCACTCCAGGCTATCTGAATTCATCTTGTCATTTGTTGGTCACAGACAGCAAAAGTCTTCCCGGCACTGTCCTCACGTTCCAAGTACTGAAGTTGTTGTTGAAGCCCTTTCCAGCCCATCCTTAACCAGATTGCCATATATGGGACACAAACCATACAAATCTGCCCAGCACCGGCCTTAATTCTTCAAAGCTGGATTTACCATCTAAGCACCACTCGACACATCCACACACATGCATCAATTTAAGTTTTGTATTTTTAAAAAAATTACCATTCATTTTCTAATTAGAGATCCTCTATGTTCATCCCACGCCTTTTTGAATTTTGTCACCGTTCTTGTCTTACCACCCTGCAACCTCAGTTCATGTCTTCTAGTTTTACCATTTCCCCTTCTCTGGAAAAAAATGTGCTTCTATATTAATACCTTCAAGTATTTAAATGTCTTTATCATATTTCCCCTGTCCCTTCTTTCCTCTAGGATATACGTATTCAGGTCTTCCAATCTCATACGTCTTTTGGCACAAGCTCCTTACTACTTTTGTTACCTTCCCCTGGATTGTTTCTAGTCTTTTACATCCTTAGCAAAATATGGCCTCTAAAACTGAATGCAATACTCCTGGTGGGGCCTCACCAGCGACTTGAGTGGGGGCATCAACACCGCCTTTCTTCTGCTGGTTATGCCTCTTCTATGCGGCCTAGCATCCTTCTGGCTACGGCCACCGCCTTGTCGCACTGTTTTGTCACCTTCAGATCCTGAGATACTGTCATTCCAAGGTCCTCTCCCTGTCTGTGCATATCAGACTCTCACCAACTAACACATACGGCTCCCTTGGATTTCTACTCCCTAAGCGCATCACTCTGCACTTCTTCGCATTAAATTTTAAGTGCCAAACATTAGACCCTTCTAACATTTGCAGATTTTTTTCATGTTTTTCACGCCCAGTTAACGCGTGAGACCTTACTGCTAAGTGAATGGGTGGCAGGCAGTAAGGTCTCAGACCCAAAATGGACATGTGCCAATTTTCACTTTGCTGCATGTCCATTTTCGGTCCCTCCTACCCCACCCCCCAAAAGGCATTTTTTACAGGTGTGCTGAAAAAAGGATCTGTGCGCATCCAAAACACGTGTCTACACTAGCACAAGCCACTTTTCAGCGCACCGTGGTAAAAGGACCCCATACTGACTTAAGACTAATAAAAATAAAAAGCATGACATTTTAGTGAAGATGTCTAGATGATATTATAAACAATAACATATAAAATATATATAAGTTTTGAGCTGTATACACTGGTGGTACTGTGTAAAATATATCAGCTGTTAGTAATACATAGCACTCCATAATCACATGCCTTTATCTAAGCTAGCAACATCAAAGGATGAAACAAACAGTCATTCCGACAGAGCATACATGCAGTATCTCCCAACATATGAAAATCATGAACACAGCGATGCAGATTATGGCGTAACTAGTAAAAAAGGCCCGTTTCTGACACAAAGGTTTTCCTCGGAGTGTGTATGTTTGAGAGAGTGTATGTGAGAGTGTGTGTGTGAGAGAGAGTGAATGTGTGAGTGTGTGTGTGTGAGAGAGAGAATGAGTCTGGGTGCAAGTGTGTCTGTGAGAGAGAGAGTGTGTGTGTGAGAATGAGAGTGTGTGCAAGTGCGTATGTGAGACAGTGTGTGAGAGAGAGTGTGTTTCACACAGATACAGTGTGTGCGAGAGAGAGAGTGAGTGTGAGACACAGACTCTCTGTGAGACTGAGTGTATGAGACGAAGAGAGTGTGTGAGTGACTGTGTGACACATAGAGAGTGAATGTGATAATTGTGAGACATAGAGTGTGTGAGATTGAAAGAGAGAAAGACATTGACTGTGTGTGAGAGAGAGAGTGTGTGTGTGACAGAGATACCTCCCCCCCCCCCCCCCCCTCTCTCTGGTGTCTGAACGTTACTGTGCAGGACGCTGAGCTCTGGCTGTGCTTCAAGGAACTGACCAATCCTATTTAATAGAATGCACCTCCAACATTCTGAAGCCGAGAAACCTCGTGTGGTTGGTCACTTCTGCTTGTGACGAACCCGGAAGTACGTGATGTCATTTCAGGAGATGGATACAGAGAGCAGGAATGCCTCAGCCATGCAGTCAGCTTCAGAATGTTGGAGTTGCGTTTTATTATATAGGACTAGTAAAAAAGGCCCGTTTCTGACACAAATGAAACGGGCGCTAGCAAGGTTTTCCTCGGAGTGTATGTTTGGGAGAGTGTATGTGAGAGTGACTGTGTGAGAGACAGAGTGAAAGTGTGAGTGTGTGTGTGTGAGAGAGAGAGTGAGTCTGGGTGTGAGTGTGTTTGTGAGAGAGTGTGTGTGTGTGAGAATGAGAGTGTGTGCAAGTGTGTATGTGAGACACAGTGTGAGAGAGAGTGTGTGTGTGTGTGTGCGAGAGAGAGAGTGTGTGTGAAACACAGATTCTCTGTGAGAGTGAGTGTATGAGACCAAGCGAGTGTGTGAGTGACTGTGTGGCACATAGAGAGTGAATGTGATACAGTGTGAGACAGAGTGTGTGAGAGTGAGAGTCAGAAAGACATTGTATATGAGAGAGAGAGTGTGTGTGTGACAGAGATACCTCCCTTCCTGTGTCTCTCTGGTATCAGGCCCCCTCCCCTCTGTCTGTGGTGTCTGAGATTCCCGCCACTGCACCCACGCAATTGGTGTGCTGGAGGAGGGGGAGGGGGGATGTGTTGGGGGGGGTTCAGGTTGGAAGAAGAGGGGTGCGGGGGGTTCAGGAAGCGCTACCAGATGCGAGTGAGAGAGTGTGTGTGTGTGTGTGTGTGTGGGAGGGGGGGGGGTTCAGGAAGCGATGCCAGATGACTGAGTGTGTGTGTGTGGGGGGGGGGGGCAGTGGGTTCAGGAAGCGCTGGCAGATGAGAGAGAGAGTGAGTGTGTGTATGGGGTTTCAAGAAGTGCTGCGAGATGAGTGAGAGTGTGTGTGTGTGTGGGGGGGGGGGGGGGGGGGTGGGGGTTCAGGAAGCGCTGCCAGATGAGAGAGAGTGAGTGTCTGTGTGTGTGTGTGTGTGTACGGGGTTTCCGGAAGCGCTGGCAGATGAGAGAGAGAGAGTGTATGTGGGGGGAGGGGGTTTCAGGAAGCGCTGGCAGATGAGAGTGAGAAAGAGTGTGTGTGTGTGTGTGTGTGTTGGAGGGGTGTGTGTGGGGGGTGTGTGTTGGGGGTTTCAGCTTGGAAGAGGAGGGGTGTGTGGGGGTGTCTGTAAGTGCTGCGAGATGAGTGAGTGAGTGTGTGGGGGGGCGGTTTATCAAGTGTTTCCACATGAGAGTGTGTGTGTGTGGTGGGGGGCTTCAGGAAGCGCTGCCAGATGAGCGAGAGTATGTGTGTGTGTGTGTGGGGGGGGGGGGGTTCAGGAAGCGGTGCGATATGAGACACTGAGTGTGTGTGTGTGTGTGTGGGGGGGGGGGGGGTTGCCACATGAGTGAGTGAGTGTGTATGTGGGGGCATGGATTTCAGGAAGCGCTGCCAGATGAGAGAGAGAGAGAGAGACTGAGTGTGTGTGTGTTGGGGGGGCGGCGTTGAAGTGTGGCCAAATGAGAGTGAGTGTGTGTGTTTGGGGGGGGGGGTCAGGAAACACAGCCAGATGAGTGAGTGTGGGGGGGGGGGCAGGGGTTTCAGGAAGCGCTGGCAGATGAGAGTGTGTGTGTGTTGGGGGGGGGGGGCGTTGAGAAAGTGTGGCCAAATAAGAGTGAGTGAGTAAGTATGGGGGGGGGGGGGGTAAGGAAGTGGTGCCAGATGAGGATGAGAGTGTGTGTGTGTGTGTGTGTGTGTGTTGTATGGTTTAGTTTTTTGGGGGGAGGGAGGATCCTGCTTTTTAGAAGAAGAAGTAATGAAGCATGTCCTCCGCGTGATGCCCCCCCTCCCGCCGCCATCCCACCCACAGCGATGCACCCGGTCGCCGCCATCCCACCCACCGTGGCCATCGTACCCACCATCGCGTAGTTTTGCTGGCGGGGGGACCCAAAATCCCGCCAGCAGAAGTCTTGTGTGTGTGCTGAGTGAGTCAGACTGCTCCAGCGATCTTCGGCGTTGCTAGCCTGTGCAGGGCGGGGTTCTTTGCGTCTGACATCCTGCACGTGCAGGACGTCAGATGCACAGAAGCCCTGGCTGCCTGCACAGGCTAGCAACGCCGAAGATGACGCCGTAGTCAGCAGACAGGACTTGTGCTGGCGGGGTTTCGGGTCCCCCGCCGGCAAAGCAACGCGAAGGTGGGTGGCTTAGTAGGGGGTTGTTGCGAGGGGGTGTTGGACCTCCTTCTTTTGACCTGCAGCTTTGGGGGGGGGGGTCGGGTCGGGGCGGAGGTGGGTGGATCTACCATTATGTGGGTGGGGCTTCCAGTTTTTGAGGTTTGGCGTGCGGGCGGGGGGGGGGGGGGGGTGTTGGATGTTGGGACTGTGGGCTCCGGAGCTTTGGAGGTGTTTTCCCTTTCCGTGGGTGGGTCGGCAGGGGGAAGAGTAGGGAAACACGCGATCCATTTTTTTTCCCGCCCTCGACGTCGTGACGTTTGACGCGAGGGCGGGGCAGAGACGGCTGGCTGGCTTCACCACATGAATCCACGAACCCTTCAGGGAGTGTTTGAGTGACTTCAGAACGTTGTCTTCAGAACGTTCATGGTGCGTTTTATTATATTAGATGTTGTACGAATGACACAGGATTCATATTATTCCTGACTTGGCTCCTACCACAGCAAGCAAAAGGATGAAATTCTTAAAATTGCGACAACAATTAAAATACAGTGGGGCCCTTTTACTAAGCTGCGTAGGGGCCTACGTGCGCCCAAAGCATGCCAAATTGGAGTTACCGCCTAGTTACTGCGTAACCCTTGTGGTAATTTCAATTTTGGCATGCGTCTGCTACGCACGTCCGAAAAATATTTTTTATTTTCTGATGTGGGGCAGCTAAACACGTCAAGTGGCATTTGACGCGCATAGACCATTACCGCCCGGTTACCACGTGAGACCTTACCGCTAGGTCAATGGCTTGCGGTAAGGTCTCAGACCCAAAATGGACCCGTGGCAATTTTCATTTTGCCGCACGTCCATTTTCGGCAAAATATAAAAAGACAATTTTTTGTAGGTGCACTGAAAAATAATTCCCCCGCGCCCAAAACACACGTCTACACTACCGCAGGCCATTTTTCAGTGCACCTTAGTAAAAGGACCCCATATAGGCTACTGTCGAAATGGTTTAATCTATCCTGCCCAAATGCGTAGCACTTTCAATAATCATACATCCTCTTTCACAGATCCTGCAAAACTTCAAGAATATCTGGATTCCTTGAAAATGTCATAGCCTTCAAGCTCATTGTATAAAAGGAATTCATTTCATTTGTAGAATGTGTGTGTATCATTCTATTCACAATAATCGCATCAAGATGCAGTTATGAAAACCAAACCTGATCAGACTACACAACTATGAGTATGTGTGAAGATAGTGGAATACCTTAATTAAATGATGATATACTGCTTTGACAAAAATTTTGAAAGCACAGTACTTTTGGCGATATCCTGCAAGGCTGCATAACGCAAGCTATACATTACCCCAGCACTTGATGACAAAAATAATCAACCTTTGTCTACCTCAACGTTTACTGTCAAGCTGTAACTTAAACAATTGTCTTGTGTTTCTGATGAAAATAACTTTGAAATTCAAGATAAACATATTGGTATTGGAGAAAATACATATGATTAAGATGTTTGTGATTCTACCAGCCTTATGCCACCTTGATAAGCAGAAGTTGTGCCTCTGAAATTTATTCGAACAGTCAAAAATGACTAATATCTTCAAAATTATTACTCATTTGTGCTCATTGAGCACTCTTCATATAAAAACTACTTTGACTTAATCACGTAGCTCCTTCTGTGCCAAACTCACATATTTTTGCTGCACAAACTATGTTGTTATATTATTTAATGCTATGGACATGTCAATCTCTTCTACAGTATGTGGGTGGGGCTTCCAGTTTTTGAGGTTTGGTGTGCGGGCGGGGGGGGGGGGGGGTGTTGGATGTCGGGACTGTGGACTCCGGAGCTTTGGAGGTGTTTTCCCTTTCCGCGGGTGGGTCGGCAGGGGGAGGAGTACTCCTCCCCGTGCGTGGATGTGATCCGTTTTTTTTTTTTTTTCCGCCCTCGACGTCATGACGTTTGACGCGAGGGCGGGGCAGAGACAGCTGGCTGGCTTCACCACATGAATCCACGAACCCTTCAGGGAGTGTTTGAGTGACTTCAGAACGTTGTCGTCAGAACGTTCACGGTGCGTTTTATTATATTAGATGATCGTTATACTTTCAAGCGGAAGCATCTCATGTAGCAGTTGAAACTGGGTGTGCAAGCCTCCACAAGCAATTATCAGTACTAATTTGCATTACTTAACTTTTACACACAGTACTCGCTAAGCGTATTCTGTAACATGGTGCGTATAAATTCTAAGTCGCATAGTTGAAAAAGGGGCGTGGCTATGGGTGAGGCTTGGATATTTCTAAAATCTGTGCATGTTGCTTTAGAATACACCTGTTCTACACCTAATTTAGGCATCAGGATGCCTAACATGGTGCGAATGACCGTGACTAAATTTGGTGACGTGGAGAGGCGCTCGGCATATTCTATATTCCGTGCAGAAATTTAAGCCTATTCTATAAAATTTAGGTATGCTTTAGGGAATACGTTGTGGATGTTTCAGGCAGCAAATATAGAATCTAGCGCTAAGTGCAAAAATATCATGCAAGATTATAAAAAGATGGGGGTTAGTGTTTGTTTCAGCAGTGCTGAGAGCAAACATAAGCTCTGTGTTTACTGAGTATAGCTGCAATCACCGACAGGCCTTAGCATCCAAGAGGCCGTTGCTTAAAGAATAACGCTAGCGGTAAAAGGGCTTAGTGCCTGACTTGTGCACACATTATTGTGTGCAGACTACCTGAAGGGCTGGAGCGTGGGTGTTAGGATGTGTGCTAAACATTGCCGAAACTTTTACTGAAATGCATTTAAATGATGCAAATTAGGTCATTAGTATTGCTCCCCAATGCTCAGACGCCAGTGCTGCAATGCGTAGGGTTATCATATTTTGTCCCCCAAAAAGGAGGACACATGCCCCGCCCCCTTTGATGCCCACCCTGCCCCTTTCACACCCCACCCCACCCCCCGTTTGACACCCTTGCTCTGCCCCCTGCCACATTTTCCTCTCCCCCCTCTTTGGGGCAGGAGAGAGCCCCCCTCTTTCCTGCCCGGAGCGCTGCTCTGCATGCATCCTTCCTGTTCATATTTAAAGGCGCAGAACAGCGCCAATTTGTTCTTGCACTTCTGGTTTTGTCTGGGATGTGCACAAGGGCTTTAATTACCGCAAAACCTTTCTGGGCATGTGCCTGGCACGTTGCTCCCCCTAATTACAGTTTACTAGGGTAAATTAAGTGTACATATCATTTACACACCGATTCCTTCTATCATCCTTGAGCTATTCTATGGCAATATTGCTGCTTTGTGGGCTTCTGCATTGTGGGCTTTAGCGCCCAGCTTTGACAATCAGCCCCCAAGAGAGGTTGTCTGTGATTGTCTTTAGGATTCATTAAGTTGGCTGTAATCACCCCTGTTGCACTGTCAAACATGTGGATATTAGCTTCAGGAGACCGCAGAGCATATCCTGATCTGAGAGCTTCTCTGGCTGTCTCTTCTGGCAAGAGATTTATCATGGCCCATGTATTTAAATGGAACCTTACTAGCTTGTCTCCAACCTGTAAGTGTGCATAGAACTTCTTCAGGTTTTGTTTTTTGTCTTTTCTTGAAGCTAAGAGGCTTTCTCTGACATCATTGTCATCAGCCAGCGAGTGTACATTAAACTGGTTTCTGCATGCACTGATAAATGATTTTTCTTTTTCATGCTAGGCGTGCAGAATTTCCCATATGTGGAACATGCTTCCTTCTTTGCCTCATGACTGTCAATACAGTAGCAGCACATATGCTCTTGGCTGGCTTGTAGTCTGAAATCCCAGTGCATTTGTGGTTGCTTGTGCTCTCACTTATGCCGGGACAACCGCTGGACATTTTACATAAGTACATAAGTAATGCCATACTGGGAAAAGACCAAGGGTCCATCGAGCCCAGCATCTTGTCCACGACAGCGGCCAATCCAGGCCAAGGGCACCTGGCAAGCTTCCCAAACATACAAATATTCTATACATGTTATTCCTGGGATTTTGGATTTTTCCAAGTCCGTTTAGTAGCGGTTTATGGACTTGTCCTTTAGGAAACCGTCCAACCCCTTTTTTAAACTCTGCTAAGCTAACCGCCTTCACCACATTTTCCGGCAATGAATTCCAGCGTTTAATTACAGGTTGGGTGAAGAAAAACTTTCTCCGATTTGTTTTAAATTTACTACACTGTAGTTTAATCGCATGCCCCCTAGTCCTAGTATTTTTGGAAAGCGTGAACAGACGCTTCACATCCACCTGTTCCACTCCCCTCATTATTTTATATACCTCTATCATGTCTCCCCTCAGCCGTCTCTTCTCCAAGCTGAATAGCCGATCATATCCTTCATGAGCTTAGAGGCAACCTCATTCGCCCAGCATATTGGGATGGCATCATTCACAGTTAGCTTTGTTGCCTGGAGAAGCTTCAGCTGAGTAGCGTCATCCCTGATGCTGATAACAATTCTAATCTTTTTAATCAAATCATCTAAATCTCCATAATTGCTTGACTTTATTAGATGCTTAACTTCTGTTAGACATGCACAAACAGATTAGTTTCCTGCAGCCTGTTATTTAGGACGTTCTTTTTTTAAGTCACATTTGTTTCTCTGATACACTAATTTTCAAAAGTGTCAAGAAGCTTGTTCATATTAGTATTAATTATATTGCTCTCAAAGGTTAGGGTCTTATACATCTCGTGCACTTCCTTGCCAGTGCATGCCCATGACAATGGCAGTATGCTTCTTCACTGGCTCTTCCTCCAGTCAGTTGCAGTTTCATAATTTAGTTACTGGCTCTTGAAATGCTTAAAATTCACAGTGCAATCCCCCTGTCAAACTCAGCAGTAGCAGAATCAGAATTGAAGTGTGATCTTCCATTGCTAATTTACTTCTGACATCATGTAATGTATTGAGACATTCTCAGGCTAATTAAACTGTCTCAACAACTTACTTTATTTTTCCAGCACAGCAAAAACAGAAGACAGTAGCTTGTTGGATCATAGGCTCTTCCTCTACTCCTTCTTTGGTGCCTATGCTCTTTGATAGACAGGTCACCCCTGTCACCTCTTTCAGATATCTTGGGATAATTTTTGATTTTACTTTGTCCTTTACACCTCAAATATCTCAGATGATGAAATCTGGTTTCTTTTTTTCTCTGTCGTCTTAGATCTGTCCATAGTCTAGTAGACTCAACCTCACTCTGTTAATAATTCTTGTTATGATTATTGTAATTCTATTTATGCAGGTATTACTAAAGCTAATCTAAAAGGGCTTCAAACATTTCAAAACACTGTGGCACGCATAATCTGTAATGCAAAACGGTATGATCATGTTTCTCCTTTATTGCAGCATCTACACTGGATTCCTATTGAATTTTGGCTAAAATACAAGATTCTTGCATTGGCACATAAGATTCTGCACTCTGCCACCCCTTCCTATTTGGCCTCTCAGATTGTTCCCTATACACCCTTTCATACTCTTCGTTCACTAACTGATAATAGGCTTGTTATAACTCACCCCTAAGGCACGTTGGGAGTCTACTCAGTCTTTTGTCTTTCTTGCACCTGCCTTCTGGAATTCGCTTCCTCAGTATTTAAGGCTACAGGATTCCTATACTTCTTTTCAAGTCTCTTTGAAAACTCACTTTTTCAGTTTGGCATTTGGATGTTAATATCTTTCAGGTTGAATTTCTGCTATGGGGGAAGAAAACACAAATATAAATTATAATTGACTACTTTATATAATATGTACTTAGATTTTAAGTCGATGTCTGTAATCTAATTGACTGACCTTGAGTGATTGTCCTGTTCTAGCTATATTATGGTGTTCCTTTTTAGTTTTTAATTTTGTTTTTATTGTTAATTTTATATGTTGTAAACCATTTTGATTTGAGTACAAGAGAAGCAATATAGTAAATACAATAAATGATAAACAATAAGTGATATATTCTATGCAAGTACACCCTGCAGTTCCTTGAGAGATCATAGAGAAATACAACAGCATGACCTGTCACAACAGTATTGCCTGTAACAAAATAAATTTATACCCAAAGCCCTAAAACTCTGAGAAGTGCAATGCAGCACCAAAATATGCTAGAAGGCCTTAAAATACCTAAAGAGTGCTAACACAGAAGCAAGATACAGTATGCTGGAAGGACCAAAAATACGTAAAGAGTGTTGACATATCAGCAAGATAGGTTAGAAGGCCCGAAATACCTGGAGTGCTAACACCTGTAGCAAGACAGGCTAGAAGGCTCCAAATCATACAGGGAATGTCCACAATACAGCAATAGAGGCTAGATGGCCCCAAAACAACTTGAGTGCCAACACAGCAGCAAGATAGGCAAGAAGGCCCCCAAAATACCTTGGGCGTTAACACATGCAGAAAGACAGGATAGAAGACCCTAAAATACCTGAAGAATGACAACACAGCACCAAAATAGACCAAAAGGGTAAGGGTAATTGGATGTGATATACCACCTTTCTGTGGTACAATCAAAATGGTTTCTATTTATTATATGCAGGTACTTTCTCAGTCCCTAGTAGGCTCACAGTCTAAGTAGAAGACCGTAAGAACACCCGTAGAATATCAACACAGCAGCAAGATAGGCTACTCAAGCCCAGGTAGTTAGACTGAAGTCAGCTAAGCTGTGTGCCTGCAAATTAGGGTCCCGGCACTGAGGCAGTGGTGTGCTGGAGCAGGCTCTCACAGGCTCTCGAGAGCCGTTTGTTAAGTTTTTAAGAATTTTGGGAGCCGGTTCTCCATGGCTACTTTAACAAATGGATCCCAAAATGTGGGCTTGGGCCCCTCCTGAATTCTCTTTTACTTTGCTGGCGAGAGAGAGCCCCCTGTTAACAATTTACCAGCACACCCCTGCTTGACTGAGGCCTTTGGTCCTGGCATAGAAACCTTTGGTGAAGGTCTCCCCAGGCTACAGGAAGATTTTATGAACTGCATGGAATCAGACAGAGCTGAGGAAGCAGAATGATGAAGGACCCAAAAGTAGTTGGAAGAGGCAGCAGCTCTGACAGCGATAGCTCAGATCACTGAAGGAAGGGCTAATGCAGAGGTAAGATAATCTGATAGTTATCAGGCATGAGGGGCAGGGTGATATGTTTCTAATGTGCCTCCAAGTCAAATTCCTGGTACTAAGAATTTTTGAAGTACAGATGTGCTTAGGCTGGGGAAAGATTACACTGTTCTATACTATTGCTATATTATTTTAGTAAGTATATGGTCTAATTGGGATCCCTACTAATGTCTTTGTATCAGGATCATACATTGCCCACCCCAGGGGCGTAGCTACGGGTGGGCCTGGGTGGGCCCAGGCCCACCCAATTTCAGCTCAGGCCCACCCAGCTGATCTCTCCAGAGTTGCAGCAGCGGCGAACTGGCGGGCAGCAGCGGCGAACTGGCGGGCGGCGGCACTAAAAGCATAAAGCAGCAAAGCTCTTAGATTCCGTCCTTCGCTTTCCGTTTCCTGCCCTCTCAGCGTCCCGCCCGCCCGAAAGGAAATGACATCAAAGGAAGGCGGGACGCTGAGAGGGCAGGAAACGGAAAGCGAAGGACGGACTCGAAGAGCTTCGCTGCTTTATGCTTTTAGTGCCGCCGCCCGCCAGTTTGCCGCTGCAACTCCAGAAGGAAGCCATTTTTAAAAATCTGTTTCTACTCCCCTGCGCAGCCGTCGCCATTCACTTAAAGCACAGCAAGCAAACCAGTGAGCTGCTGTGCTGTCTGCATCCACGTTGTCTTCTTTATTCAGCAGAGGGTGGTGAGCAGAGGGAAGGATGGGACTGGGAGGGGTAATGAGCTGAGGGAAGGACAGAAGATGGATGGGACTGGGAGGGGTGGTAAGTACAGAGTATGGGGAATGGGGGACTAATGAAGTGGGTGAAAGATGGGGGAGGAATTTAGGAGACTGGGTAAGGGAGAGACAGAGGGGGGAATGGGAGTGCTGGAGAGGGAATGAGAGGGAGGTGGTCAAAGGGGAGAGAGGAGCATCGATGGACATGGATGGGAGGACAAGGACCAGGGAGAGAGGAGAAATTGCTGGACATGGAGGGGAGGGCAGGGGAGAGAGGAGAATTTCTGGATATGGATGGATGGAGGGGGGCAGGGGAGAGAGGAGAATTGCTGGATATGGATGGATAGATGAATGGAGGGCAGGGGAGTTGCTGGACATGGGTGGATAGAGGGAGGGCAGGGGAGAGGAGAGTTGTTGGACATAGGTGGATGGAGGGGAGGGTAGAAGAGAGTTGCTGGACATGGATGGAAGGAAGGGCAGTGGAGAGAGGATGGTTGCTGGACATGGGTGGATGGAGGGGAGGGCAGGGAGAGAATTGTTGGACATGGATGGAGGGAAAGGAAGGGAAGACAGGAAGGAGATGCACATGGATGGAGGGGAGAAAGAAGAAGAAATTCTGGACATGGATGGAGGGGAGAGAAGACAGAGGAAGGAGATGCAAATGGATGGAGGGAAAGGGAGAGAGAAGAAATGCTGACATGGATGGAGGGGAGGGAAGAGAGAGGAAGGATATATGAGGGAAAAGGAAGAGAGGAGAAAAACAGCACATGGATGGAGAAAATAGGCAGAAGCTGGATCCACTGGACAGTCAAGTCTGCAGAGGACCCAGCTTTTACTTACGGATGTAGAGCAAGAAATGAAGAAGAAAGGAGGACAGTAAAGAAATAAATGGAAAGGAAGCTCTGGAAACGGAGTTAAGAGGACAGATAGCAGCAGAATCAGATACTGGGCCAGCATGATCAGAAAAACAAAGTCACCAGACAACAAAGGTAGAAAAAAAAATCATTTTATTTTCATTATAGTGTTTGGAATATGTCCACTTTGAGAATCAGGTGCTCAACATTAAAAGTTTATATTTATTTATGGCATATTATCCCACATTAAACATGAATTAGATTGGAACCTGGGATCATTTAATTTTTTTTTTCCTGGAGAGAGTAATGCATTGCCTCCCCCCCCCCCCCCAGGCTATCTCCCCGGCTATAGCCAGCTCTGCAATTTTGAGGGGGGGGGGGGGGCGCAGAGGTGGACCGGGGAGAGAGCCTGTTGTTAAACATTTACCAGCAAACCACTGTCTAGTGCCCACCCATCCAACCTGTTGGCCCACCCAAAAATTGACTTCTGGCTACGCCACTGGCCCACCCTCTGTGGGTGGTTGCTGTAATGACTGATTCCTGGATCCATATTAGCAAGAGACTCTTAGGGCTCAATATTTAGCCTGTGGTTGGAAGCGGCTTGTAAACTGCTCTCAGCTGCAGACTGAATTAACAATGGATATTAAATGCTGAGGCATATCTGGCATGTCATTGAATATCTGGGTTAGTGCGGCAACCCAGAAGTTAACCGGGCACTGGCTGATACTCAGACTGGTGCCCGGTTACCTCAGCTGATAGGAAAGCCTTTTTGTTTTCAAACTTCATCCACATACTTAACTGGTTAACAGACTGAATATCACCAGTAACTACCTAAATATTGGCTCTACCTAAACTCTGTCCAGAGACTGCCCCTAAGTTAGCCGGTTTCTCAATGGTTGGTTAGAGCCGATATTCAGTGGCACTACCTTGTTAAGTGCTCCTGCCCAGTTAAACCCCTTTGAATAATGACCCTCTAGTGATTATCTAAACATTTTATTTGTGTATGGTGAAGTACAGCTGCTCTTTCATCTTGTCCCACCAAATCTTAATTTGAGTTTTTCAACTTTCCAAGTTTATTTATACTTAAGATACCACCTTAGAGAGATCCATCAAGGTGGTTTACAAACACAATCAATAAGGGAAAATAGAAAATTACTATATGGATAGAAAATGAGAAGGAGAGTAAGGCAGGGTATTAAGGAGGGGAGAGGGTACTAAAACTAGAGGATGAGGAAAGGGGTGACACTTTCATTGGGTCCCAACAATCTCAGCAGCCATTGATGTGGGGCTAGAGGTGGAAGCTGCGGCAAATAAATGAACCTTGAGCTGGGCTTTGAAGGTTGACAACAGGTTGACAATAGGTTGACAAGAGTGATATGGGGAGGGCATTCCAGAGTGTAGGGCCTGCTATGCTGAATATTCTAGTGCATATTGAGGAAAGGTGAATGGCGCATATAAGTACAAAGTAAAACAGAAGTTTGAGGAAGAGTCACACTCAGAGTTAGAGGAGAGTTTCCCCCATTAGTTAAACTTTTGGAGAGTAATTTTAAAACAGGGCACATAGGTTAAAAAGTCATGTGGAGGGTCATAATCGAACGGGGCGCCCAAGTTTTCCTGAGGGCGTCCTCGCGAAGGGGCGGGGAAACACGTATTATCGAAACAAGATGGGCGTCCATCTTTTGTTTCGATAATACGTTCGGGGATGCCCAAATCTCAACATTTAGGTTGACTTTAGTGATGGTTGTCCTTAGAGATGGTCGTCCCCGGTTTTCAGCGATAATGGAAACCGAGGACGCCCATCTCAGAAACGACCAAATCCAAGCCATTTGGTCATGGGAGGAGCCAGAATTCATATTGCACTGGTTCCCGTGACATGCCAGGACACCAACTGGGCACCCTAGGGGGCAATGCAGTGGCCTTTACAAATTGGTCCCAGGTTCAAAGCTCCCTTACCTTGGGTGCTGACCCCCCCCCCCAAACCCACTCCCCACAATTGTACAACACTACCATAGCCCTAAGGGGTGAAGGGGGGCATCTAGATGTGGGTACAGTGGGTTTCTGGTGGGTTTTGAAGGGCTCATATTTACCACCACAAGTGTAAAAGGTAGGGGGGGATGGGCCTGCCTGAAGTGAACTGCACCCACTAAAACTGCTCCAGGGACCTACATACTGCTGTCAGGGAGCTTGGTATGACATTTGAGGCTGGCAAAAAATATTTTAAAAGTTTTTTTTGAGGGTGGGAGGGGGTTAGTGACCACTGGGGGAGTAAGGGGAGGTCATCCCCGATTCCCTCCGGTGGTCATCAGGTCAGTTCAGGCACCTTTTTGAGGCTTGGTCACAAGAAAAAATGGACCAAGTAAAGTCAGCCAAGTGCTTGTCAGGAACGCCCTTCTTTTTTCCATTATCGGCTGAGGACGCCCATGTGTTAAGCATGCCCCAGTCCCGCCTTCGCTATGCTTCCGACATGCCCCCCGGGAGCTTTGGTCGTCCCCGCTATGGAAAGCAGTTGAGGGTGCCCAAAATCGGCTTTCGATAATGCCGATTTGGGCGACCCTGGGAGAAGGACGCCCATCTCCCGATTTGTGTCAAAAGATGGGCGCCCTTCTCTTTCGAAAACGAGCCCAATAAGCTTCTACTTTAGTCTATTTTATAAATACGCATAGGTGATGATCAGGCTCATTTTCAAAAGAGAAAAATTTCCAAAAAGTGACATAAGTCTGCATTTGGACTTTTATCTCACAAAGATGTCCAAATCAGTATTTTCGAAACCTCTTTTTAGACATCTTTCTCTGAAGTCAGTCAGAAGGACGTCTAAATCTCAAGGGTGTGTGTCAGGGGTGTGTTTAAGGTGGGACTTGGGTGTTCCTAAGACTTAGACATCTTTCAGCCATAATGGAACAAAACAAAAAAGTCCAAGACTAAAACTTAGAGATTTTGAGCTAGACCTCTTTTTATAATGAATAGCTGCAGTGAAAATTGAACCCACTTCCCCAGGATCAAAGTCTGTTGCACTAACCACTAGGCTACTCCTCTACTCCACAAAAGAAGTGCCCCAAATGACCAGATGACCACTGGAGGGAATCGGGGATCACCTCCCCTTACTGCCCCAAATCACAAAACATTTTTCCAAATAGCATTTTCAAAAGGAAAAGAGAGACTTTTTTTTTGTAGAAAATGACCTTTCCTGTTCTGATTTTTGACGTTTTACAAAAAAACATCCAAATTCAGACTTAGAAGTCATATCCAAGAATGCCCCTTGTGTAATTTGACTTGCCTAAGGTCACAAGGAGCAGCAGTGGGGATTGATCCCATGTTGCCAGGATCAAAGCCCACTGCACTAACCATTAAGCCACTCCTCTTCTGTCTTGGACAGCTTGCATTTGGACGTCTTTTGTTCAAAAATGGACCAAAAAAAAGGACGTTCAAATCACAAAACGTCCAAATTACAAGATGTCCATAGCATTTTTGAACACAAAAGATAGATATCTATCTTTTTCAAAAATGACCTTCTTTCCTGTTCAAAATTTGGACGTTCTATCGAAAATGCCCCTCTATGTGTCTTTATAAAATACTAGCACAAATGCGGATTGTGGGCATTGACATTTATATCTACTCAAGAGTAGGCCTAAATATTGGTTCAAGTTTCAAGTTTAATAACATTTGATATACCGTCCATCAAACAATTGTTTTGTAGGTGGTTTCCAACATACAAATAAGAGATATAGGAAAATTCAATGGATTCAACAATATAAAGAAGTAGAAGAGAAGGTAAGATCAGTAGCTGCAGGAACTGAGATATCCATCATGGGCACAAAGGCAAATAACTAGGAGGGGTATATGCATCCTGAAATGAAAAAGGGTTCCGGGCCAGATTTGAACCTTAGAAAAGACTCCTCAAGCTGTAAAGCAGAGGCAAGGGCATTCCACAAAGTGGGACCTACCACAGTAAAGATATGAGAACGGGAAAAAAGTTGGTAAACATTAAGGAGGGAGGGCACTGTGAGATTATTGTTGGAGAAACTGAGGAGATTTGGTGTAGATTTGAGTGATGTGAAGTTTGTTTGAGTCATTGTTGACAGGGTGTTAATTCAGGGGCGTAGCCATGGGTGGGCCCAGGCCCACTCTAACTAGCCCCAGATCAACATCCTTCGCTGCCTTTTCTCCCACGGCTCCAGGTCCAGCTGTCTGGGAGCGTTGCCTGCCTTAAATTCTGCTCCTCCCTGCCGCGGTCACTGCAGCTTTCTCTTTTGGGCTATCGCCGGCAGTTCTGCGATTCATACAGGCTGTTCCGCTCCCCCCTGCCGCATCCATTCGGCCCTACGTAAACAGGAAGTGCATCAGAGAAGGCCGGATGGATGCGGCAAAGGAGAACGGAACTGCCTCTGTGAATCGCAGCGCTGCCAGCGATGGCCCAAAAAAGAAAGCTGCAGGAACCGAGGCAGCGGTGGGGAGGAGCAGAATTTGAGGCACGCAATGCTCCCAGATGGCCAAACCTGGAGCCACGGGAGAAAAGGCAGAGAGGGATGATGGATTGGATGAAGGCAGAAGTGCTGGACTTGTGGGGGGAGGACGGGGGCTAGAGGGAAGGGGTAGTGCTGCCGGACTTGTGGGAGGAAGGGGATTGTAGGGAAGGGAGAGAGCTGCTGGATGTGGGAGGAAGAGGAGGAGGAGGGGATTTGAATGGAAGGGAGAGAGTTGCTGGAGGTGGGAGGAAGAGGAGGAGGGGATCTGGATGGAAGGGAAAGAGCTGCTGAACATGGGAGGAAGGGGCTGGAGGGAAGGGAGAGTGCTGCTGGACATGAAAGGAAGAGGAGGAGGAGGAGGGAACTGAATGGAAGAAAGAACTGCTGGACATGAGAGGAGGAGGAGGAGGAGGAGGGGATCTGGATGGAAGGGAGGGAGATGCTGGATGTGGGAGCAAGAGGGGTCTGGAGGGAAGGGAGAGAACTGCTGGATGCGGGAGGAAGAGGGATGAGGAGAACTGGAGGGAAAGAATAGAACTGCTGGAACAGCACAAGGAGGGAGGGAGGGAAGGGAAACAGAGCTACCAGACCAAGGAGATGAAGGAGAAGGGGATCAAATACTAAACCTACAGCGTGAGGGAGGAAGGGAGGGTGGGAGTGGGTGGGCAGGCAGGAATCAAGCAACCAAACCAGATGCTAGAAAGGGGAGGGAGGGAGTGAGAGGGAGAGAATCTTGAAAGGGTAGGGTCAGAGAAGGTAGAGATATATTGCCACTGGGGACAAAGAGAGGGGAAAAGCTGGACAGAGAAATATAGGGACACAGAGAAAGGGAGATACTAAACATGGAAGAAGATAGAGGTACAGAGATGCAATTTCCCCACCCCTAGCTGTCTGTTCATCTGTCCAATTTAGATTGTAAGCTCTGTTGAGCAGGGACTGTCTTTTCATGTTAATTTGTACAGCACTGCGTAAGTCTAGTAGCGCTATAGAAATGTTTAATAGTAGTAGTAGTAGTAGTAGTAGTAGTAGTAGTAGTAGTAGTAGTAGTAGTAGTAGTAGTAGTAGTAGTAGTAGTAGTAGTAGTAGTAGTAGTAGTAGTAGTAGTACAGAGATGGAAGAAGATGGATAGTGGACATGGAGAGAAAGTAGAAATATCAAATGGACATGAGATCTTGGTGAGTGAGTTAAGAGAAGACAGAAGGATGTAGAAACCAGAGCTTGGGACCAACAGGACTTGAAAAATAAAAGCAGACAAAAAAGAATTTTATTTTTCTATTTTGTGACTAGAATATGTCAGATTTGAAATGTACATCCTGCTAGTGCTAGATATGACTGGGGCCCAAGGCAGAAATTTGGGAGGGGACACAAAAGCTTACTAACTGGCTACACCTTCTTCAGCTTCTAGCTGGCCTAGGGTTCTCTCTGGCTAGGGGGCCAAAAGCAGTTGCCCTAGTTGTACCTCCCCTAACACGGTCTCTTGCATGTGCTATCATTTTTTGCACAGTATAGGAGAAAATGTATCTCTTTGTGCTGTGCTGTGCTTTCCCTGTGCTGTGGTAAATGCAAGGTCTGGCCTCTTGGGTTTTTGATTTAATTTGTTTATGGTTTGTGGTCACTTATTCTGTATTTGGCATTTGTGTTCCGTGTGTCTGACCAAAGTATTCTGTTAGCATCAATTTTCTATGTAGTGTTCTATAGTACTTTGGCTTGTTCAGTTTTCTTGATAGATGTATTGATATTTTAGGGCCCCACTGTAATATTTAGGGCATATTTGGGGGAAGCATATGTGTGTTGGAGGACCGTGGCTCAGTGGAGGATGAAGAGTGCACCCTCTTATATTTCCCCTAGCTCCCAATGTGGCCTGCAGCCACTGAGGCCAGCACTGCTACTCCCATTGAAGTTATTGGGAGTGGGGTAAATGTGCAGTAGAAGTAGGGGTGTGGGTGTTATAATGGAGGTTTTTAGTAGGGGGAAGATTTGTCCCTGTATCTATGTGATTCTGGGCAAGTCACTTAACCCTCTATTGCCCAGAGTCACAAGGAGCTGTAGTGGGGCAAAAAATAAAGAACATAACTTTAATCACTTGATTAATTGTGATTGCAAATTTTAATCAAAATATAGCCCTAAAAAATTAAAGGATAAAAAGTAACGAAAAGAGAAGAAATACAAAATACAAATTGAAAAATTATACATTAAGGGGTCCTTTTATTAAGCTGTAGGAAAAAGGACTCTGCTGTAGTGGTGGGGGCCATTTTTCCCACTTGCCAGGGCCCGTTTTACCACTGGGTACAATGCCTCCCCCCAAAAAATTGCCACGTGGTAAGATAACCCTTACCACGTGGCCATGCGGCGGGGAGCACTTTCCACTACCCATTGAGGTGGCAGTTAGGGCTCCTGCAGTAACCCGATAGTTATCGGGCAGTTTGCGGTGATGCTCGATTACCCCCAGGTTAGTGCTGTGCTACAGAAAATAAAATTCTGGAATGCTGGAAGTAGCACACACTCCAGTCATAATTACTGCTGCATTGGGCTACTGGCAGTGCTGGATTAGTGAGCAGTTATGCCCACATTGGGTTTAATTGCTGTGGGCACATTCTACATGCTACCCAAAATCCACAAACCTGGAAATCCTGGCAGACCATCATATCTGGTATATTGGCACACTTACAGAGGAAATATCTGGACTTATAGAGGGAATTCTTAAACCCTTCGTGCACAAGACAAACAGTTTCATACAAGACACCACAGACTTTCTGAACAAATAAAAAAAAAAACCTTAAGCAGTTACTACTGACTGACTTTCTGGTCACAATGGATATAAAATCACTATACAGCAACATTCCCCATATAGATGGCATAGCTGCATGTGATAAACTCCTAAAAACATCTACCCTGGACCACTAGTACTCACCAGAATCTATTGCAAAATTAATCAAATTTATTCTAACTCACAATTATTTCCGCTTTAACAATGATATCTATCTACAAATCAAGGGCACTGCGATGGACACTAGGATGGCACCCCAATATGTTAATCTTTTCATGGCAGAACTAGAAGAGACATTTTTGAATACATATCAGACTAAACCCCTAAAATACTACCGGTATATTGATGACATTTTCATGATTTGGTCTGAGGGGGAAGAAACTCTAAGAAAACAATTTCAGAGCTCTTTCAATACATACCATCCTACAATCAAATTCAAAACTGACTATTCCCCAGAAAAAGTCAATTTTTTGGACACCACAGTTTCCATCAGCAATGGCTATATACAAACATCTATAAACAGGAAAACTTCAGACAGATGCAGTTACCTCCACAACTCCAACTTCCACCCTTCACACTGCAGTACAAGGAAAAGAAAGCCACAGAGAGAATCCCCCTTGTAGTAACATACAACCCAGAGCTAGAAAAATTGAGAAGAGTCATAACAGATTTATAACCACTATTCCAGGAGGATGAAAGAGATATTCCCATCCCCACCAGTGCTGGCCTTCAAACAGCCACCCAATTTAAAACATAAACTAGTGAAAAGCAAGCTCCTGATAGAAACTCAAAAAGAAGAGAGTGGTACACATCCTTGCAATACATCCAGCTGCAAACTGTGCCAACACATTTCACAGGATCCCACAGTCATTCGCATGAGAAAAATATTCAACATAAAGGAATCCTTCACATGCTCATCTTCAAATGTGGTATATACAGTGGTGTGCTGGAGCAGGCTCTCACAGGCTCGCAAGAGCCGGTTGTTAAGTTTTTAAGAATTTTGGGAGCCGGTTGTTAAAGTAGGGCCCTCCATGGCTACTTTAACAACTGGCTCCCAAAATGTGGGCTTGGGCCCCTGCTAAATTCTGTTTTACTTTCCTGGTGGGGATGCTGAGCCCTGCCAGCCAAGTAAATAGACTGCTGCTGCTCCCCGCTCCTTGTTTCCAGCTCTGAGCAGCATGCTGGGACTTCTCCAGCATGCTGCTCAGAGCAAGACGTTGGGAGTGGTGGCAGTCCATTTATTGGCTGTCAGCAAAGGTATGCCTAGTGAGCCTGCACGAAGGGAGGGAGGAGAGAGAGGCAAGTGTTGCTCCCTCCCACCCCGGCCACCCCTAGCCCTTCCAACTGCAGAGCTGGCTACCTCCGGAGAAAGAGCCTGTTGTTAAAAATTTACCAGCACACCCCTGGGTATATATCATTCAATGTAAAAAGTGTGAAGCCAGCCGCTAGTGCATTCTGTGCCAAGCCCACCTACTCTGATATAAACTTCTGGAACTGGTGCAGGAAGAACTACTGGCACTGCAGAGACAGGTCCTGCATGTCTCACATGGTAGTTTATTAGTGTAGGCCTGGCAGAAGTGCATTGGGGGGAGGGGAGGGAGTGAGACTGTGTTGCAGGGACACAGTCAATGGGAGGGAAGAGAGAGAGAGAGAAATTAGGCAAGACTGGATGGATCAGGAGGGAGAGAGAGAGAGAGAGAAAGAGAGAATGACATAGAGAGATAGGGTTATACTGGATTAAAGGGGAGGAAAGACAGAGGCTATGGGCTGTAATAGTATGCTTGTCCTGATTTGGGGGTCCTTTCATTAAGACGCACTGAAAAATGGCTTGTGGTAGTGTAGGCGCGGGTTTTGGGCACAAGCCAATCCATTTTTTAGCGTACTTGTAAAAAAGGCCTTTTTTTTGCCAAAAATGGACGTGCGGCAAAATCAAAATTGCTGCTCATCCATTTTGGGTCTGAGACCTTACCGCCAGCCATTGACCTAGCAGTAGAGATATACGCGGTAACCAGGTGGTAATGACCTATGCGCACCAAATGCCACTTGGCGCATGTCCATTACACGAGCCCAAAAATAAAACATATTTTCTAGATGCGCATATCGGAGTGTGCCAAAAATGAAATTAACGCAAGAGCCACGCGGTAGTCGAGTGGTAACTCCATTTTGACGTGTGTTGGACGTGCGTAGACGCTTACGCGGCTTAATAAAAGGACCCCTTAAAGAAGGAGGTTTTTGCCTCCAAAAACTAGTCAAAAAATGTAATGTTAGTCCAATAAAAAGGTATCACCTTATTTTCTGTTTTGTTTTATTTGTTAATTTTTAATGTAGCAATAGGAATATGTAAGTTTTCCGAAATTTACAAATGTTCTCTTTATATTTTGCATGGTACAAAGGGACATGTCACTGTTTCTGTTTCTTTGGTTTTGCACCGTATGCAGAGTATGGCTTCTCAGGGGTTTAGTTTAATTTTTGTCTACATATTTTTATTTTTAGTTTGTGACCAAAAAAAAGAAGCTCAGTTGGGCCTTCAAGATTGAGATGAATAAGAGTCCTTTATTCTGAAAGACCTGACAAATAACAACGTCTGCTTCAGGGGTCAAAAATCACAATACTCTTGAAAGCACGGAAAAAGGAAACAATGTGAAAACAGGTTCCTTTCAGCAATAATGTGTCCGAAGGGAGTGCTAACACATCTAGTCAAGCTTCCACAGTGAACTGGAAGCTTGACTAGATGCTTTCAAGAGAATTGTGATTTTGGACCCCTGAGGCAAGCATTGTTATGCCGAAACATGGCCCCTGTTGGATCTTTTATTATAAATGACTGTTTGTCTCAATCTCGAAGGCCCAGCTGTGCTTCTATTTTTTTTTTGTTGCATTCTCTACCTTGCCACCTCTCCCTCCACTAGTCCGTTCCCCTCTCTCTCCTTCCCCTCATTCCCTTTCCTCCTTTCCTGAAGTTACTATTGAGGAAACTACACTTCTCCTTTCTTCCTCAAAACGTACCACCTGTTCCTCAGATCCCATTCCCACCCACCTTCTTAATGCCATCTCTCCTGCTCTTATTCCTTTTATCTGTCACATTCTCAACCTCTCACTTTCCACTGCGACTGTCCCTGCTGCCTTTAAACATGCTGTGGTTATACCTCTCCTTAAGAAGCCTTCACTCGACCCTACTTGTCCCTCTAATTACCAACCCATCTCCCTCCTTCCTTTTCTCTCCAAATTACTTGAGCGTGCTGTTCACCGCCGCTGCCTTGATTTTCTCTCCTCACATGCTATTCTTGACCCACTACAATCTGATTTTCGCCCTCTCCACTCAACCGAAACTGTGCTTACTAAAGTCTCCAATGACCTATTACTGGCTAAATCCAGAGGTCAATATTCCATCTTCATTCTTCTTCTTGATCTTTCCGCTGCTTTTGACACTGTCGATCACAGCATACGTCTCGATACCCTGTCCTCACTTGGATTCCAGGGCTCTGTTCTTTCCTGGTTCTCCTCCTACCTCTCCCTCTGCACCTTTAGTGTTCACTCTGGTGGATTCTCTTCTACTTCTATCCCTCTGCCTGTCGGCGTACCTCAGGTTTCTGTTCTTGGTCCCCTCCTCTTTTCTATCTACACTTCTTCCCTTGGTTCATTAATCTCATCCCATGGCTTTTCCTACCATCTCTATGCTGATGACTCCCAAATCTACCTTTCTACCCCTGATATCTCACCTTGCATCCAAACCAAAGTTTCAGTGTGCTTGTCTGACATTGCTGTCTGGATGTCTCAACGCCACCTGAAATTAAATATGACCAAAACCGAGCTTCTCATTTTCCCCCCCAAACCCACCTCCCTGCTCCCCCCATTTTCTATTTCTGTTGATGGCTCTCTCATTCTCCCTGTCTCCTCAGCTCGAAACCTTGGGGTTATCTTTGACTCTTCTCTCACCTTCTCTGCTCATATCCAGCAGATCGCCAAGACCTGTCGTTTCTTTCTTTACAACATCCGTAAAATCCGCCCCTTTCTTTCTGAGCACTCTACCAAAACCCTCATCCACACCCTTGTCACCTCTCATTTGGACTACTGCAATCTGCTTCTTGCTGGCCTCCCACTTAGTCACCTCTCCCCTCTCCAGTCGGTTCAAAACTCTGCTGCCCATCTCGTCTTCCGCCAGGGTCGCTTTACTCATACTACCCCTCTCCTCAAGTCGCTTCACTGGCTCCCTATCCATTTTCGCATTCTGTTTGTGTACTGTTTTACCCTCTCTTCTGTTACTATTTTTAATTTGTGTTCACTTATTCTATACTTCCTGAGGGGCCACCTCTGTTCATGTGTGAAAAAGGCTGGGTATTCTGTTAGCATGAAGGACATGTGTAGGACTAATTTGTACTAATCCATCTGGTTTTCTTTTCCAATAGGTGTATTAATGTTCTTCTGCCCACTGCAATATTCAGGGTCTTTTTTTTTTTTTCTAGGAAGAACCTTGTATGATCCCTGGATGTTTGCATGTAAACATACTAGGTTCTGTGGTGCAACTTGTTAAGAATACTTTTTACTTAGTAGTAAAAAAAGGTAGTTTAAGAGGCTGTACTTTACTACTTTTACTTGAGTATTTTTTGGTGATAAGACTTTCTACGTTCACTTCACTACTTTTGAAGCCAGTAATTTTACTTTTTACTTAAGTACTTTTATAAAGTAACAAACCCATCTCTGGATATTTATCAACATTTGATTATTTCTGATCTGAAGAAGAAGGGTTACCTTTGAAAGCTAATAAAAAAAATGTATGTTATTCCAATAAAAGAGGTGTCATCTTACTTTATTTTCTATGTTTGTTTTATTTCTATTTAGAGCCTAGTTCAGAAATGCAAGCATAGCACTTACATGTGTTTTAGAAAACTATTAACAAGAATGTGTGAGACAAACTGAAAAAAAGACCATTAATTAGAAAAAATAAGCCAAATGAACTGAAAACAAGCCAAAACTTTTTGATCTGTGTAAAATTTCTACTGTGCATCCCTCCTGTCCAAAGGAGAGAAAGGGGAAAAAATGCCTAGGGGTCTCACAAAATGAAAGGACAAGCTGCCTGCAAGATTAAAGGAAAAAAGGAGAGTCGGATGGCCAAGTGGCCATCACAGGAGGAGAAAGAAGCTGAGGAACTACTCATAGAAGTGAATGCCAAAATAAGAAAGGTGAAAGAGGAACTAAATCACAGAGTGGGGTGATGTTCAGTCCACGTCAGTAAGCGACTAGCAAACTACTTTCAGCCGCAGGTTGAACTAACCACTGTTCCTTCTAAGCTGAGAGGGAGTCCTCCAATTGAATTGCTGCCAGTAGTGGTGGTGATGTGTGTGTGTGTGTGTGTGTGTGTGGGGGGGGGGGGGGTTACAATATTGTATTTTCAGTGGTTAGAGACAGGCAGGTTTTCTGGAGTCCTGCAGAGCTTGCCTGTCCCTCACTATTGAAAATGTGATAGTGAAACAGCACCACCTACTGGCAGGACTGTAGGAGGAGGACTCCTCAGCTTAGAGGGAACAGTGACCTAACCCCAGATATTCTATGCCGGAACATGTGCAGATCCCTTTATTGAATATCTGGGCATGTGCGCTGACCTGGAAAGTAATTTGGTACTGGCTGATATTCCAGCCAGTGCCCGGTTAACTCGCTGCATAAAGTTAGGACGGCTGTTTTGCTGTCCTAACTTTATGTGGTTACTTAGGTGGTTAGTGGACTGAAAATTGCTGCTAACCAGCAAAGCTGATGCTTCACCTGCGGACCACCCTTAACCTAGCCAGTGAGGGAATGGCCAATTAGGGGCAGATTCTATATATAGCGCCTTAAAAAATCAGCGCAGAAAACATTTCTGGCTAAATGTATTTCCATACAGCATCTGCCCCCTCTCTTCCCTCTTTCCATCCAGCATCTATTTTCTCCATCCATGTGTAGTTTTTCTCCTCTTTTCCCTTTCCCTCATCTCTGTCAGTATGCATCTCCTTCCTCTGTCTTCACTCCCCTCCATCCATGTCCACCATTTTTCCTCTCTCTCCGCCCCTCCATCCATGTTCTAAAGCGCTACTAGACGTACACAGTGCTGTACACTTGAACATGAAGAGACAGTCCCTGCTCGACAGAGCTTACAATCTAATTAGGACAGACAAACAGGACAAAGAAGAGATAAATGAATATTAAAGTGAGGATGATAAAATAAGGGTTCTGAACAAGTGAATAAGGGTTAGGAATTAAAAGCAGCATCAAAAAAGTGGGCTTTTAGCTTAGATTTGAAGACAGCCAGAGATGGAGCTTGACATACCAGCTCAGGAAGTCTATTCCAGGCATATTTTATTTTTGTTACATATGTACCCCACACTTTCCCACTCATGGCAGGCTCAATGCGGCTTATATATACAGGCACTTATTTGTACCTGGGGCAATGGAGGGTTAAGTGACTTGCCCAGAGTCCCAAGAAGCTGCCTGTGCCTGAAGTGGGAATTGAACTCAGTTCCCCAGGACCAGAGTCCACCACCCTAACCACTAGGCCACTCCTCGTGCAGCAAAATAAAAGGAACAGAGCCTGGAGTTAGCAGTGGAGGAGAAGGATGCAGATAAGAGAGATTTACCCAGTGAACAGAGTTCCCGGGGAGAAATGTAGGGAGAGATGAGAGTGGAGAGGTACTGAGGAGCTGCAGAGTGAATGCACTTATAGGTCAATAAGAGGAGTTTGAACTGTATGCGGAAATGGATAGGAAGCTGAGGAGAGGGCTAATATGAGCATAATGACACTGGCGGAATATTAGTCATGCAGTAGAATTTTGAACCGATTGAAGAAGAGAGAGACGACTAAGTGGGAGACCTATGAGAAACAAGTTGCAATGGTCTAAGCGAGCGGTGATAAGAGTGTGGATGAGGGTTCTGGTAGTGTGCTCAGAAAGAAAAGTGTGAATTTTGGTGATATTATAGAGAAAGAAACAACAGGTTTTAGCAGTCTGCTGAATATGTGCAGAGAAGGAGAGGGAGGAGTCAAAGATGACCCCAAGGTTACAAGCTGATGAGACAGGAAGGATGAGAGTGTTAACCACAGAAATAGAGAATGGGGGAGAGAGAGGTTGGTTTAGAGGGAAGATAAGAAGCTCAGACTTGGTCATGTTTAGTTTCAGATGGCTCTGTCCCCTGCCCTCACCTGCATTCATGTCCAGCAACTCTCCTCTCTCCCCTGCCCTCCCCTCCATCCATGTCCAGCAAATCTCATCTTTCCCCTGCCCTCCCCTGCATCCATATCCAGCAACTCTCCTCTCTCCCCTGTCCTCCCCTGTATCCATGTCCAGCAACTCTCCTCTCTCCCCTGCCCTCCCCTGCATCCATGTCCAGCAACTCTCCTCTCTCCCCTGCCCTCCCCTCCATCCCTGTCCAGCAACTCTCCTCTCTCCCTTGCCCTCCCCTCCATCCATTCATGTCCAGCAACTGTCCTCTCTTCCCTGCCCTCTTCCCCATCCATATCCAGCAATTCTCCTCTCTCTCCTGCCCTCCCCTCCATGTCTAGTGATTTCTCCTCTCTTCCCTCCCGCTCATCCATGTCCAGCGATTCTCCTCTGCCCTCCCCTCCCCTCCCTTCATGTCCAGCGATTTCTCCTCTCTCCCCTGCCCTCCCCTCCATGTCCAGCGATGCTCCTCTGCCCTCCCCTCCATGTCCAGTGACGCCCCAAACCCCACCTGCCCCCCCGAGTTCCAGTTCCAACCCCCCGCCTGACCTACCCACCCTCTTCTCCCTCAACAGCCCTCCTTGCCTTCCTGCCACCCAGCCAGCGCTTAAAACTCATTTTACCTGACTAAAATCATGACTGCAAAAGAAGCAGAGTAGAGCAGGCTCACCTTCAGCCTTCCCATTCTCTCTCAGCGTCCCACCCTCATTTCCTGTTTCCGCAAGGGCGGGACGTTGAGAGAGAAGGGGAAGGCTGAAGCCGAGCCTGCTCTATTCTGCTTCTTTTGCAGTCACGACTTCAGTCAGGTAAAATGAGTTTTAAGCGCTGGCTGGGCGGCAGGAAGGCAAGGATGACTGTTGAGGGAGAAGAGGGCGGGTAGGTCGGGCTGCGGATGTTGGAACCGAAACTTCGGATGACTGACGGCCAGGAAAATATTGGAGGTGCTCGAGCACCCACAGAGTTGGTGCCTATGGGTGGGTGGGACTGGAGATCAGCTGTGTGGGCCCCCCTCCCCCCCCACAATCCATTAGTGAATCCATCATTGTGTAAAGATAGACTGAGAAAGAAGTACTGGCTATGGCCTTATATGAAAAGAAGATACCTGAGCTAAGTAGTACATAAGGATGCAAAAAGAAAATGGCGGTAGACATATTTTAATTTTATCCAGTTTGCACTGAAGGGAATTGATACTTAAGCTGAGTTCTTGTACTTGCTATAGCTCCAAAGAAGAAGCAGCCAATGGAAACAGCCAGTAGGCATTAAAATAAAAACAGCTCAGCAGCTAGCAGCAGGATAAAAAGAGTGTCTCCTCCTTTCTCAATAGTATGTTTTTTTTTAACTATTAGAAGACGTGGGTTCTGCTTTTGTGGATTGTATTGCTCTTTCTGCAGAACTTTTGTTTTCCTCTTCTGGATTTCCTTACTACCTGGTTATATGCCACTGAAATTTCAGGTATAGCCTAGTCAACTCTAGTTAAGCGGGTAGGAACCTCTCTTGGCTGGTTAAGTAGCTGTGACTATCAGACACTTTCTGATGTTTATTTTCCAAAAAAAGACAATGTTTTGAGTATGAAGGGGGATACTCCACAGAGGCCTAGGTCTATGCAGTCGCAGGAACCATTGCATGCTTCCTTGCTTGTTTGCCTTAATTTAAGATACAATATTATATAAAACATATACAGCTTCCTCAAGTCTTACCGGGTGCAGGGTATTTTCAATTTTCAGCTATAGTTCACTTCATTTCAAGCCATGGGATGCATCATTGAAGCAGATCTGAGCAAGCACAGATTGCACTCCTGAACAATAACTTTTCATAACGGGTATTCTGCCCACATATCCAATTTTAATCCCTTCAGTTGTTCAGTGACCATGACTAGATTGTTATACTTGAATGGCTCTTTCGAAGACAATTTATTTAGCATGTGCAGATAGCTTCTGATGGAAGCATGACATCTGTTTTCAAGAAAAGAAAGACTTGCATCAGGTGTTATCCCTGGAAAATCATCTCTGTTTTTCAAACCTTATGATTAAAGGAGGCATAATAGCACTTTTAAAACAGGAATGTCTTTGTGTGTAATTTAAACACTGCATGATTCCATAGGGTTTTGATGAAAAACAATCAGTGTCTGATATGAATGAATGACTCAACAATACTTTGTCCTTACTATTAGAAAGATACAGACACACAAAAAAATGCTCTTTTGATCAGAGAGATTCTGACGCTTAAACTGTGAAAATGACTGGGTTTTGAAGACAAGAAAGAATGCGAACTATGAATCACTTGTGTGAATCAGTTTGCATTTCCTGGGATCAGTAAAACTCTATTCACATTTCTAACGTGAGTGGCATGAAAATTCACCAAGACAATAATCAGTTAATTTCTTCCCCCCCCCCCCCCAAACCCACATACACACATAAAGATGAGAGGAATCAAGAAGATTTTGTGCTTCAACAATATCTGAAAGCAGACTATTTTATTTATTTATTTTATTTGTTACATTTGTATCCCACATTTTCCCACCTATTTGCAGGCTCAGTGTGGCTTACATAGTGCTGGAGATGCATTCCCAGACTCCGGTGTGAACAAATACAAAGTGGTGTTGTGGTAATAAAAGTTTGTGTGGAGCAGTCAACGGAAGAGTTGTGTTATGTCCATTACGTACTTTACTTTTGTTGTGTTGCAGAGATCAGGCTATTAGGTTGGGTCGTTAGGGTATGCCTTTTCAAACAAGTTGGTCTTTAGTGATTTTCAGAAATTTAGGTGGTCGTATGTTGTTTTCAGTACTTTCGGTAATGCGTTCCACAGTTGTGTACTTATGTAGGAAAAGCTGGATGCGTAAGTTGATTTGTATTTGAGGCCTTTGCAGCTAGGGTAGTGCAGATGTAGATATGTTCGTGATGACTTAGATGTGTTTCTGGTTGGTAGGTTGATAAGGTCTGTCGTGCATCTTCTACATTTCTTTGAAGGGATGAACAAACATGTGGATAAAGGGGAGCCCGTTGATATTGTGTATCTGGATTTTCAGAAGGTGTTTGACAAAGTACCTCATGAAAGACTCCAGAGGAAATTGGAGACTCATGGGATAGGAGGTAGTGTTCTATTGAGAATTAAAAACTGGCTAAAAAGATAGAAAACAGAGAGTATGTTTAAATGGTCAGTATTCTCAATGGAGAAGGGTAGTTAGTAGGGTTCCCCAGGGGTCTGTGCTGGGACCGCTGCTTTTTAACATATTTATAAATGACCTAGAGATGGGAGTAACTAGTGAGGTAATTAAATTTGCTGATTACACAAAGTTATTCAAAGTCGTTAATTGTGAGAGGATTGTGAAAAATTACAAGCGGACCTTACAAGACTGGGAGACTGGGCGTCTAAATGGCAGATGACGTTTAATGTGAGCAAGTGCAAAGTGATGCATGTGGGAAAGAGGACCCCGAATTATAGCTATGTCAAGCAAGGTTCCACGTTAAGAGTCACGGACCAAGAAAGGGATCTAGGTGTCGTTGTTGATGATACGTTGAAACCTTCTGCTCAGTGTGCTGCTGCGGCTAAGAAAGCAAATAGAATGTTAGGTATTATTAGGAAAGGAAAGGAAAACAAAAATGAGGATGTTATAATGCTTTTGTATCGCTCCATGGTGCGACCGCACCTTGAATATTGTGTTCAATTCTGGTTGCCGCATCTCAAAAAGGATATAGTGGAATTAGAAAAGGTGCAGAGAAGGGCGACGAAAATGATAAAGGGGATGGGACGACTTCCCTATGAGGAAAGGCTAAAGTGGCTAGGGCTCTTCAGCTTGGAGAAAAGGCGGCTGAGAGGAGATATGATAGAGGTCTATAAAATAATGAGTGGAGTTGAACAGGTAGATATGAAGCGTCTGTTTACGCTTTCCAAAAATACTAGTACTAGGGGGCATGCGATAAAGCTACAATATAGTAAATTTAAAATAAATTGGAGAAAATGTTTCTTCACTGAACATGTAATTAAACTCTGGAATTCGTTGCCAGAGAATGTGATAAAGGCGGTTAGCTTAGCGGAGTTTAAAAAAGGTTTGGACGGCTTCCTAAAGGAAAAGTCCATAGACCGTTATTAAATGGACTTGGGGAAAATCCACTATTTCTGGGATAAGCAGTATAAAATGTTTTGTACATTTTTGGGATCTTGCCAGGTATTTGTGACCTGGATTGGCCACTGTTGGAAACAGGATGCTGGGCTTGATGGACCTTTGGTCTTTCCCAGTATGGCAATACTTATGTACTTATGTACTTATGTATATGTACTTATGTACTTATGTAATTTTCAAAATGGAAAGGTCTAACTTCTTGTTTCAAAAATCACTATTTTCTGGACTTTTTTGCTCAGTGTGTCCTTCTGTAGGTATTATTTAAAAAAGTCTTTGATAAAAACACCCATAAACAAGCCAATGGGATGTCTGGGAGCCAGCATTTCTAATAGACTGGCCACACAAACATCCCAGCAGAGCAGTGGGGCAGCCTAGGGGGCACTGTAGTGGACTTCACTTAACACGTACAAATTCTACCTTAACACCCTTATGTTGTATTGTAAGCCCTCCAGGAACTCAAAAAACCTATTGTACCTAACTGGATACTACTAGAATACCCCTCAAGCCTGCATGTGTCTCCTATCTATAGGTACAGTGGATAGTTTGTAGTTTTTAGAAGGCTCAAAATTTCCACCATAAGTGTACTCGTTAGAGTGGGATATGGACCTGGGTTCCTTTCTCTACAGTCCACTGCACTGACCACTAGCCTACTCCTGGGACCAGCTTGCTGCTCTAATAGGAATGGCCATAACTTCTTACACTGTCATAGAGCCTTTTATGTACTGTCACATCCTAGTGGGGCGGGAGGGGTAATTGACCACTGTGAGATTAAAGGGGGGGGGGGGGGGGGGAGTCATGCCTTAATCCCTTCAGTGGCCAGCTGGTCAGTTAGGCCACTTTTTTGTGACTTAGTTGTGATTGAAACAGGTCTAGATAAAGACATCCCAATTTTTGTCCAAGACATTTTTATCTTGTTCCATTATTGCTGAATAATGTCCAAATACTAGGCCTGCCCAAATCCCACTCAAAACATGCCTCCTTGTGATTTAGATGAATTGAAGAGAAAAACATCTCAAATATGAGTTTTGAAAATCACGACTTGGGCATTTTTGCAAAAAAAAAAAAAAAAGTCCATCTGCTGCTTTGTGCTGCTTTTAAGACGTTTTTCTCTTTTGAAAAATGAGCGCCATTGCAAACTGAGATCTGAAATCATTTTTTCTGGATTTTTTACATGAAGCATTCTACTTGATTTCACTAACACAGGGTTTTTTTTTAAATTCTAGCTTTATATTGCTAGGTTAGCTGTGGGATTATTTTGTTGCTTCATTAAGGCCTCTTTTACATAGCTATGCTACTGATTCTCGGTGCGGCAAATGAGAGAAAGTCCATTCAATTCCCATGGACTTCCTTTCATTTGCCATGCAGGAATCGCTAGCACGGCTTTGTAAGTTGTTGGTAAGGAGCTGATCTACATGCTTTGATTTAATGTTTTCTTTTTAGCCCTCAGTTCAAAAGGAGAAAAGTTCAGTAAAACCTGGGCTTAGCGTGTTCTAATGTGGGACTAAGCTCACATTTAACGTGGATCCACTGTCTGTTGGTTTTGACTTTCATTGCTCCCGTGGAGAGATCACCTTCTGTAGGTGTTACCTGCAAAAAAGATAACACAGACTAACATGGGATCACTGCTTAGGAGGCATTAAGTGCATTAATCTGTGTTATCTTGTTAATTCTTTGAAGTCACTATGGGGGTCTTTTACTAAAGCTTAGCTCAAGTTATCTGTAGCAGAGCCCATTTTATCCCTCACACCGCATTGAGCCTGCCATGAGTGGGAAAGCGCGGGGCACAAAATGTAACAAAAATAAAAAATAAATAAAAAATATGTTCCCTAAGCTTCAGTAAATGACCCCCTATGTTATCTATCTATAGATGGATCTATGGAACCATCAAATAGAAAGAATTGATGTCATAAATATGATATTGAATATTCAGTTCATGAACCTTGTGGCAGAATGGAACTAGATGAAGATAAAACAAACACACTGACAATGCTTGGCCATTTCCGGTAACCATCATTAAATATCTGGGCTTATTTTGGCCACTAAAAGGTTAACCGGCTACGCCAATATTCAGTGCTAACCAGTTAACTTTTTAGCAGCCAAAGATAAGCCTGCTATTTAAGCGGCCTATTTTGGCTGCTCAACATAGCTGGTTTAGTGCTGAATAGCTGCACCTAATTGGCTATGTCAAGTGATATAGATGGCTAGCCGCTAACCAAGATATTCACCGAGAGATAATAGGTTATATACTACTACTACTTATCATTTCTATAGTGCTACTAGATGTACACTACCTCACTGAATATCTGCAGTTAGGCACTTAAATGTTATTTAACCATTCAAGAGCTGCTCCTGACAGGTTAAATAATTTTAAATATCGGGGAGTACATCTTTTATAGTGGAAATGCAAATGTAGAACCCAAACATGGTCGAGATCTAATCAAAGGTAATGATGAGAGTAACTTTAGATAATACAGCCTTGAAAGTCTCTAAAAAGTTACATTTAGACAAGCAACTTCCCTTCCTCCATCTTCATTAGGACCACAACCTCTTTCACCAACATAGTAAGCTCGTATAAAGGGCAGCATATCATCCATAAAGATTTTCATTAAGGTATTTCTTCATCATGTCCAATGGTGAAGGTACTAATTATTTAGGGAAGTTTAAGAAACAGAGACTTAAACACCTCTCACAGTTCTCAAACATTTTCAATTTCCTCTCAGTTACCACATTTCCTTTAAGCACAGAATTCTGCACCGTTTGTAAATCAGAGACTGTTTTTTTCTACATCCTTCAATGTAGCATCTTGTTGATAAAACTTCAGGGCACATGGGTTTGAAGACATTGCGGACCTTCCAATAAGTTATCAAGTTCTTCTACCACAGTCTACTTAAAGGACTTCAAATGCAAACCATATCTCCTTCAGAGTAATATCACTCACTGAAGTTACCCCTCCAGGCATTGTCTCCCGGATTCTATGTAGCATGCCTAGAGATCCGCTCCGAATTCCAGGTGCATTCTATAACAGCGTATGAAACTTAATTAGCTTAACAAGCTTTTCAGCACTTAACAAGTAATGATAAGCACTAATTGGTAATAATTAGAATTTACGCACACAATTTACTAAGCATATTCTGTAATGAGCTGCACCTATATTCTAATGTGTGCAGTTTAAAAGGGGCATGTCTATGGGCAGAGAAATGGTCCTTTCATGGGCTTTCCAAAATTCACATGCATAATAACAGAATTTGGCCCAGTGCGCATAAATCTATGCACTGGGATTTACGCCACATTTTCATTGGTGTAAATGGAGGCATGTAATTTTAGGAGCTGGGATATCAACGAAGCATATTCTATATACTGCTCAGGTGGAAATGTTTACCATGCAGATATTTTAGGCGTTATATAGAATCTGGCCTCTATGATACAGGCTTATTTTCGAAAGAGAAGGGCGCCCATCTTTCGACACAAATCGGGAGATGGGCGTCCTTCTCCCAGGGTCACCCAAATCGGCATAATTGAAAGCTGATTTTGGGTATCCTGAACTGCTTTCCGTCGCGGGGATGACCAAAGTTCACGGGGGCGTGTTGGAAGCGCAGCGAAGGCAGGACTGGGGCGTGCCTAACACATGGGCATCCTCGACCGATAATGGAAAAAAGAAGGGCATCCCTGACGAGCACTTGGGCAACTTTACTTGGTCCTATTTTTGTTACGACCAAGCCTCAAAAAGGTGCCCGAACTGACCAGATGACCACTTGAGGGAATCGGGGATGACCTTCCTTTACTCTCCCAGTGATCACTAACCCCCTCCCACCCTAAAAAAAACTTTTAAAGATATTTTTTGCCAGCCTCTATGCCAGCCTCAAATGTCATACCTAGCTCCATGACAGCAGTACGCAGGTCCCTGGAGCAGTTTTAGAGGGTGCAGTGCACTTCAGGCAGGCGGACCCAGGCTCAGCACCCCCCCTACCTGTTACACTTGTGGTGGTAAATATGAGCCCTTCAAAACCCACCAGAAACCCACTGTACCCACATGTAGGTACTGCCCTTCACCCATAAGGGCTATGGTAGTGGTGTACAGTTATGGGGAGTGGGTTTGGAGGGGTTGGGGGGGCTCAGCACCAAAGGTAAGGGAGCTATGCACATGGGATCAATTTGTGAAGTCCACTGCGGTACCCCCTAGGGTGCCCGGTTGGTGTCCTGGCATTTGAGGGGGACCAGTGCACTATGAATGCTGGCTCCTCCCATGACCAAAGGGCTTGCATTTGGTCGTTTCTGAGATGGGCGTCCTTGGTTTCCATTATAGCCGAAAATCGGGGACAACCATCTCTAAGGACGACCATCTCTAAGGTCGACCTAAATTTCGCGATTTGGGTGTCCCCAACCGTATTATCGAAATGAAAGATGGACACCCATCTTGTTTCAATAATATGGGTTTCCCCGCCCCTTCGCCGGGACGTCCTGCGAGGACATCTTCAGGAAAACTTGGGTGCCCCTTTCGATTATGCCCCTCCACATCTCCAGTTCTACTCACATCAGGAATAGACTCAGCTTAAACAGAAGCTTGTTCCTCTGAATCCTTCATCGGAGGGAAATCTCATCTCCTAGGGAGCAAAATGCCAGGTTGAATGGCACCACCTTTGAGACACCTCGTGGTAAACTCTTTGGTATCCACTACAGTTGTCTATCACTGTAACCTGCCCTCACTTCTGGGTCTGAGGGGAATCTCTTAAGGGTCAGAGCTCAGAAAGATTTCCAACGCTGCCAGAAAGGTTCCTTCCACATCCAGCTCCGGACTTCTGGTTCCTTCCTTGCTTACCAGTGTGACAAAATTATTCCAGGTCTGCTGGACCAAGTTTGAAAGTAATGCTTCTGCAGGCAGAAAGGAGCATATTCTTCCTTTGCATTTCACCATGTTATTCCCACAGACTTAAACCCAGCAGATCACCACGGAGCTTCCTGCCACACATCTGCTCAGTCAACCATCTTGCTCTGGTGGGACACTCTTCATCTGGTTTCTCCTCAGAGGCCTGTCTGATATGGCCCTCTGAGTCATCAAAACAGACAAGTCCCTCCACCACAGCAAGGTAGTGCCCCTTTGGAAGGACTTTTTAAAATTTAAATATTTGGACATTTTTATCATTTTATTATTGTAGTTTATTTGTATTGTTTATTGATGACTATTGAAATCGGTTTGTTCTTGGAAATGTGGAATATACATTTCTGTGTTAAATTAATCTTTTTTCAGTATATCTTTCTCTGTTTTTCGCTCTCTGTCTCTTTCTCATACACAAACAAAGCCTCCCACACACACACATCCACAAGCACATTTTGGAAATTTGCACTCAGTGTAAAGAAAACCGTTTGGAACATTGCATTCTTTTTCAGGTATAGCGTTCCAAATTTGTTTTCTTTGTGTTAACCATTGTAAATCAACACTGAAGAATTCAGTTCTACTCATATTAAACTTTGAGAACACATTCTGCATTAAAGGGTAATCTGGGAAGGTTTTCACACTACAGCAGAGTGCAGTTTCCCCCTTGGTGCTGAGCTTCACAGTATATATATATATATATATATATATATATATAGATATATATATATATATATACTGAGACCCCCACCAGCTGGGCCTGGTGACAGAGTTACAACCCAGTACTGCATGGTAGCTTCAATTTCTGGTTGTCTTTTCTTATACTTCTTGTTATATGTATCATTTAGCTTTAAGATATAAAACATGTTTTTGGCTTATAGTTTAGGTGTACTGTGGTGAACTTAAAGAATGGAATTTGGTTAAGATACTGGAGGGAACATGCTGGTTAGAAATAAGGGGAAATGGGAATGTTTCATTCAGAAAATTCCAGGGGCTGTGTGATTCACCTTTCTTATACAATGAATAATAGATAAATGAAATAGAAATGAGACTTTAGAGTATTCGCTGCTGAAGTTGTGAAGATGTAAAAACAAAATCATTCCTGTTGGATATGTATCGTTGGATATACAGTATATATATATTTTTTTTTGTTCAGTCTATTTACAGAGGGGTTTATTCAGACCTGCAGTATTTGGAAGGTGAATATGTCAGGACATTTAGGTTTTACTGCTGAATAACAGCTATCATAATTGTTACCATTTCTATAATACTACTAGACATGGGCAATGCTGTACAGTGGTGATAAATATTCAGATACAATCAGGGGCGTAGCTATGTGGGGCCATGGGGGCCTGGGCCCCCGTAGATTTGGCCCTGGACCCCCCTGTTGATGACCCTCTCAACCCCCCCTCCCGCCGCCAAACCGCCGTCAACCCACCGTCGCCTTCTGCTACCTTTGCTGGTGGGGGACCCCAACCCCCGCCAGCCGAGGTCCTCTTCTTCCTTTATTCTGTTTCTGAGTCTGACGTCCTGCACGAACAATGTGCAGGATGTCAGACTCAGAAACAGAACAAAGGAAGAAGACTACCTCGGCTGGCGGGGGTTAGGGTCCCCCGCCAGCAAAGGTAGGCAACGGTGATGGCGGGGGAGGGTTGGCGGCGGGAGGGGGGTCGAGAGGGTCGTCAGCGGGGGGGGGGGGTCAAAGTTGTTGTTGTTGGTGGTGGTGGTGGCGGCAATGGCGGGGGGGTGTTGACAATGGCGGGGGGGGGGGTGGTCGGCGGCATCGGGGGGGGGGGGCTAAAATGTACCCCCTCAACTCAGGCTCTGGACCCCCCTCCTGCCAAAGTCTGGCTACGCCCCTGGATACAATATGTTCCTGCCACAAAGATCTTACGTTATAAGCACTGTTCCCAGTAAGCTGAGTAGGAGTCCACCAACTGCAGTGCTTCCAGTGGGGGGGGGGGGGGGGGGGGGTGATGCGTCAATATTGTGTTTTAATTGCTAGGGACAGCCAGGCTCCCTGGAGTCCTGCAGCGCTTGCCTGTCCTTCACTATTAAAAATGTGATAGTGAAATAGCACCTTGACTGGCAGGATTTTAGATGGAGGTCTCCTGCTCATTTTAGAGGGAGCAGTAATTCTAAGTAGAGACGAAGGGGCCCGTTTACTAAAGAGCATTAAGCCCTTAATATTTAGTTAGCACATGCAAACAGGCTACCACAGAAACATGTTAAAGCATGTTGCAGTATTGCCTTTTTGTGCATGCTAACCTGCACATTGCCTACTTGTTCAAAATATTTTTCTGAAGGGGTGTGTCATGGGCAGACACCGGGCATTCCTTCATTATCCAGTTGGCATGTTGCGTGTGATAACTGGATAATGCAGAGTTAACACACCAGCATTTAGCGCCTCCTAAATGGGAGGTGCTAAGTCCTCTCATGTTAACTCTGTGCAGATTTCAGGCACTAAAGACTTAGAAACAGAGAAACATGATGGCAGATAAAGGCCAAATGACCCATCCAGTCTGCCCATCCTCTGTAACCCCTAATTCTTCCTGTTCCTAAGCGATCCCACATGCTTATCCCATGCCTTTTTAAATTCTGGAACAGTCCTTGACTCTACCACCTCCACCGGGAGGCCATTCCACACCTCCACCACCCTTTCTGTGAAATAATACTTCCTTAGGTTACTCCTAAGCCTATTCCCTCTTATCTTTGTCATATGCCCCCTCATTCCAGAGCTCTCCTTCATTTGAAAAAGGCTCTCTTCTAGTACATAAATGCCCTTGAGATATTTAAACGTCTCTATCATGTCTCCTCTCTCCCTTCCCTCTTCCAGCGTATACATGTTGAGGTTCATAAGCCTGTCCCTATAATTTTTGCATTCAAGACCGCTTACTAATTTCGTAGCCGCCCTCTGGTATCCAGAACTGCACGCAGTACTCCAAATGAGGCCTCACCAGAGACTTATACAATGGCACTATCACTTCCTTTTTTCCTGCTGGTCATGCCTCTCTTTGTGCACCCAAGCATCCTTCTGGCTTTGGCCGTCACCTTTTCTACCTGTTTGAAAGCTTTAAGGTCATCAGACACAATCACCCCCAAGTCCTGCTCTTCCTTCACACACTGAAGCACTTCACCCCCTATACTATACCGTTCCCTCTGATTTTTGCGACCCAAGTGCATGACCCTGCATTTTTTGGGATTAAACCTTAGTTGCCAAATATCGGTCCATTCCTCTAGCTTCGCTAGGTCCTTCCTCATGTCATTCACGCCTTCCAGGGTGTCCACCCTGTTGCAGAGTTTAGTATCATCCGCAAAGAGACAAAAGTACATTAGTACATGACCTATAATTCAAATATATTTTTTAAAAAACCCATATGGGTTGTGTTAAATCTGGGCTTAGCTCACAGTAAATCCCATGTTACCGGGCATTAAGCCCAGATTGTAGTGCATTTTAGTAAAAGGACCACAAAGTGATGTTCTCAAGCTCATTCAGTGGAAGAAGTAACATGATAACATAGTAGATGATGGCAGATAAAGACCTGTACAGTCCATCCAGTCTACCCAACAAGATAAACTCATATGTGGTATTTTATATGTATACCTGATCTTGATTTGTATCTGTCATTTTCAGGACACAGACCATAGAAGTCTACCCAGCACTAGCCCCGCCTCCCAACCACCGGTGCTGCCACCCAATCTCTGCTAAGCTTCTGATTTGAGCCCTCACTTCATTGGTTCTCAGCCTATTCTTTAGCCACTTGACCACATTCTCTTGCATAAGAATGGCTAAACACACAGGGTTGCTAAAATATTTGCATCATAGTTTAGAAAACAAAACACTATCAAATTCAGGACATGTAGGAGGATAACGATCATAGATGTTTTATTAACGTGCTCCATTCAAGCACAGGACTGGCCCTAGTAGGGTTATTCATTCATACACATATATACATTTTGGGGATGAGATTCCAACTGTTTACCTTGGAATTAAGACCATCCAGCTTATAATCGAAAGACAAAAACGTCTATATTGCGACCTAAATCGGGAGATAGGCGTTTATCTTCCAAAAACGAATAACGCGGTATAATCGAAAGTCGAACTTGGACGTTTTCAACTGCACTCCATCGCGGAAGCGTACAAAGTTGACGGGGGCATGTCAGAGGCGTGGTGAAGGCGGGACTGGGGCATGGTTATCACCCGAACAGAGATGGGCGCCTTTCGCCGATAATGGAAAAAAAGTATGCGTTTGTAGCTAGAATTTAGGGCACTTTTCCTGGACCCTGTTTTTTCACGAATAAGGCCCCAAAAAGTGCCCTAAATGACCAGATTACCACCAGAGGGAATCGGGGATGACCTCCCCTGACTCCCCCAGTGGTCACTAACCCCCTCCCACCACAAAAAATGAAGTTTCACAACTTTTTATTTTCACCCTCAAATGTCATACCCACCTCCCTGGCAGCAGTATGCAGGTCCCTGGAGCAGTTGTTAGGGGATGCAGTGGACTTCAGGCAGGTGGACCCAGGCCCATCCCCCCCCCTACCTGTTACAATTGTGCTGCTTAATGCTTAGTCGTCCAACCCCCCCCAAACCCACTGTACCCACATGTGCCCCCCTTCACCCCTTAGGGCTATAGTAATGGTGTAGACTTGTGGACAGTGGGTTTTGAGGGCGATTTGGGGGGCTCAACACACAAGGGAAGGGTGCTATGCACCTGGGAGGTCTTTTACCTTTTTTTTTTTGTTTTTGTAAACGTGCCCCCTAGGGTGCCCGGTTGGTGTCCTGGCATGTGAGGGGGACCAGTGCACTACGACTCCTGGCCCCTCCCACGAACAAATGCCTTGGATTTATTCATTTTTGAGCTGGGCGCTTTCATTTTCCATTATCACTGAAAAACAAAAACGCCCAGTTCACAAATTGTCGAATATAACATGGACGTCTATTTTTTTCAAAAATACGGTTCGGTCCGCCCCTTCACGGACCCGTTCTCGGAGATAAACGCCCATGGAGATAGACGTTTTCGTTCAATTATGCCCCTCCATATGTACTTTTTATCCTTGGGCATTGCACCCTTTATGAATGAAAATATATGCACTTTCAGTAGTTTTGAAATTTGTATAGACAAACAATGATGGACATTTTAGATGCATTACCACATGTATATGGCAGCATTTAAACCTTTGGAGAGGCACAGACACTTAAATGTCATTTCAGAAAGGGGCTATTCACAAGTACAGAAGCATAGTAGGTATAGATGGCAAGGGAGGTGTGAGGGGGTGAAAGAAAATGGTGTGTCTAGGTGAGCCTTAAATAAAAAAACATGTATTCCCTATTTCACATAAGGAATCCACACATGTATTAGGAAATCAAGACATTGGAATTTACACCTGCTGCAAGGCATGTCTAAGTGTCTGCTGAAGGAGCAGCTGTAAATCTGGGCCCCCAACCCCCATCCTCACTGTCATTGTCCTCACAATCACCTCCTCTGCCAACCAATCCCCCCATCTACCCCTAAAAGTAGTAGTCACCCCTATAGCAAATCTCCCTTTACACCAGCAACCTTCCTCATGGCAACTTCCACACCCACCTCCCCAGGCTCACCCTTGATCTCCCCTTAGATGGCCCTCCCAATGGTTTCCATGACAGCAAGCACTCCTCCCCAAACCTTAGCATCCTTTCAAAACAATCCTTCCACTGGCTCACATACCTGATGTTAGCCCGTCACCCCCCAAGGACTCCGTACTTCAAGGCAGGCCCCCTCTACCCTATCCCATGTGTGGGCCCACCATGTGGTTCTCTCCCCTCAAAGCAACTTCCCTTCTTCAGGCCAAACCAACTTAGGAAGCCCCGTCCCAGCTGCCCCACCACCACCTTGTCAAAACCCCAGGTTTACCAGGGGTCCCCGGTATCTAGTGGATTGGGAGCAATGCCAGCTTGTTCCCGCCATGATACTCCTTTAGACTGGGTATTTGGAAGCCTGATCACTAATAGTAAGATCATGGCTGTATGTTGAAATTGTTAATTGATAATACAGCCAACAACTGGTGTCCATTCTAAACTGAAAGTCAACCCCATATAAGTAATTGCTGAATTTGTCCACAACCATCCATCCAGGGAGTAATTTTTTGAAGTTATTTTCACACATATGTAGCATACACTTTCAAAAAACTTTCTTATAAGCAAAAAACCATGTGGAAAACCAGCCCAAAATTCAAACAATATGGTTGGCATTTACCAGCTGTCAACATGAATTCTAGCTGTTAACTACTATCCAAGTCAGAAATAATGGCTAAGTGTGTCTATAAATACACCCACAAATTCAAATACTTCAAACATTACTCACTACATCAATTTACATCACCAAACTAATATCTGCTTCAAACCACGTAATCAAATGTGGAGATTATTTTCCTGGAGTTCTCTCCATTGTCAGTTTTTCAATCGATCCCAGAAAGGAAATCTTTAATTCATATGAACTTTTCAATTAAAATAATATTTACTTTCTTGTTTCAACATTATTTAATCACAAATCGTGCCCTTGTGATCTTCATTCAGTAAAAAAACTATCTGTTCCACATGAAGTGGCAAGAAAAATACAGCAAAATCTACCTTGTTAAATAATTACAGTCTCATAATATTGTCATGCACTGTCTGTTGTCCTTTTACAATAAAATAAAATAAAAATGCACCTATTAAATATTTGCACTGAAACCAATAGGGATGGGCAACCAGATATATTCATTTTGTGTTCCTTCCTGTGTCATTTCATTCATTCATTCATTCATTCATTCATTCATTCATGCATTTATATACTGCTTAGACCTATGCAGTCTACAGTTTCACTTTACAGGTACCAGGTCTGTCTCTAGTGGGCTCTCAGTCTAAGTAGTACATTGTATTACTGTTGTACCTGGGGCAATGGAGGGTTAAGTGACTTGCCCAGGGTCACATGGAGCTGCAGATGGAATTGAACCTGATTTCCCCAGGATCTTAATCCACTGCCGACCATTGTGCAGCAGTGGGAAATGAACCCAGTTTCGCAAGCCTGTAACCTACTGCACTAACCAGTGGCATTCCTAGCCTGTTTGCTACCCAGGGTGGGTTGCTGCTGCACGCTTCCCAGCGCATCACTCCATCTGGGGTATCACTCCCCCATGGCGCCACCTGCCAAAGTGCATCACCCCACCACCTTTCCTCTAACCTCCTTGCCTCCTACTAAGGGGGTGTGCAGGGCAGGCATACGGATGTCAGCTATGATGGTCCTCTGCCCCAGAACAGGAAGTAACATCAGAGGGGGCAGAGCCAACAGCTGTGCCCCTGCGCTGCACACACCCTTGCTGCCTGCACCCGGGGCGGACCTCCGCCACTGCCCTGCCCTTGGTACGCTATTGGCACTAACCATTAGGCCACTCTTCCACTCCATTTCCAGGAATGTTCATTTTATTTGTTGTCATTTGGCCATTTTGTCATCACAGGAGCAAAGTTGTTGAGTGCATACTCTTTTGATAAAGAGTGCATGCTATTTTTACCATTCTATAAACCACTGCATATGTGTACATATTGCGCACATGCAAGGCACCCAACTTTTATAGAATACTAGCATAGCACACAGGTCACCACTAACTTTGGGTACTGGACTTATGCCTGATAGAATCAGGTATATATGTCCAGTGCCCAAAGTTAGGCATGGATAGGTTCTATTCTATAACTTGGTGCTTAACTTTTGGGAATGCCCATGACCTGCCTATGTCCCTCCCATGGTCACGTCTCCTTTTGGGTTCTGCATGGGAAAAGTTAGGCGGCAAATTGTATGTAGATCTCCCCTGCACACTCTTCTATAACTTCAATTAAGCTGCAATTAACACTAATTAACTAGTGGCCATTTCCTCATTAAGTTGCATGCAGATCTCGGCTTTGCACAAAAATTCTGGTTTAGGTGACCTAAATAGAATGTGGGAGGAAATGTGTTTTTCTGCCCTTTTTTGTTTGTTAATGACATGCAACAACATGGTATATAGAACAGTCCATCTATAGAAACTATTTGGTTCCAAGTTGTTTTGATGAAAAGCCCTAAGCTGCTCTAAATCAGCCTCTTCACATGAGCTCCACCTCCCTTTATAAACAGATTGGTACTCCACAGAGAAAAAGGTTCTTGAGAGAGATGTTTTCCAGAAATTTTTTCTCTGCATACTTACCTTGTCTTTTAAGTAACAACGACCCATGGTGGAACCATAAGTAATCATTCTTGGCCTGTACATCATCAAGGTACATCAAGGGAGGCAATTCTTTATTTTTAATCATTATTATTTGTTGTTATTTGGTTATTATTTATTTGTTTAGGTGTCTTTATGCATATTGTATTTTAGATGTTATATTCATCTTTTTATTTATAGAGTTAATAATTTGACCCCTGATGTAGGCGTTTGTACACGCCAAAACACGGACCGTGTCGGGTCCGTTCTTTATCTGCATCGGTAAAAGTCTGTTGGACAATATCTCCAGTGTTAGAGTCGTCCTTGTTCAGCCTCTACTTTTGTCTGCCATGAAAAAGTAGTAACCATAATAAATGATCTAGAGATGGGAATCAATCGTGATGTAATTAATTTTGCTGACAACACAAAGTTATTAAATCACAAGAGGATTGTACAAAATTGCAAGAGGACTTTATGAGACCAAGAGATTTGGTATCCAAATGGCAGATGACATTTAATGTGAGCAATTACAAAGTGATGCATATAGGAAAGAGGAACCTAAACTATAGCTACCTGATGAAGGTTCCACATTAGGAGAAACCACCCAGGAAAAGGATCTAGGTGTCGTTGATGATACTTTAAAAACCTTTGCTCAGTGTGCAGCTGTGGCTAAGAAAGCAAATAGAGCGTTATGAATTATTAGGAAAGGAATGGAGAACAAAACTGAGAATATTACATGTCTTTCTATCGTTCCATGGTGTGACTGCGCCTTGAATATTGGGTGCAGTTTTGGTCACCGCATCTCAATGAGGTATAGCAGAATTAGAATAGATGCAGAGAAAGGTAATGAAAATAATTTACTTATTTATTGTACATTTATACCCCACATTTTTTCCACAGTTTTGCAGGCTCAAAGTGGCTTACAATGCACTGATAGGCTATCGTCAGATCAGAGGTGGTACGATTACAAGTGAATTGGTTAGAATAGAAGGAACAGGGAAACAAGAAAATAGGGAAAGGATAAGAGAGTCTAAAATGGTCCGTAGATATATGTTGGTAGGAAGGACTTACATCTTCAACAGTAAACAGCAGAAGAAAAACAGTGGCAGCCAGCAAACAGTCAAATCTGGCTGGTTTCACTGGTGGAATTGGCAGGACAGCACTCTCCAAGAGGACCCAACGGTGCCGCATCAGCCATCAACCGACCGAACGGCAGACCGACATCGGCAGCGCTGAAGAAGCAGGCGGCCCAGAGGAACAGGCAGATGGCCGCAGTTGGTGGGTCAAACGAGCCCCCTGCAATGTGCTGGACCCCGCTGAGTGATCCAGAACCGGTCCGCACCCACCTGCTGCCGCCACCACACCCCCAATTCAACCGCACCACACCTCCACCTGACGCTAGAGGCAAGAAGAGAGGCAAATGACCGATGTCAAGGAATCTGGCGACAACCAAAGCTCCGCAGTCAACAACGATGGCATGATCGGGCCAGACCACAGCCAGGCAACGGGCCGCAGTGGCGATGGCTATAGGAGATAATAAAGAAGATGGGACAAATTCCCTATGAGAAAAGGTCAAAGAGGCTAGGGCTCTTCAGCATGGAGAAGAGATGGCTGAGGAGAGATATGATATAAGTCTATAAAACACTGAGTGGAGTGGAAATGGTAGTTGTGAATCGCTTATTTACTCTTTCTAAAAATACAAAGACTAGGAGGCACACAATGAAGCTAAGTAATACATTTAGAATAAATTGGAGAAATATTTCTTCACTCAACGAGTAATTAAACTTAGGAATTTGTTGACAGAGAATGTGCTTTAAAAGCAGTTAGCTTAACAGTGTTTAAAAAAGGTTTGGATACTTTTCTAAAAGAAAAGTCCATAAGCCATTATTAAGATGGACGTGGGAAAAATTCACTATTTTTTCTAGGATAAGCAGCATAAAATTTGTTTTACTCTTTTGGTATATTGCCAGGTACTTATGACCTGGATTGGCTGTTGTTGGAAACAGGATACTGGGCATGATGGACCTTTGGTCTGTCTCAGAATGGCAAGACTTATGTTCTTACAAGTGAATAAGACACTCTTTAGAAGCAAAAATTAAATCACGAGAGTAGCTAGCAGAGTGAGTGACAAATTGCACACACTGGGCCAGACCTAACAAATTCAGAAATGAAAATAAATTAATGTACTTTATCTGCATGAATTTCAAAATCATTCATAACTACAAGATATTTATAAGTCAAGGTGACCTGAAGAATCAGAGCAAAGCACATCAATGGAAGCTGCATTAGTTGACAAATGACAATAGACCACAAGCAAAAGGATTGAGTATGAGCTTTAATTTGAATTAATAGATCCTTTTAGTACCACAGAAGGGAAAGACAAGTTCCACAATTGAAATGGCAATACACTAAAGAATAGTCACCCCTCCTCCACACTTTCCCAAACAATCTTTATTGGAAAAAAACAGGAGGACAAAATTAACACAGACAAGATGCATCATCTTTTTGAAGCCAAATATCAGTAATACCCATTTGTTGTTGCCTATCTTGAATTATATAACTACTTCTAATAGTTTAGGGTTAGGGAATCCTATCTTAGAGTTTAAAAGAGAAGAATCAGAGCAAATTTGGATGTTCCACGCTGCTCCTCAACACCAGAGGAAGGAAACTGTACTAGAGATGGTCAAAATAATGTGGAGGTAACCTATGGCTCTAAACCACAGGAACAGAGCATGAGACACAATAATGTAGGGGTAACCTATGACTATAGACCACAGGAATAGGAACAGACAGAAATACAGTGGCACCCTGTGGAGACCAAAAAAGACACACGAAGGAAGAATGTCCTAGGAGGCAGTTAGGAGGATGCTATAATCTTATCACATCAATAATGTCATCCTCATCACATAAATTCAGCTATTGATTTCTCATCGGCATTGAAATGGACATACAAAAACAGTAGTAAAGTTTACTTAGCCCTTTAAATTTAAATAAGTTTTAAAAACACCCAAAGGTATCCAGGGAGGATAGTATACAGCATTTTTCTATTTTTATTGTTGAATCTTTTGTATAACTAAATAATCAAAGAAAACATTTTGTGTCTAGTGATTTGTTCAATGAGATTATCCGTCTCTCTTTTTTTTAGGGTTCAAATTAGGATATAACCATATGTCAAAATAGATACCATCCTGGGGTGGGGTCACAAAGTTTTTCTCAGCACTATGGTTTAATTTGATTAATGTAAATGCACACTTTTGAGTAGCTGGAAAATGTGAAGGTCACTATTAACAGAGATCTATTTCAAGTTTCAATTTCCTCTATGATATGATATCTTTCCTCCTCTATTTTTCCATACTGATGTTTCTGAAACTGTACTTCATGTGACAAATTCTCTAGCAGTGGATGAATAGTCTAGTGATTTGATCAGTGGGCTAAGAACCTGGGAAGCTTGGGTCCAAATCTCATGAATGCTTCTTGTGACTTTGTGGAAGTCACTTAACCCTCTATTACCTCAGGTACAAACTTGTGAGCCCTCTGGGGACAACAGAAATGAATGTAACTCTTGAACTACTACTGGAAATACATGAGCTAAATGCAAACCTTGCTGCTTCTTTAGTCTCAGATTCTAATCTAGATTTTTAAATAGACATGATTTTGTATTAAAAATATATTAATAAACATTTGTAATATAACAAGGCATTTTTTTCAGGGCATTTTTAAATTGTAAGCCACATTGGACCTTTGCATGGAATAAGCAGGATAGAAGTGTCAATATAGATTATATTTGAGTCCACCCAAGAACAGTGAAGGTCTATATTCAGCATGGTCGAAGAACCCACTGAGACCACACCGAGCTGGCATTCACTATCAGCAGCACTAAATCTGGGGAGATATGATAAAAGTCTATAAAACACTAAGTAGAGTGGAAATGGTAGATATGAATCGCTTGTGTACTCTTTCCAAAAAATACAAAGACTAGAAGGCACACAATGAAGCTAATAAGTAATAGATTTATAACAATTTGGAGAAATTTCTTCACAAAATTTGTAATTAAACCCTGGAATTTGTTGCCAGAGAATGTGCTAAAAGCAGTTAGCTTAACGGTGTTTAAAAAGGTTTGGATAATTTGTGCTTGCAATTTTTATAGAATTCAGGGGTTAGCACGCAAAGTTGTGCAACAATTTATAGAATACTGTCAGCTACATGTGTAACTTGATTAATGAGCTACTATTTGGCACTAAAAACAATTATTGGCTATAATTGGTGTTAATTGGTGCAAATTAGCACTAAGCAGTTATGTACTAGGTGCCCTAGGTTGGTATTCTATAAACCATGCATACAAAATCCAAAGCACACAAGTGCAAGGTGGCGTGGATCTTGGAGGGGCATGGGTGGGTCAGGAGTGTGCTCCTCACTTGCATGCACAAATTATTCCCCAGATTCTGTATAGCAAACCTAGAGATCTGCGTCGAAAACCCAGCGGATTCTACAACAATGTGTTTAACTTAACAAGCTTAAACAAACTGAGCACTGATATCAGCACTTAACAAGCAATAATGAACACTAATTGGCACTGGTTAGAATTTACACGCACAACTCGCTACACGTATTCTGTAACAAAGTGTGCCAAACTTCTAATGTGCATTGGCAAAAAGGTGCGTGGTTATGGGTGGGGATATAGGTGTTTTATGGGCGTAATCCTCGACTTCTCTTCACCACATTGAACTCTCTCCTCAAGGTGCCCCCTCCCCCAACTCCCCCTTCATTATCTCCTCAGACCCTTGCTGAATTCTTTCACAACAAGGTTCAAAAGATAAACCTTGCTTTCTCTACCTCACCACCTCTCCCTCCACTAGTCCGTTCCCCTCTCTCTCCTTCCCCTCATTCCCTTTCCTCCTTTCCTGAAGTTACTATTGAGGAAACTACACTTCTCCTTTCTTCCTCAAAATGTACCACCTGTTCCTCTGATCCCATTCCCACCCACCTTCTTAATGCCATCTCTCCTGCTCTTATTCCTTTTATCTGTCACATTCTCAACCTCTCACTTTCCACTGCGACTGTCCCTGCTGCCTTTAAACATGCTGTGGTCACACCTCTCCTTAAGAAGCCTTCACTTGACCCTACTTGTCCCTCTAATTACCGACCCATCTCCCTCCTTCCTTTTCTCTCCAAATTACTTGAGCGTGCTGTTCACCGCCGCTGCCTTGATTTTCTCTCCTCACATGCTATTCTTGACTCACTACAATCTGATTTTCGCCCTCTCCACTCAACCGAAACTGCGCTTACTAAAGTCTCCAATGACCTATTACTGGCTAAATCCAGAGGTCAATATTCCATCCTCATTCTTCTTGATCTTTCCACTGCTTTTGACACTGTCGATCACAGCATACTTCTCGATACCCTGTCCTCACTTGGATTCCAGGGCTCTGTCCTTTCCTGGTTCTCTTCCTACCTCTCCCTCCGCACCTTTAGTGTTCACTCTGGTGGATCCTCTTCTACTTCTATCCCTCTGCCTGTCGGTGTACCTCAGGGTTCTGTTCTTGGTCCCCTCCTCTTTTCTATCTACACTTCTTCCCTTGGTTCATTAATCTCATCCCATGGCTTTTCCTACCATCTCTATGCTGATGACTCCCAAATCTACCTTTCTACCCCTGATATCTCACCTTGCATCCAAACCAAAGTTTCAGCATGCTTGTCTGACATTGCTGCCTGGATGTCTCAATGCCACCTGAAATTAAATATGACCAAAACCGAGCTTCTCATTTTTCCCCCCAAACCCACCTCCCCGCTCCCCTCGTTTTCTATTTCTGTTGATGGCTCTCTCATTCTCCCTGTCTCCTCAGCTCGAAACCTTGGGGTCATCTTTGACTCTTCTCTCTCCTTCTCTGCTCATATCCAGCAGACCGCCAAGACCTGTCGTTTCTTTCTTTACAACATCCGTAAAATCCGCCCCTTTCTTTCCGAGCACTCTACCAAAACCCTCATCCACACCCTTGTCACCTCTCGTTTAGACTACTGCAATCTGCTTCTTGCTGGCCTCCCACTTAGTCACCTCTCCCCTCTCCAGTCGGTTCAAAACTCTGCTGCCCGTCTCATCTTCCGCCAGGGTCGCTTTACTCATACTACCCCTCTCCTCAAGACCCTTCACTGGCTCCCTATCTGTTTTCGCATCCTGTTCAAACTTCTTCTACTAACCTATAAATGTATTCACTCTGCTGCTCCCCAGTATCTCTCCACACTCGTCCTTCCCTACACCCCTTCCCGTGCACTCTGCTCCATGGATAAATCCTTCTTATCTGTTCCCTTCTCCACTACTGCCAACTCCAGACTTCGCGCCTTCTGTCTCGCTGCACCCTACGCCTGGAATAAACTTCCTGAGCCCCTACGTCTTGCCCCATCCTTGGCCACCTTTAAATCTAGACTGAAAGCCCACCTCTTTAACATTGCTTTTGACTCGTAACCACTTGTAACCACTCGCCTCCACCTACCCTCCTCTCTTCCTTCCCGTTCACATTAATTGATTTGATTTGCCTACTTTATTTATTTTTTGTCTATTAGATTGTAAGCTCTTTGAGCAGGGACTGTCTTTCTTCTATGTTTGTGCAGCGCTGCGTATGCCTTGTAGCGCTATAGAAATGCTAAATAGTAGTAGTAGTAGTAGTAGTAGTAATAGAATATGGCCCAGTGAGCGTAAATTAATGTGCCGGGATTTATGCCACATTTTCATTGGTGTAAATGGCATGTAATTTTAGCTGCTGAGATATCAACTAAGCGTATTCTATAAGTGGCGCCTAAATCAAGGCACCAATTATAGAATACGCTTAGTCGGCACTGATTTCAGAGCCGATTTTTAAAGTGCCATATATAGAATCTTGCCCTATGCGTCTAACTTCCAGCAGTTAGGCACTAGCATCTACACCAGCCATTGAGCTAGCATAAGTGCTCACACCTAAGGTTAGATACGTAACTGCACACCAGGGCCGCCGAGAGACTGGGCCGGGCCAGGGGCAAGGCCACCCCCGGGGCTCCGCCCCCCCCACCACCGCCGCTCCCCCCTCCACCTCCCCTGAGGTCGCCACCATTCTCCCCCCAAGATCGCCACAGTCACTATTCCCCCCTCCGTCCGCCACCGGACCGGGCCCCCTGCATTGAAATCGCAGTCACTGGTGTAAACGTTGAGCCTAAAGGTAGTCGCAGTTCACTGCGCTAAGCGCTATTCTATAAACAGCACCTAATTTTAAGCGCCATTTACAGAATAACACTAAGTGCTATTTTTTTCTGCACTGATTATTTAGGTGCAATTTATAGAATTTAGTACTATGTGTAAAGAGGGCACATTCCCCTGGATTCTATATATCGCGACTTAGCGTTCTTGCACTGAAATCCAAGCATATTCTATAACCACACATGTAACTCAATTGGCTTAAGGAGCCAGTCAGTGTTTTTAACAGCACTTAATAAGGAATAATGAGCACTAATTGGCAATAATTAGAATTTATGTGCACAATTCACTAAGCGTATTTTGTAATTCACAGATCCTAAATTCTAATGTGTGGAGCCAAAAAGGAGTGTGGTTTTAGGCATGGAAATGGTTGTTTTGTGGACACTGCAAAATTCACGTGCACTTTTATAGAATATGCCTCTCTGTGTCTAGATCTACATTCTAGGATTTATGCCATGTTTTCCTTGGTTGCATGTAGTTCTAGGCGCTGGGATATCAACTAAGCATATTCTATATCTAAGCACCACTTCTAGAATATGATTAGGTGTAAATTTATTCCGTGTGGATTTTTCAGGCACCATATGTAGAATCTAGCTCATTATACATGAGTACATAAATAATGCCACACTGGGAAAAGACCAAGGGTCCATCGAGCCCAGCATCTTGTCCATGACAGCGGCCAATCCAGGCCAAGGGCACCTGGCAAGCTTCCCAAACGTACAAACATTCTATACATGTTATTCCTGGAATTGTGGATTTTTCCCAAGTCCATTTAGTAGTGGTTTATGGACTTGTCCTTTAGGAAACCGTCTAACCCCTTTTTAAACTCTACCAAGATAACCGCCTTCACCACGTTCTCCGGCAACGAATTCCAGAGTTTAATTATGCGTTGGGTGAAAAAAACTTTTCTCTGATTTGTTTTAAATTTACTACACTGTAGTTTCATCGCATGCCCAATAGTCCTAGTATTTTTGGAAAGCGTGAACAGACGCTTCACATCCACCTGTTCCACTCCACTCATTATTTTATATACCTCTATCATGTCTCCCCTCAGCCGTCTCTTCTCCAAGCTGAAAAGCCCTAGCCTCCTTAGTTTTTCTTCATAGGGAAGTCGTCTCATCCCTGCTATCATTTTAGTCACCCTTCGCTGCACCTTTTCCAGTTCCACTATATCCTTCTTGAGATGCGGCGTCCAGAATTGAACACAATACTCAAGGTGCGGTCGCACCATGGAGCAATATAATGGCATTATAACATTCTCACACCTGTTTTCCATACCTTTCCTAATAATACCCAACATTCAATTCACTTTCTGAGCCGCAGCAGCACACTAAGCAGAAGGTTTCGGTGTATTATCGACGACGACACTCGGATCCCTTTCTTGGTCCGTAACTCCTAACGTGGAACCTTGCATGATGTAGCTATAATTCGAGTTCTTATTTTCCACATGCATCACCTTGCACTTGCTCACATTAAACGTCATCTGCCATTTAGCCACCCAGTCTCCCATTCTTGTAAGGTCCTTCTGTAATTTTTCACAATCCTGTCGCGAGTTAACGACTTTGAATAACTTTGTGTCATCAGCAAATTTAATTACCTCGCTAGTTACTCCCACCTCTAGATCATTTATAAAATATATTAAAAAGCAGCAGTCCTAGCACAGACCCCTGAGGAACCCCACTAACTACCCTTCTCCATTGTGAATACTGCCCATTTAACCCCACTCTCTGTTTCCTATCCTTCAACCAGTTTTTAATCCACAATAGGACATTTCCTCCTATCCCATGACCCTCCAATTTCCTCTGTAGCCTTTCATGAAGTACCTTGTCAAACGCCTTTTGAAAATCCAGATACACAATATCAACCGGCTCCCCTTTGTCCACAGGTTTGTTTACTCCTTCAAAGAATTTAAGTAAATTGGTCAGACAAGAGTTCCCCACACAAAAGCCGTGCTGACTTGATCTCAGTAATCCATGTCCTTGGATGTGCTCTGTAATTTTGTTTTTGATAATAGCCTCTACCATTTTCCCTGGCACCGACGTCAGACTCACCGGTCTATAATTTCCCGGATCTCCCCTGGAACCTTATTTAAAAATCGGCGATACATTGGCCACCCTCCAATCTTCTGGTACCACGCTCGATTTTAAGGATAAATTGCATATCACTAACAGTAGCTCCGCAAGCTCATTTTTCAGTTCTATCATTACTTTAGGATGATTACCACCTGGTCCAGGAGATTTGCTACTCTTCAGTTTGCTGAACTGCCCCATTACGTCTTCCAGATTTACTGTGAAGTCAGTAAGTTTCTCTGACTCGTCCGCTTGAAATACCATTTCCGACACCGGTATCCCACCCAAATCTTCCTCGGTGAAGACCGAAGCAAAGAATTCATTCAATCTCTCCGCTACGTCTTTATCTTCTTTGATCGCCCCTTTTACCCCTCGGTCATCCAGCGGCCCAACCGATTCTTTTGCCGGCTTCCTGCTTTTAATATACCAAAAAAAAAATTTTGATATATTTTTTTGCCTCTAATGCTTTTTTTTCGTAATCCCTCTTGGCCTTCTTTATCTGCGCCTTGCATTTGCTTTGACACTCCTTAAGGTGCTTCTTGTTATTTTCAGACGGTTCCTTCTTCCATTTTCTGAAGGCATTTCTTTTAGCCCTAATAGCTTCCTTCACCTCACTTTTCAACCATGCCGGCTGTCTTTTGGACTTCCGTCTTTCTTTTCTAATTCGCCGAATATGTTTGGCCTGGGCCTCCAGGATGGTATTTTTGAACAGCATCCATGCCTGTTGTACAGTTTTTACTCTCTCAGTTGCCCCCCAAAGTTTTTTTTTAACCGTTCTTCTCATTTTATCATAGTCTCCTTTTTTAAAGTTAAACGCTAACTTATTTGACTTCCTGTGTATAGTTACTTCAAGGTTGATATCAAAACTGATCATATTATGATCACTGTTATCAAGCGGCCCCAGTACCATAACGCCCCTCACCAGATCATGCGCTCCACTAAGGACCAAGTCTAGAATTTTTCCTTCTCTCGTTGGCTCCTGCACCAGCTGCTCCATAAAGCTGTCCTTGATTTCATCAAGGAATTGTACCTCTCTAGCGTGTCCCGATGTTACATTTACCCAGTCTATAGGGCCAGCTTCAGTATACGACACCCAAAGTTAGGCACCATTCTGATCTTCACTAAAGGGCCCTCTTACTAAGGTGTGCCTAAAAGTGGACTACATTGGTGTAGGCGCGTTTTGGATGCGTGCAGGTCCATTTTCTCAGCACCTGGAAAAAAAAAAGCATTTTTTTGTGCCAGAAAATGGGTGTGCGGCAAAATTAAAACCAGTGCACCTCCATTTTCAGGCTGAGACATTACCGCCACCCACTGACTTAGAGGTAAGGTATCACGCGATAACCAGGCGGTAAGCAGCCAGTATGTGTAAACTACCCATTACTGCAGGGTAAGCCCGTAAAGAACACTATATAACTCTTCTTCTCTACAATTTCCTAATGTGTCTGTAACACATGAACCTCTTTCGACAATAACATCACTTGTATTTGTTTCATCACCGGAGGTGGCTAACGCCTCACACTACTATGTAAGCCACATTGAGCCTGCAAATAGATGGGAAAATGTGGGGTACAAATGTAACAAATATATAATATATATAATATATGTGGTAGAAAATAAAAAATATTTTCTACTGCGTGTTTTGGGTGCTCATCAAAAATGGAATTACCGCCCAGGGCACGTGGTAGCTGGGCAGTAGTGCTAATTGGACATGCGTAGATGCCTACATGCCTTTGAAAAAGGGCCCCTAAGATAGTATCTGTAAAGGGCGCTCTGCACAGAGTACTCTTCATAGAATAGTAGCTTAGAACCAGGGGCATAGCTACGGGGGCCTGGGCCCCTGCAAATTTCATCTGGGCCCCTGGTTTGGCTAATGGGGATCCCCAACCCCCACCAGTCGAAGCCTTCTTCAGCACCGGTCTCCGGCGCAGCCATGTTCGATGCCTGCTCCCTGCTCTTCTTGCTCCTCCTGGGCACACTGACGCAGGGAGCAGGCAGCGAATGCAGCTGCGCCAGAGACTGGCACTGAAGAAAGCTTCGGCTGGCGGGGGTTGGGGACTTCCTCCAGCAAAGGTATTTGTTTGTGAGGGGAAGCGGCAAGGAGGCAAGGCGAAGCGGTGGGTTGGGGCGAGGAGGTGAGGTGTAGCGCAGTGGTGGTGGGGGGTGGCGGGGCAGCACTCAAAATGTGCCCCCAACCTCGGGCTCTGGCCCCCTCTCACTGTGAGGTCTGGTTACGCCTCTGCTTAGAACTCTTCCAGTGTCTAACTTTGGGTGTGAGTACTTATGTCTGCCAAAAGCTGCTGTAAAATACTTGTGCCCAGCAGATGGCAGTTGGGTGCACAAATCCAAGTATTCTAGAACATTGTGCCTAATTTCTGGGAGTGTTCCTGACCTGTCCATACTCATCCCATGGTCACACCCACTTTTGAGTTGTCTGCTATGAAATGTAGGCATGCATTTTATAGAATAGGATCTAGGGTAGTTGTACACGTAACTCCTAATTTTGTTTCTTTTCCAGAAAAGGGGAAACAGTAAAACTAGAGGAAATGAATAGAGGTTGAGGTGGTAAACTTAGGAGTAATGCCAGGAAATTCTTTTTCACAGAAAGGGTGGTCGAAGCCTTGAATTCCCTCCCGAGGAAGATGGTAGAGACAAAAACAGTGACATAATTCAAAATGGTGTGGGATAAACACGGAGGATCCCTAATTAGAAAGTAAATGGTATAAACCCCTCCCCCCCCCAAAAAAAAACAAAACTAAGTGTAAATAGCTGCAAGTGTGTGGATGTGTCGAGTGACACTTAGATGGCGACTCTGGCTGTGATGATCTAGGGCCAGTGCCTGGCAGGCCTGTATGGTTTTGTCCCAATATATGGCAATCTGGTTTAGGATGGGCTGGAAAGGCCTTCAACATCAACTTCAGTGGCTGGAACCTGAGGACAGTGCTGGGCAGACTTTTACGGTCTGTGTCCCATAGATGGCAAACACAGGCTGGAGTGGGCTTCGACAGCAACTCCAGTACTTGGAATGTATGGAGAGGGCTGAATGGACTTCTATGGTCTATGTCCCAGAAATGCCAAAGAAAGACCTTGATCAAGTGTTTTACATCACATTCATTGCTGATTTAATCATGAACTGATAATGAGTATGACAGTTGGGCAGACTGGATGGACCATTTAGGTCTTTATCTGTCATCATTTACTATGTTACTATGTAATATCAATCAAGTGCCAATTAACTCCAATAATTGATTGTTACATGCACACCTGCGATCTGTGCCCAAATTTGGGTGACTAATACAGAATCTGGGGGATAGTGCACACTTTAAGAAGAGAACAAACTATTAATGACATTCATTGGAAATGAAAAAAAAATGTCAAAGATGTTAGTCATCCTTTAAAAGTTGCTTTCTGAAATTAGGAAGCAAGAACTATGTTTTACCCCATTGCTGAAGTTGTGAGAGAGGGCTACAACAAGAATTCCTCATTCCTGTATAATACAATCAACAAGGCTAAATTTAATAATGCATGAAAGAAGCAGATACTGACTTCTACTTTGGGGAAAGCTGCCAAGGCAAGACCTAACATCGATCATCACAGTGAAAAAATGTGTGCAGGCTACAACTGCTTGAAACCAACCCCTTTGTTCTTACTCTCTTGAAATGAGATAGCATTGCTAGCATATATGGCAGTGTGATTTCATATAAAAATAAATAATGTATCCAAGAAAAATAGGGTATGAGCAATTCATATTCTAAAGAGAGGGGACAAAATTGTATTGTGCTACTGAGATGTATTATCCAATTTTCAGCATTCATGGACTTTGCATTAATCATTTTGCTTAATTGATTTATGGCTTTATATTTTTCTTTACATTTTTCACTGTTTTTGATATGTTCTTATTTTAAATAAAAGTATTTACACAGCAGATTTTTTAAATTAAAAGTAGAATTATTGCTAAGCATTGCATTTTTTCCCCGAAGAATAATACCTAAGAAAATTTCCTTTCAGCCTGATTAATGCTGAATACTTAGATGACAGCAATCATCTTTTAAAATCTAATTGTATTAAATAATGATCAAGTGAAACCAACAAGTTGACAAGAAATTGCCTAATCTTCATAAACTAATGAATTGACATATAAAGTATAAGGTTTGGGATTCATCAGATAGATGACAAGCAAAGGAAGAATACTCAGAGGACTCTTCCCCAAGCATACACAGAAAAAAGACCACAGCACTTCACACAGGACAAGAGAAGGAAGCATGAACTTTGTTAAAGTTCAACTATATGATACAAACAAAGAAGAATACACAAATATGACACACAGTGACAGACACATGAGAAAATATTTGCAGACAGATAATATCATGATGGACAAGACAACTTCAAGGATATACTACTTTGGTGGAGATTTTGCACCATCCAAAGCTGGTCCTTTAGGCCCTCATTCTCCTACATAAGTACTTAAGAAGGTCCATCAAGCCCAGTATCCTGTTTCCAACAAGATTCCAGAACAGTAAAACAAATTTTATGCTGCTTATCCTAGGAACAAGCAGTGGATTTTCCAAAGTCCATCCTAATAATGGCTTATGGACTTTTTTTTTTAAATAAATTATTCAAACCTTTGTTAAACCCTGCTATACTAACTGCTTTTACCACTTTCTCTGGCAATGAATTTGAGACTAATTACTCATTGAGGGGGTATTTTGCAAAGGTGTGCTAGTGTTTTTAGTGTGCACTAAGTTTTAGAGCGTGCTAAACGCTAGAGAAACCCATTTATTCCTATGGGCATCTCTAGTATTTAGCACATCCTTATGTTTAATGTGAGCTAAAAACGCTAGTGCACCTTTGTAAAGGGACCCCTGAGTGAAGAAATATTTTCTCTGATTTGTTTTAAATTTACTACTTTGTAGCTTTATTGCATGTCCCTTAGTCCTAATATTTTTGGAAAGAGTAAACAAGCAATTCACATCTACCCTTTATCATGTCTCCTTTCTTTGTACCTTTTCTAATTCTGCTGTATCTGTTGTGAGCTGCGGTGACCAGAATTGCACACAGCATTCAAGGTGCAGTACCACCATGGAGAGATACAAAGGCATTATAATATTCTCATTTTTGGTTTTCCATTCCTTTCCTAATAATTCCTAACATTCTATTTGATTTCTTAGCTGCTGCTCACAGAGCAGAGGGTTTCAAATTATCATCAACGATAACACCTAAATTATTTTCCTGGGTGGTGACTCCAAATGTGGAACCTTGCTTCATGTAGCTATAGTTTGGGTGACTATTTCCAACATGCGTCACTTTGCACTTGCTCACATTAAATGTGATCTGCCATTTGGATGCCCAGTCTCGTAAAGTCCTCTTTCAATTTTTCCACAATCCTCTTACAATTTAACAACATTGAATAACTTTGCGTCATCAGCAAATGTAATTACCTCACTAGCTATTCCCATCTCTAGATCATTTATAAATATGTTAAAAAGCAGCAGTCCCAACACAGACCCTACCTATCCTTCTCCATTGAGAATACTGACCATTTAAACCTGCTCTCTGTTTTCTATCTTTTAACCAGTTTTTAATCCAGAATAGGACATTACCTCCTATCCCATGACTTTCTAATTTCCTCAGGAATCTTTCATGAGGTACTTTGTCAAAAGTCTTTTGAAAATCCATATACACAATATAGACTGGCTCACCTTTATCTATGTCTATTCACCCCTTTACAGAAATGTAGTAGATTGGTGAGACAATATTTCCCTGACTAAATCCATGTTGGCTTTGTCTCATTAATCCATGCTTATGTATATTCTCTGTAATTTTGTTCTTTATAATAGTCTCTACCATTTTGTCTGGCACTAATGTCAGGCTCATCGGTTTGTAATTTCCTGGATTACCTCTGGAACCCTTTTAAAAAATTGGTGTTATATTGGCCACCCTCCAGTCTTCCAGTACCATGCTTGATTTTAAAGATAAATTATATATTACTAACACTAGCTCTGTAAGTTCATGTTTCAAATCTATCAGTACTCTGGGATGTATAGCGTCTGGTCCAGGTGATTTGCTACTCTTCAGGCATTACATCTTCCAAGTTTATAGTGATTTATTTCAGATTCTCTGACTCGTCAGCATTGAATACTATTTCTGGCACTGGTATCTCTCCCACATCATCCTCAGTGAAGACCAAAATAAAGAATTCATTTGTTCTCTCTTCTATGGCCTTGTCTCACCTGAGTGCCCCTTTTACTCCTCAGTCATATAGTGGTCCAACTGATTTTTTTACTGGTTTCTTGCTTTTAATATACCTAAAATGTTTTTACTATGTGTTTTGCCTCCAATGCAAAGTCTGTCTGCCTTCCTTATCAGCGAGATACCATTGTCCCTTTATGTTCAGTATCTAGGAGACAGGCTCATGTTTCAAGGGGTATAGAAGACATTGATTAGTGGACTGAGTTTAACAAATGGAAAGCAAAGTTTTAAGGATTTTTTTCTTGCCCTCTTATTTATCAGGGTACATTAAAATAGAATTCCTTTTAATATAGCAGGACTACCAAGGATGCAGGGTAGGTGATGCAGTGATTAAGCTTTAGTGTCTGATAAATGAGGTATTAGTTCCTCATGTTCATAGCCTTGTTTGGTTACATTAATGTCTAAAACATAGTCTTAAGCCATGATTGCAGTGTAGAGCTTGAGGTTTCTAAGGTATATTTAAGGAAAAAGATATGTTTTTTGTGTCCTTTGAATGGTGTCCTTTCCTGGACAGAACAGCTGAATTAAGGAGAATAAAGAAGTCTAAAGGAGAAAGGAAAAAGGAAAACCAAACACTCCCACAGGGTACCAATGGAGAGCAAAGAAACAACGGAAATGACCAGATCATTCACTCCTCTCTCTCCCCCCCCCCCCCAATTCCCCTTCCTAACCCCAGATGCATTCCCATTGCTCTCACACCCAGATCCCCACAGTATTCCCCTACCTCCCCTGCCCTCCCAGATCCTAAGAGCTTTCTCCTTCTCTTTTTTGGACCCACCTAACCCCAGAAGCATTCCGTCTACCACTCAGGAATGTATGTTGACAGAGCCCTAGTGGGAAACCCTTCCTGGCCTCCCCCTCAATTCAGTCAGGCCAGGCCCAGCACAGATCAGTTTGTGAAGCAGGCTGTGGGCTAAGCAGTATCTAGTAGGGATAGAAGGATTGTAATTGATTGGTATTCATTTAATCATCACCTGGCCTGGCACCACTACCACCTGTTTGTCTGTCTCCAGTTGAGCCAAGACTCAAACTCACTGAACTGTTTCACATCAATTATTGCACCAATGTTGGTTGGGCACCACTGTTAGGAAGATGAAATCCTCCTGCAGCTACAGTGGCCACATATACATGACTCCCTTGTCCAAGACCATTTTGCAGGGTCACAGTGCAGGGTACAAGGCAATAGTTTTGGCTCATCTTTCACTGTTTCATATGGATCAGGTATTCAGGTACCATGTTAAATTGTGTGGGGTAGTATAAAAGCCAGTAGGCCATATATGAAGGAATAACTCACTAATGGGTCCGTTTACCAAGCTGCAGTAAAAGAGTCCCTGTGGTAGTGTCGGCGTTTGGATTTGCCATGTACTGAGGTCCCTTTTACCACAGTGGGTAAAAGACAAAAAAAAAAGAAATGGCTGTCTCAGGGGTGTAGCCAGCACCCAGTTTTGGGTGGGCAGAATACCCCCCCCCCCCCCCACACACACACACAAGTGATTTGGTCTCTTCCTCTCTCGCCTGCATGCCATATGGTCTCTCAAACATCCTCCCTCCCCTGCATACCTTTTAAGTAGCAGATTTTCACCGGCAGCGAGCAGGAACTAATACACACTGCTCATGTTGGCCCCATAGTCTTCCCTCTGATGCAACTTCCTGTTTCCGCATAGGTGGGAATGCATCAGAGGGAAGGCTGTGGGGCCGGTACGAACAGTATGTATCAGTTGCTGCTCGCTGCAGTGAAGATCTGCTATTTACAAGGTATGCAGGAGGGACAGTTGTTGGGAGTTTTCAGCAGGTGGGGCTTGGGAATCCCTGCCAGCCACATCCTAGGTGTGCTGCTACTGGGTGGGCTTGAGCCCAAAGTGGGTGGGCCTGGGCCCACCCAGGCCCACCCTTGGCTATGCCACTGGGCTGTCTATTAAGTGTACATTTGCGACGTGGCCATTTCCAAAGGGAGCCCTTACTGTCATCTGTTTAGAAGGCGGTAAAGACTCCCACACTAACCTGACAGTAACTGGGCAGCACTAGTTACCGTCAGGTAAGCCCCTGGTAGAAAAAAATGTCCCACGGTGGGCCGGCGGTAATACCAAAATGACATGCGGCAAATGGACGGTACGGGTACCGCCGCTTTGTAAATGGGGCCCTATGTCAGGCTAGAGCACTAGAAGTAATCAATCCTGCTGCTGCTGCCTTCCCAAAACAATCATGTTCTAGGCTGCTGCCTAATTTGTTTAGTGCTTCCACAGGCCCTGAGACAATGGGCAGATGATGAGGCAGTATGGATTTTAAAGTATACCAGGAATTTTTTAAATTTAGCCTTTAGTGTTTTTTTTTTTAATGTTCATATTGTGTTTTAAACTTCTCTTCCCACAGTTTAAGAGGGCTCACCACAGGGTGCACTCGGGCATCCTGCGGTAAGTTCCAAATTAGATTGTAAGCTCTGTCGAGCAGTGACTGTCTCTTCATGTTCAAGTGTACAGCGCTGCGTACATCTAGTAGCGCTATAGAAGTTATAAGTAGTAGTAGTAAATGTGCATGCACAACCCACGTACTAAAAAAATGTTTTTTTTTGGCTGGGGGTGTGTGTGTGTCTGAGAAGTGGGGAGTGGGCATTTCTGCGCTAATCAGTTAGCATATGTACATTGCCGCTCACTGATTAGCATGGGATTAGTATGTGAGCTCTTACTGCCTATAAAATAGGGCTCATGTGCTAGGCCGCACCCTAGTGCATGGCCATTAATTCAGAAAACGGAAAATCAGCCATTTTCCGGCTGTGGTAAAAATGACCTTAGTGCATAGGAAAGACCCGCGTAAGGGCACGATAAGGACACTTTCTACTGCAATTTCTTAAAAGGACCTTTAAACGATTCAAGTTTCAGACAATTAAGCCTAAGAAAACAGAACTCAGAAGTAATATAAACCATACACAACACTATAGACAAGGAATTAAGAGCTACCGCCTGATTTTATCTGAGCACACTTGGTTCTCCAATTTTGACTTCATAGATGTACAGATTCAATGCAGTTTCTCCATCTTTTACTATAGGAGAATAACAGCACCCGAGTGACTTCATATCCGAAAAGCAGACAATAAAGGCCGTGCATACAGTAATGAGGCCTTCCACAGCTTGTAAAGAGGCAGGCCCCAAATGTCTCATTATTTGTTCATTATCATCCATTCAGACTGCCATGCAACTTCTATTCTAACTTTGTATGGCAAAGTTAATTTGTTGTTATAATTTTCTCACCTCTTTGACTTGTTGTTCCCTTCAGTTTCCTTTTCCGGCTTCAAACTGAGTGAATCAAACCTATTGTCTTTTTAACCGGTTTGTCAATTTTCTCTCTCTCTTTGTTTGGGCATTACTGAAAAAAATGACTTCTCATTCTGAAATTATCTTTACAAGTTTACTTGAATTTCTACACTTTCTAATCTTAAAAAAAAAATCAGAGTGGTGAAATCTTGTATGTTTCTTAGATATTTGTGATCGTTATTGCTGCAGGAAGGGGGTGAATGCATTTCTTTGATTTTGTACCATGAACAGTTTTTCCTTTCCCCTTCATGGGTGCAGCTGCCAGTGTTGAGGCTGTTTAAGTGTGATGGAGCCTTAATCTGCAGGAAGGAAAAAAAAATAGGGAAGACTGAAGTCACTACTTGAGGTATTTCTCACCAGGGTTATGGGTGCATGGAAAGGCCTTCCAGTGGAAGCTGTGGAGGCAAACAGAATTCAAAAGGACATGCCAGAAAATAAAATATATTTTCTGGCACGCTTAGCGGATGTGTGTAAAAAAATAAAATTATCGCACGGGCTACACGGTAGCTGGGCGGTAACTCCAAATTGACGCACGTTGGGCACGCGTTGGCACCTATGCGGCTTAGTAAAAGGGCCCCAGATTTAGGAGTGTACATTTTAGGAGCATAAGCTTAGGAGCAGAAACTTTGTACAATAAGGCCCAATGCAGGGAGTACACACAGTCGTAACTCATGCTTATTCATTGTGGCTATCCTGAAAACCTGACTGACTGGGTATGCTCTGAGAACCACCGGACCTGTCAAATTAGTTAGAAAATAAGAGTAGCAATGTCAAGTGGAATGAAAGTGAATTGTTTTAACCAGTGTGTTATTTCGAGCAAAAAAGGTGCCAGAACTCAAATGACTAGGCCACACTTCAGGAGTGGAGTGATCACTGAGGGACCCACCCCATAATAGCCAGGCCCCTTACAACCAGTCACAGAATCTATAACAAGACAGAATTGTGGTGTAAATCTTGAGCTCTATCATTAAAACTTGGGGTCCATGGATCAATTTTAGCAGACAATGGAAAAGGTGCTAGTACTCAGTACCCTCTCAAAAAAAGCCCAGATTTTAACCATCCTCTCCCCTTTAATAAATTGTAACTTCTTCCTGCATGTCTCCTTAGCTTTCATGTGCATGTCTTCTACTCTTGCAAAGCATGATACAAACTGCTTAGATGTTCTATTAATTGTGAGCAGTAAAATAAACACAAGAAATACATAAATAAACACATACGTACATTACTCCTCAAAGGATGCAGTCTTCAACGATCCATACTGCCTTTACATGGCATTGTGCAGTGTAAAACTTTAAAACAATTCTGAAAGTACCATTCAATACTTGACAAAACCCAGCAGCTGTTTTTGTATTACATTTTGCTCTTCTTTAGTGATTATTTTTCTCTCTTGAATAAGTAAAAAACTTGCATCAGGCGTGGATGCTGTTGAAAAACACCATCCAAGAGGTACAGGGCAAATATATTCCGCATATTAGAAAAAGAGGAAAAAAGACCAAACGTCAGCAGGCGTGGCTAAACAGTAAGGTAAAGGAAGCCATTAGAGCCAAAAAACAATCCTTCAGAAAATGGAGAAGAGAACCAATTGAAAATAATAAGATAAAACATAAGGAATGCCAAGCCAAATGCAAAGTGGAGATAAGGAGGGCAAAAAAGGATTTTGCAAAAAGTTAGCGTTAGAAGCGAAAATACATAGTAAAATTTTTTTTAGATACATTAAAAGCAGGAAACCTGCTAAAGAATTGGTTGGGCCGCTGGACGAAAGTGGTGTTAAAGGGGCGATCAGGGAATACAAAGCCATAGTGGAGAAATTAAATGAATTCTTTGCTTCAGTCTTCACTGAAGAGGATTTGGGAGGGACACAGGTGCTGGAAAGGGTATTTGAAGCGGGCAAGTCAGAGAAACTAAACAAATTCTCTGTAAACTTGGAGGATGTAATGGGTCAGTTCTGCAAACTGAAGAGTAGTAAATCACCAGGACCAGATGGTATTCATTCTAGAGTATTAATAGAACTGAAAATGAACTTGTAGAGCTACTGTTAGTAATATGCAATCTATCCCTAAAATCAGGTGTGGTACCGGAAGACTGGAGGGTAGCCATTGTTACGCCGATTTTTAAAAAAGGTTCCAGAGGAGATCCGGGAAATTATAGACCAGTGAGTCTGACGTTGGTACCGGGCAAAATGGTAGAGGCTATTATTAAGAATAAAATTACAGAACACATACAAAAACATGGGCTGATGAGACAAAGTCAGCACGGATTTAGTGAAGGAAAGTCTTGCCTCACCAATCTACTGCATTAGTTTGAGGGGGTGAACAAACATGTGGACAATGGGGAGCTGGTGGATATTGTGTATCTGGATTTTCAGAAGGCGTTTGACAAAGTGTCTCATGAAAGACTCCTGAGGAAACTGGAGAGTCATGGGATCAGAAGTAGGGTATTACTATGGATTAAGAGCCGGTTGAAAGATAGGCAGTAGAGAGTAGGATTGAATGGTCAGTATTCTCAGTGGAGAAGGGTAGTTAGTGGGGTCCCTCAGGGGTCTGTGCTGGGACTGCTGCTTTTTAACATATTTATAAATGACCTAGAGATGGGAGTAACTAGTGAGGTAATTAAATTCGCAGATGACACAAAGTTATTCAGGGTCGTCAAGTCACAGGAGGAGTGTGAAAGATTACAGGAGGACCTCGCAAGACTGGGGGATTGGGCGTCCAAGTGGCAGATGACGTTCAATGTTGACAACTGCAAAGTGATGCATGTGGGTAAGAGGAACCCGAATTACAGCTATGTCATGCAAGGTTCCGCGTTAGGAGTCACAGACCTAAAAAGGGATCTGGTAGTCATCGCTGATAAGACGTTGAAAACTTCTGCTCAGTGTGCTGCTGCGGTTAAGAAAGCGCACAGAATGTTGAGTATTATTAGGAAAGGAATGGAAAACAAACACAAGGATGTTATAATGCCGTTGTATCGCTCCATGGTGCTACTGCACCTCGAATATTGTGTCCAGTTCTGGTCGCCGCATCTCAAAAAAGATATAAAGGAATTGGAGAAGGTGCAGAGAAGGGCAATGAAAATGATAAAAGGGATGGAACGACTTCCCTATGAGGAAAGGCTGAGAAGGTTAGGGCTCTTCAGCTTGGAGAAAAGGCGGCTGAGCGGTGATATGATAGAAGTCTGCAAGATAATGAGCGGAGTAGAGCGGACAGATGCGAAGCGTTTGTTTACACTTTCAAACAATAATAGAACCAGGGGACACAAGATGAAGCTAGAATATGGTAGATTTAAAACAAATAGGAGAATGTTTTTCTTTACTCAGTGTGTAGTTTGACTCTGGAACTCGTTGCCAGAGAATGTAGTGACAGCAGCTGGCCTTACGGAGTTTAAGGGGGGTTTGGACAGATTCCTGAAGGAAAAATCCATTGAACATTATTAAAAAAAAAATTGGGGGGGGGGGGGGGGTTGCCGGGTTCTTGAAGCCTGGATTGGCCGCTGTCGGAGTCAGGATGCTGGGCTTGATGGACCCTTGGTCTTTTCCCAGTATGGCAATGCTTATGTGCTTAAAAGCAGCAATAGCACCATTTAGATGAACAAGGAAATGGCAGGTATGCAATTCTTTTCAAATCTGGTGGCCAAGTGGTTTTGAAACTGAAAAAAAATAATCTTTTAAACTTCAAACTGGAAGCAAAAGACACACGGGTAGAAAAAGGAATATGAACTGAAAGCAAGGGAAAACAGAAAGAGAGAAGAAATCCAGAGCACAATTTATAGGGTTGAAATAAATGTCCTTGTCTGATTTTTATTTTTGAACATGACTTGAAATGTGGCCTTCACTGTCCAGATAATGCCAGAAGTAGTATACTAGATTTGTGTAATTTTTATACAATTCAATTAACCAAGTGGAAACTTTCATTCCTATAGTATTATTTAATTTGCAAAAGCATTCAACAAAACGTGCAAGTGCCATAGATTTTGGAAATAGAGTTGCTTGAAATTAATTGCATGTAAAAATGTCTTTTTCTAAGCAGCCAACAGATGCACAATTGGCCCAGCCTTGTGTGCAGAGTGATATGTTTGAGAATACAGAGCTGATTGTGCTTGTCAGTCTTAGAAATATTTTCTGCTTTAATGGAATATTAGGAATGATGGTATAACATAATTGGCAGTCTAGGAGAGTAGGGTGAGAAGATGGCACTTCCAAAAACATGGGGGGAATCTATTCTTTACACAAACAGTGTTTATTCTGACAAATACGCCTTAGAGGCTCGACACAGAACTGTGTTTTGGCACAAAACACCTGCCTCAGGAGTTTGTATTAGTGTGTAGAGTCATGAAAAACTGTGCAATAATCTGAACATAGGGGTTATAGAGTCCCATTTACCAAGCTGCGGCAAAAGGGGGCCTGCACTGGCGTTGGTGCATGTTTCTCATGCACGCCAATGCCTCCTTTTACCGCAGCGGGTAAAAGGGAAGTCTCTCGTTCCTACAGGAAATGGCCACGCAGCAAGTCAAGCAGTTGCTGTGCGGCCATTTCAGGGGGAGCCACGCTAACCCGGCAGTAACCAGTCAATGTGCAGCACTGCTCGATTGCCGCTGGGTAAACTCCGGTGCTACAAAAATAAATATATTTTTGTAGCGCTAGATATGATGGCACGCAAGGGGTGGGAAGTACCGCTGGGCTGCTGCGGTAGCCCGGCAGTACTTCCTGTTTAGCGAGCGGTAAGCTCAAGTTGGGCTTACCGCCGCTTAATAAAAGGAGACCATAGTTTCTCAGCTTCAGGGTGGGGGTATCTGCAATGGGCGTTCCTGCTTCCCTCCCTTTTTTCACTCAAAGAGTAGTTAGAGGCCCAGAGGGAGGCAGCAATGTTCACTGCAGATGTCTCCACCCTAAAGTTGAGACACTGTAACCCTTAAGTTCAGGTTACTTGATGCAGAGCATTTACTGACTGTACACACTCTAATAGACTCCTGAGGCAGACGTTTCACGCCAAAACACAGTTCTGTGTTGAGTCTTTAAGGTGTATATGTCAGAATAAACAGTGTGTGTGAAAAATTTTAGATTCCCTCATGTTTTTAGAAGCAACATCTTCTCACCCTGCTCTTGTAGACTGTTCTTGTTATGCTCATAGGGATTTTTGTTCCTTCATCTTTGTGGTAGACTGAAACAGAGCAAGCCCAGTCTGAAATGGTGTCACGTGTTCCTAAAGTTGATTTTGGAAGAGAAGCAGTGCAACTTTCTTCTGTCCAAATTACTGCTGAATAACTGTATCTTTAGATGTGAATTAAGATCCTCAAACATTTATTTTCCAGGTACCCTGTCAAGTCATTATGAAGAAATGTAAATATGCACTGATGTTATCATCTCTGTTATATTATTATCATCATGATTATTACATTTATTAAAAACAGCAATCAAAGGGAGTTTCTAAAAACTGACTTTCTGTAATCTGCAGGAAGGAAAAAAAATGATTAATGGCCCTAATAATGCTAACACTGATTGAAGCATATAATTATTGCAGAAAATACTGTTACCATGGGGGCATGTAAATGAGGGCCATTAGAAATACAATATGCAACTAGCTTGTTTACATACACTATGTGGTGATGAAGCCTGAATGTTCAGCTATTTTAAATGTTTTCATTTTTATCAGCATTATGTATTATGTCCATCAAGAGCACATAATATTAAGAGGACAACAAAAAAAAAGCTCCCAGTTCTGTGCTTGTTATACATCTAACGATGAAAGAGCAAACAGAACAGGCTGTTCTGAACAGACTCTGAATTATTAGCTGGGAACACTCATAGTATTGCACAGAAAAAGAGTTCTGCAAACTAGAAATGAAAGAGACATCGCCCAGCTTTTAATTACATAAAGCAGAAGCCATCATTGAGAATGAACAAAAATTAAATGGACTTCCTCTAGAGCAGGGGTTCTCAACTCAGTCCTCGGGAAACACCCAGCCAGTCAGGCTTTCAGGATATCCACAATGACTATGCATGAGATATATTTGCATGCACTGCCTTCTTGGTATTCAAATCTATCTCATGCATAGTTATTGTGGATATCCTGAAAGCCTGACTGGCTGGGTGTGCCCTGAGGACTGAGTTTCAGGATATCCACAGTGACTATGCATGAGATAGATTTGAATACCATGGAGGCAGCGCATGCAAATCTATCTCATTCATAGTCATTGTGGATATCCTGAAAGCCTGACAGGTTGGGTATGCCCTGAGGACTGAGTTGAGAGAATCACTACTGTAAAGTGTTGTTGCAAACTGCTATATTTGTTTAGTTATCTAATATAATAATTTGCTCCTCCAACGTTCCAATGTGTGTCACTGGGATTGTAACCACCTGCTGACATCACTCCTCCAACGTTCTCCGTCCCCCCTCCCTTCCAGTTCCATGGGACCCTGGAAATGGGAGGGAGGGAGGGGGATATTGGAACTTGGAGGGGGAGGGAGGGGGGCCTGGAACTTGGAGGGAGGTGGAGGGGGCAGGGGAGAGATGCTACACATGGATGGATGGAGGGGGCAGGGCACAGAGGACGTTGCCTGCATATGGATGAATGCAGGGGAAAGAGCATAATGCAGGGGAGGGAGGGGACCCTGAAACTCGGAGGGAGGCAGAGAGGGGGTGACCCTGGAACTCGGAGGCAGGGAGGGAGGGAGGGAGGGGATGACCCTGGAACTCGGAGGGAGGGAGGGAGGGAGGGAGGGAGGGGGGAACCTGGAACTGGGAGGGAGGGGGGGCCCTGGCACATACTCTCATGCTCACACACACACAATCTCTCACAGACATACTCGCACCCAGTCTCACTCTCTCTCTGTCACACACACATACTCGCACATTCATACACACTCTCTCAAACATACACACTCCGAGGAAAACCTTGCTAGCGCCCGTTTCATTTGTGTCAGAAACAGGCCTTTTTTACTAGTGTACTGTATAAACATTTGTCAGTCTGCAGAATAGTGCTCTTTAACCATCCCAATGAATCTGTGCGAACACCAATCTCACCCAGATACAGTACAAAACAATTAGCCTCAACCTTTCCAGTATCCATTTAACATTGTCTTGAAATTGGTTTCAAACTCAGTGCAAGAAAACCAAGTGAGGACATGCTGCAGCTCTTTATTTGCGTATGTATTTTTTTCTACTTATTGATATTTGTCCCCTACTGCTGTTTGGTTTAAAATCTTTTAGAAACAGAAGAAAAATTGCAATAATTCTGCAGGATAGCAAGAGACAAGTATATGCGAAGCCAGAGGCAAGACAAGGATAAGGGAGGATACAGGAGGTTCAGAGACAAGGAAGGAGGGGAAAGGGCCCGTGTCTATCAGTATAAGAATTTCAAGGACTTGCTTTACTGTATCATCCAAGTGTGAGCTGAAAAAGTCACACTTTGACAGATACCTTAAATCAGGGCAAAGAAGTTCTGTACAAGTATCAAATGGAAGAGAATTCTAAAGGTAGGGTCCTAGGTAAGACAAAGCTGTATCACTGGATACATCAAGTCTTAACTGTGATGGGAGTGAAAGAATAAGGAGTGTGGCCTAGGAAAAGTGAAGGGAGCTAGAAGGGGTGTATGGAATGAGTAGATCAACTCATAGGAGCCAACTTTTCAAAATTATTGGGGGTGCTACGCTCAATGGAAATAACCCCTCTCTGGACACATACAAGGAATTTTCTCAATATTGGGGGTGCTCAAGCACCCACAGAGCCGGCTTCTATGGATCAACTATATAGTTGAGTGTCTAGGGAGAGATCCTTATAATAAGTGTGGACCAAAAGAACACCCGCAGTCAGATAGAGTTGAAGAAAAGTCTTTATTGAGCACCACAGCTGTCAACTGATCCAACAAGGGGCCATGTTTTGGCAGGGGTACCGCTTGCTTCAGGGGTCATAACAACCTTATTACAGCAAAAACACTGCTCTCCAGGTGGTTCAGGAATACACAAAACTGGCAGAAAGAAATGGATGATATTGCACCAGTATTATCACCAAAATGGTCACAGAGGCAAGCTTCTCAAAGCTTGCAGCACACACGTGTCCTCTTTTACTTGGTGGTTGGCATGATGCAAGCTTTGAGAAGCTTGCCTCTGTGACCATTTTGGTGATAATACTGGTGCAATATCATCCATTTATTTCCACACGTTTTGGGTATACCTGAGCATAACCTTTATAGAATAAGGCCCATAGTGGTATGAAAATTAAATATATCATCTTAAATCTGACATGTTCTTCAACAGACAACCAATGTAGCTCCCTCAGAATAAGCAAAACACTATCAAATTGACCCAGACCAGAGGTCAATCTGGCCGCTGTATTTTGCAATAACTGCAACCAATTTTTCAATGTACAATTGACCTGAGAATATAATGAGTTACAGTAATGCAACTGAGGAAGGAGAGTGGCCTGTGCCAAAATTCTGAAAGTCTTCCTTTCACAATGAAGATCTAATAGCTCTTAGGGGTCTGTTTACTAAGTCATATCAGCACTAGCACACAGCCAACCATGCTAGCGGCTTAGTAAACCCCAGCATTAGCTGTCTGAGTTAAAAAAAAAATCTCTTGCTCAAAGCACTGACCTGTTTTTCAAATGAGAGAGCAGAATCTAAAGTGACTCCCAAGACTCTAGAAGAGCCCTCAATTTTCAAAATTTCACCTAAGGCCAAAACAGCAGAACTATTTGGGATATTATCGCTGAACCAAAGTAACTTAGGACCCCCTTATACCAATCTGTGGCAAAATGTTTTCCATGCAAGTCGAGGTCCCCTTTTACTGCAGCGGGTAAAAGGGAAGTATTTTTTTTCCTGCAGGAAATGGCTGTGCGGCAAGCAAAGCACTTGGCGTGTGGCCATTTTGGGGGGAGAGCCCTGACTGCCACCCATTGAGGTGGCAGTAAGAGCTCCCGTGCCAACCCAGTGGTAACTGAGCAACTCACGGCACTGCCCGATTACTGCCAGGTACACCCCTGGCGCTACATCTGCCAGGTACACCCCGGTGCTTCATCTGCCTCTGATGAAACGGGCGCTAGCAGGCACGGGACTCCCTTCCCCTCCCCTTATGCTAGTCTCCCTGGTGGTCTAGAGGTACCTGTTCGGTTGAGGCAGGAAAGAAAGAGCCCCCTCTTTCCTGCCCGTAGCGGTGCTGCTAGCTGCCCTGCTGCATCGTGTGGGAGTCCGGCTCTCGGCATTTCAAAATGGCCGCCGAGAATTGAAGTCTCGCGAGGCAGCTTGAACTCTTGGCGGCCATTTTGAAACTCCGAGAGCTGGACTCACACACGATGCAGCCGGGCAGCTAGCAGCAGCGCTCCGGGCAGGAAAGCGGGGGCTCTTTTTTTCCTGCCCGAGCAAACAGGTACCGCTAGACCACCAGGGATAGTGGCATAAGGGGAGGGGAGGTGACAGGGGGGAGGGAAGGTGATTAGGGGAAGAGGGGGCGATGGGGGGCGGGGCAGTACCTTTAAAGGGGTGGGGTGATGGGCACGTCCTCGGCGGCTGCGATTTGTTGGAAGGAGAGAAGTAGGGAAACACGCTCCGCGTGTTTTCCTACTGCTCCCCGTGCGTTCATTTGCCTTGTTGTGTACATGTTCCGCCCTCGACGTCATCACGTGTGACGCGAGGGCGGGGCATGAAGACATGGTGAGTGTTGTGGCTTCACCACCATGAACTTACGAACTGGTGTGTGAGTGCCTGCAGTGACGTCAGTGTCCTCAGAACGTTGAGGGTGCGTTTTATTATAGTAGATATTTTTGTAGCGCCGGATATGACAGCATTCTAGGGGTGGGAAGTACCACCGGGCTGCTGCAGTAGTGCAGCGTTACTTCCTGTTTAGCAAGCGGTAAGCCTACATTGGGCTTACCGCCACTTAGTAAAAGGGGTCCTTAGTCTTTTGTTTATTCAAACATAAAAAATGTCTAGTTGCCCAGTTATCAATTTTTAACATAACTCAAAATGCTATCTAAAGTCTCCATCACTGAACAGAGAAGGAATATATCATCCACATATGTTAATATTGTAAATCCTTCCTCAGAAAAAAGAAATAATGCACAAGGAACTCAGATAAACATTAAAAAGCAAGGGAGAAAGCGGAGAGCCCTGAGGCACCCCACAACCTGGACTCCAACTGGATGATCTCTCTATATGAGGCACCAGGAGGAAGGTTACAAGAAACCACTATCAGAAGGGCAAAGTGTAGAAAGAGCAGAATGAACACCCTAAGGGTGTGGAAGAGGGCAAAACAACACCAAAACTGGAGAACACCAAGGAATGCAAGAGCAGTAAATTGGCACCAACATTGATAGGAAGACTTTCGAGCAAGGATGCAGAAGTTCAGGCCTGGAGGGCCACACAGAGACCAGGCTTTCAGGATATCCCTAATAAATATGCATTAGATACATGTGCATACAACAGAGGTAGTATCCATGCAGACTGCAACTGAGTCGAACCTACCTGCCATATTGAGCACAGACATTTTGGCACATTGAGTCCATTTAATTAACCAGCACAGATGCGTAGCAGCTTTTCAGACTGCAATTGAGCAGAGTTTATCTGCTACACTGATCTTATATTGCATACGTGCTAGATCATATTACTTTAACATATCATATGGTGGGACATATATAGAGCTGACCCTTGATGCAAGCATATTGCCGAAACATGGTCTGTCTTGGGACCTTAATAAACTAAATTCCTCCATACTAGTTCTTGGGGCCCATGTGCTTTCTTCCATTGTAAATTTGGGCATGAGCATTTGTGTGCACCTGGGGAAGATTCTGTGAGCCTATTTTATTGACTCACGTGAAGGGGCATAATCGAACGGAAACGTCTATCTCCATGGGCATTTATCTCCGAGAACGGGTCAGTGAAGGGGCGGACCGAACTGTATTTTCGCAAAAAATAGACGTCCATGTTTTATTCGACAATTTGTGAGCTGGGCGTTTTTCAGCGATAACGGAAAATGAAAGCGCCCAGCTCAAAAATGAATAACTCCAAGACATTTATTCGGGGGAGGGGCCAGGATTCGTAGTGCACTGGTCCCCCTCACATGCCAGGACATCAACCGGGCACCCTAGGGGGCACTTCTACAAAAAAAAAAAAAAAAGGTAAAAGAGCTCCCAGGTGCATAGCACCCTTCCCTTGTGTGTTGAGCCCCCCAAATCCCCCTCAAAACCCACTGCCCACAAGTCTACACCATTACTATAGCCCTAAGGGGTGAAGGGGGGCACCTACATGTGGGTACAGTGGGTTTGGGGGGGTTGGACGACTAAGCATTAAGCAGCACAATTGTAACAGGTAGGGGGGGATGGGCCTGGGTCCACCTGCCTGAAGTCCACTGCACCCCCTAATAACTGCTCCAGTGACCTGCATACTGCTGCCAGGGAGGTGGGTATGACATTTGAGGGTGAAAATAAAAAGTTGTGAAACGGCATATTTTGTGGTGGGAGGGGGTTTGTGACCACTGGGGGAGTCAGGGGAGGTCATCCCCGATTCCCTCAAGTGGTCATTTGGTCATTTAGGGCACTTATTGGGGCCTTATTCGTGGAAAAACAGGGTCCAGGAAAAGTGCCCTAAATTCTCGCTACAAACGCATTTTTTTTTCCATTATCGGCGAAAGGCGCCCATCTCTGATCGGCCGATAACCACGCCCAAGTTCTGGCTTCACCACGCCTTCGACACGCCCCCATCAACTTTGTCCGCATCCGCGACGGAGTGCAGTTGAAAACGTCCAAATTCGGCTTTCGATTATACCGCTTTATTCGTTTTTGTGAGATAAACGTCTATCTCCCGATTTGGGTCACAATATAGGCGTTTTTCTATTACGATTATAAGCAGGATAGATGCCTATAGTTACCTTTCTAAAATAAGCTTAATAAATAGAAACAAAACAGAATAAACAACAGAATATAAGATGGTACCTTTTTACTGCACTAAACAATACATTTTTTGATTAACTTTCAAAGGGAATATTTTCTTCAGATCAGAAATAAACAAATGGTGACAAAGAGAATAAAAAAATTAAACATAAAAGCATTTCAATGACAGTCTCCTGGGGAAAGGTAAGGGTAGGTGAGGAGGGGTGAGAAACTGGGAGAGATGGATCGGGTGATCAAAGTGTGACAAAGCAGTATAATTTTACGGTTTATAATGTGATAGGGAGGCCAGATCTTTATTTACTCCTGTCTGGTGGGTAGCAAAATATTTCATCATTTTAACTTTAAAGATTTTATGTTGCTGGATGGTTTTAAATTTTCCTTTTAAAATATTCTCACCATAAAGTCATTAATGCAGTGTTCTGGTCTTGCGATGTGCTTGTCCACTAAGGTGTCACCTGTTACTGTGTACGTTGATTCTTGTTTTTAACATCTGGCCTATCTCCACAACATAGCATCCCCTTTCATGTTTTTTACAGTGAATAATATATGCTACATTTGAAGAAGAGCATGAGTAGAATCCCCTTATGCTGAATTTCCATGTGACTAACCGTGGGGTCTGTGATATGTGCTACCACAGTTTGCAGCTTGGTATATTGCAAGGATGTGTACTATTCTTTTTCAGCTTCTGTTGGAAGTTTGCTTTTCACTAATTTTTTGCTTTTAGATTGGTTGGTTGTCGGAAGGCGAGTATTGGTGGAGCTCGGAATATCTCTTTCAGTATATTATACACAGCCAAGCCACATGATGCCTTCATATCTGCTCTGACCCAAGAGACAGAGATGTACACCTCAAAATCCTGACTGAATTCTTCAAATAATAAAAAAAGATACAACCCCAAAAGAGTCACCAAGAAGATTGTATCTTCCCTTAAAACAACTAGCAAAAATCTATTGCATTACAAAGAAAAGAAAACCACAGAGTCCTGATCAGCTAGCTTCTTAAATACATGCAAATTGTATCCCTTGAAGTGGCTACAGGTGAAACAAATGGCTCTTATTGGAGTGTATATTCTTGTGACAGTGGAAAGAGGAGTATGATACCTTGGGAAAGGCACAGCGAAGGTGACAAGGTGGATGATGTCGATGAAACTACTGCTGGACTCAAAAAAAGTTCACAGCAAGATTTTATTGATAAAGACTGGACTCGGCAAACACAGAAGAAAGCGGACCTCCGCAATGGAAAAACCAAGAAAAGAACACAGCGAAGGTGACAAGATGGATGACGCCAAACAAACTTCTACTGGACTCAGAAAAAAGTTCACAGCAAGAGTTTATTCTTTAAAAACTGGACTCAACACGAGTCGTGTTTCGGCCATTCAGGCCTGCCTCAGGAGTCACTGTATGGCAAAGTGCTACTGGTTCTCAAAAGGAGAGTCTTGTGCAAACACTGGATTTCTCTAACAACACCTTAAGAGAATGGAGAAAGAAAACTTCTGAGCTTCTTGATGAGAGTGTGAGCGTCACTGTTCTCGAAGCATGGAACCTGCCTCAAGAGTTCTTGTGTATTGATGTTCAGTTGGTCCCTGAAGAGAAAATCTGAAATATTTAGTAAAGCCAAAGTACGCTCTGGTGAAGAAACTTCACTGTAGCACATAAGTATGAGCGGCACCGCTCGAACAGCATTTGATACCTTGGGACATTTGAGTTGGATTGTTGTATTGATTGAAAATGTCAAAGAAGCTAGCTGATCAGCAGCAGTACACCTCACTGGGAATGTGCACCAAAGACAAGTTAAGTGCTGGTTACATTTTTCTTTTGGAAGATCATTGATCCCCTGAGGGGTTTTAACCCACTGTGCAACAGCCGTTTTGTTTCTATGAATTTGGAGTCTTGATTTTTTTGAACGACTGTACTCTTTGCTCCTTAGTTTTGCAAGTTGGTATGATGGAGGGTTTTTTTTTCTCCACTGTTCTTATGGTAAGTAGAGTTTTAACCATTTGATCTTTTATTTCCATCACATTATTTTTTTCATTTTTGTACTTTTTATTTGTGTAAGATGCTAAAATAAAACTTTGGTGTAGCAGGAGCTAACCAATAATATTAGTGTCTTATATAAGGATTGGCTGTTAAATTGAGGCATATCCTGTGACTTTGAGGTGATTGCTTCTGGATAAACAGAAACATTATACTATCTTTAAAAGCAGTATTTTGAAGAGAGTGACTGCAGTCATTTGGCAAACGTTTTGCATATATTCCCCAGGTTTCTCTATTTATGGCACCTTAGTTTCCACATGGAAATCAAAGAGTATTCTTTAACAATGTGCATAACTTAATTGATTAACTAGTCAATCAACACTGTTAATTGGATGTTAAGCAATTATCAGCACTAATTGGCATTAATTATGATTTACATGCACAACTTTCTAAGCGTATACTGTAAAATAGTGTGCGTAAATTTCAAGCCGCAACGTTGAAAAGAGGGCACATACTTTAGAGAATACGCCAAGGCGTATTTTTTTTACTGCACAGATTTTTCAGGTGCCATATATAGAATCTAATCCATTGTGAATGCTTTGTTAATATTGTGAATATTCCTGTGGGGAAAAATGCTACCCATAATCATCACACCCCACAGAGTGGAGGAGTAATCTAATGGTTAATGCAGCAGGTTGTGGACTTGGGGAACTGGGTTTGATTCCCGCTGCTGCCTAACGGCCTGCAGTGGGTTGAGATCCTGGGGCACCGGGTTTAATTCCCTCTGCAGCTCCGTGTAACCCTGGGCAAGTCACTTATCCCTTCATTGCCCCAGGTACAATATACTACTTAGATTGTGAGCCCATTTTGGGATAGTATCAGTACCTAAAAAAAATTGTAAAGCACTTAGTTCTAGGTGGTATATGAATACTTAAATAAATCCCAGTTGACTGAATTGCTTTTGTATTTAATGTCTTGACTATTGGTAATGATGCAGACTTCTATCCCTTGGAGATCTGTGTTTCTGGCCCTCCATCTCTGCAGGTTGATCCGATTCTTCTGACATGCATAAAGCAGATTCATGTTTATCAGTTCATATAAGAGGAAGGCTCAGATGGTGCTGTTAATGATGATAGATTACACATGGTTAAAAGTTAATTATAAGGATCAATATGGGTGTGGCATAGGTAAGGTAAGAAATCAGCACTTTAAAGTGACATCTGTAAAAGGTGACCATGACACACTTCTATGCTCCAAGAATGAAAAGGCCTTTTTTCTTGTGTAAGGCATTGCCAGTAGTTGTATTCATTTTGAAGAAAACTGGAATCCTTGTAACCTGTGATATTTTTTTAAAAGATCAGCACATGATGTTTTACTGCATAAGCTAATGAGACTGAACAGGGGTCCTGTGTGGACATGGAAACATTTCATTTGCTAGTCTTTTAAAAAGTAACACAACTTTCAAAGGCTCAATTTTTTTTTGAATAATCATAACCTTAATCATAAGTAAATCCAGTTGTACACCATTTGAGTATTATGGAATTTGAGGAGGGACTACTATCCTTTCCATATCTCATGAAATAGGTGTTTCTTGTGTATTTTCTAATTAGATAACCTGTTTTTTGTGATGGAAAGGTATGGAGCAGGGCATTTTGTAGAAATAAACATCAAGAAATTCAAAGCAAAAAGACTCCATAAATTATTTTAGTCGTTTTTGGTTTAATGCCCATCATTTGTTCTAACTTCAGCAACTGGTACATATTCACTGTGCTCTTTGCCCTTTTCCAAATATTCATGTTATCCAGATTGGATGCATAAATGCAAACAAACAATGAAAGGACATGGGATAACAGTGAGGTTAATTTGTATTTTATGGCACATGGTGACTGCTATTAGGATAGTGGCTGTCAAAACTGCCTTCAAAAACACCTAGCTGGTTGAATGCATTGGGTATCCATAATAATTATGGGCCCTTTTACTAAGACGCAGGACCTACCACATGCTAAAAAAGCACTACCTTCTTATCTGTTCCCTTCTCCACTACTGCCAACTCCAGACTTCGCGCCTTCTGTCTCGCTGCACCCTACGCCTGGAATAAACTTCCTGAGCCCCTACGTCTTGCCCCATCCTTGGCCACCTTTAAATCTAGACTGAAAGCCCAACTATTTAACATTGCTTTTGACTCGTAACCACTCGCCTCCACCTACCCTCCTCTCCTCCTTCCTGTACACATTAATTGATTTGATCTGCTTATTTTTTTTTTGTCTATTAGATTGTAAGCTCTTTGAGCAGGGACTGTCTTTCTTCTATGTTTGTGCAGCGCTGCGTACGCCTTGCAGCGCTATAGAAATGCTAAATAGTAGTAGTAGAGTTGAGGCATCCCACGATAGTTTTCCACTTAGGGACAGATTCTATATTTGGTGCTGAAAAAAATGTCATGAAAAGAAATGTGCCTACATGTATTCTATAAACCGTGCCTAAAGTTAGGCACAGTTTATAGAATATGCATAGCACCATCCATGCGACTAAAATTTAGACACAGCCATTTACACCAATGAAAAGCTGGTGTAAATGTTCACGCCTAACTTTAAGCATGGAACGGCTTATTCCATAACACCACATGTAAATTTTAGGAATGCCAACGACCCATCCATGCTCTTCCCATGGCCATGCCCATTTTTGCGATCAGCACAGTAGAATTTACATGGATTACTTTATAGAATACACTTAACGAGTAGTGTGTGTAAATCCTAATTAGTGCCAATTAGTGCCGATAATTGCTTGTTAACATCCAATTATCAGTGCTGATTGGCTTGTTAACCGAGTTGCACACACAAATCAGAATACACCCTGATTTGCGTGTGCAACTCTAGTCACACTGTATAGAATTTGCAAGTTAGAACACGCTAATCCAACACCAGAAAATATTTTAAAAGTTTTCAGTGCAGGAGGCGTGTCTGAAGGCAGAGAGTAGGCATGCCTGCCTGCTGTAATCAGGTAGCGTGGGCACATTACCACGCCCTACCCGATTAGCATGGGAGAAGCGCTGGAGCCCTTACTGCCTCTTAAATAGGTGGTGGTAAGGGCTCCAGGTGGTAATAGCCACACGCTAATGGGGAAATTAGCACATAGCCATTAAAAACCCCATAAATGCGGCCATTTCACTGCTATGCTATAAGTGGCTGCAGCTCACGGGAAACATGGCTTAATAAAAGGACCCTTATATGAGATATACAGTATTTTCATGTAAATCCTATGTGATATGAAAATATTTCTAATATTAAAGTAGCACCAATATGGCCAATATAAAGACAAATAGGACAAGGCAAACAGATTAGGAAAAAGCACCTTCTTCACAAAAAGTAGAAAGATATTTATTAATCCTGAGGGTCTACTGCTATATCTTAAGTAGAACCCCAAAGCTAGCCTCTCTCTCAAGAAGTCAAACACACATTTAACAGTATTATACTTTAACACACTGCACTGCTATTTTAAGGAATAAAAAACATTGCACTCAGTTTCAACACTCTAGATCTTAATTAGAATTGACACTTTTGCTTTCTGTATGGCATTAGCTACATTAGGAAGAATTCTTGGGGTTGATATTCAAAGCAATTTAACTGGGCAGGAAAGGCTCAATATTTATTGGCACTTAACTGGCCAGTACTGCTGAATATGCTCTGACTGGCACGGCCCTCTCTGGTTAAAACGGGGTGGGGGGCGGGGTCTGGGGGAAGAGCCAGGATTTATGCAGGCACTAGTTATATTCAATGTCTGTGCCTGCATAGCTAACCAGTTCAATTGAACCACATAAAAAGACCTAATTATGCCTGGTTTATTATGTAGGTATGATCAAGGAGATTTTATAACAGAAGACGACATGATGTCACAAAACTGAAGCCAGTCTCTACCCACTCCACCCAAGGAGGTTTTAATTCTTCCCAATGGAGCTGCCACCATCTTGGTATACCCAAAACAATGTAATTGATAAAGTGACAAGCTCGGCCTACTGGCTTCAGCCCACATAATGGGCCAGATAGGCTCATGACATCTCTTGTGATAAAACCTCCTTGGGTATGACACTGAATATCAACTGTGCCCACATATGCTAAAAAAGTGGCGCCAAAACAAAATATGCCTAGGCATCTTCTATAAAGTATGTTTAAATTTAGGCATACTGTTACGTCTGTGGCCGTGACCACCCTCAGACTTACCCTGTTTCTGGGAGTCAGTGGCTGTGCTGGCTTCTGCTTGTCTCTGTGTCTGTCTCTGTCTTAGTTTCTCTCTGGCTCTGTGTGCTGATTGCCCTACTGAACCTCACCTGTGTGGGCTATGCCTTTTCCAAGATGGCTGCCGCCGACTCCTCTATGCCAGTATCCAAGATGGCTCCCGCTGGGCTGACTTCTCTGTGTGTCAAGCCTCTGTTTGGATGCAAGGTGATTGCTGCAGCTGTGCCTCTGGTGTGGAAGGGCTTTATTAATCACTTAGAGACTACAGCCCTGGCCTTTGCATTTCATCTAAGGGCCCTGGTGTATAGAGTGCTCTGTACACTGTTTCAGTGTTTGCTCTGTGTGAGTTTCTATGTTTGACTAGATAGCTTAGGCACCGTGTGGCTTGTTAGCCTGTGTATAGCTTTGCTAGTGCTCTGTGTTTGTTTAGACTAGCCAGCTTAGGCACCGTGTGGCTTGTTAGCCTGTGTATAGCTTTGCTAGTGCTCTGTGTTTGTTTAGACTAGCCAGCTTAGGCACCGTGTGGCTTGTTAGCCTGTGTATAGATTTGCTAGTGCTCTGTGTTTAGACTAGCCAGCTTAGGCACTGTGTGGCTTGTTAGCCTGTGTATAGCTTTGCTAGTGCTCTGTGTTTGTTTAGACTAGCCAGCTTAGGCACCGTGTGGCTTGTTAGCCTGTGTATAGCTTTGCTAGTGCTCTGTGTTTGTTTCCAGTGCATGACTTGTTAGCTTGGGCACAGCTTTGTTGTTAGCTGGTGTATAGCTTTCAAGTCTCCTGAGTGTGCTCTGTGTATGTTTCTTGTGTATGACTGGGACTGGTTTGCCTGGGTATAGCGTTTCTATTAGCCTAGGTACAGTTTACTAGTCATTGTGTTTAAACCTGCCGACTGCCAGAACCCGGACAGTCCCTGCCTGTCGGCCTTGCCTGCGCCTAGGTGCCAGGGGGACTCCTGGATCTTCATTCCTGCTGTTCCTGCTTGCAAGTTCCAGTTCCGGGTTTTCCTGTAAGTCCTACCGGCTGCCAGAACCTGAGGGCTCAACCCTCGGGGAAAGGTGGTCAAGCGTAGGTGAAGCCTAGGTCCAGTGTGTTCCAGTCCAGCGGGTTTCACTCCTGTATGTTCCAGTCCTGTGGGGCCCTCCAGTGTGTTCCAGTCCAGCGGGCTCCACTCCAGTGCGCACCCGTCCGGTGCGTTCCAGTTCCGTGTATTCCGGTGTAGAACTCCAGTCCGGGGTTCCGGTCCAGTTTTGTCTCATCTCTACCTTGGAGCAGTGGCGTAGCCAGACCTGACTTTTTGGGTGGGCCCAGAGCTAATATGGGTGGGCACTATGTATATAAGTTTATTGAGTAGTGGTTCTTGGGATCCTACAAAATAATGCCTTAGAATGCATTTCCAAGTAGTCTGCCCAACAGCTGCCCTGCATCAACATAAACCACATACATACATAATGGAAAAAACAATATTTTTAAATATAGTTACATTATGTCATATCAAATTTGACCAGACATAAGTCTATTACATAAGTCTGCTATAATGGCAAACATTTCTGTAGCCTAGTGTCAGCCCTGTCCTACCCCCTTACCCATCCCTCATGGCATTAAATATAATACTTTTTTTTTTTAATGTCCTGGGCACTGCAAAGCCCACCTCCACCCAGAAAACCGTATATACTTATTTTTTGTTTGTTTGTTTTAATTTTAGCCTGGCACTGCAGAGATCATGCCCACCCAAAACCCCACCAACATGAGAAATACACAACATTTAAAACATTTTAACCTGGGCAATATTAAAATTTATTGTTGGTGGGTTTCTGGGTGAGGGTGGGCTCTTCACTGCCTAGGGCAAAAAAGGTATATTTAATGATTAAATATACCTGTTTGTGCTCTAGGCAGTGAACAGCCTAGCCCCATCCTTACCCAGAAGCCCACCAGCAGCCAGTATTATGATTACAAGAGCTCACCCCCACCCAGAAGCCCCCCACCAGCCAGCATTTGATTACAAGAGTAATCAAAATTGCTGGCTGGTGGGCTACTGGGTAGGGGTGGGCTCTTCACTGCCTAGAGTTAAAAAAAATAAATATACCTTTTTTTTGCCTTATGAAGAGTTCACCCCTATCCAGAAGCTTCCACCAGCCAGCATTTTGGTTACACTCTAAGTTTAAAAACAATTTAAAATATATTTATTTTACCTGGGCAGCTGCTTGCTCTTGTTCGCAGGTGGTACAGCAGAGCACTGTGCAGGTTCCTGCCTGTGTGTTGTTTGAGGCCACAGGAAGGTGGTGCTGGGGGGGGGGGGGGGGCGGTGGGGTTGAATCGATCAACAGCAATTAAAGGCTGCTGCTGATCGCATCAAGCGAGGGCATTGGTCTCGGTCCAACACCCTTGACTTGGCAGAGTGTGGAGATGAGGAGCCACGCTGCAACAGAGCTGGCAGCCTGAGTCTTCCCATGTGGGCTGCGTTCGGCGCCATCGTGTGCACTGCGGGGGGCGGGGAATTGAGGCCATAGCGGCGTGGGCATGCTGCAGGCAGCGCTTGCGTCTTGCATCATGGGAGACTTCCGCAACCCGCGGCGCACTGCACTGAAGAAAATCCCCAAAAACATTTAGGCAGGGAGGAGGACGAGGACCGGGAGAGCTGCCAGCTGCCACGAAAGAAAGGATGTGCATTTGGTGCTGAAACTGGGTGGGCCTGAGCTGAGATTGGGCGGGCCTGGGCCCACCCAGGCCCACCCGTAGCTACGCCCCTGCCTTGGAGGTGATCTTGCCTGCCACTGCCGCTGCACGGTAGTGGCCCATGGGCTCACGAACCCAGTGCTCCCGGGGAAGAAGCCTGACAGTATGCCAAGGTCCTCGAGCACGCGACACATACTTTATAAAATAAGCCTAAATTTCCATGCAGTTTTTAGAATATGCTGAGCACCCAGCCATGTGACTAAATGTAGTTGCGGGCAGCTACACCAAGTAAAACTTGGTGCAATTGCTGACGCCTAAATTGGGTGCAGACCAGGCGTATTCTATAACAATGTGCATAGATACTTGAGAAATGCCTACGACACACCCATTCCATACCCATGGCCACTCCTCCTCTTCAACTATGTGACTTAGAATTTACGTGCATCATGTATCAAGAATCCAAGCACACAATATAATATAGCGGGTGAAGTGCTCCTGTGTACAAAAGAAGAGCGGAACTTAGGGGTGATTGTGTCGGATAATCTTAAGGTGGCCAAACAGGTAGAAAAGGCCATAGTCAAAGCCAGAAATGTGCTTGGGTGTGTAAGGAGAGGGATGACTAGGAGGAATAAACAGGTGATAATGCCCTTGTATAAGTTTCTGGTGAGGCCCCACATAGAGTACTGCATGCAATTCTGGAGACCGCACCTACGAAAAGATGTAAATAGGATGGAGTCGGTCTAGAGAGCGGCTACCAAATTGGTAAGTGGTCTTCGTCATAAAAAGTCTAGTGATAAGCTCATGAACCTCAACATGTATACACTGGAAGAGAGTTGGGCGAGAGGAGATATGATTGAGACATTTAAATACCTTAGTGGCTTAATGTACAGGAGGTGAGCCTTTTTCAAATGAAGGAAAACTCTGGAATGAGAGGGCATAGGATGAAGTTAAGTGGAAATAGACAGGCAGAATCTAAGAAAATACTCTTTCAGAGAAAGGGTGGTAGATGCATGGAATGGCCTTCCAGTGGAGGTCATAGAGATGAAAACTGTGTTGGAATTTTAAAAAGCATGGGACAGACATGGGGGATCCCTTAGGAAAGGGAGGAGTTAGTAGTTACTGTGCAAGGGCAGACTGGGTGGGCCATTTGGCCCTTATCTGCCATCATGTTTCTATGTTATAGAATACTCTTAGACAGTTCTGCCAATTAGTGTCAATAATTGCTTGTTAAGTGGCAATTATCAGCGCTGATTGGCTTGTTAGCTAATTGAGTTGCATGCGCAAATCCAGATTATAACTGGATTTGCATGTACAACTTAAGTCATGCTATATAGAATCCAGGAAATTACCTCTGGGCACCAAACATCTAGACATTCAGTGCTGTTCTGGATAGGGCCCAGCACTCAGTATCTGGGTAAGTTAGCCAACAGCATTCAGCATTTCCAAAATACATTGATCACCGCCAGCTCAATATTGTACAAATTATTTTTACATTGAAAAATCTCTCTTCTCAATGTCTAAAGAGATGGCAAAACCCAGTCTCTGCCCAGCGCAAGAAAAAAATTGGCTACCTTTGCCACTGGAATAACTGAACCCACACCAGAACTTTCCAGGAATGCTGAGAGGTCTAAACTATCAGAAGAAACATCACTCCAATATCAAAATAGGATCTTCTTGCTTCATTGGTGGTAGATCAAAAGCTCTGGAAATCAGTAGTAATCTGAATAGGTAGTTTTAGAATTTTTTTTTAAAGATCTTTACTAGTGAAAATATTTTCATTTAAATTTATAAACGGCACATTCCTTTTTTTTTTTTTTTTTGGTCCAATTCTCTCAGGTCTCCAATTTATGATATAGCACACTTGATTATCTTTAACCAATACGTTTTCATTTCTATGAACTTTTTATACTTTTTTATTGATGTTAGTCAATTTGGATCCTCTCTCTCTTTTTTTATACATGAACTTTCTCAGATAATCTATGAACATGGTGGGAAATCTGGGTAGGGTGCACAGAAAGGGATTTACCTAGTCCCTCTCTGGCTGTCTAAACTGCCTCCAAGGAAAATGTTTGTGGTTTCAACAGACAAAACGCATGAGAAGTTTGGCTCATGAGGAAAACCTCTACCACAAGGCGATCAGCAGCACGCCAATGAAGGGCCACTCTAATGCGGATAGAAGTCACATTCTGAATTTTTCTGTTTTATTTTCTGAAATAGACCCTTTCTGGGCTGCTTCATAGTCAGATCAGAGAATATTAATGGATAATCTGAGGTAACATAGCTTTTGTATCATGATTTTTTTTCTTCGGTTGACACAAATTGGTTTGGACTACATAAATCTCTCCTGAATATATCCTTTAATGACAGTTGATATTTAGCAAGAACAGACTATTTAAAGATATTTAATATTTTCACTTCCAGTATTGTATTATATTTAACTACCTATATGTGGTTGGCATGATGGCAAAATGCCAACCAGTGTTTAAGCATGAATGACTGTAACCTGCACAAAGTTGTGGGTTCAGCTTTGACTTATTGGGCAGACTGGATGGACTGTACGGGTCTTTATCTGCCTCCATTTACTGTGTTACTGTGAAGTCCAAAAAGCACAGCTGGCAAATAGTCCATAATGAGAGTTTGATTACTGGAATAGAACTGAAATCTCCAAATTCTTAAATCTATTTTCAAACTACTACCCTCATGGAATGCCAGGATCCTATAGAAATGGTATTTCAACTACAAATGCAGAGATATGAAGTTATTCAGTCCCAGGCTAGAGATTTTGGGACCGTTCTGAATTTCTGATCACTCCATCCTGGTTTCTTGTGGGATTTGCAGCACCGATTTCAATGGAAAAGGTCAGGCACTACAAATCCCACACTGCTTTGGGATATAAGGTCAAAAGTCTCCAGCTTGGAACCGGGTAACTTGGCATCTCTACAAATACCATAGAGCTGTGATAAGCAACATATAAGGTATCGATGGGGTGGACTTAGGAGTGATCTAAGGAAATATTTTGTTATAGATGGTGGATCAGTGGAATAACTTCCTAGTGGAGGTGGTAGAAACAAGAACAGAATCAGAAAGCATGGGCAGTGTTCTCCCCATGCCACCCAGCTGATTTTACTTACCACCCAGCTAACTTAACAGAAAATCGTATAATACTGCACAGTATTCCACCACCCCTACCTGGCTACTTCCTCATGCCACCTAGCTGGCAAAGAATTCTGGGGAGAACACTGATGGGAGAAGCACAGTGAATCTCTGTAGAAGAAAATGGTACTGTAGGCCCGAACAGTTGTATGGACAGGCAGATTAGATAGGCTGTATGGTCTTCTCTGCTATTATGTTCTGTATTTCTAGAAGCAACAATCTAATTAAATCACAATGAGAACAAGTCATATACAATGCTAGAATATATATTATAGTTATTATTTCTTAAAAATCTCTATTACTTTCAATGATTGTACAACAAGCTAATATTATTCTTTTCCAATATGCATTACAGGACATTGACTTTAATATTGGCTGCTTAGATCCCCTACTGTTTATTATATTTATTTTGCTAATCATTTGGTGTTGCAAAAGTAATGTTGCTAGAACAAAATGATATGACAAGATAATGGTCTCCCTCTTTGGAAATGAATGCCTTGTTTTTATCTCACCATTGGTATCACAGTAGGAGAATATTATCCTGTCACTACGTTCCAGTTCTTCTGTGATGTCTCTTAATTACAGACAATTCAGACTTAGCTTTCACAATGATTTCTGGAACCCTGTGTTTAGGAGGAAATGTCCTGTAGAAGGAGCTAAGACTATTCAACTGGACTTCTTTTATACCTAAGACGTGGAGGGGCATTTTCAATATGACATTTAAATCTAACTTTGGATGTTTTGCTAAAAGCATCCAAAATTTAATTGGAGAATATAGCCATTTTTTAACAGAAAAAAAATTGTATCTTCTTTTTCCCAAAAATGACTATTTGCTAGATGTTTTTGTGTTCAGTGCATTTATCTTTTTGGTCCATTAAAAAAAAAAAGTCCAAGTGAAAAATGCACAAAATGAAGCCATTGGAATGTAGGAGAAGCCAGCATTCTTAGTAGACTGGCCGCACAGACATCCCAAGACAAAAATGGGGCAACCTAGGGGGCACTGCAGTGGACTTCAAATAAATGCACCCAGGTACACATCTCACCATTGCTCCCTTATCATGTCTCCTGAGTCCCCCAATACCCACCCAAAACCCACTACCCCCAACTGTGCACCATTACAATAGCCCTTATGGATGAAGGGGCACCTATATGTGAGTACAGTAGGTTTCTGGTGAGTTTTGGAGGGCTCACAGTTTCCACTACAAGTGGATCAGGTAGGGGGAGGTACAGGCCTGGGTCTACCTGTCTGTAGTGTACTGCACCCACCACTACACTACTCCAGGGACCTGCATGCTGCTCTAATGGACCCGAGTATAACATCTGAAGCTGGCATTGATGCTGGTAAGTAATGTTTTTAATCACATTTTCAGGGGGTGGGAGGGGGTCAATGTCCACTGGTGGAGTAAGCGGAGATCATCCCTGATTACCTCCAATGGTCATCTGGTCATCTAGGGCACCATTTTGTGTCTTATTCATTACAAAAACAGGTCTAGCTCAAAATGTCTTAGTTTTAGTCCTAGATGGTTTTGCTCCATTATGGCTCAAAAATATCCAAGTCTTAGGAACACCCAAATCCCGCCCTTAACACACCCCTAAAACTCCTCCTTGAGATTTGAACACACTTCAGATGAGCAGCATAGCAATGTCTGAAAAATAGGTTTTCGAAAATTCCAATTTGGATATTTTTTTGAGAAAAACATCCAAATGTTGCTTTGTGCCACTTTGTAGATGGTTTTTATCTCTTGAAAATGATACCCACTGTATATTCCATCTAGAGTAATCTCCATAATACCCATATTATCTAAATATTGACTTCCCAAGGTGCAATTGAATGTTCTCCGAAGGACAATCGCTACTCCATTTTTCTTTCCTTTAGCAGGAAAAAAGGCTGCTGTAACATAAAACGTATCCACTAATTTCTGAGAATATTCATGGGTTAAGTGCATTTACTGCAAGAAGATAAAATCTGCATTATCTTGGTGCACATAATGCACACATTTATGCCTCTTAACTGTATTATTTAACCCTTTAATATTCAGGGATCAAAATATGTGACATCTGCTGCACAAGCAAATTTTCCCTAGGAAGCTACAGATTGCTGCTGAATAGGCTGGAACATACACATGTGGTAAGCAAACAAAAAAAAAAAACAAACATCTAGCTTCTACTACACTCCAAGCCACACAAACCATTTACACCTAACTAGCACAAACGGGCAGAACATTCAGACCAAAGCAAACATTATCATTTTGTAAGCATTCAGTTTGAGCACATAGCCGAAAACATACAAGCCAATCAACCACCTCGTTCATACAGACCCATTCATTCAACCAAGTAACCTACTACATAACTCAAGTGTAATGTCCACCTTCTTAAGAGGTACCAGCTGTGGCCAAAGCTCAAGGTGCAAAAAATGAGCATGTCTGAAACTGTAACACAATATTAGAGCTATCCAATGAGAAAACTGTAGATGTTAAGTCACAAAACCTGCAGCAGAACTTTGATGTCAAGGACACTAGGTTGTCCTCATGCTTACAATAAAAAGAAAAACAAAAATGGCAACAGTCTACTTGCTACATAAAAGTCTATTATAAAAAAGTAGACCGATACACATATATAAAAACAAAGAAATAATGCTTTTATCTTGGTTTGAATAAATTATTTCTTTGTTTTTATATATGTGTATCGGTCTACTTTTTATAATAGACTCATGCTTACAATTACAACACTCTCAGAGTCAGCATACCCACACGAAGAAGACTTGTAATTTATCCTAAGAGAAAGAAAATAGTTAATAAATCCATGATATGTAGCATGAGATGGCCACTACACCATCAACACCACTTTGCATTGTCAATGAAGGGACTCAGCTGTTCTGAATCGTTAAAAGTGCATGTGGAGTTATTCAAAGTAACATGCATCCTTGCTGGATAATATAATATGAATATAGCATTCAATTTCCGAAGGGCATCTCACATTGCCAGAAACTGCTTGTGCTTTGCTTGCGTGGAATTCAATACATCAGGTAATATAAGGATATCTTTATCTTCTAACTTGATCAGTGCTCACAATCACATAGTCTGAATAATCTGTAGGACCTGAGAGTAGCCAGCGGTTTTGCCATGCCTTGAATGAGTGTGGTGCACCCACTCAGTTTCCAAAGGGGACTCAAATGTAAGGCCAAGGAGCTGTGGAATGTAACATTGAAGATAAGCGATCATATCTTGACCTTCTACTCCCTCAGGCATTCCCAAGATATGAGGGTCATTTCACCTGGCCCAATTATTCATGTCATCAAGTTAGTTTTCTAGAGACATCACCAATTTGGCCAAGTACTGCACAGTTAACAACTGCACAGCATGGTTTTCCAACTTGCCTCCACCACATCCAGCCTCTGCACAGAAACCTGGGATTATTATTTAAGAGTGGCCAGCTCCTTTCAGATCAGCTATTTCTGCATTTTTTTCTATGATCAGATCTTTAACTTGAAGCAATTCCTGCATCAAGGCCTTGAAAGTAACTTCTGTCTCTTCTGTTGTCACAGCTTTAGCTGGTGATGATGGTTTGTGCTTCACACACTTTACTTCCCTACTGCTTGATGTTGAACAATCCAATTTAGTTGGCTTCATTGCCCACATTTTACACAAAGAAACTGAACAGCAGCAATCATCTGGAACACGTGGAGGGGCATTTTCGATATAACGTCCAAAATATGATAAAAAACATTTATTGGAAAACGTCCAAAAACCAACACTCATAATGAAAGAAAAAGATAAACATTTTCCAGTATTCAAAAATACCCAAAATAGACATTTTACAAAAAGACATACTAAACCATCATGGCTGTTCAGCGATAAACATCCCCAGAAATATAAAATACACTGCACAAAATGTCCACCATCATTACTGGTCCCTATGTCCAGAAAACATCTGCAGCAATGGCAGGACATTCCCTCCACGTGCAAACCATCCATATATACTTCTGCACATGGAGGAACGTCCATTACAGTGGGGAAATGTCTATGAGCAGGGAGTCAAACTACTCTGTTAAGGAGACTGAGCTCCTAGTGCTCCTGTGCCTCCAGCACAGGAGACATATTTTTAAATACTAGCACCACATGTCCCCAATAAACGTGACTCTCAGGGTATGGAGGACAATAAGAACCATCCTGGAAAGGGTAATGTGCAACAGTGTACCCCAAGATCACAGTACTGCTCACATGCAAGCACCATACATAGGCAGGGTCATATGTGCTGAGGTCCCTTTGCTGTTCCAATACATGTAATGGCTATTTTATAAGAAAGAAAAAACAAAGCAGAGCTGAACTCACAATGTACAGAATATATAATGACAAGTAATTATGGGGGCCCTCCTCCACTAACCATGATAATGTAAAATGAAGAGCTGCACAGATCTGCACCCCATACCCTACTCCCCAGCCTGGCCCACACTTAGTAATGGACACTTTGGCAGCAGCCCACTAAAGTCCACTGAGCAGCCCAAATGTACAACCTGCCTTACCCCACTGCCCATCCCCCCTTCCAGCTACAGTACACACTCTGTACAGAAAGGCCACCATGCCACGCTCTGTCCCCATTGTCAACTGAAATCACATAGCATCTATGCCTGTATAATGCATATCCACCCCTCAGCAACCCCCCCCCCCCCCGATCTGCCTGTTGCCATCTGTCACAGCCTATGTGAAGAGCATTGCACAACATATTCCCCCAAGTTGTTTTGTTTAAATGTTTATTATAAGGTTTGAATAGTTTTGCATAAAAAAGTCTGTGTCTCCACTTTGTACAAAATGTGTTGATATCCTGATATGCAAGGCTGGTAGGTGATGTCATGCCACCACTACTAGTCAAGCCCTGGGAAAGAGATCCTGCATAAAATGGGAGGAGGAAGGCAAACATAAGCCTGCAGTTTCCCTTACCACTCCTTTGTACCAAGTCATGGCTGTAGGGCATCAGGCAGTGTGGCCTTTCCTGAGCTGAGTCCAGAGGCCAGATATTGGCTTGCCAAGTCATGGGAGCAGGCTGGCCCCTCAGTTCGCAAGGAGATGGGCAAGACAACTGTCTGAGAGACATTTGCAGAGAATGTTGCTGCTGCATGCAGATGTGTCTCCAGACAGATTTCTGGCCCAGCTCTTCACCAGCTGGGGGGCCAGCCAACCTTCAGGACCTGGTAAGCCAATATCTGGCTTCTTAACTCTGCTCAAGGAGGTTCAACTCCAGATACCTACACCCATAAGCTCAGTCAGTGTCTCTCTGGGGATTAGGGGAAGGCCTTGAATGTAGACGCATTAAAGGAGATGATCCCTTAATGCTGCTACAGTGTCATGGACATAACTACAAAGCAGTTCACAGTATGGGGCAGAGTGACCACCTATATCACTACTGAACTATATAGCCATCTGTCCCCTGGAGGGGAAATATATGGCCCTTCTACAATACCAATGCTGTTACCAGCTATCTGGTGTGAGCAAACACTGGGGTTGATGGGGCTGCATGCTCCATTGAAAAAGCATTGGCATACATCTGGCATGCTGGTCCCCAAGTCCAGCTCTATGCTGGAGGCTGGAAGCTGGGTTGCATTAAGGTATCCCTTGCCAAAGATCCTAGGTATATAGGTGCCCTGCTAGGCCCAGGTAGAGGGCCACATATACTGATCTGGGTCACAATTTACCTACTCTAAGGATCTCCCTGTCTTTTCCTTACAGCTTGCATCAAAATCAGACTAATAAACCCCCTGACCTTGCACCCCACACCCTTTTGACACATGGCATAGAGCTGCTCAAAGTAAAGGTATGTTGTCTCACACTAGCAAGCTACCTGGTACCAACCAGCAGAAAAGCATAGGCAGTGCCTAGACTCTAGTTTACTCTCCGTTCTGCATGATTTCTTACCCACAACCAATATGGCTGAGGGCTTGGGAAGATGCGCAAACAACTGCTTCCTATATACACATTTACATATCTACAGCAATAGTAGATATTGGAGGGAAGGGAAGGGAAAGCAGCTATGTACAACTATGAGGGATATATACATGAGGAAAGAAAGGAACCATTCGACACATATCTGTTTCCTAACAATAGCAACCAGTCAGGTAATAAGCACCAGGTGAGCTTGTCTAGAGAACAAACTAGCCTTAAATCTATGTTCCAACAGGCCATAGGCAGGGGAATAGTGTAGCCACCAGGTGGCTCCTCACCCCTCTCCATATGCAATATGCAGAGGGTGAGGGGCCCCACCTCTGAACCTACTAAACATGAGAATCAGGACAGGGAGAAGGTTAAAAATGCAGGAATTCTGATGATTGTGAGGGTGAGTAAACTATTTAGGAAATGACAATCAATACATACAATGGGTCCCCCTCAACCCTTGGAATAGGTGGGCACAAGTACTAAGTTGAATGGGGTTTAGCAGAGAAATGGAGATGTGGAGGACCACCTCTCACCATGAGAAGACAGTTGAAGAGAGACGTGAAGGCCAAGGCTGGAGAGAAAGCACCAGATGTGAACCCTAAACCTCACACCTGTAGAGACCATAGAGCACAGACCCATTCCCAGGGCATCATCTCCCTCCCTCCACTGGTCAGGTGGCCAGCCACAAATTGGTGTCTTCAGAACATTCACAGCTGCCCATATCCCCACAGTCCCATAGTATCTGTTGGAAAACCATAAATAGGTATATTGAATTGAAACAGAGCTATCCTTTTTATTCCTGCTGACCAGTGCCTGTGCTCTATCTTGTCCAGCAGACATGTACGCAAAAAGCAAGGATTCCTTGGTTAGTTGAGACATAAGGCAGACCCGGTCTCAGGGCAGCTCCCTAGCAGAAGGGGAAAGATAGGACTGGGGTATGTGCTTTCCTGCAGACAGTGGTAAGAGTGGAGTCCAGCTGGCTCATGGCTTTTTAGGTTCAGTTGTCTGATGCAGGAGGGGTGGGGAGGGGTAGAATGGAAAGCAAAGCAGTTTCCCAGGTGTGGAAGATTCCCAACTGATAAAAAGCCACCCCCCACCTTGGAAATGTTAAAGTAAGGGGGAGATTCAAAAATGGCATCTAAATTACTGGATGCAGACATCATTCTTTAGACACTATTCTCCTTAAAATGTTTCTATGTGTGGGTCATAATAAAAAAACAATGTCCATCTATGCGACATCTAATTGCATCTACAGTGGACTATGGAAACATCCATCTCGGGATTCAAACCTCCACATGTCATTTTTTCAATGGCATCTAAGAAGCAGGCCCCTAGCAGGAAGGGAAGCTTCACAGATGGGGAGATTGAATAGGCTCTCTGCCTATAACAAAGAGAGAGAGAGTGGGTGGCTACATGCCAGCGGATTAATGCAGTGTACCACACCAATAGGAAGGTGGAGGATGGCAAACAAAAATGGCAGATCTTGACCCACATAGGTAAATGGCAGTTTGATACTGAGCCGGTCTGCTAGCAAATCTGCCATTCTCTGTTCTTGATGCTTGCCCCATAGCCTACGACATTTGACATACTGCTGTATTACAGAGGTAATGCTACGTTTTGCTCCCCCGATCCATAATCCTATGGCTCTGATAGCTCCCTCTGTAAAATGTTGTCCTTGATGTTTAACTTGCTCATGGTAATAACGCACAATCAAGGTAGATATATGGTGCTGACCTGAGACAATCAGAGGGTTCTTTTCACCCTTCTCTAGTTCTGCCTTTATGAAGCGGTCTCCTATTCTCAGCAGGTCTTCTTTATTGATGAAGAGGTTCAACTTCAGAAATGGGATACTCTTTGGAAGGTACGTGCCTTTTCTAATGCATTTGAATTCTTCTGCATATGTTTCTTGTTGTACACAACCTAGGATGGTACTCTTTGCTCGAATAATCTTACTTACTGAGAGAGGCATTGTACAGATGTACCAGTGGTGACAAGTCCTGGGTCTTTGATCAGCTGACTGATGAGATGAAGATGCAAAATGAATAAGGTGTGCTATAGCTCTTCTGAGTATTACCCAACTTGACAAAATGGAGAAATGATGAGCTCCCAAGTTACTTTCAGGCATAATGTTAGTGGCAAGAACAATCATGTCAGGATGGATCTCGGCATCAGATTCAGGATCTATGAATTCAAAGGAGTTCTCTGTCACTGGAGATGTGTGTTCAGGTTTTAGAAAAGAAAGTCTGGTCCTGATGGTTTCCATTAGACGGGATACAGGCACTGCTCTGGTGGCACGGTCTGCTGGATCTTAGTTGGCACATAATACCACTGTTCTGGCTGTGTTGACTTTCATGTATGCTCAACTCTGTTGCTGATGTATATGTAAAATCTCCTGGTTATTTGTAAATGTAGTCCAGGACAACTTTACTGTTGGTGTAAAAATTGACTGTGTCCAGTTCATTGAGTATCATTTCTGCTATTTCTACTGCCAGCACTGCTTCACACAATTCCAAGCATGGAATGGTATGATTGTGTTGTGCTGCTGACTTGGACTTGCCAAAGTTGAATCCCACATGAGATAGTCCATTTGTGCCTGTAGCTCTTAAGTAGGCCACTGCTGCTATGACCTTTTCATAAGCATCTGAGAAGATACAAATCTCTTTGTGACAAACAGTACTGAGTGCAGCAGGGATCTAAGAGCTTGGGATGTGTGGCTCTTCAAGAGTCTTTACAGAACCTTTCCATTTCTCCCACTCTTGTCGCATCTCTGGTAATAGTAAAGCATCCCATTCATCAGTGGTTTGGGAAAGTTCTCTCAGTAGGAATTTTCCTTGGATGGTGACTGGAGCCACAACCCCCAATGGATCATACAGACTATTGGCTGTGGACAAGACACCTCTGCATGTATATGGTTTATCTTGGATAGAGACTTGAAAATTAAAACTGCCATGGACTGTAATTTGTTTGTTAGTGACAAACCTGATGCCATACTTGTAATTAATTTACATGTTTTTCTTGTTAAATATTCTTATCCTCTTGTAAGGTTTTTTTTTTTTCAGTCTCCCAGCAAGTTGAGGACTATAATGATTAATAGTTTCCTAAGGGATTTATCCCATATAATGATTGTTTCTATTGATATTATGTGTGTTATTTCTTGACAAAGCTTTGCTTTGGTATGTAATCTAAAAGTTATAAATAAATAAGAAAATTAAAAATGCCAATATAACCCATGGCTTCTCTGAAGTGGAGGGGTATCTACTCTTAGATCTAAATCCTTAAATTTTTGGGATGATCCTCTTCAGAAAATGTTCTCATTACTTCTGGACTGTTTCAGGCAATTTTATGAAGACTCATATTGGCCTCAGTCAGCATTGCTTGTGTTCTCCATCAAGTCAATGTCTTCTTTTGCAAGAGAAAAAGACTTCAAACCATCATCAACATAAAAGTCTCTTTCAATGAAGCATTTGCCATCCATGTCATATTCTTTTTAATCTTCTTGGGCTGTCTTTCTAAGCCCGTAGGTTGCTACTGCAGGTGATGGACTGTTACCAAAGATGTGAACTCTCATTCTGGGCTTGATGGACCTTTGGTCTGTCCCAGTATGGCAATACGTATGTCCTTATGTACTTAAGCAGAAAATTGTTTATACTTTAACCTTTTTTTTAAATCAATTATTGTAACTCCTTATATATAGGACTTTCCAAAAAATACTTAACAAGGATTCAGGCAAAATACTGCGGCAAAAGTAGTTTTACACAAAACAAGATTTGACAGAATTACACCTCTTCTAACTCCATTGGTTACCTGTGGTTGCTAGAATGGAGTTTAAAATCTTATGCATGGTTTTGAAAATATTGCATATAGACTTAGTTCAGAATATATGACATTTTTTTATGTTTCTGCAGAATGCACATCATTCCAATAGATCACTTCATATTAATAAGCTAGCCATTCCCTCATCAACCTTCAGGCTTTCTTCTTCAGATAAGAAACTTTTTAACTTAGTAGCAGTTTTATTATGGAACTCTGAGCCATCTGAACTGAAATGTGAATACAATTATCTGAGATTTCGGAAATTATTGAAATGTTGATTATACAGAAAATATCTTTCTTCCTACTGAGGCCCTTTTACAAAGACGTGGCAGGCTCTACATTCATGCAACGCCTGCCAAAATGAAACTACTGCCAAGCTGTTGCACCCCCCTGGCAATAATTTCAGATTTGGTGAGCACCCATACTGCCAGGACCATTTAAAAAAAATTTCCTACTGTATGTGGCGTTTCTGGCATTAATCGGCAGATGGCATGCGTTGACCGGTCACCGCATGTGTAGCATATGAGCCCTTACCTTTCTGAGCTCTTACCGTTAGATAAATGGGTGGCATTAAGGGCTCAGGCCATAAATAGGCACACACTGGTTTCAATTTTAGCGCAGGCCCTTTTCCCGGCCCATTGAAAAAAAAGCCGTTTTTCCCAGATGCGGTAAAACCTAGCCTTGGTTGCACCAAAAACACGCACCTACACTACCGCATGCCACTTTTTGCTGTGGCTTAATAAATGGACCCCAGTATTATCTGTTTACGCATTTTCTCATTTGATTCATCATTGTTTTTTTTTTTAACTTTATTGATTTTAAAGCAACGTAATATTTATAAAAACATATAACAGCATATAATATGGAACAATGAAGAAAAACAAACAAACAAAAAAAAAACCCCATACAGGTCAGTGAGCTGATAAAAATAAAACAGGACAGTATGCGCAACATACTTTAGAGAGCTAATTCCCTTCACAAGTCACATAGTTGTCTAGCAGCAACCATGCTCTATGGAAAGAGGAGATGCAACCAAATCTTATGGCAGCCAGTTCCTCATATCACCTATAAGAACACAGCAGATTCCACCATTCGTGATATGAAACAAGCTGATTATTCTTCCAATGCAATGCAATCAGATGAAGAGCAAGAGAAATCATTAAGTTAAACAGTTTGGCATATTTAGGAGGAAGTGACAAGTCAAGAGTCGAAGCCTTGAGGATTAGTATTTTAAAAGATAGAGCATCTTGGATTGTAAATATTTTCTGGGTGGTGCCCCAAACCGACCTCCAGTACAACTGAAGATTACAAGAGAAAAGCAAATGTTCTAGGATTCATCATTGTTTTGAACTATGATTTGAATATAGCAATGACTGTTTTAGGCATTGTACTATTATGTCTAGTTTTATACATATCAGGGGCGTATCTGCGTAGGGCCACAGGGGCCTGGGCCCCCGCAGATTTCGCCCTGGCCCCCCTCCCCGCCGTCAACCCTCCCCCGCTGTTTACTTTTGCTGGCGGGGGCCCCCAACCCCCGCCAGCCGAGGTCCGACCCGAAGTCTTCATATTTCGTCTTTCTCCGTGGCCATGCTGCAAGGAAGTAACGCTGCAGTGCTAATTCGTTGAATCCAGTTCGGAGTCTGACGTCGCAGCACGTTGTACGCGTGTACAACGTGCTGAGACGTCAGACTCCGAACTGGATTCAACAAATCAGCACTGCAGCGTTACTTCCTTGCAGCATGGCCACGGAGGAGTCGGAGGAAGACGAAATATGAAGACTGTGGGTCGGACCTCGGCTGGCGGGGGTTGGGGCCCACCGCCAGCAAAAGTAAGCAGCGGGGGAGGGTTGACGGCGGGGAGGGGGCTGGAGAGAGGCGGCGGCGGGGGGGAAGGGAGGCAAAAATGTGCCCCCCCCTCTATGGCTCTGGCCCCCCCTACCGCCGGATTCCAGATACGCCCCTGATACATATGTCTAGTATTCTAAACAAAATACTGTGGAAATAAATTTCAAGTGCTTACGATATCATTCACTAAAAATAGCACGGAAGAAAAGACCTCAAAAGCCTGTGGTATTCAGTGAAAATTCACAGAAATATCTCTAATACTCAAAGGACATTCACTTCATCATTGGTCAAAAATCTCACCACAATATTCAACATTTTTTTCTTTTGCTTTTCTTCTGCTGTGCTTTAAAACAATGTGCTGTGCAAAACAAAATATCACAAATAAACTTTTTGTAATAAAATCTTCAAATGGCACTTAGCTTTTAACTCCCAGTGGGGACCTTTAGATTGTAAGCTCTCTTGAGCAGGGACTGTCCTTCCCCATGTTTAAACTTGTACAGCGCTGCGTAACCCTGGCAGCGCTATAGAAATGCTAAGTAGTAGTAGTAGTAGGACCCATTTTGCCAACTAGCGTTTTCAACTGAGATTGAATATCAGCGAATACTATATCACCATTTGCTTTCTGTTTTTCTTAGGATATTTTTGCAAATATTTCCAAAGTATTTTGTTTAGAAGAGATTCTTAAGTTTTATGGTAAAAGTTTTCTTTTTTTAGTAGTTTTTATACCTTTCCAGATTGATTTTCCTGATCAGTAAGTTCTGTATTTTTTTTTTAGTTTTTGTTTTATGGATTTTCTTTTTGTCTGTAATGACATTAGATTAATTTTATATTGTAAACCGTTCTGAGCCATTGGTTAGACACTGTATATAAGAATTGCTATGATAAGTTATGCTATGTCCTATTATGCTATGTTATATAGGCCTATATATTTGTATAGTCTTCCAGTAAGAAATTGTAGCAGTCAATTCTGTGGTACCCTGACGATTTCAATATAACGGAAACCACCAACTCCAGGTTGAAATTTTTCATTATACCTCTGACTTAATAATTCTCACATTAGGAAAACTGTCCATCTCCAGCTTTCATCACACCTAGAAAATTCACACGTTCAAGATATTGCTGAGTTTTCTGCAAAATCAAATTCTAAACTCACTGGTCTGTTGAAATAATGTTTCTGATACTGTGGTTTACAGTGCCTCAGAACATGAATCTGACTGGGATTCATTACAATTTTTATTGTTTCTTCGTCCTGAAAATAAAAACAAAATGGATATATATCTACAGGGTTTTATTACATTCAGGTTTCAGAGAGCATACCGCAGCCCTCATATGTTCCAAGCTAGGTCCAAACACCCTAGCAACTCCCAATGTAGCAGGCAGAGAGAAATTTCCACCATGAACCAACGGAGCATGCTTCAATATTGCTCCCTCTGTGACACTCACCCCTTCAGCATCATCAGACTGCTTCAGATTAGTTGGCCTCATTGAAGGCTTCACTGCTAAGGGAGGGGCTGACAGAATTCGCAAACCAGGGCTCTGAGAAACATCTAGTGCCAATATCCAACACCCAGCTTCTAAGCCCCAGTGTCCATATCATCAAGACTGCTCCTGGTTCTTCACTCCAGGGTCCCTCACCACCCCCCCCCCCCCCCCCCCCGTCCTCCGCACCACAAGTGTCTAGAGCCTTGAGGCAACTGATGGCTGGGGTTTGAAGGGAAAAATCTGTAGCCCGCCCTTCCATTTTACCATAACTGAAAACCAAAATAAGAGTGGAATCTTTGGAGTTAAAGCCTGTCATGTAAGCACTGAGAAGAAAAGTTGGATTTATCCCCCTGAATTTCAGCAGCTAATTGACTATTTCTGTTATTTCAAATTCAAATATACATCATATAAGCCTTTCCCCCTGAAAAATTTACTACAGACACAAACACGAAATAGCAATATGAATGCTGTGCTTAAAGTGAGACCTCATTATTATCCTTTCTTTTATCTTTTAGTTTCCTTACGCACAGGACATCCGGCACAATCAATGGAAGAGATTAAAGAGGCATCTATAAATGCATTTAAAATAAATACTGAGTAGTCACATTTGGCATGTGAAATCTTTTTTTCTTTGATGCTACACACTTTCTCAGTGATGTTAGGCATTCCATTAAGCTCTAACTGTCAATGTGTGATTATCTTATCCTACCCCTTACTTACATGAGCCATCAATTTCCTCCCAGCCCTGCCTGTACATCCACTGTGCATTCTATGCTGCATTTTCAGCATATCTACTGCTCTCATCGTCCACCTAAAATGAGATTACTGAAAGCAGGAGAAGATGTTGGTCATTTTATTTCCACATCCTGGGACATTTATCTCCTGACTCAATTTTATATTACTGCAATAGAAATTCCTAGTAGTGTAATATCGAATAACTTTTGAAACATTCTTTTGAAACAATGTGGGAAATATCACTGACATTTCTCATGTCATTCTATGTCATTTTATCCTGAAATGACATAGGAAATAAAAGGAGGTTCTTGGGAGCAATTTCTCCAAATAAGCTAGTTTTATGCATACCGTGACAGGAATGGACCTCACTCTAAGTCAGAGTATGTAGAGTATGATCTCAGTCTCTGCAAATGCCCACCATAAAACCTGCTTCATGCCAAAGAGAGTCTTCCCTTTGGCGTTCATAAAATGTACGAAATGTGAAGGGTCATTTTCGATAAGACGTCTAATTCCGATTTTGGACATTTTCTGCAAAACATCTAAACTTCTAGTAGTGAACATGGCCATATTCAAATCAGAAAAACATTGAACTTTTTTTTATAATATGCACAAAAACAAGGCATTGGGATGTATGGGGGGGGGGGGGGAGTCAGCTTTCTTAGTAGACTGGCCACACCATTGGAGCCGACTCAGTGGGTGCTGTGGGTGCCTGAGCACCCCCAATATTGAGAAAATTCCTTGTAAGTGTCCAGGAAGGGGTAATTTCCATTGGGCTTAGCACCCCCAATCATTTTGAAAAGTTGGCTCCTATGGGTCCCAGGTACACATCTCACCATTACCCCGTTATATTGTGTAGAGGAGCATAATCGTAAGGGATGCCCAAGTTTTCCTGAGGATGTCCTCGCAGGACGTCCCCATACAGGGGCGGGGAAACCCATATTATCGAAACAAGATGGATGTCCATCTTTTGTTTCGATAATACGGTGGGGACTCCCAAATCTTGAAATTTAGGTCGTCCTTACAGATGGTCGTCCCTAGACTTGGTTGTTTCTGATTTTTGGCGATAATGGAAACCGAGGACACCCATCTCAGAAACGACCAAATGCAAGGCCTTTGGTCGTGGGAGGAGCCAGCATTCATAGTGCACTGGTCCCCCTGACATGCCAGGACACCAACTGGGCACCCTAGGGAGCACTGCAGTGGATTTCAGAAATTGCTCCCAGGTGCATAGCTCCCTTACCTTGTGTGCTGAGTCTGCCAACCCCCCCCCCCTAAAACCCACAACTGTACACCACTACCATAGCCCTTACAGGTGAAGGGGGGCATCTAGATGTGGGTACAGTGGATTTCTGGTGGGTTTTGGAGGGCTCACATTTACCACCACAAGTGTAACAGGTGGGGGGGGGGGGGGGGATGGGACTGGGTCCGTCTGCCTGAAGTGCACTGCACCCACTAAAACTGCTCCAGGGACCTGCATACTGCTGTGATGGACCTGAGTATGACATTTGAGGCTGGTATAGAGCCTGGCACAAAATATTTTTAAAGATTTTTTTGAGGGTGGGAGGGGGTTAGTGACCACTGGGGGAGTAAGGGGAGGTCATCCCTGATTCACTTCGGTGGTCATCTGGTCAGTTCGGGCACCTTTTTGTGCCTTGGTCGTAAGAAAAACAGGACCAGGTAAAGCGACCAAGTGCTCATCAGGGACGCCCTTTTTTTCCATTATGGGTCAAGGATGCCCATGTGTTAGGCACGCCCAAGTCCCGCCTTCACTACACCTCCGATACGCCCCCGGGAACTTTGTTCGTCCCCGCGATGGAAAGCAATTGGGGACGCCCAAAATTGTCTTTCCATTATACCGATTTGGGCAACCCTGTGAGAAGGACGCCCATCTTCCGATTTGTGTCGGAAGATGGGCGTCCTTCTCGTTCAAAAATAAGCCTGATAGTGAGCCTTTCAAAACCCACCATAAAACCAGTGTACCCAACTGTACACCACTATAATAACCCTTATGTATGCAGGTGTCAGCAATATGTAGATACAGTAGGTTTTTGTTGGGTTTTGGAGGACTCATACTTTCCACCAAAAGTGTAACAGAGTTATGGGCCTGGGACCCCCTTCTGTACCGTGATCTGCACCGACCACTAGGCTACTCCGGGGACCTGTTTGCTGCTCTAATAGGACTGGCCATAACATCTGAGGCTGTTATGTACTCTTTCTTTCACATCTTTGGGGGTAGGAGGGTGTCAGTGACCACTGGGGGAGTAAGGGGAATATTATGCATTAATCTCTCCAGTGGTCATTCTCCTCATTTTATCATAGTGGAAAAAGGTGAGCCGGTCAATATTGTGTATCTATATTTTCAAAAGGCATTTGACAAAGTACCTCATGAATGATTCCTGAGGAAATTAGAAAGTCATGGGATAGGAGGCAATGGCCTATTGTAGATTAAGAACTGGTTAAATGATAGAAATCAGAGAGTAGGGTTAAATAGTCAGGGGTCAATATTCAGACCATGGGAGATAGCCAGGCTGCCTCCCTCAGTCAGCACTGAGCCCAAATATCCAATTCTTGACCATTTCCTGTGACCGGCATTGAATATCCAGTATAAATTTGGCCAGTTCTAACTCAACAGGCCAAACCGATATTCAGCGCTGGCCAGTTAAGTTGGAGATGGTTAAAGTTATTCCACCTATTTTGGTGGACAAATATGACCGCCAAACTTAGCTGGCTCCATGCTGAAAATCATTGGATAGCTATAACCGGCTATCTTTTAGCGCTAACCAGCGATATTCAGTGGGGAAAGGCCGGCTATCAGCTGCTGAATATCACCAGATAGCCGGCTAAGTACCGATTAGGTGATCATTTCATTTTGAATATTGAGGGATCTGTATTCTCAGTGGAGAAAGGTAGATAGTGAAGTTCCCAGAGGTCTGTGCTGGGACCGCTGCTTTTTAACATATTTATAAATAATCAAGAAATGGGAATTTTTATGCTTATATCCCACATTACATTTGATGCTGACACAAAGTTATTCAAAGTTGTTAAATTACAATAGGATTGTGAAAAATAGCAGGAGGACCTTACGAGACCGGGAGATTGGTCATCCAAATGGTAGATGACATTTAATGTGAGCAAGTGCAAAGTGATGCATGTGGAACCCGAACTATAGCTACATGATGCAAGGTTCCAGATTATGAGTCAACACCCAGGAAAGGATCTGGGTGTCATTGTTGATGATATGTTGAAACCCTCTGCCTAATGTGCAGCAGCAAACAGAATGTTAGGAACTATTAGGAAAGGAATGGAAAGCACAACTGAGAATATTATAATGCCTTTGTATCGCTCCATGGTGTGACCACATCTTGAATACTGTGTACAACTCTAGATATTGCATCTCAAAAAAGATATAGCGGACTTAGAAAAGGTACAGAGAAAAGCGATGAAAATTATGAAGGGAATGAGATTACTTCCCCATGAGGAAAGGCTAAAGAGGCTAGGGCTCTTCAACTTGGAGAAGAGACAACTGAGAGGAGATAAGATAGAGGTCTATAAAATACTGGAGTGGGACAGGTAGACGTGAATCACATGTTTACGCTTTCCAAAAATACAAGGACTAGGGGGCACGCAACGAAGCTACTAAATAGTACATTTAAAACAAACTGGTGAAAATATTTCTTCACTCGATGTATAATTAAACTCTAGAATTCCTTTCCAGCAAATGTGCTAAAAGCAGTTAGCTTAGCAGGGGTTTAAAAAGATTTGGATAATTTTCTAAAAGAAAAGTCCATACGCCATTATTAAGATGGGCTTAGGAAAATCCATTGCTTAATTCTAGGATAAGCAGCATAAAATCTGTTTTACTCTTTTGGGATCTTACCAGGTACTTGTGACCTGGATTGGCCACTATTGTATACAGGATACTAGGCTTGATGGACCTTCAGTCTGTCCTGGAGACAATTTCTTCAAGTGGGTTAACTTTGTACATACCATCATAGGAATGAGCCTCACACCTAAGCTAGGGCATGTGGAGTATGATCTCAGTCTCTCGAATTTACTGATATCGCTCACCATAGTATGTGCATTGTGCCAAAGAGAGCTTCTTTCTGGAGTTCATAAGATGTAACATGTATATGGAAACACTTACGTTCTTATATGTACCTGTATAGCACTGTGTATACCTTATAGCATTTTAGATATAAGCTGAAGTAGCAACAGTGCTAGTAGATGATAATCTGTACTGTCTGTGTTCTCTTTGAATTCCATTTCTTCCTTATATCTGTGCTGTATCTCTGACTGCAGCCTGAGAGATTTTGCTGCCCGTTTCTCTCTTAGAATTCTGGCTTCGCTATTTCCCTGTGACAGCAAAGTCAGTTTTTCTGTCTCTAGGAGCACAAAGCCCGAGAGATTTTTTTTTTTTTTAAATACTCATTCTTGTCAGTCACTGAATCAGAAACAGTGCTCTTGTTCGCTCCATCTTGATCTTCGGTTGATTTTGATCTGGTCAATATTTAAAAGGATTTAATCAGCCAGAAACAACCGCTGACTGGTTAATCCACTTGTTCAGGGCTATCTGCTCATTTTCAGTCATCTCTGTTGAAAATTAGCAGTTAGCACCAGAGGCGTAGCTAGGTGGGGCGCCAGGGGAGAAACTGTTACCCCAAACGGACTTCGGGCGGTGCTGGCACCTATTTTTCAGTGAGCGAGCACGTCTCTCCACCTCCCCTTGCGACACAACCTGGCTATGCTACTGGTTAGCTCCTAAATGACAACTGGCTATTTTGAGGCATTCTAGAAGCGGACTTGGCACTTGGCTGGTTAAGTGTTGATATTCAGCACTTAACCATCCAGCGTAAACTATAAATAGGAGCACATGAGACACAGTCCTATTTTTATGTGGCAACATAACATAGTTCTGAATATCAGCTTAAGCAGCCATGTTTTAGTCAGCATCACATAGATCAGATATTCAATGCCAAAGCCTGGATATGGCCCGGCATTGGATATCCAGGAGTAAGGCCACCGGCAGTCAGCAAAACGCTCACTGCTGCCGGCTGAATATTTACTCCTATATTTTGTCAATCTTGTATACTGGAATGGAGGAAGAGCCTAGTGTTTAGTGCAGTGAACTTTGATCCTGGGGAACTTGGTTCTATTCCCACTGCAGTTCCTTTTGACTCTGGATAAGTCACTTAACCTTCCATTGCCCCAGGTACAAAATAAGTACCTGTATATAATATGTAAACCACTTTGATTAAAACCATAGAAAGGCAAGTTATTAGCAAGTTAACTTTCTGAAGCAAGGTATCAATTGTCTGCCACTTTTTCTCTAAAAGTTCAAGGAAAATGGTGCTGGATTGCTGGCATTTGTTTTTAATTTCCTGCTGAGCTGCTGCCATCACCGCAATAGTATTTGGGATAAGTTATGGATAGACTAGTTTGGATGCTTGTTAAAAGGTTTCAACACGATCAACTCATATTTCTCTTTTCTCCCTCTCCCGAATTGGACCTCCTATATCTGACCTCACAGACACTCTGCTGGCTTGGTGTGTCCTGGACAAAGAATTCAGCTCAGTTGAACTTACTACTACTACTACTACTACTTAACATTTCTAGAGCGCTACTAGGGTTACGCAGCGCTGTACAATTTAACAAAGAGAGACAGTCCCTGCTCAAAGAGCTTACAATCTAATAGACAAGTGAACGGTCGGTCCGATAGGGGCAGTCAAATTGGGGCAGTCTGGATTCACTGAACGGTAAGGGTTAGGTGCCGAACGCAGCATTGAAGAGGTGGGTTTTAAGCAAAGACTTGAAGACGGGCAGGGAGGGGGCTTGGCGTAAGGGTTCAGGAAGGTTGTTCCAAGCATAGGGTGAGGCGAGGCAGAATGAGCGGAGCCTGGAGTTGGCGGTGGTGGAGAAGGGTACTGAGAGGAGGGATTTATCCTGTGAACGGAGGTTACGGGCGGGAACGTAAGGGGAGATGAGGGTAGAGAGGTAGTGAGGGGCAGCAGACTGAGTGCATTTGTAGGTAAGAAGGAGAAGCTTGAATTGAATGCGGTATCTGATCGGAAGCCAGTGAAGTGACCTGAGGAGAGGGGTGATATGAGTATATCGGTTCTGGCGGAATATGAGACGTGCAGCAGAGTTCTGAACAGACTGAAGGGGGGATAGATGGCTAAGTGGGAGGCCGGTGAGGAGTAAGTTGCAGTAGTCCAGGCGAGAGGTAATGAGAGCGTGGACGAGAGTTCGGGTGGTGTGTTCAGAGAGGAAAGGGCGAATTTTGCTGATGTTAAAGAGGAAGAAGCGACAGGTCTTGGCTATCTGCTGGATATGCGCAGAGAAGGAGAGAGAGGAGTCAAAGATGACTCCGAGGTTGCGGGCAGATGAGACGGGGAGGATGAGGGTGTTATCAACTGAGATAGAAAGTGGAGGAAGAGGAGAAGTGGGTTTTGGTGGAAAGACGATAAGCTCGGTCTTGGACATGTTCAGTTTCAGGTGGCGGTTGGACATCCAGGCAGCAATGTCGGATAAGCAGGCCGATACCTTTGCCTGGGTCTCCGCGGTGATGTCTGGTGTGGAGAGATACAGTTGGGTGTCATCAGCATAGAGATGATACTGGAAACCATGAGATGAGATCAGGGAGCCCAGGGAAGAGGTGTAGATTGAGAAGAGAAGGGGTCCAAGGACCGATCCCTGGGGAACACCAACAGATAAGGAGATGGGGGTGGAGGAAGATCCATGAGAGTGAACTTTGAAGGTGCGGTGGGAGAGATAGGAGGAGAACCAGGAGAGGACAGAGCCCTGGAACCCAAATGAGGACAGTGTGGCAAGAAGTAAGTCATGATTGACAGTGTCAAAAGCGGCGGATAGATCCAGGAGGATGAGGATGGAGTAGTGGCCTCTGGATTTGGCAAGGAACAGGTCATTACAGACTTTAGAAAGTGCTGTTTCTGTCGAGTGAAGAGGGCGAAAACCGGATTGAAGCGGATCAAGGATGGCATGAGAGGAGAGAAAATCAAGGCAGCGGCTGTGGACTGCGCGCTCAAGTGTCTTGGAGAGGAAGGGTAGGAGGGAGATGGGGCGGTAGTTGGAGGGACAGGTAGGGTCTAGTGATGGTTTTTTGAGGAGTGGCGTGACTACAGCATGCTTGAAGGTGTCGGGGACAGTTGCAGTGGAGAGAGAGAGGTTGAGGATATGACAGATGGAGGGGGTGATAGTAGGAGAGATGGTGTTAAGTAAGTTGGTGGGGATGGGATCAGAGGAACAAGTGGTGCATTTTGAGGAGGAAAGAAGGCGGGCGGTTTCCTCCTCGGAGATATCAGGAAAGGAGGAGAAGGAGGTCTGGGTTGGTTGGTTGAGGGAGAGGGTTGAAGGGTGAAGAGGAGGAGGTGGCTTGGTAGTGAACTCAAGGTTGATCTTTTGCACCTTGTCGCGGAAGTAGTCAGCCAGTGATTGAGGAGAGAGTGACGGGGGGGTGGGAGCGGAGGGCACTTTGAGGAGGGAGTTAAGGGTGGCGAAGAGACGACGAGGGTTAGAGCTGAGAGAATTAGTCAATTGGGTGTAATAGTCCTGTTTGGCAAGGAATAGTGAGGACTGGAAGGAGGATAGCATGAATTTGTAGTGAAGGAAATCTGAATGGGTGCGAGATTTCCTCCAGAGGCGTTCAGCAGATCGGGCGCAGGAGCGAAGGTAACGGATGCAAGGGGTCAGCCAGGGCTGGGGATTAGTACGCCTTGTGGGACGGGAGGTGGATGGTGCAAGGGTGTCCAGAGCAGAGGAGAGAGTGGCATTGTAAGCGGAGACAGCCTCGTCAACAGACTCGGAGGACATGATGGAGGGGAGGAGATTAGAAATACTAGATGATAAGGTGGGAGGGTCAATAATCTGGAGATTCCTGGAAGTAGTGGTTAATGTTGGGTGGGGCTGAGGGGGAGGGTGAAGAAGTGTGAAGGTGATCAGGTGATGATCAGAGACAGGAAGAGCTGAGTTGTGGAAATTGGAGGGTGAGCCGGAAGAGGAGAGGACGAGGTCAAGGCAATGGCCATCACGGTGAGTAGGGGTGGTGGAACATAGCTGGAGGTTGAAGGAGGATGTTAGAGTGAGGAACTGAGAAGCGTGAGAGTTGGACAGGTCATCAACGTGTATGTTGAAGTCTCCGAGAATGAGGGATGGAGATGAGGGTTCAAGAAAAACAGAAAGCCAGGCATCGAAGTCGGTGAGGAAGGAAGGGAGGGATTTATCAGGGGGGCGGTAAATGACTGCCACTCTGAGTGGCAACGGGTAGAATAGACGGATGGAGTGGACTTCAAAGGATGAGAAGCAGTGAGACTGTGGTAGGAGGAGGGGTTGGAAGCTACAGGAGGGCGAGAGTAGTAACCCGACGCCTCCTCCACGGCCAACTAGGCGGGGAGTATGGGAGAAGAGATAGCCTCCATGGCATAGAGCCGCAACTGAGGCAGAGTCGTCAGGGGAGAGCCAGGTTTCAGTTAGGGCAAGCAGGTGAAGGGAATGAGAGATGAAGAGATCGTGGGTGAAGGGAAGTTTGTTGCAGACCGAGTGGGCATTCCACAGTGCACATGAGAAGGGGAGGGAAGAGGGGGGGAGGAGGGGAATAGATATGAGATTGGAGACATCCCGGAAACGTTTGCATGGATAGGACGAGGACAGGTGTGGGGGACCTGGATTGGGATTGATGTCTCCTGCGGATAGCAGGAGGAGGAGCAAGAGAGTGCGGAGGAGGGTGGGGGAGGTAGGGCGACGAAGGCGACGAAGACGGGATGCGCTTAGGAGGAATGGGGATGGGTTAATGGCAGGAAGGAAGTGTTGAAGGTTGAGAGCTAGGAAGGAGGAGGGGGACAGGAGAGATGGTGAGGTGGTGAGGGACGGGGGTGAGTAGGGTATTGCAGTAGTGAGCAAGATGGGAGAGGACATGGGTGGGCAGTGAGTTCCAGTGGTAGACAGCGGTAGGGGGAGGGGAAAAAGATTAGGAAGGGACAGGGCAAGGAAGAGAATGTGTAAAGGGGCCATAAGTAGTAACTGAGGTGTTACGGGTATATATGTAGTGATTAATAATAATAACTTCAGTTATTTGGTTAATTTAAGAGCCCTCTTACTAAGCTCTGTTGCTGCGTTATGTGCTAATACATTCCCAACTCTGTAAAATTACCTAATGCAGGACATGCTAAAGCATCAGCAAACTGTAAACACATGGTATTTATGTTTTCTTTTTTTTTTTTTCAGGAGGAGCATCAGGGTCAAAGAATGTTGTGGATGTTCTAAAGAGCTAACATGCTGATGTTACCGCTGTGCTTACTGGTTAGCATGTCCATAATGTGAGAGCCCTTAACGGCTCCTAAATAGGAAGTGGTACATTATCTCAAGGTATTTTTTTTTAATGGCTGCATGCTAATGGTAACAGTGTGTGACCAAACAAAACAGTATTAGACCACATTTATTGCTATGCTATAAATGGACTTAGTGCACGTGAGAGACCCATGTTAGGACACACTAAGCCCATTTTTTTTTTAGTGCAGCTTAGTAAAAGGACCCCTTAATGATTTATAAATATAAATAGAATGAAATTTGCCTAATTTGGGACCTTTCTTAAATAGTGACTGTAACAGAACAGTGTGGTTTTAAGCCTGTGATAATTGTTTTGATATTTTCCTGCAATGTATTTCTCTAGTTTTGCCAGCAGGTAGTGCATATTACGTTTTAAGCAGTTGCAGAAAAGTGAATGATTCCTCTTTAGTTTAAGCACAAAGAGGAAGTGTCTATAGTGATGTGGCCAGCTATTTTCAAATGTTGTTGTTGTTCTGGGCTCTGATTGGCCTGGAGTTTGAAGTTACCTAGGAGTTACTGGCTTTTGCTCTAGTTTCAGCCAGGGAGGAGAGAGAGAGAGAGATTTTTGCTGAAGCCTTGTAAACAGTTACATCTGATACCTTGTGAGCAGCTATATGTCCTGATCTCCCCAGGTACTATTTAGATAATAAACAAATGTTTAGTTAGTGTTATAATTGATCCATATTTCAGTTACTTGTTATTGTTTTGCTGATTGGACCTTTCTGTTCATTGTTCTAATTTTTTAGACAATAAACATTCATTTTAATTTATTGACTCAGTGTGTCTGGACTGATTAAGAATCAAGGTGGTTTGTGTGTTAGGTCTGTAAGTGCTTTCTGGGAACTGTGAGACCACTATGAGTGTGGCCTCCAGTAACCTAGAAATCACTGGGGATAATTTGAGAGCGGGAAACTTGACCAGAGGCAGTTGTGATGCAGTCGGTGGGAGGAGGGTTCTAGCGTAGAGCAGAAGTGGCAGGTGCAGGCAGACCTGAGCTATACTGGGGATAGACCCTCTAAGTGGCCGCAGGGTAGCCATAGGCAGGTGGTTAGGCATTTCGTGACAATGACATTATTTTTCATGCTTGAAAACCAGCGAAGAGTCACACGAGAAAAAAAGGATTAATAAGAAATATACATGATTTCTTTGTTACTACACAAACTTTCCCTTAATAACCACCTTCTCATCTAATGATCATTTAGACTGTCTTATCCTCTGAGTTTTTCCTAGCCTTATGGTCCTTAGAAAACATCATGGACCCAAATAAGCAAATAATAATTTAAAAACAAAAACAACAACAACAACAACAACAACAACACATACTTGAACTGATTCCTTTTTCCATCAATAGAAATAAGCTTGTTTTAAAGATTCACTCCGGAACCACAGGAAAAACTTTACAAAACAGCAGGCTGAATTCAGCCTGAAGGACTTCCAACAAGCAAGCAACATCAATGACACTTTAATGGGAAACATTACACCACTTCTATGACGCACATTGGCTCATAAAAAAACTTTGAATAGCCAGTGCCTATGCACATAGTGTCTACTTCAGTCTGAGTAGATTTTTAAAATCAATTAATTTTAACAATTAGACAGAAATAAAGGTTATAATGAGAAAAAACAAAACAAAACAGAAGTGATTTTTAAAAAATAAATTATTTTTTATTTTTGTGCATCCTAGTGGACCTTGGGTTCTCAACCCAGTCCTCAAGCACACACAAAGCCAGTCTGTTTTTTTTAAGATATTCACAATGAATATGCATGAGAGAAACTTGCATGCACTGCCTCAGCTCAATATGCAAATCGATCTCATGCATATTCAGTGTGGGTACCTTGAGAACTTGACTGGCTTGCAGATGAGAACCCCTGGAATACTTTATCTTATACTGTAAGTAAATGTAGGCTGGAGAACAGTGTTTTCCCCATTATCTCTTAACAGGAGCTATTATTAACTTGCTTACATGTTTTTGTGAATGTTGCTCAGAATTACTGGATCTGTATTCATGCTCTGTCTAATGCACATCAGTGAAACTGTGAACCCCAGGCTGCACCTTGCTTTCAAAAACAGCAGGCTGATCTTGTGGCTCAGTAGCATTGCCTTTTACATAGGAGCTAACTTTTCAAAATGATTGGGGGTGCTGAAAATTTTTTTTTACAGGTGGTGCATTCCCCCTCCCCCTTGTCCCCCTCCCTCTCCCCCGCCCCTCCCCATCCCCTCACCCCCCCATCCCCCCTCGCCTCCCCGCTCCCTCCCCCCTCGGTGCTGAATGAACGCAAACAAATATTCTCTTTCTCCCTCTACTTGCCATCACCAAAAATAGTCTTAGACTACATTCACCTTTTGTTTTGTTTTAAATATATTTTATTGCAACATTCTGGGCTGTGCAGAGCCCATCAGATAGCATTATACATAAAACCTAACCAGTGCTGAGCCCTCCCCCCCCCCTCAAACACCGCCCCCCCCCCCCCCTCAGAGTAATCCAAATATTACACACAGAAAATGTTTTTGTAGGGTTTTTTTTTTTAACCTGGGCAGCACTCCCCTGCAGATCTGTGTGCCGCTACACTTTTAGCTTCTGCTCCTGAGTCCTGCCCCCATGCACCGGGTACAGCACTTCGCTTCGGCGCTCCCGAGCTCTCCCCGATTCCCGCCTACACGGGACAGGAAACTGCTGCTGCACACTGCTGCTGGTGGGCCCGGAAGTTGAAAAAATGAAGCTGTGTGCAGGGCGGTCCATGGGAGCATGCAGGGACTGGTCTGGAGCTGCTGCGCGAGACCGGACAGGAATACTGACGAAACTCACTGGCCTACCACTGCCTAAGTTCAGGGCAGGCTTCGGCGACAGCGATGGCGGCTCCGGCTCCGGAAGCTCTTCTCTGCTGTGCTCTGCCTCTGTTGCAGGCTGATGGTGATCATCCCCCGCCTATGCGGGACCGGAAACAGAGCAGAGCCAGAGAGGGAAAGCTTCTGACGGCATCGGCGAACTAGGCACGTCGGAGACAGAGTCAGTCTGGACTCTGGAACATTTGAAGGAGGTAGGAGGCGAGGTAGGCAGACAGGCGGACAGCACAGTGAGTGGTGCACTGCAGCAGGGCGGGGAGTCGCGTTGGGACGGTGCAGGGAGCGCCGCGGGAGCGGGACCGGGCGGGACTTTATACCCACGACGTCACGTGACACTGCCAAATTATTGGGGGTGCTTGAGCACCTACAGCACCCACAGAGATGGCACCTATGGCTAGGAGACTTGAATTCAGTTTGTGTACTTGTTTTCTGTTCTTTAGGGCAGTCCAAGCTGAGGCTGCTATAAGGGCAGCATTGGTAGCTCCTCCAGGAGGGAGTCTAAACCATTTCACAGTTGTGACACAATGTGGTCAGCTTCAGGTTTCCTTCAAAGCTCCCTAAGGAGTCACAATCTGTTGTCTCTGATTGAAGATGTGATGGCTGGGATAGATGGTTAAAAAACCTATCCCACATACAATTGTTAATATAGATTTCTAGCACCACACTCCCATAGAGGGTAGCTCCAATGAAATGAAAGATCCAAGAATTAGGGGGAAAACTGGTAGACCAAACAAAAAGGGGCAGGAGTGAATGGAAGAGCATAACAAGATGGAATCAATAATTCATAGAGGTGCACAGTCCAAAAGATTAAAATTTGTATAAGAGCTCTTTTACTAAGGTGCAGTAGGCCTAATGCGGGCCTACCGAGCGCTAAAAGAGCACTAACACAGGACACACTGAGGCGTCCCATGGTAGTGTTCCACTTAGCACGTGCTAATCTTGCATTGGAAAATAATTTTTATTTTTCAACACGGGAGACATGCTCATGGGCGGAGAGTAGACATACCTGTGCTAATCAGGTAGCAAGAGCACATTATTGCGTGCTACTCAATTAGCATGGGGATAGAATGGAAGCCATTACCACCTCCTAAATAGATGGCAGTTAGGGCTCACACGGTAATGGTCATATGCTAATGGGAAAATTATGCAGGTCCCTGGAGCAGTTTGTAGTGGGTGCAGTGCACTTGAGGCAGGTGGACCCAGGCCCATCCCCCCCTACCTGTTACACTTGTGCTGGTAAATGGGAGCCCCCCAAAACCTCCCAAAACCCACTGTACCCACATGTAGGTGCCCCTCTTTATCCCTTAGGGCTATGGTAATGGTGTAGAGTTGTGGGGAGTGGGTTTTGGGGGGGATTTGGGGGGCTCAGCACACAAGGTAAGGGTGCTATGCACCTGCAAGCTATTTTTAAAAAAATTTTATTAAGTGCCCCCTAGGGTGCCCGGTTGGTGTCCTGGCATGTCAGGGGGACCAGTGCACTACAAATGCTGGCTCCTCCTACGCCCAAATGCCTTGCATTTCACCGGGTTTGAGATGGCCAGACCCGGTTTCCATTATGGCTGAAAATCGGAGCCAGCCATCTCATGTAAACCCGGCGATCCTGCTCTAAATCCGGCGAGCGATTTGTCCAGCGCCAAGCGTATTTTGAAAATACGCTTGGCTCCGCCCCCTCAAGGAGCCGGCCCCGAAGATGGCCGACCATCGATTTGGCCGGCGCCGTTCGATTATGCCCCTCAATGTACACTATCAATGAAAGATACACAACTACACAGTAGTGTGTACTATTTATAGATAGAGTATGTTATTCATTAATACTGTGCAATAGTGAATTTTAAGATGTTCTATTGCTCAATGTTTCACGTTTTTGACAACACAGAAAGCAAATTAAATTTCAGGTATTTTTTTGTGATTTGGGGTTTAAAGTGACATAAAATGATATGCGAAATATTATTGAAGAATGGTCCAGAATTTGATGCTAAAAATTGCAGGGCTATCATTTGGGCTAAAAAAAACCCCGAAGGAGTGGTACAGTTTAGGGGGTGAAGTATTTTTGTGTACAAAAAAGGAGTGGGACTTGGGTATGATTGGATGAGATGATCTTGAGGTGGGAAAACAAGTAGAAAAGGTGATGGCTAAAGCTAGCAAGATGCTTGGGTGCATAGGGAGAGGAATGGCCAGTAGGAGAAAGGGGGTGATGATGCCCCCGTTTAAAACTCTGTTTACAGTACTGTGTACAATTCTGGAGAACATACCTTCAAAGAGTAATAAACAGGATACAGTTGGTTCAGTGGTTAGTGTTTTGACATAAAGCACATGGGGACAGCCTTTAAGATCTCAATATGTATGCTTTGGAAGAAAGTTGGGAGATATGATAGAAACTTTTAAATACCTCCATGGCATAAATCCACAGGAGGCGAGTCTCTTTCAAGTGAAAGGAAGCTCTGAAATGAGGAAGCATAGGATGAAGGTAAAAGGGTATAGCCTCAGGAGTAGCCTAAGGAAATACTTCTTCAAAGGGTCGTAAATTTGTTGAAAAGCCTCTTGGTGGAGGTGGTGGAGATGAAGACTTTATCTGATTTCAAGAAAGCTTGGGAGAAGTATAAAGGATCTTAAAACTAGGTAAACTGATGTGCTGTTTATTTTTATTTATTTATGTCAATTTATATACCATATCTTATTGCAACTGCAAAACAGAACAGTTTACATATGTATAAAACAACTAATGTATACAAATAAACAAACAAAGGAATTCCATTCATGACAGGAAAGCACAGCAAATCACAATTAACTACATAATAAAAACCAATACAAATTAAAAATCTAATATACAGTTAAGCTACCTTTTTTTTTTTTTTACCTTATCTCTTATGCTAAATTCTGTTCTACATAGCTTGTAAAAAAGAAGGTTTTCAAAAGTTTTCGTAAATGGATGTAGGATTTCTCTAATCTGATCTCCTTTGGAAGGCCATTCCAAAGGGAAGGGGACAAATAGAAAAAAGCCGATCTCCGTGTAGATTCCCATCTAGCCTTAGCAAGAGGGGGAATAACTAACCTATTATCTGTTAGGGATCTAAGAGTTCGCATAGCGGTGTAAGGAATTGTTAAATTCGAAAAGTAACTAGGGTTTAATGTGTAAAAGGCCTTGTGAGTCAGAACAAGAGCTTTAAACTTAACTCTTGCTTCGACCGGGAGCCAATGCAGACGATGCAGTAAAGGTGTTACTCTGTCATCCCTCCGGGCCCTGCAGATCATACGCGCTGCTATGTTTTGAATTCTTTGTAATCGCTTTAAATTGGCTTGAGTAATCCCGGCATATAAAATATTACAGTAATCTAAACGTGAAGTCATATATGCAGATGTCAGCGTTTTGAGAGAGTCCTTACTGAATTTCTAACTGACCGAAGCCGCCTCAGATGGAAGAAAGATTTTTTCACTACATCGGATACTTGTTCCTCAAAAGTCAATGAGGATTCAATAATGACCCCAAGATATCTAAAGGACTTGACTGTTGGGATATTCTGACCAAATAGCATAGGTACCACAGAAGGACATGTGCCTTGCCCTACTATCCAAGATGTTATAGTCTTATCCGGGTTCAATACCAACTCTCAAGTACTTATGGCCTGGATAGGATGCCAGACTTTATGGCCATGGCTTAGCTCATGATCATGGCCCTTGGTCTGACTCAGCATAGCATATCTTATGATCATAAAATTATGTAGGAAAGAGATTTTGGATTTAGCTCACACTTTTTTTTAATTTGTAGATCAAGGTGAGTTACAATTAGGTGCAATAATTAATCTCCTGTCTCCAAAGATCTAGAATCTTGACTTGGCCAAGATCACAAGGAGTTGCAGTAGATTTTGTACTTGGTTTTCCTCAGTCCACTACTCCTCCAGACTTTGGCTAACTTCATCTTTCACTGTCAAGGCCTGTTGCATGTTAGGCCTCAGGCTTGAAAACATCACCAAGGTTACCTGTGGATGTTACATCACCACCAGAGGAATTCACAAGCTTGCTGTTACAGCCTCTGGGGCTTGTTTCCATCCAAGAAAGGCACCTCATTTACTTGAATAATGACCTCATGGTTAAAGTGACCTTCATTGTGGTGCCAGTGGGAAAATATTGTGACCCCTCAAGCCACAACATCTAAGACAAACACAGTTTGTTGTGCATCAACAACAAGGCCAGAAATCACATCACCAACTTAGCTGCAGCTTGTGCTTTCTCCATAAAAGAGGCTCATATCTGAGGTATAGGGGTGTTGGCATTCCATTTGAGTGAGCCCCTGCTATACTGCCTGACTGGTCCTTCTGAGGAACATTCTGCCACCTGCTGGATGTCTGACTTTATCAACATTCAGGTTGTATAGTTGCCATATAAGTGCTGTGTACTGCTTTGGGTTAGGAGCAGGTTGAACTAGAAGCCAACCTGAGGGTTCATGTGCATTTACTCTGTGCTATTCTGTGATAAGACCTGTGTTGTCATCATTCTTTTCTTTTCATTTTGTTCTTCCTGCTATTGTAAATAAATGAGCAATCTATTTTTTTAATACCTTTGGGTGTGGAGTTCTGTTATTAATTGGGCATTATGAATTCGGGTCTATAGATAAAGGGAACAAAATTACTTTCCAGACATTACACTGTCTAATACCAAAATGTAGGGGTGTCACATTTTTCTATAATCTATACTGTCATGTTCCTAATTATACCCCAAAAAGAGTGTAATCTGTGTACGCCCCACAGTAGCATGTAGTGCAAAAAAATTAAAAATTTCCCCACCCATTAGAAAACTACATGAGGTAAACATTAAGGGACAATTTTACAACTGGGCACCTTCATTTAGGTGCTTTGGGGATGCACGCTAGGATCATGTGATGACGCCTTGGTCCTATCACAATTTCCCCACTGGGACCCTCTCACCACATGAAACCTCCATGAAAGACCTCTTATCCATGAAGCTAGTCCCTCCTCTTGAAGAAACCCCCTATAGACTTCCAAACAGCCCTTATTTTGATCATAGAGCACTAGCAGAATCTGTGCATGCCTGTGGGTGGGAGAGGGGCTTGTGATAAAGAAGGTTTCAAGAGGTACTGGCAGTGTTGTGTTACAAGGGGGGATTGAATGGGAGAATGATATGGAGTGGGTTCTTCAAGGGGACTGAGTGGCACTGGAGGGTGTCAGTTGTTCAGAGGAGGCTTCATATAGTGAGAGGGTCCAAATCAAGGGGATTGTGATTGGGAAAGGGACCTCTTGGGTGGGGGGATGATGACTTCTTTGGGGTGGGCTGATGGTGATGGATACCTCTGGGGGGAGGGGATCATATGGGTGGATTTAATAGCTCTGTTATCAGGTTTGCCACATTTATAATTGTAAAACTGATGCTCCTCCTACAGGTAATTGACACCTAACCTACATGTGTAACATATACCCTTGTCAGCACCTACATGTGTAGTCCTATGCATGAGGATATTTCAGTTTTAGAAGGGACCTACAGTATATGTGCATACTTGCCTTTCCAAAAGCATGGCCTAATTATACACTTAGTCCCCCTAATTTTATAAAAGTTGTCGAAAATTGCATGTGTGCCTAATTTAAGCTAATTTGTACTAATAATTGGCTTTGTCACAAGCAATTATTGCACTAATTAGATGTAATTGGGATTTAGGTACAGGATCTGCACCTAACATTTATATGTGATCTGAAAAAGGGGGCATGGAAATAGGCGGGTCATGGGTGTAACGGGGTGCCTATAGTAATGGGTATACACGACTAAGAGGCCCTTTTACTAAGCCGCATAGGTGCCTACATGTGCCCAACACACGTCAATTTTGAATTACCGCCTGGCTACCATGTGGCCCTTGCGGCAATTTCATTTTTGACAGGCGTCCACTAGGCACACTGGAAAATATTTTTATTTTCTGGCGATCAGGCGGTAATCGTCATTCTACATGTGTAGACCATTACCTCCCAGTTACCGCGTGAGACCGTACCACTAGGTCAATGACTGGCGGTAAGGTCTCAGACCCAAAATGGACACGCTGCAATTTTCATTTTGCCGCAAGTCCATTTTCAGCAAACATTTTAAAAAGATATTTTTTACAGGTGTGCTGAAATATGATTCTGCTCACGCCAAAAACCACATGTCTACACTACCGCAGGCCATTTTTCAGTGCACCTTTGTAAAAGGGCCCCTAATTTAGGTGTGTATATTTGCACCATGTATCAGTTGATGCAAATGACCATGCCTAAAATTAGGCTAACTTTAAGTGCAATTTATAAAATAGAACTTTTTTCAGCACCATATATAGAATCTAGAAAATATATGTATAACTAAAAATACACGTGGAAGTCAATATCTAAAATGTGCTTTAATATCTATTTATTTATTGCATTTGTACCCCACATTTTCCCACCTATTTGCAGGCTCAATGTGGCTTACATAATACCGTCAAAGGCATTTGCCCAGTCAGTTGATAACAAATACAGGTTGTATAGAGATAGAATGAGGTATATGTGGAGGATCGGAAGGGATGAAGATTGTGTGATGTCCGGTGCGATCATTAGTCATGTTATGTTCCTGGGTGAAGAGGTTTACGAGGGGTCATTGGGATAGGCCTTTTTGAAGAGGTTGGTTTTTAGTGATTTCCTGAAGTTCAGGTGGTCATGGATTGTTTTCACCGCTTTTGGGAGGTCATTCCATAGTTGTGCGCTTATGTTGGAGAAGCCGGATGCGTGAGTTGTTTTGTATTTCAGTCCTTTGCAATTTGGGTAGTGTAGATTTAGGTATGATCTTGATGATCCGGCTCTGTTTCTTATTGGTAGATCTATAAGGTCTATCATTTATCCTGGGACTACGCCGTAGATAATTTTATGGACTAAAGTGCAGATTTTGAAGATGTTCGGTTCTTTGATTGGGAGCCTGTGCAGCTTTTCTCGAAGGGGTTTTGCACTTTCGAATCGTGTTTTGCTGAATATCAATATGTGATATCATTCTTCTTGCACTTGAAATTCATCAGATGTAGAGCTTCTGATTTTAGATTTTAACCTATAAATACCAATGAAACACCCCAAATACAAAGAAATGAAAATAGGTGTTTTCTGGATAAAAATCATAATAGCACCACATCCCAAGTACTCTGTCATGACTTCCTTTGTCTATTTTGGATCCTGAACTCTACTTTTGTGTCTTTTCTGTACTGATGAGTCTTAAGTGACACTAACATACTGTACAATATTTAATTCCACCAGAAATAGTACAGAACAATATTACCTGTGGCAAAAATTATAGCGACTAAATTATAGCGGGGATGGGATGACTTCCCTATGAAGAAAGACTAAGGAGGCTAGGGCTTTTCAGCTTGGAGAAGAGACGGCTGAGGGGAGACATGATAGAGGTATATAAAATAATGAGTGGAGTGGAACAGGTGGATGTGAAGCGTCTGTTCACACTTTCCAAAAATACTAGGACTAGGGGGCATGCAATGAAACTACAGTGTAGTAAATTTAAAACAAATTGGAGAAAAAGTTTCTTCACCCAACGCGTAATTAAACTCTGGAATTCGTTGCCGGAGAATGTGGTGAAGGCGGTTAGCTTGGCAGAGTTTAAAAAGGGGTTAGACGGTTTCCTAAAAACAAGTCCATAAACCGCTACTAAATGGACTTGGGAAAAATCCACAATTCCAGGAATAACATGTATAGAACGTTTGTACGTTTGGGAAGCTTGCCCTTGGCCTGGATTGGCCGCTGTCGTGGACAGGATGCTGGGCTCGATGGGCCCTTGGTCTTTTCCCAGTGTGGCATTACTTATGTACTTATGTACTTTTTTACCCTCAGAGATCCCCTATTATAGCTGGAAAATAAACATTTAAATGTACAATTTATAAACACCAAAGAATAAAAACTCTAATTGTATGCCTATTATTTTATGTATTTTCTTTGTAGATAACCTGAGAACCCACTTAGCTGTGGGGATCTCCGGAACAGATTTGGTAAGCCATTGGGCTCATTTTTGAAAGAAAGAAAAAAACAAAGTGTAAACAGTGACATAAAGCAGCATTTGGATGTTTTTTTTCACAAAAACAAATTGGTATTTTCAAAACCTATTTTTTTGACATTTTTCTGTGATGTTCATCTGCATTGCATCCAAATCTCAATGGGGCGTTTTTCAGCTATAATGGAACAAAACAAAACCGTCCAATACTAAAATAGATAGATAGATAGATAGATAGATAGATAGATAGATAGATAGATAGATAGATAGATAGATAGATAGATAGATAGATAGATAGATAGATAGATAGACAGATAACATGTGCATAGCTCATGAAAGCAGGCAAAATACTGCAAAATGCTTGAACTCATTTGCCACTCTAATGCCATCTTAAGGATTTAGTGCCCATTGGTAAAAGGGCTCTTTCTTTATTGCAATAAAATAAGACTTTGCTGATTATTGGGTTTTGCTACTGAAGTCGATATCCATTTCTTGTTATGTCTACTTAGCCATAATGAAGAAAAAAAGAGGAGGAGGAGGAGGGAGACAAAGTCCTCTCGGAACAGTGAGCAATCACATAAAGGGACCCAACACACCCGTGTTTCAGCACATGGGCCTGCTTCAGGGGTCAACAAGCATGTCAGGCATGAATTACATCACCGGTTTTCCAGACAGATTTTTGTGTTTTAGAATAGTTCTAACACACAGATTGCACAGTGATTTGCACAGCAAAGGACACTAAAACCTTCAGATTCAAGTTTCCTTTTTTACCAAGATCAGGCTCACAGACTTGTTGACCCCTGAGGCAGGCCCATGTGCCGAAACACAGCCATGTCAGGCCTCTTTATGTGATTGCTGCAATAAAGTTCCTTGCATATTGGATATCCTCCTGGTATTTGCCTCACTTTTTTGTTCGATGCTCACTGTTACGTAGCCATAATAACATTTCTGTCTTGTCTATGCAGAATTCACAAATTATCATTTAGCTGAATAGTGTAGCTTCTTGTGGCTTAATTGCTCCCTTTTGAACAACAATCTTATGGTTGTTCAGAAATTAAGAGCTAAATGACAGCCCTGATACCTCTTTTCCAACTACTTGGTAAACTGCCAAAAAGCAGGTTTAAAAAGACAATTTATTCAAACTGCCTCAAGGAAGCAAAAGGGATGAGAAAGTACAAAGAAGGCACTTCAGACAGAAGTATATAACTTGGCAGCAGCCCATAAAAAATGAAAATGGAACTATGCTGCTGAGGTTAATGTCTACCAAAGATAATTTAAATATACTTCTGTAAAGAGCTGCAGATTGTTCTCTAAGATAGATGAGATAAAGATGGTTTTCAAAATGATAATTTTAAAGCATCAAGACTGAAGGTGTTTCACCTTTAGGTTGTGAAGTGCAGTAAATATTCTACATAATAAATCCAATAAATATGAAGGGCCTGATTTTCAAAGTGAATTATGCTTTTATCTGAATGCAGAAAGAGTTGTGAAGTATCCCCACGATATTTGTTCAGCGCTGTGTGTGTCTGGTAGCGCTATATAAATGTTATTAGTAGTAGTAGTAGTAGTATTTAACTGGTCAGCAACGGCCGCTGACTGGTTAAATAGCGTTTAACCGACTAACTGTCAATATTCAGCAGGAGATAACTGGTTATGTCTGCTGCATATTTGCAAGTTAGCGCATAGGGCTAGTTTCCATATACAGCGCATGAAAATTCCGCATGGAAATCCCATAAATATTGACGCCTAAATTGGATGCAGAGCAGTTGTATTCTATAAATGCCCATGCCCCACCCATGGCCATGTCCTCTTTCCAATATGTGATTTAGAATTTCAGCGCACCACATTACAGAATACACGTAGCAAGTTGTGCATGTAAATCTTGACAGTGCCAATTGGGTAGTTAACCAATTATGTGCATTGTTATAGAATGTGCTTTGATTTCTGCACAGAAATTATGGCGTGATTTATAGAATCCCAGGGTTAGAGGTTAATCAGCTATATACGGTCTGTGCCCTGAAAATGACAGATACAAATCAAGGGGCTGGTGGTTGGGAGGCGGGGCTAGTGCTGGGCAGACTTGTACGGTCTGTGCCCTGAAAAGGACAGATACAAATCAAGGTAAGGTATACACAGAAAGTAGCACATGTGAGTTATCTTGTTGGGCAGACTGGATGGACCGTGCAGGTCTTTTTCTGCTGTCATCTGCTATGTTACTATGTTACCATGATTTAGCTGGTTAACACTGACATTCAGCGCTGGGTTTAGCAGTTAAATTGGACTGCAAAAATCAGCACATGGCCATTAATACAGAAAATGGAAAATGGGGCTATTTTACCGCTATGCTAAAAGTGGCCTTAGCATGCAGGAAAGCCTCGTGCTAGGGAAGGTGCAGGTCACTTTTTAGTGCAGCTTGGTAAAAGGGCACCAAAATTAAAAAGAAAATTAGGAATAAAATTTATCAAAAAGCCAAGTTTACTGCAACTTTTTAAAACACAAATAATTATTTTCAATGTGTAATTCTAAAAGTAAAGAATTTCACAGACTCAGTACAGTATCTACAAACAATCTTGTGCAGGAACTCGGTGGTCCTTTTACTAAAGTGCACTAAAATTTGCAGTTAGTGTGTTATTAACATGGGAATTTATCTTCTGCTACCTGCAAGTTTAGGTCACTAGCATTTTCAGCACACGCTAAAATTAGCGTGCACTAAATGCTAGAGTCACCCATATGTTCCTATGGGCAACTTAGCATTTAGCGTATCCTAATTGTTAATATGTGCTAAAACCCCTATTGCGCCCTTAGCACTGCTTGGTAAAGCCACCCTTCTCGTTCCTAGTACCCTCCTCCTAACCTCTTTACCTTAACCTTTCTAACTCTCCCCTGTCTTCAGCCTCCCCTGCCCTTAGCCTTCCTACCTTACCTTACATGAAGTGCTCAGCTTGGCCATGTTTTGATGCCCCTTCCCCATTTACTGCAACGGGTGGGGGGCACTTACCTAACCTGTAAAAAAAAAGCCCTAAAAAGTGCTGGACTGGAATATTCTCCAAATAACACAAGCTTCCGAGCCCCCCCAGACCTTCCACTTCTGCCCCAGTTGGCTCTCAGAGTCAAAATGGTGGTACCGATCCCTAGCAGTACTCTAAATTACTATTTCTATGGGTAAACCTTCCATATAAGGCTGTCTCTAGTTGTAGTCTCTCTATACTACTGATAGGGATCAATCTTCCATATAAGGGTGACCCCTAGCCATAGTACCGAGACACTGTCATTAGTGGTCAGTGCCACTATTTTGATACTCAGAACCAAATAAGGCAGGAATGGAGGGGTGTGTTCCTGTGCTGTTCCACTACATAGCAAGAGATGGACCCTAGGTGAGTCCTGGGGATGGCTGGAAGATTTGGGGGTAGGGGAGGATTATGCTACTGTCATCAGGGAGACCTTGTACTGGTGTGATCAGAAGGATGGAGAGGTTTCTGCTACTATGATCGGGGAAGAGGGAGGCTTGTGCTAAGTTTATTTGGGGGGGGGGTGCAGTTGCTGCCGCAGATGTGTAGGGTTTGGCACTTCACTGTCTGTGATCTAAAATCCCAATGTAGATATTGCAGTGCCAAACCTGTTAACGTCTGTCTAGCAGGGTGAGCTTGATGTTCTTGATGCAGTGGCATAGCTAGGGTAGTTGACACCCGGGGCCGGTCATTTTTTAACACCCCCCCCCCCCCCCCCCAAAATCCAGAACTAGGCAAACCGAGAATACAAAACACTCAGGACCTAAAGAGCAATTCTACCATACCATAAACAGTCATTTCTACGAGTCACACAAGGAAAAACACTACAGTGAGCACTAGAACATCAATTCACCTATTGTAAAACGAAACCAGACAGAATAGTACAGATCGTCGATCCTGCACAGTCAATACCAACTGAAAGCCATGTCTTTTTCACAAACACAGATACACCCTAATCCACTATAGAATAATAATAAACTTGCTATTTAGACAAAAATTAAACAACCCCCAAGATGCCAGACTCTGCATACAATGCAACACCACAGAAACAGAAAATGTCCCCTAGTACTGTGCAAAACATAAAGACAGCAGATGTAAATTTGAAAAACAAGTACCAATCACCACTTTACAAATTAACAAATAGAAATAAAACAAATACAGAAAATAAAATAACACCATTTTATTGAACTAATACATTTAGCTTCCAGAGGCCAAAATCTCCTTCCTCAGGTCAATACAGTATAGTGCTGTTACAGTATGCTATCCTGACCTGAGGAAGGGGGTTTTGTTCTCTGAAAGTTAAGTCAAAATGTATTAAAATTAGTCCAATAAAAAGATTACCTTATTTACATGTTCTATTTATAAACATTTATTAACACAGCTACAATACTATATCCTAAAGCAAAATAATAAAAATATATATTTACAGTTTGTTGTCTCTGGTTTCTGCTTTCCTCATCTTCTTTTCACTGTCTTCCTTCCATCCAGCATCTGTCTTCGCTCTCTCTCTCTGCCATCCAGTGTCTGCCCTCTCTAATGTCCCTTCCACCCACTGTCTGCCCTCTCTCTCTGCCCCTTCCATCCGTCTGCCCTCTCTCTCTCCCTTCCATCCACATCTGCCCTCTATTTCTGCCCCTTCCATCCACCATCTGACCCAGTCTGCCATTTTTCTCTCCCCCTTCCATCAACATCTGCCCTCTCTCTCTCTCTCTCTTCCTTCCATCCACATCTGCCCTCTATCTCTGCCCCTTCCATCCACCATTTGCCCCAGTCTGCCCTCTTTCTCTCTCCCCCTTCCACCCACCATCTGCCCTTTCTCTCTGCCCCTTCAATCCGTTTGCCCTCCCTCTCCCATCCATCTAGGGTCTGCCCTCCCTCACGCTCCCCCCTTCCATCCAGGGTCTGTCCCCACCCTCCCCAATCTCTTTCACCCCTCTGGGCTCCCCCACCCTCCCCAATCCCCTTCTCCCCTCTCTGGGCACCCATCTGGGCTCCCCCCACCCTCCCCAAACCCCTTCTCCCCTCTCTGGGCACCCCTACCCTCCCCAATCCTCTTCTCTCCTCTCTGGGCACCCCCACCCTCCCCAATCCTCTTCTCCCCTCTGGGCACCCATCTGGGCTCCCCCACCCTCCCCAATCCCCTTCTCCCCTCTCTGGGCACCCATCTGGGCTCCCCCACCCTCCCCAATTCCCTTCTTCCCTCTGGGCACCCATCTGGGCTCCCTCCCAAATCCCCTTCTTCCATCTGAGTTCCCCCTCCCACCTGACCTGACGTGACCCGACACACCTACCAGCTCCGTTGTCCTGCTCCCACCCTGTCCTGCCTTAAAACAAAAATTTTTCGAAGCGCCGACGTGGCAGGCAGCGCCTGCCCTGCTAGTAAAAATCTCCTTGACGTCGCGTCGGCCTTCCCACATTCAGTCCCGCCTGCCCTCGTGGTAATAGGAAGTTACCACAGAGGAGGGCGGGACTGAATGTGGGAAGGCCGACGCGACATCAAGGAGATTTTTACTAGCAGGGCTCGCTTTGAAAAAATTTTGTTTTAAGGCAGGACAGGGTGGGAGCAGCGGGAGCGGAGCACCCCCCACCCGCTGACACCCAGGGCGGACCGCCCCCACCGCCCCGCCCTTGCTATGCCACTGTCTTGATGTCTGCATTTATAACAGTTTGGGCACTCCTGCAGGACATAGCCACTGCACATTCATGGTGGTATGTATTTTAGGAAGGGGGTCATACTTGCAAAACTGCAGACCTCCCAACCTGGATAGCTCAATTTCTGTTTGTATGTTCTTTCTAAAATTCTGCTCCATGCCTACTTAATAGAAGATTATGATCTATTATATTAAGTGTAGCTGAAAGATCTAGCTGCATCACCAACACTTCCCCCCCCCCCCCCCCTTGTTAACTATCTTCTTAAGATCTAAAAAAAACATAGCCATCAAAACAGTTTCTGTACTGTGGAAACTTCTGAATCCAGATTGCATGAGGGTCTCAAATATCAAGCTTCCAGAAGACTTTCTGCACTTGAACAACTACCACTATCTCAAACAATTTTGCCAGAAATCAAATACTTGCTATAGGAAGACAACTTACATTGGATGTAACATCAGCAACTACGTGTTTTTAAAGATAAATGTTAAAACATGACACCCAAGGAATCTGGGAAACTACCCTCCGTCAAGGTAATATCTATTCTAAAAAGTCAGCAAAGAATAGGGGTAGGCACTGACCTGGTTTTGCAGTGCATCTGGGAACGGTGCGCTTCTTCAAATGAAGATCAAAAAGGTGAAAGACAGAGTTAGCTTTCCTTGAACAAGAATACTATTTGTGTCATTCTCTTTGCCATTTCCAGAAATATTCATGTTGATTATTTTCATATGTCAATTTTTTTTCATGATAGGAACATAAGTACATAAGTATTGTCGTACTGGGAAAGACCAAAGGTCCATGGAGCCCAGCATCCTGTTTCCAACAGTGCCAATCCAGGTCACAAATACCCGGCAAGATCCCCAAAATGCACAAAACATTTTATGCTGCTTATCCCAGAAATAGTGGATTTTCCCCAAGTTCATTTAATAATGGTCTATGGGCTTTTCCTTTAGGAAGCTGTCCAAACCTTTTTAAAACTCCGCTAAGCTAACCGCCTTTACCACATTCTCTGGCAACGAATTCCAGAGTTTAATTACACGTTGAGTGAAGAAACATTTTCTCCGATTCATTTTAAATTGACTACATTGTAGCTTCATCGCATGCCCCCTAGTCCTAGTATTTTTGGAAAGCGTGGAAAGTGTGCCTTATGTGGATAAAAGGTATACTCTATGCAAAAATTGCACAATCTTTTCCCACGGGCATGTGTGCACTATTCACACATGAACACTAGTTTGTAAATGTGAGATGGTTCACACATGCACAATGGCATAGTATCAGGAAAAGAGTCTGCCCCTTTTCCAAATAGGGTACACTCTTTTGAAAGAGTGCGTACGATTATCAACCAATGAAAAATCACAAATTTGTCGTGATTTTTCTACTTGTTTTCAGGTTGTAACCACATGCAATGACTTTTGATATCTCCCATGTCTTCGCAAACAACGCTCATCCCTACCAAAGAAATCCCCCAACAGGAAGATCACTAAAGAGGGAGACTAAACATGGATCCAGAATACAATTACCATTATTGTATTTTTTGCTTGAAGAATTACTTTGGCATTAGGCTTGTGTCAGAAGCAATGATAATCTGAAACTGAACTAAATACCTTCTCTTCTGGGACCCTACATACTGGTTTATAAGATGAAGCAACACAGAGATCAAAATCACCAATTCACCTATTTATGTTTGAGTGAGGCAGACAATAATATTTTGATTTTTTGGAAAACAAGCAAACATGTTGGCCACAACTGTCAAAATTTGCATGGGGGATCCTGTACATTCCTGTTACCAGCACATCTTATGAGAAGACATCTTCTATTGCAGGAAGGGCTGTGAAAGACAGGAGAGCTAGACTGTTTCCACCCACCAAAATAACACAACACATGTACAGATCAGTAGGACTCAAAGCATTTCATAACAAGTAAAGTTAGAGTTTATACCAAATTGTTTAACCACACTTTGGTTTTGCCTTTGGGTTTAATAAGCAATACCATGTGCATGCAAGGTCTAGATAAACAAATGTAAACAATCTATGTTTAAGGCATATGCCCTGAATATGTAATACTTGGTAGCAATAAACAGTGATGGAATATTCACATAGCAGGCAGCCAACAGATTTATTTTCCACTGAAAATAATCAACTTTGTATAAACTTGGCGACTAATACTGTGCTGCTTGCTATTTTATATTTTGGCAGTGTATTGTTTGCCTGCATAATAAAATTGCACTTGCAAATATTTTTCTGACATGGCTTTAATTAATAAAAGCTACCATAAGAGGCAGACATGGTCATATAACATTATAATTTTATTTGTATTTGGGTAATGACTGGGAAAAATGCTATAAAAATTATATTTAAAAAATGAAGTCGACTTGGTTAACGTCTGCTGTATATCAACCAGTAGTAAATAATAGTAATAAACAATATTAAGTGCATTTTTATAATATACCACTCATTCTTCAAAACAGAAGAAGCAAGTTCTCACAAACTATCTAGGCACATGTAAAAAAATATATTTCAAATGCGCCCAGGTTTCAACGTAATACATGTTAAATGTGGGATATGAATGTCATAAATAAATAGATAGAAACTCTGAATGTTAAGCACCTGATTGTCATAATATGATGTATGTTTTAGTGGCCCGTTACCAGGAGAAAAAAAATCTATGCACGAATATAACATGTGCTAGGGTGTCCCTGTAACCGACCCCTCCAACTGACCACTGATTAAGATTTATAACAAATTACTACTCTACAATTAAAAGTTATCCCGTTTTTATGCGTCCTCTGTGTACATCTGTATACTGTACAAGCTTGCATGCTTGAAAATATGTGAGATTAAATAAAAATGCTACCAACAATAAAGAACGACAACGTAGATGCAGCAGCTCATAGGTTTGCTTGCTTTGTTTTGAGTATGCGGGGATGACGGCTGCGCGGGGAAGGGAAAACTCAAATTGATCTAAATGGTTTCAGCGTTTTGATGTCACTTCATCTCCTGTCTATTAAACCTCCTTGATTGTACCCATTGAAACCAGATCCCATAATACATCGTGATGTGGTTGGCAGAAATCCAGGCCTAAAATCTCCCTCCTGAAACCGTGTAATTTGGAGGCTCTGGTAAAGTGGAGGCTGAACCACTTAAGATGATGAAAATTTCATCCGAAAGCAGTGTGGAATTTGTAGTGCCTGATCTTGCTCAGTGAAATCAGTGCTACAAGTCCCATAATGAACCAGGGTGGGGTGGTCAGAAATCCAAACTGTCCCAAAATTTCCAGCCTGGAACTGGGTAGCTTGGCACCTCTGCAATTAAGTAAAAGTGAAACAGAGAAAATAAAAGCAGACAAAGACCATAATGGCGTATCCAGTCTGCCCATTCATACCATCCACTAGCCCTTCTTTTCCCTTGGAGACCCTGTGTACCTATCCCAAGCTTTCTTGAATTACTGAAGGATCAAACTAAACAGGGTTATAGCATGCTGTAAATAGGGAGACTATTTTAGTTCATCCAAAATATACACAATGGTTTGCAATTATAAAACAACCACAACACTTCTAAGAAATCAGGGGAAACTAATCTACATTGCATGACAGGTAAGAACATGAGAACATACATGTTGCCATAATGGGACAGACCGAAGGTCCATCAAGCCCAGTATCCTCTTTCCAACAGTGGCCAATCCAGGTTACAGGTACCTGGCAAGATCACAAAACAGTACAATACATTTTATGCTGCTTATCCTAGAAATAAGCAGTAGATTTTCACAAAGTCCATTGTAATAATGATTTATGGACTTTTCTTTTAGGAAATTATCCAAACCCTTTTTAAATCCCACAAAGTTAACTGCTTTTACAACATTATCTGGCAATGAATTTCAGGGTTTAATTACAAGATAAGTGAATAAATATTTTCTCCTATTTATTTTAAATGTACTACTTTGTAGCTTCATTGCGTGCCCCCTAGTCTTAGTATTTTTGGAAAGACTAAACAAGCGATTCACGTCTACCCATTCCACTGCACTCATTATTTTAAAGACCTCTATCGTTTCTCCTCTCAGCCGTCTTTTCTCTAAGCTGAAAAGCCCTAGTCACTTTAGCCTTTCCTCATAGGGAAATTGTCCCATCCCCATTATCATTTTTGTCGCCCTTCTCTGTACCTTTTCTAATTCCATTAAATCTTTTTTGAGATGTGGTGACCAGAATTGAACACAATATTTGAGCAATTGCACCATGGAGCGATATAAAGGCATTATAATGACCTCATTTTTGTTTTCCAGTTCTTTCTTAATAATGCCTAACATTCTATTTGCTTTCTTAGCCACCACCGCACACTGAACAGAGGGTTTCAACGTATCATCAATGATGATGCCTAGATCCATTTCCTGGTCCGTGACTCCTAATATGGAACCTTGCCTCACGTAGCTATAGTTCAGGTTTCTCTTTCCCACAGGCATCACTTTGCACCAGGGGCCTAGCCAGACCTCGCTGGGAGGGGGGCCAGAGCCCAAGTTGGGGGGGGCACTGTTTAGCCGCCCCCCTGCCGCCCCCTGAGCCGCCCCCCCTGAGCCGCCACCGCCCCCTTGAACCCCCCTCCCGCCACCAACCCTCCCCCACTGTCGCCGCCCACCCCGCCGCTGCATCAGATACCTTGTTTGCTGGCGGGGTTCCCGAACCCCGCCAGCAGAAGAGAGTCTTCTTCAGCGCTGGAGTAGCACCTTCGTTCAATGAAGTTCCTGGTGCGATCAGCTGTTTCTGACGCCTTACGCCCTGCAAAGGGGCTACATGCATGGTGCAGGACGTAAGGCGTCAGAAACAGCTGATCGCACCAGGAACTTCGTTGAACGAAGGCGCTACTCCAGCACTGAAGAAGACTCTCTTCGGCTGGTGGGGTTCGGGGACCCCTGCCAGCAAACAAGGTATCTGATGCGGCGGCGAGGCAGGCGGCGATGGCGGGGGAGGGTTGGTGGCAGGAGGAGGGGTTCAAGGGGATCATCAGCAGGGGGGCCAGGGCCAAGGCCCCCTCAGGCCCCACATAGCTACGCCACTGCTTTGCACTTGCTCACTTTAAATGTCATCTGCCATTTAGATGCCCAGTCTCCTAATCTCAAAAGGTCCTCTTGTAATTTTTCACAATCCTCTTGCGATTTAACAATTTTGAATAACTTTGCGTCATCAGTAAATTTAATTACCTCACTAGTTACTCCCATCTGTAGATCATTTATAAATATGTTAAAAAGCAGTGGTTCCAGCATAGACCCCTGCAGAACACCACTATCTACCCTTCTCCATTGAGAATACTGACCATTTAACCCTACTCTCTGTTTTCTAAATTTTAACCAGTTTTTAAATCCATACTACCTCCTATCCCATGACTCTCCAATTTCCTCCAGAGTCTTTCATGATGTACTTTGTCAAATGCCTTTTGAAAATCCAGATATACAATATCAAGCAGCTCACCTTTATCTACATGTTTGTTCATCCCTTCAAAGAAATGTAAGAGATTGGTGAGGCAAGGTTTCCCTTCACTAAATCCATGTTGGCTTTGGAGTTCATTTTCAAAAGAGAAAAACGTACAAGTGGAGGGGCATAATCGAAAGGGCCGCCCACGTTTTCCTGAGGACGTCCTCGCAGGACGTCCCCAGACAGAGGCGTGGAAACCCGTATTATTGAAACAAGATGGACGTCTATCTTTCGTTTCGATAATACAGTTGGGGATGCCCAAATCATGAAATTTAGGTTGACCTTAGAGATGGTCGTCCTTAGAGATGGTCATCCCCGATTTGTGATAATGGAAACCAACGACAACCATCTCAGAAACAACCAAATCCAAGCCATTTGGTCGTGGGAGGAGCCAGCATGCATAGTGCACTGGTCTCCCTGACATGCCAGGACACCAACCGGGTACTCTAGGGGGCAACTGCAGTGGACTTCAGAAATTGCTCCCAGGTGCATAGCTCCCTTACCGTGTTTGCTGAGACCCCAACCCCCCCCCCAAAAAAAAAAACGCACTCTCCACAACTGTACACCACTACCATAGCCCTTACAAGTGAAGGGGGGCACCTACATGCGGGTGCAGTGGGTTTCTGATGGGTTTTGGAGGGCTTACATTTACCACCACAAGTGTAACAGGTAGGGGGGATGGGCCTAGGTCCGCCTGTCTGAAGTGCACTGCACCCACTAAAACTGCTCCATGGACCTGCATACTGCTGTCATGGAGCTGGGTATGATATTTGAGGCTGGCATAGAGGCTGGAAAATTTTTTAAAGATAAATTACTTATTACTAACAATAGTTCCGCCAGTTCATTTTTCAATTCTATCAGTACTCTGGGATATATACCATCCGGTCCAGGTGATTTGCTACTCTTCAATTTGTCAAATTGACCCATTACATCTTCCAGGTTTACAGAAAGTTGATTCAGCTTTGAATAACATTTCTGGCACTGGTAGCTATCGCAAATCTTCCTCAGTGAAGACCAAAGCAAAGAATTCATTTAATCTCTCTGCTTTGGCGTTGTTTTCCCTGAGTGCCCTTTTACCCCTTGGTCATCTATTGGCCCAACTGATTCTTTTACTGGCTTCATGCTTCTAATTTACCTAAAAAATGTTTTTGCCTCCAACACAATCTTTTTTTTTTTTCAAAGTCTCTCTTTGCCTTCCTTATCAGCATTTTGCATTTGACTTGCACTAGAATGGGGAACTTGTCCTGTACCATACAGCAGATACAGCCCCAGGAAAATGAGGATGAGGGAAGTAACTTGTACTGCATGGCAGATACAACCATAGGCAGCTGAATAGATTAGATTATAGCAGCCATGGCTCTACCAAATTATTGCAGCACAGTTCATTATCAGCCAGGAAGATGAGGGGGCAGGAATATAATTTGTCTTGTTTGGCCCTCTGATCCTGGGTACAAACCCAATCATAGGGGAAAGTAACCTGCATTGCACAGTAACTACAACCCCAACACAATGTACATGGGTAAAGTAACCTGTACTGCATGGCAGGTACAACCATAGACAGCACAAAATGGTAGGTAATAGGGACTATGGTGCCACCAAATTTTTGTCATACACCATATCAGCAGCCAAGCAGATGAGGGAGGGCAGGCACAGAGCTTGATTTGTTTAGCTCTCCAACTCAAAAGATGTACTGCTGAACCTGGGTACCACCGCAAGTATGGGGAAAGTAACCCGCATTGTGTGGGAGGTGCATCCCCAATAATGCAATCATGGGGAAAGTAACCCACTCTGTGCCGCGAGTAGAACCCCAACATCACAATCACAGGGAAGGTAACCCATACTTTGTGGCAGGTACAACCCCAACAACACAATCATGGAGAAAGTCACCTGCACTGTGTGGCAGGTACGACCAAACAACACGATCATGGGGAAAGCAACCCACATTGTGTGGCAGGTACAACCCTAACAAGTAACACAATCATGAGGGAAAGTCACCTGCACTGTGCAGCAGGTACATCTCCAACAACCTTCCTGAGCAGACTCAATAGGCCATGTTGGCCTTTCTCTCCTGTCATTTATTATGCTACTATATAAGAAATCACTCTGAACACTGCTCTCCCCATTAGGAAGCCATTGATCTTTCAAGCAATCATTTCATTAGGGTGGTGAGTGGCAGGGATTTTAGTTCCTGTTTTATCTTGTATTCCACTATTGATCTGCACTGATAGTTTGCATCATTGTTAGAGCTACTGTAGTCAGGTTATATTTAATTGCTACTATATTCCTGTGTGTTTATATTAATACTACTATTATAAAAGCATCAGAATTGCTTGCTAGCCAATTTCAATCTGGATTTATTTTCCATATTGTATTTTAAATACTCTGTTTCTAAGCAGATAGTAGATATGCACAGCATGCTCTTTTGTGCACAGACTACAGTGCACAGAAATTTGCCTACTGTAAATGGCTGATTACTGCTGCCTCCTGTCTCTTTTTTTTTTTTTCCAATGGAAAGGCTGCTAATGTGAATTGATAGCAGTTTTCCCCAGATGGAAACACATCTTGCTTAAGATTTTAAGCATGGAGTCAATTAGCTCTCAATGTGATACATTAAATGCACATTTAGTTTAATGCCACATACCGATGTAAAACACTTAAATAACAATCATACAAGCTCCCCACTGAAAGGACCATGTCACATGTGCAGCTAATTGCATCTGTTGACATTACAGATTTCCCAGCAGAAAATGAAAACCACAACCAGATAATTTATAAAAGACGAAAACTTCCATAAATATCTGTTGTTCCTGACTAAAATAGGCATCCTTTAGGCCCACTGCTGGGATCAGTTAGTCTAGCCCCACTAGATAAGTTAAAGAAATATTGAAAATGATGGTAGAAAGAGACAAAATGGTCTAGCTAGTCTGTCTGTCCGTCCATACTAAGCTCTGAAATCCCTTCCTCTCCCTTAGAGATTTCCCTGCTTGTCCAATGCCTTCTTGAATTCAGATAAAGTACCCATCTCCACCACTTCTGCTGGGAGGCTGTTCCATGCATCCAACATTCTATCTCTAAGGAAATATTTAATAGATTACTCCTGAGTCTACCCCCCTTTTATTTTCATCCTAAGACTCTTTGTTCTAGAGCTTTATTTTTCAATTGAAAAAGGCTTAACCTCTTGTGCATTTATACCACAGAAGTATTTAGATGTCTCTATAATCACCTCTTTCTTGCTTTTCTTCCAGAGTATATATATTTACATCTTTAAGTCAGTCCCCATGTGCTTTACAATAAAGACTATGGCCTTTCTAGTAGTTGCCTTTGGGCCAACTCTGTTCTGTTCATATCCTTTTGAAGGTGCATTCTCCACAATTGTACACAGTAACTCCAAGTGAGCTTCCAGTAGAGGCACTGTCACCTCATTTTTCCTGATGGACAATTCCTCTCCCTATGCACCCAAGCATCCTTCTGGTGCTTTTTTCACCCTTTTTACCTGTTTAGCCACATTAGAATCCTCAGATATGATCACCCCAAGGTCCTGCTCCTCTTTCATGCACATAAATCCTTCATTCCCTATTTGGTAGCACTCCATTGGGTTTTTGGAGCCTAAAGGCATGACCCCATAATTTGTAGCAATGAATCTCAACTGATAAATTCTAGACCATTCATTCATTCTTTGCTAGATCCCTCCTCCTGTTATCCATACATTCTGGAATGTCTACCCTTTAGCAACCCTTCCTCAATATCACTTAAAAATATTGAAAAAACCTGGGCAAAGAACCAGCCTCTGCAGCATATCTATGGTAATGTCCTGTTCTCAAAATGGTATTTCGTTGCCTTCCTCTCACCAGTTTCTGACCTAGTCAGATATGTTATAGCCAATATCAAGGACGCTCAGTTTATGAGTCTTAATGAAATCTGAGTACACCGCATCTAGGACCAAATTCATTAAATGGCATCCAAATTTGGGTGCTGGGAAAAAATAAGCACACCAAGCTATTCTATAAAGTGTTGAGTGCCCTCAATAGAATAGCACATAGCACCGATTCCGACACCCAAATTTGTGCACTAGGACTTATGCCTGCTTAAAATAGGTGTAATTCCTGGTGCCCAATTTGGGCATGAATCCACAGTATTCTATAATACTGCACACAAATTTCTGGAATGCCCCTCCCATGGCCATGCCCGTTTTTTGGGTTTGGCGTGCAACTCAAAATATTTGCATGGCAAAGGGAGGAAATATTTGTTCACTCAAAGAATAGTTAAGCTCTGGAACTCGCTGCTGGAGGATGTGGTAATGGTGGATAGCATAGCTGGGTTTAAAAAAAAGGTTTGGACAAGTTCCTGGAGGAAAAGTCCATAGTCTGTTTTTGAGATGGACATAGGGAAGCCACTGCTTGCCCTGGGATTTGTAATATAGAATGTTGCTACTGATTTGATTTCTGCCAGGTACTTGTGACCTGGATTGGCCACTGCTGGAAACAGGATACTGGTCTAGATGGACCATTGGTCTGACCCAGTATGACTATTCTACATAAGTAATGCCACAGTGGGAAAAGACCAAGGGTCCATCGAGCCCAGCATCCTGTCCACGACAGCGGCCAATCCAGGCCAAGGGCACCTGGCAAGCTTCCCAAACGTACATTCTATACATGTTATTCCTGGAATTGTGGATTTTTCCCTATGTCCACTTAGTAGTGGTTTATGGACTTGTCCTTTAGGAAACCGTCTAACCCCTTTTTAAACTCTGCCAAGCTAACCGCCTTCACCACGTTCTCCGGCAACGAATTCCAGAGTTTAATTATCAATTGGTTGAAGAAACATTTTCTCCGATTTGTTTTAAATTTGCTACATAATAGTTTCATCACATGCCCCCTAGTCCTAATATATTTGGAAAACGTGAACAGACGCTTCACATCCACCTGTTCCACTCCACTCATTATTTTCTATACCTCTATCATGTCTCCCCTCAGCCGTCTCTTTTCCAAGCTGAATAGCCCTAGCCTCCTTAGTCTTTCTTCATAGGAAGTTGTCCCATTCCCGCTATCATTTTAGTCGCCCTTCGCTGCACCTTTTCCAATTCTACTATCCAGCTCATTTTCGAAAGTGATCGCCGCCCATCTTCTGACACAAATTGGGAGATGGGCGGCGATCTCCTGAATCCGCCCAAATCGGCATAATCAAAAGTCGATTTTGGGCGGCTTCAACTGCGTTCCGTCGCGGGGCCGGCAAATGTTGAAAGAGAGCGTGTTGGCATGGTAGCGAAGGCGGGACGTGGGCGGGACAGGGGCATGCGTTGAGATGGCCGGCTTCTCCCGATAATGGAAAAAAGAAAGCCATCTGTCAGGAGAATTTGGTCCGTTTTATTTGGACCCTTTTTTTTAGGTCCAAGTCCCAAAAAAGTGCCCCAACTGACCAGATGAACACCGGAGGGAAGCGGGGATCACCTCCCCTTACTCCCCCAGTGGTCACCAACCCCCTCCCACACAAAAAAAATAATTTAATAAACATTTTTTGCCAGCCTATATGCCAGCCTCAAATGTCATATCCAGCTCCCTGACAGCAATATGCAGGTCCCTGGAGCAGTTTGTAGTGGGTGCAGTACACTTGAGGCAGGTGGACCCAGGCCCATCCCTCCCCTACCTGTTACATTTGTGCTGGTAAATGGGAGCCCTCCAAAACCTCCCAAAACCCACTGTACCCACATGTAGGTGCCCCCCTTCACCCCTTAGAGCTATGGTAATAGTGTAGAGTTGTGGGCAGTGGGTTTTGGGGGGGTTGGGGGGCTCAGCTCACAACGGAAGGGTGCTATGCACCTGGAAGCTAATTTTGTTTTTTTTAATTAATTTTTTAAAGTGCCCCCTAGGATGCCCGGTTGGTGTCCTGGTGTGTCAGGGGGGCCAGTGCACTAGAAATGCTGGCTCCTTCCACGCCCAAATTCCTTACATTTCGCCGGATTTGAGATGGCCAGCTCTGGTTTCCATTATGGCTGAAAATCGGAGTCGCCCATCTCATCTAACCCCGGCGAGCGATTTTGCCGGTGCCAAGCGTATTTCGAAAATACACTTGGCTCCGCCCCTTTGCGGAGCCGGCCCCGAATATGGCCGCCCATCGATTTGGCCGGCACCATTTGATTATGCCCCTCTATATCTTTCTTGAGATGTGGCAACCAGAATTGAACACAATACTCAAGGTGCGGTCGCACCATGGAGCGATACAACAGCATTATAACATCCTCACACCTGTTTTCCATACCTTTCCTAATAATACCCAACATTCTATTCGCTTTCCTAGCCGCAGCAGCACACTGAGCAGAAGGTTTCAGTGTATTATCGACGACGACACCCAGATCCCTTTCTTGGTCCGTAACTCCTAACGTGGAACCTTGCATGACGTAGCTATAATTCGGGTTCTTTTTTCCCACATGCATCACCTTGCACTTGCTCACATTAAACATCATCTGCCATTTAGCCGCCCAGTTTCCTAGTCTCGTAAGGTCCTTCTGTAATTTTTCACAATCCTCTTGCGAATTAACGACTTTGAATAACTTTGTGTCATCAGCAAATTTATTTACCGTATTTTTCAGACTATAAGACGCACTTTTTCCCCCCAAATTTGGGAGGAAAATGGGGGGTGCGTCTTATAGTCCGAATGTAGAGTTGGCTGGCTGGCAGGCCGCCCGCCCTCCGAGTTCGGGATCGCCATCAGGGTTACCTCCTCCCCCCCCCCCCCGGCCCTGTCACCACTTCTCCCTACTCACGCGATCTTCCCTGGTGGTCTAGTGACGTCAGGGCAGGAAAGAGCCCCCTCTTTCCTGCCCAGCGCACTGCTCTCCATCCTCCTGTATGCAGCCTGACGGTCTCGGCAAGATTCAAAATGACCGCCGAGACTTCAATTCTCGGCGGCCATTTTGAATCTCGCCGAGACCGTCAGGCAGCAATGCATACAGGAGGATGGAGAGCAGCGCGCTGGGCAGAAAAGAGGGGGCTCTTTCCTGCCCCAACGTCATTAGACCACCAGGGAAGATCGCGTGAGTAGGGAGAAGTGGTGACAGGGCCGGGGGGGGGGGGGGGGGGAGGAGGTAACCCTGATGGCGAATCGGCGATCCCGAACTCGGAGGGAGGGATTTGGACAAGACGCACTGGAGCACCTAGGTTTTAGAGGAGGGAAAAAGGAAAATTTTTTTTCCTATTTCCCTCCTCTAAAACCTAGGTGCGTCTTATGGTCCGGTGCGTCTTATAGTCCGAAAAATACGGTACCTCGCTAGTTACTCCCATCTCTAAATCATTTATAAATATATTAAAAAGCAGCGGTCCTAACACAGACCCCTGAGGAACCCCACTAACTACCCTTCTCCATTGTGAATACTGTCCATTTCACCCCACTCTCTGTTTCCTATCCTTCAACCAGTTTTTAATCCACAATAGGACATTTCCTCCTATCCCATGACCCTCCAATTTCCTCTGTAGCCTTTCATGAGGTACCTTGTCAAACGCCTTTTGAAAATCCAGATACACAATATCAACCGGCTCCACTTTGTCCACATGTTTGTTTACTCCTTCAAAGAATTGAAGTAAATTGGTCAGGCAAGATTTCCCCACACTAAAGTCATGCTGACTTGGTCTCAGTAATCCATGTCCTTGGATGTGCTCTGTAATTTTGTTTTTAATAATGGCCTCTACCATTTTCCCCGGCACCGATGTCAGACTCACCGGTGTATAATTTCCTGGATCTTCCCTGGAACCTTTTTTAAAAATGGGCATTACATTGGTCACCCCCCAATCTTCCGGTACCACGCTTGATTTAAAGTATAAATTGCATATCACTAACAGTAACTCTGCAAGCTCATTTTTCAGTTCTATCAGTACTCTAGGATGAATGCCATCCAGTCCAGGAGATTTGCTACTCTTCAGTTTGCTGAACTGCCCCATTACGTCCTCTAGGTTTACCGTGAAGTCAGTAAGTTTCTCCGACTCATCTGCTTGAAATACCATTTGCGACACCGGTATCCCACCCAAATCTTCCTCGGTGAAGACCGAAGCAAAGAATTTATTCAATCTCTCCGCTACGTCTTTAGTTCGTATTCTTAGAACAGCATGTAGAAAATTTGCACGCAAATCCAAATTGCTATCACCCAATTACTGATGTTAATTGACTCATTACCCAATTTAGTTCTGTGTGCATCTCAGTGTTGTGCCCCTTTGTTCCCCCCAAGTCCAGCATTTTATATCCCTCTCCTCCACCACATGGTCTGACATATTTCCCTCTCTCTTCGCTCCCTATCCCCTATGGTCCCAACATCCTCTCCCTTCCCTCCCTTCCCCCTCCCCTTCACCCCATGTTATATAACATCTCTCCCTTTCTCTCCCCCTCTCCTCTACCCTATGGTCCAACATCTCCCCATCTCTCCTTTTTCCCTCCCATTGTCCAGCATCTCCCCATTCCTCCTGCCTCTCCACCTCCAGGTCTAGGATCTCTCCCTCCTTTCTACCTTGGGTGTCAAATCTCTTCTTCCCTTCTGCCCTGGTTGCAACATCTCTCCCTATCTCTTTCCTTCCAATCACCCATTTCCATCATGTCCCTCTCCCTCCTTTCCATGCCTGGGTCGGGTATCTCCCCCTTTCTCTATTAACCCCTCTCCAATAAGCCTGGATTGGGTAAACATACTCTCCCTGCAATCTGGCAGCCCTCCAGTGTATCTTGCAATGGGTTTTTCTCTTGCTGGAAGTGGTAGTATTTCACATTACACTGGGGGATGACAGTATACATATTCAGGTTTTCAAGTCTCTTATATGTCTTTTGACACAACCCCCTTACCATTTTTGTTGCCTTCCTCTGAAGAGCTTCAGTTTATTTATGGTTTCCAAAACTGTACACAGTACTTCAAGTGGGGCCTCACCAGTTACCCAATATATAGGGACATTAACACCTTCTATTTTTCTCTTGTTTTTGTCTTGTGCTATGCAGCCTAGCATAGCATCCTTCTTTAGCTACTGCCTTTAGCCACATCCCGATGCAGAAAACTTACCAGGCCAGCAACAAGCTTTTTTTTACTGGTTCCAGCTGAGTTAGCAAGCACAGTATTCAGCAGGAAATGAAAAAAGGGGTTCAGTGGGCTGTTTTCCATTCACGGCAGCAGACAACGAGAATCATATGCAAATGTATTACAATGAGCTGATTAGTATTGAAATGAGGGATGCACAGCCATTTCCGAGCAATGCACAGAAAGGACTGCAAATCTTTAGGAGCAAAATTTTACGAGAGGTCTGGAGCTGTCTTAGCGTGACAGTGGCATCCTGGTGGAGCTGTCTGCCGTCAAATGTTAATGGCCGTGTGTGTTAAATATGCTACATATGTGTTGGTAGGCCATCTTATAGTTGCGTGTATTATGTGTATATGTGTGGTTGTGGTCTCCTGCAGTGACAAAAATTTAAAAAGCTGGTGATAGCGGTGAAAAAAAACCCATCTGGCAACAGCGGTAAAAAAAAAAAAAGCTGTTGCATGTGCAGATTGCACATGCATGTCGTGCATATATAAGCTGTGCCAGACCGGAAAGTGGTGGATGATTACCGTATGACCAGGACAGCTATTTATGAGCTCTTTGAGGAGATCAGAGCTGATATAGATCCACCCACAGCTCGATCCCATGCATTACCTGGCCTGGTGAAGCTGCTGATTGTCCTTCAATTCCTTGCCATTGGGACCTTCCAGCACATGATAGGGGATAACAGGTTCATTAACAAAAATGTATTACTTTATTCCCATTAAAATGGTCTCATCTTATTTCCCTTTCTTTTTCCTATGTATGACCCAGGTTTTGCGAGCCCTGAAAAAGTGTCTTGGGCTGTGTATCAGGCTCCCGGTGGAGGAAGATGAACTGTAGAGGATAAAACAGGACTTTTTCCAGATTGCTGTGGTATGTTTAATGTCTTGAGTGCCATTGACTGCACCCATGTGGCATTCACCCTGCCCCCCTCCCCTGTCAGATCAGGAACTCCAGTATCGCAACCACAAGATGGGATATCAGGTCAGCATCCAGTTGGTCTGCGATGCAAAGCTGAGGATCCTTGATGCTGTGTCCCAGTTCCCTGGGAGCTTCCATTACTAGGGAAGGGGTAGATTCAGACAAGGATAGATACTTGGTGAGTGCTATTGTCTTTTAACAAATGTGGTACAGGGGCAGGAGTTGTGCCGGGGGGGGGGGGGGGGAGGAATCACCTGGAGGGGAGCCAGGAGTATGCATCCATCCCTGTTTAAAAATGACACAGGGAGTTTGGGGAAGGGCATTTCTTGTTGGGGGGGGGGGGGGGGGGGACAGGGCTGTGATATTGTAACCTGACTAATGGACTGCTATGTTTTTCTAGGAGATGCTGGATATGAATCAAGCCATAGTTGATGACCCTGCTCACAGCACCCTGCAGAGAAGCACTACTGTGAGTCCCACATGTCAACCAGGTGCAGTGGCATACCAAGGGCATACCAAGGGCGGGGCGTGGGGGTGGTCTGCCCCGGGTGCACGCTGCTGGAAGGTGCAGAGAGCAGCCGCACACCTGTCGGCTCCACTGGTTCCCTGCTCCCTCTGCCCTGGAACAGGTTACTTCCTGTTCTGGGACAGAGGGAGCAGGGAGCCAGTGGAGCCGTCAGGCGCGCGGCTGCTCTCTGCACCTTCCAGCAGCCAAGAATGCACCCGGGGGGGGGGGGGGCATTGCGCTGGTGGGGGATGTGTGTCGTGCTGCATCCTGGGGGGATGGATGCCGTTGCACCCGGGGGGGGGGGGGTGCGCAGCGGCGATCCATCCCAGTTGGCAGCCGGCCTAGGATCGCCACTGATCAGGTGTACCATCGAGCGTACCACTGCAATATTCCCCCGAGAAGGTGGTGGACATTGTGACGGTGTGCTACATGCTCCATAACATCGTACTGAAGCATCAACTCAAGATCGATGTTGTAGTGCCACTAGAGCTGGACATCACCCCTCTCCCTTCCCCTGGCTAGAGGATCCGGTGTCACCAGGGGGAATTCAGTGCAAGGGAAGCCGATCCAAGAGTACTTTTCCATAGTGGCACTGCCTGATCAGTTTGATACCACTAGTAGATAATCTTACTAAAATATTTTCCATGTTTTAATATATAGTTTTTAGGGGTCTATAAATTAATTGGGGGAGGGATGTACAAAGGATACTGCAGTAAGTTCTGAAGTGGTTCTGTCCTCCTCGACACGAGATGCACCACCATATGAGCAACTTTGTCTGGGTGCCACTGGCACTGTGGTGTTCTACCACTTGTCAGATTTGTGTGTCAATTCACATGTGTTCTCTGTTCGTTATATGGTTTGCCAAGAGACAATAAATTCCTTTTGTGGGTTTTTTGGAGGGAGAGCTAGGAAACAGCTAAGGATAGACAAAAGTGGGGACTTGCCTCCGGAGGTAGGGGGGAACAGTCAGTTCTGGTTCTCGCAACTGCAGAAAGACCTAGAGTGGCTCTGTCCTCCTTGACCCAGGAAACAGCACCATACGAGCAACTTTGCCTGGGTGCCGCCTATACTGCAGGGTTCTACCACTTGTGGGATTTGTGCATTAATTCACATCTTTTCTATGTTCAGTGTATGGATTTCCAAATCCACTTTTTTTTGGTGGTGGGGGGGGAGGCATCAATTACACCTAGAGAGGAATGGAGACTTGCCTGTGGTGATAGGGAAAGACAGCCAGTTCTGGTTCTCGCAACTGCAGTAACACCCAGAGTGGGTCTTACTGCAGTTGCGAGAAGCAGAGTGGTTAGAAGATTCACAAGTGGGTCTTCTACCACTTGTTGCTAGATATGTGTTTCCTGTTTCCATGTATAATACATTAAAACTGAATAATGCAATAAATTCATTTCTGTTTTGCCTGGGTGCTGCTGTCTATGTTGTCTTGTGCTGTTTGTAGACTCTGTTTCAATGAGTGGCTTGCAATGAGAAAAAAAAAACTTTTTGGGGGGGTGGGGGACCTCCACAGCTGGGGTGTTTGTACCCTGAAAACCTTTGTGTGTACCCTGGAAAACCAGGGTACATTCCTCCAAAGAACTTTTTTGTGGTTTTGGAAATTAAAAATACACATTTTAATCTGCCAATAGAAAATATATATTGCATGTTGGTGGTGGGGTGGGGGGGTGACAGGTAGGAAATCAGATGCTGTGGAAGGAGATGTCAGACAAGAGATTGAATGCTGCCAGGGAGTCAGGAAGAAAATCAGAGGCTGCTAAGAGGATGCTGCAGAAGATCAGGTAGTGCCAAAGGGAACCAGTGGGAGATCAGAGGCTGCCGTGGAGGGGGGGGGGGGGGCAGAAGATCAGATGCTGCCACGGCCAGACAGGAGATAAGAGGCTGCCAGGTGTTCTCTGGTGAGGAAACTGGATGTTGTGGGGCTGCCAGGAGGGGTTCTGAGTGGATGTTGTGGCACTGTATTAGGGGAGGAATCAAAAGGTTGGGAAATGAGTTGGAGGGGAGCAAGTATGCCTCTCTGGTAACGTGGAGGGGAATAATCGAACGTCGCCGGTGAAATAGGTCGCCGGCGCAACAGCCGGCCGGAACCGTATTTTCAAAAAAGATGGCCGGCCATCTTTTTTTTCGATAATACGGTGTGGGCCAGCGAAATGCCTTGGATTTCGCCGGGTTTGAGATCGCCACTCTTGTTTTTCCGCGATAATGGAAAAAACTGCCGGTGATCTCAAACCCGGCGAAATCCAAGGCATTTGGCCGTGGGAGGAGTCAGCATTTGTAGTGCAATGGTCCCCCTCACATGCCAGGACACCAACCGGGCACCCTAGGGGGCACTTCAAACATCTTTTATAAACAACCAAATTAGCTTCCAGGTGCATAGCACCCTTCCCTTGTGTGCTGAGTCCCCTAAATCCCCTCCAAAACCCACTGCTCACAAGTGTGCACCATTACCCTAGCCCTAAGGGCTGAAGGGGGGCACCTACATGTGGGTACAGTGGGTTTTGGGGGGTTTGGGAGGGCTCAACATTACCCACCACAAGTGGAACAGGTAGGGGAGGGATGGGCCTGGCTCTGCCTTTCTGCAGACCACTGCAACCAACAACAACTGTTCCGGGGACCTGCATACTGCTGTCAGGGTGCTGGGTATGCCATTTGAGGCTGGCAAAAAAGGTTTGTATTTTAATAATTTTAGTGTAGGAGGGGGTTGGCGACCACTGGGGAAGTAAGGGGAGGTTATCCCCCATTCTCTCCGGTGGTCATCTGGTCAGTTGGGGCACCTTTTTGAGGCTTGGTCGTGAAAATAAAAGGACCAAGTAAACCCGGCGAAATACTGCTTATTGCCGGGATTTATTTTTCCATTATCCGCGAAAGCCGGCCATCTGGTAGCCACGCCCAAGCCTGCCCATGTCCCGCCTTCGCTTCGCCGCCAACACGCCCCTTTGAACTTTCACCGGCGCGGCGAAGGGAAAGCGGCGAAGCTATCACAAATGTAGCTTTCGATTATACGCTTTTCGCCGCTTTTGCGAAATCACCGGCCATATCCCGATTTGTGTCGGGAAATAGCCGGCAATTACTTTCGATTATAAGCTGGATAGTAACATAGTAGATGATGGCAGAAAAAGACCTGCACAGTCCATCTAGTCTGCCCAACAAGATAAATTCATATGTAGTGGATTATTTATTTATTTTTTTATAGAGTGAGCCAACACCACTTTACCAGCAGTGCCTGATAGCATAGGTGCTCTTACTAGATGGCATGTTGTTTGTAAAACTGCCTTGATATCGTCTTGATGGTTTAAGAAGTATATTAAATGTCTATAAAATAAAGTCCTAATGAAATACTCACAGTCTTAAGCTATCTCCTCCTTCTCTGAAGCTTTTTCAGCTGATAGACCCTGGTCTTTTTTCATCCGCCCATCTCTCTATATTGATCTCCAATCAAACAGCAAACAGTTCCATGGTGGCAAAAAAAAAAAATGAAGTTACATTTCCCAGTCAGCAATATAGATCAAGGAAATAAGGCTGTAATGCCTGCAGCTGGTGTTAATATTCTGTCATTATTTTCTATGCAGTGTGGATTTCACAGTTTATTCCAGTTTAATGAACAGCACCTGAATACTTAATAATATGATTTCCTCTTGTTAGCATGCTGTTTAAATATTGTATAATATTCTAGCCGTAATATACCAAACATTATGATCAAGAACATTTACATGTGTATTTTTATATTACAGTTTTTAGTTCTTTAACTTGGTGCTGTTTTTTAGTTCAACATATTTTGATGAACTAAAAAATGGCTGTTTTTGTACTATGGAAAACATTTATTGTAAGCCACATTGAGCTCAAACTTGTTTGGGATAATGTGGGATATAAATGCCATAAATAAATAAATGAATTTATGTTGAATAGATCCATTCTATTTGAAATCCTAACTGTGTAGCATGGTAAAATTATTCCACATTATATATATATATTTATTTATTTATTTATTTTTTTGCAAAAACAGCTGTCCTTTTTACTGACACTAAAATAATTTTCCATATTGTTACACAAGATCAAACCCACACTTTTTTTAAAAGCATTGCCAGCTTTCTTGAGTGCTTATGTAATTTTAAAAAAATATCAGCACCTTGTTTTCTCTTAACTAAAAATAAATGAAACAGATTGTCAACAAACACAAAGTTGCCAATGTTGGTTTCTTACATAATACTTTCAAGAGTGTTGTAGTAAACTAGTTTGAGCATAAAAATATTGTAATGAACTCAGAATAAGATAATCCCATCTATCGTACATGTGACTTTTTTGTGAGACAAGAAAAGTAACACCCCCTTTCCAAGAAGATAATGGGGAAAGGAATTAAAAAAATAAAGAATAATGCAAAGAGTCTTGAAGTTCATTGCAAGGTAAAGCTTAGTTTTCACATTGAATATATCTGGATTTAAAAGTGTGGACAAATTACCAGGGAAAGAGACTACAAATATTAGCCAAGTAGATCTTATAAAACTACTCTTGCAAAAATTGACCTATACTTTGGGATCTTCAAGTCTACTGGGTTGGCCACTATCAGAGACAGAATGCTGGGTTTCATGGACCTTTGATTTGGCTTTGCATGGTATTTAAGTTCTTAGGGGTCCTTTTACAAAGGCACGCTAGCAATTTTAGCATGCGCTAAAAATAAGCAGATGCTAAATGTTAGAGACGCCTATATATTTCTATGGGCATCTCTAGCATTTAGCGTGCACTAATCATTAGTGCACGCTAAAAACGTTAGCACGTCTTTGTAAAAGGACCCCCTAGGTTCTTAAGATAGACATCATAGGAAACTCAGGGGTATGTTGGACAGAGGCAAGAGGACAACCAATGGAACAACTAGGGATACTAGGGAACAGATAATTTCAAAATGATAGGATGGTTTACTCTTTCCAAATATACTAGGACTAAGTGGCACAAAATTAATCTACAAAGTAGTAAATTTAAAACGAAATCAGAGAAAAGTTTTCTTCACTCAACGTGTAATTAAACTCTGGAATTCGTTACCAGAGAATGTAGTAAAAGCAGTTATCTCAGCGGGGTTTAAAAAAGGTTTGGATGGCTTCCTCAAGGAAACGTCCATAGCCCATTATTGAAATGGACTTGGGGAAAATCCACTGCTTATGTTAAGGATAAGTGGCATAGAATATATTGTACTTTTTTAGGAACTGGCCAGGTACTTGAAACCTGGATTGGCCACTGTTGGAAACAGGATGCTGGGCTTGATGGACCTTTGGTCTGTCCCAGTATGGCTATACTTATGTACAAGGCAGGAAGTGTATCTACACTACTTGCACCAATAAGAGCATGTAGTAAAGTAACATGTGCTAACTGCAATGCACAATCCATAACTATTCTCTACTCACAAACTGACCATTTCCTTCCCTATAAAATGTTATGTAGTTAGCACATGAATTAGGACATTTTGCTTGTCATTCCAGTGCTGTAACAGTTACTGTGGCCAGGCCCTAACAGTTTCTACGTGATAATTCCCACATCACCTGCTTAGCACACTTTAGTAAAAAGGCCCTGAAGATAACAGTAATAATTTAATTTAAGGTGAGCTTACCTTCAAACTCCATACAGATTTAGCTTAACTTTAAATAAAATGAACCTACAAACCACACACAAAATTAGTTATTGCTTTTGCTTGTGTCATCCTTGTTCTTATACAATAACATTTCTTGTCTTTCTTCTAGCATAAACAGATGAACTGGCAAAGATGCCCAAGTGACACATTTACTGTACACTTGATCATTCTGAGTGGAAATCCATTGGATTTTCAGCTTTGCTGAATTCTTCTGTTGGCTTATCCTCCAAAACAGGATGGTGGCACATCTGAAGTACTTTTTTTCTCTGAGGTAGAGCTCTAAAAATGTTCCTTTTTTGCTCCATCTGTTTTGATTACCTGTAGAGGGGACTTCATGGGTCTAACTTATCGTGGATTGTCTATTTCCCTTTTTGATAACATTGTACTATTGTGAGTTTCCCCTCCTCCCCCTCCGGGAACTCTGGTAGAATTTTAGTCACTGGACTTCCTCGAATCTTGGACTCTTCTTCTGAGGGGAATCCAAACACTGGAGACAGGGACTTTCTATACTTAACAATTTAAATTTTTTAGTATTATGTATATTTCCAATAGTCTATTTTCTACCAAATATTTCCAGTGGTGTCACAACCTAAATATCACCCTCACTCTTCAGTTTGTATCTGGTTACTATTTGAACCCATGCCTGAAAATCCATAACCTGTCTTAAAAAAAAGGAAAACCTAGTGTTAGCAGATTTCTATACTTCATAAGTCAAACAGTTCAGTCTGGATTCCATACCAAGTTTTCCTCTGACCTACAAAAAGGAAAGCCCCATACAGTTTTTCTCTTTTTTTCCCTCTCCCCTCAAATCTTTTCTCTGTTCACCTCCAGGAGAAGACAGAGATTTCCCATCACCCACAGTAGCTCGTCAATAAATGTGGTCCACTTCCCACCAGCTTTGAGACACTGTACGTATTTCTCAGAATAGTGTTCATTCTTGGTTAGCAGAGGAAAAACAATCTCCACCACACTTCTCAAACTCCATGTTCTCCATAGCTGAGAATTCTGGTAATATGTGCAGCTCTTCTGGACAGAGACCTATGATATTCTTCAGCCGCAGATTCAGGTCTTCTGTTTCTAAGGTGATGCCTGCCTTTACCTAGCAAATTTTATTACTAAGTGGTTCATCTAGGGCTCATCTCCATCCTTCTAGATGTCTATCATCACTCCTATTCCAGGAGTTCATTAAAGTTGTAGTTTTCATAATAGCCACATGAGTTTACAGTGCTGTCCTGTGTCTCCTTATACTTAATGTGGCCGTAATCACAGTGCCCAGTTTCCTGCTAAGGTGATGCATCTCTATGTGCTAGAAATAGTCTCAGATATTCATTCCTTATTTGTGAGCTAAGCCATATCTGCTCATGGAGTAGACATCAAGTCTTGATCTGAATTTAGCCTATGACTCCGAACAAGCATTCTAATTGGCCTGGTAGAAGACAAATAGAAACCCAGATCTGTGCTGGGTGATTTCTGTCAACTCAAATAATTGAACAGCTGAATGCCTGTCTTCAAGTTAGTTGGAAAATGGCCATGGACAAGCTTGACCTCACGCATTCCAATCAAAAAAAGCTGAAATATTTTCAATCAGCTCAGAGCAGCACAGCATCTTCCTACTCAGAACCACTCAGAGGTCACTCCAAATCAGATAACAAATCACCTTCTTAAGGTGGTCAGAGCACCACAGAACAAGACTATGAAGTGACAAGTCTTTTACCGATGGACACATTTCTAATACCAAAATAGTTCACTACCATCAAACCATTTTCAGCTGTAAAATTAAAGTGTTTGAATGCCTTACATCCAGCTCTGCCACAGGTTACAACAATATATACCTAGAATTCCTGAAATATCTCTGACCAAGGGCTAGAGCATAGCTTCTTCACAAGGTTGCTAAATGACCAAGCCCTTCCAAAGGTTTGGTAGCAGTCGAAAGCAAAACTGGACAAGGATGCTTCTGTAATATCTAGCTATATATTAATATCCTTCCTCAGTGTATGTGTCTCAAGCTGGTGAGGAAACCCATCCTACAAAAATTCTCACCAGTGGTCAAACTAGTCCCATCAGTAGAACAAGCTGGCTTTTGTAAAGGCCACAGCACTAGTGACCAGGTGCAGGCCTTTACAATTTTTATGGGAACCAGACAGAATGCATTTTGATAACAAAGGAACCAATATTCAGACCGTAGAAGTTAGGCCGGCTAATTCCTGTGGTCCGCGGTAATGCCAGATATTCATATGTCGGGCCATTTCCGGTGACTGGCATTGAATATCCAGTTTATTTTTGGCTGGTTTGAACTTTACCAGCCAAGCCAATATTTGGCACTGGATGGTTATGTTTAAACCAGCAAAGATATTCCAGGGTTTCATGCAGCCAAATGTGACTGCCAAACTAAGACAAATTGCTGGATGTAAAATCTATAAACCATTATTAAGGTTGGCAAAGGGAAAGCCACTGCTTATCCCTGATATAAATAGAATGGAATCTTGCTACATTTTGGGATTATGCCAGGGACCTGTGACCTGGACCGGCCACTGTTAGAAATAGAATGCTGAAAATTGGCGGATAGCCGGTTATATTGGGCAATAGAGAGGTTGCAACAAAGACAGAAAGAAGCAGGTGCTTTTAAGTGAAGAGTGGGTAGATGATCTGGAAATGGGAATGGCGAATGAATTGATATAATTTGCAAATGACACAGAATTATTGAAAATTGTTGAATCACATGCAGACCGTGAGTAATTGGAAGACTGGAAAACTGGGCATCCAGGTGGCAGATGAAATTTAATATGGATACGTGTAAAGTGTATTTAAATAAGATGTCATGAAAATGTATGTTTCAATTAACTGTTTGAAATAAGATGTTATAAAGATTTAAGTTTCAATTAACTAATTGAACCCTTTGAAATTGTTCAAAATGCAGTAAAGTTTCAGAATGCAAATTAATCATAAAATTTGAGTGTACATTTCTTTCAAATAAATTCTGCTGAATTTTTACAGTGAATATGTATGTAATTTCTTTCCTATGGTTGCTATGGGTTTCCTTAAAAACCTTTACTCAGGAAACCTTTGACGCCAACATCAAATAAGTATAAGCATCTTAAAACAACAACTCTTTTTATACTGTGACTTCCTTTCAATATCATTAACATTAAAGGACTAATTCTGCTTCTTTTTGCTTTCCGTTACTCAAAGTGTGGCAGAATCCACTCTTGAATGGCAATTCTTCTCAAGTAAGTACAACTTTAAGTACATAAGTAATGACACACTGGGAAAAGACCAAGGGTCCATCGAGCCCAGCATCCTGTCCACGACAGCAGCCAATCCAGGCCAAGGGCACCTGGCAAGCTTCCCAAATGTACAAACATTCTATACATGTTATTCCTGGACTTGTGGATTTTTCTCAAGTCCATTTAGTAGTGGTTTATGGACTTGTCCTTTAGGAAACCGTCTAACCCCTTTTTAAACTCTGCCAAGCTAACCACCTTCACCATGTTCTCCGGCAACGAATTCCAGAGTTTAATTATGCGTTGGGTGAAAAAACATTTTCTCCAATTTGTTTTACATTTACTACACTGTAGTTTCATCGCATGCCCCCTAGGCCTAGTATTTTTGGAAAGCATGAACAGACGCTTCACATCCACCTGTTCCACTCCACTAATTATTTTATATACCTCTATCATGTCTCCCCTCAGCCGTCTCTTCTCCAAACCGAAAAGCCCTAGCCTCCTTAGTCTTTAAGAATTTTGATATTACTTAGTGTCACTGAACTCTATAGTGAGTCTACTTTCACCATATATTGTCAGCTTAAACCTGGTATTCCACTACCAGAGAAGACTACAGACTCTTAATCCATTTTTTCTTTAATACAGTTGATCACAAATAAAATAAAGATATACACTTATGGTGAGGTGCAATGGACTCATTACTGTTTTGAGTCTGTTCTATGACCAGCCCTTCTGATACAGTAGAACATCGATTATCCAAATGCTGATCTTCCAGATTTCCAATTATCTGGACCCATTATCCGCCAATACCTTCCCAGTATATCCTTGTGGTCCTTTTTTCAGCCCTTTTCTTACTCATATGCAGCAGAAAAAAGTCCTTTCTGCCTTACTTTTGCGGAGATGTGGCAGGGGAAACAGCCTTGCTGTTGGTACTTGAAAATGGAAAAAAGCTACTATTAATTTCTATAGTGCTACTAGATGTATGCAGTGCTGTACACATTATATGCAGGTACTTTTTCTGTCCCTAGTGGGCTCACAATCTAAGTTTTTGTACCTGGGGCAATGGAGGGTTAAGTGACTTGCCCAAGGTCACAAGGAGTTGCAGTGGGAATTGAACCCAGGTTGCTAAGATCAAAGCCTGCTGCACTAACCATTAGGCTACTCCTCCATGTTTTGTCATTAAGGGCTCCTTTTACTAAGTGGCGCTGCAGCCCAGCGGTACTTCTCCCCCTGAAATGACCACGCGGCAACTGCTTTACTTGCCGCCCGGCCATTTCTGCAGGAAAGCGAGACCGGCCCTTTTACCATCTGTGGTAAAAGGGGGCCTCGGCGCGCATGTAAAACATGCGCCGATGCCAACGCAGGCCCCCTTTTGCCTCAGCTTGGTAAAAGGGGGCCTAAAAGAGAAAATTGATATTGTTGAGAAATTAAGAAAGGGAGTGTCGGGGGAAAAACTTGGCAGAAGAATATGGTGTATCTGACATAAAAAGACAAAGTGATGCTATTGTAAACTACGTCTCAGTTTTTGAAAAAGATGAAGGGGGTTGTTCCAGAAAAACCATGAAAAGATCACCTATTGAAAAGTAGATAAAGTGATGGCTTGACTGGAAAAGCAGGAAGAAAGCCGTGCAAAAATTAGCCTTGAAGCAATTAAAAATTACTTCCTTTTTTTACTGTACAGTAGTGTATATACAGTATGTAACAAGAAATACAGCACTACACTGTATTTTACTTTTAAAAACAGTACTCTTTGATTAGAACTACTTTTTTCTGCAAACATATTGATGAAATAAAACTAATGTTTAATATGCAATGTTGTAATCTTGTTTTCTTTACAGACATTTCATATGTCCAATTATCCAGATTTATGATTATCCAGACCACCCTCTGCAGTGGACAATCCAGATAATCAGCATTCTACTGTACACACAGAGAGGGGGCTGGGTGGGGGACCATTACTGGTAATGGGTAAATACTTAAAGGTAAAAAATCACCATGAATTTCTAAGACTTGTGCAATCAGGCAGTAGGATCACTGCCTTAGCATGGAGAGGTTCAGGACTCTCAACATGCTGACACTCTAAGAAGCTGCCTTTCATCTTTTTATGAGCGATACACGTGCATTCGGTGGGAGGGAGGATATATGCTCCTCTCAGCATGCATAGGGCAGCTAAGAAAACCAGAAGGGTCCCATAAGGCACTGGGAATAGAGGTCAGGTACTCAGAAAGGCCAATCACCCAAGGACTACAATTTCTAGGTAGTTCATTATACACAGCTTAATGCTTATGTAGCCATATGTACAATACAATCAATTATACATAGACAGCAAGATCTGCTCCCAAATAAATGGGGGCAGAGCACTTGGTTTCTTTGTTTTAGTAGTTAGAAGGTATCTAAAGTATTTTTTCAGAACAGTCCTCCAGTGTTGCACATGTGACATGTAGATGATGGCACTACTTGTCTGCTTCTTGCGCTCCTTAAACTTTGTTTCTTCTCCTTTCTTGAGTATAATGTTGCAGCCCTTCTTCTTTTCCAGATACTGAAGAATCTGGATCAGAACCTGTAACTTTAAAGAAATAAACAACAGAAACTATCTGCCTGTCTGTAAATGTGTGAACTGCCTCTGTATTCCCATAGAAGTTTCAGGATACCTATACTGTGAGACGACCTGGCTACTTGAAACAAAACAATAATTCTTGACCCCCCCCCCCCAACCCTAGAATTCCTTTTCTATACTTTACTTTTATTTCCCTCGCTATTCTGGCTTCTTCTATTTGGGCTGGCTTCTTCCAGAAAGAAAGTAGTACTCTTTCAGGTTCACTCACACATAGCAGTCAAACCTCTAAGCTGACCTCCTTAAAGAGGTGCCTTTGCCATTCTGGCAGAAAATTCAGGGCTCTGTTTACTAAGGCACGTTAGCATTTTTAACGTGCCTATAATTAGCGCATGCATTAACTGTGTAGGGGCCTATAGGGATATTGTAGGCGCGTACACAGTTAACACTCGCACATGGTTAACGTGTGTTAAAGATGCTAATGCACCTATGACACTGCTTAGTAAACAGGACCCTCAGTTTTTACTTTCTTATATCCAAGCTAGCCAATGCCAGGTTAGAAAAAGCTCTTAGTGTAGCAAAAAAAAAAAAAAAAGTTCCTTAAGTACATAAGTAATGCCACACTGGGAAAAGACCAAGGGTCCATTGAGCCCAGCATCCTGTCCACAACAGTGGCCAATCCAGGCCAAGGGCACCTTGAATTTTACAGAACTCTTTTAAAAAGCTCTGTTACATGTTTATACGTTAATTATTAGAGCCCAAAAATCTCTCCTCTTTCCTCACAGGTTAGAGCACTCAGAAAGCTGTATTTAGTTCAAAACTTCAAATTAAAGCCACATTTTCTTCTATAGAGTGAGAAGTCAAAATCCAGAAGCTTAAACTCAGTCTGAGTAGCAAGAGCAAAGGACTTGGTAGATTTGCTTAGCAATCCAGCCCAATTCTTTTTAGATTTAATTACTAGGATTCACAAAAAAAAATCTTAAAACTTACAATATCTCTCTATATAAAAGGCAACCCCAACGTTCTGAAGTCTCCACGGAAGTTGAGGCGCCCGAGATATCTGGTGTGCCCTGGAGTGTCTGCACCGCCCTCGCGTCAAAACGTCATGACGTCGAGGGCGGAGCTATAACACTCGAGGCCCGAAACCGAAACGCCACAGGCACGGCCACGGAGGCGCAGCAAAAAAAAAAAAAAAAAACCCTACCCACACACAGCTACGCAAACACCGAACAAGGCAAGTAGCTCGGAGGGAAGGGGCCCCTTGCTAGCGCCCATTTCATTGCCCTCAGAAACGGGCATTTATTCCTAGTTATCATATAAAGTTCTTCAATGCCTTCACAGCACAGGATCACTTATATCACTTTCAAATATAAGAATTAGAACTCGGAAAAAGTTCCAAAATTACACAGCTTCACTCAGTTGAACCCTCTGGGGGAAAAAATAACCGACTTATCTTCAAGGCATGGAGGGGGTCTTTTACTAAGCTGTGATAGCATTTTTAGCTCATGGTAGAAATCAGCTGGCAGTAAATGCCGAGACGATTGGGCGTCTTGGAGTTTCCCACCAGCTGATTCCTACCGCAAGCTAAAAACACTACCACAGCTTAGTAAAAGACCCCCTCAGTGTTAAACAAGATCTGGTTTTCCTCTCCCTCAGAACATTTACAAGTTCTGACAAGAATTGCATTTTCTATTTTAACTTCAGCTTAGAAAAATATTTCTTACACAAAACTAGTATCACTCCTGCCTTTACAAAGTAATGGTATTAATCACTACACACCGAATGCAACAAAGCCCTTAGGAATTGAATGGGCTTTGTTGCAATTTGGTGCATCACTAATCCCTAACACAGTTTTGTAAAAAAAAAAAAAAAAAGTCCTTAATCTTACAGTTTCTCTCAGATCTTTACCAAATTTGATAGTTTTAAACTATTTTCAAGTCTTAATAGTTTCACATACAAACATCCAACCTACCTGTCTTCAGCCCATCTTTATTCTTTGTTGAGTCCCCAGAAGAGTTGCCAGGTGGTGAAACAATTTCCATCCCAATTGGTGCCCAAAAAGGGAGAGGGGTGTTTTTTTTTCCATTCAAGATACTGCTGTACAGGTTTATAACCTGGTTAAACCTACACAAAAAGCCTTCAAGATGTACTCACACCAGGGGCATAGCCATGGGCGGGCCTGGATGGGCCCAGGCCCAGCCACTTTCCCTCCAGGCCCACCCAGCCAACATCCCGGGTGTCAGCAGGTGGGGCGGTGCTCTGCTGGCGCTGCAGTCCCCACCTGACTACCAGCTCCCCCGACGGACACGACCCTCTTCTTCCTCTGCCACCCGGCACCTGACCTGACCCAGCCTTAAAAAAAAAGTCAGTGAAGCACCTGGCATCTCCTCTGCTCGGCACTGCTGCTGTAAAGCAAGCAAATTGCCTCCTTCATCGCGTTTGTATCAGCCCTTCCTTCACTGTTGTCTTGCCCTCGCGAAAATAGGAAGTTACATCAGAGGGCGGGACACAGTGAAGGAAGGGCTGACGCGAACGCGATGAGGGAGGCGATTTGCTTGCTTTACAGCAGCAGTGCCGAGCAAAGCAGATGCCAGGCGCTTCACGGACATTTTTTTTAAGGCTGGGTCAGGTCAGGTGCCGGGTGGCAGGGGAAGAAGAGGGTCGTCTGTCTGTCGGAGGGTCTGGTAGGCAGGTGGGGATTGGGTCGGGGAGGGGGGCTCAAATGGGAGGAGTCTGGGTGGGGTGGGCTCAGATGGGAGAAGGGGGTAGGAGGGAGAATGGGTCTAGGGCTGAAAAGGGGGGGCGCTAATGCATGTGGATGAAGGGAACTGGGGCTGAAAAGGAGGGTAGGTGGGATAAGAGGGCTGAAAAGGGGCAGGGGCTGAAACTGTGGGGACTGGGGGCTTAAAAGGGGACAGGGAGAAGTGGCTGGGGGCTGAAGCTCCGGACTGGTGGGAGAAAAGGGGCTGGGGCTGAAACTGGGGACTGGTGGGATAGTGGGGCTGAAACTGGGGGCTGAAAAGGAGGGGCAGGTGGGAGATGTGGGCTGTGGCTGGAACTAGGGGCAGGTGGGATATGGGGCTGGAACTGAGGGCTGAAAAGAAGGGACAGTGAGAGGGAGGGCAGACCCTGGATGGATGGGAGAGGGAGGGCAAATGGTGGATTGAAGGGGCAAAGAGAAAGGACAGACAGTGGATGGAAGGGACGGCAGAGAGGGCAGACAATGGATGGCAGAAAGAGAGAGAGAGCGAAGGCAGATGCTGGATGGAAGGAAGACGGTGAAAAAAAGATGAGGAAAGCAGAAATCAGAGACGACAAACTGTAAATAAAATATATATTTTTATTTTTTTGCTTTAGGATAAAGTAGTATTGTAGATGTCAGGTATTTTTACCTGTTTTATGAATACAGCTTAATCAGGCATTGCATTTCTTACAAAGAAAAGTTTGAAGGATATGTGCCATTGACATGTTTGCCTTATAGCAGTCATATTTGGTCAAGTTTAAGATATGGGATAAAATCACTATATGTAAAAATGTCGGTGTTCCATGAACCAGGTATGTGGTTTGTGTTAATGCAGGAGAGCTGTTGCACAGACTGTTTACTTAGAAATCCATCATCAATTGCACTCTAAGGCATTATTAGAGTATCCCAAGAAACACTACTCACAGCTAGTGCCCACCCATATTAGCTCTGGGCCCACCCAAAATGTCAGGTCTGGCTACGCCACTGACACACAACCTGAAAACTCCTATATTGATTTACTGCAAGAACATGTTACTACCTATATCTTTCAGAATGACCTTGACACTATTTTGCTCATTTCACTTTTTTTTAGATAAATTTCAGTGACATTCAGTGACATGTAGATATGCCTCAGAAAAGAACTATCTACCACCGATCTTGTAGACATCCTGAAGGCAGACCAGGAACAGGAACACGCTGAAGCAGACCAGGAACAGGAACATGCTGAAGCAGACCAGGAACAGAAACACTCTGAGGCAGGCCAAGAACAGGAATGCCGAGGCAGGCCAAGAGCAGAAACACACGGAGGCAATGTGCAAACTGTAAGAAATAGTTATACACAAAACCGTAATTTTTCAGATCATGATAGAATCCTGGCATCTGTCAGTAGGCTACAAAATACAACTCAGATATGGAGTCATCCTCGTCGCTTGTGGTCACATAAATATCTGCATTGAATTTACTTAGCATCACAGCTGTTGGAGTAAACTCATTGCAGCACATGCCTTTGCACCTCATGTAGCTGTGAATATGCAATAAGGCTTCCAGAGTGTCTTGTCGCATCCTGTTTCTCAGTTTTGTCTTGATGAGGTTCATCTGCGAAAAAGTCCTTTCAATGGCTGCATTGCTGAAAGGTAAAGACAACATGCATAGAGCAAAATGCCTCAACTGAAGGAAATCATGATCTCCTGAAGCATCTGTGTGATTTGCTACAGTCACCCGAAACTGCTTGATGTTGTTGTCACTGAAGTTGGCCACAACAATGTGCTGATTCACATCCATTGTTGCTCCAGATCTCCAAGATTCCCCTTATACAGAGACAGTTGAGGTTTCTGGGATGGAAGGGCAACAGATGGAGAAAGATCTATCTCAAGACGATTTGCTGCAAGAAACTTGGTAATGGGGCTGAATATTCAGTCATCCACTTTACCAGACTCAAGCGATATTGTTCCTAGAAATGTAGTAGTAATACACTTCAAGGAATGACTGTAGTAGTGCATCATCACACAGAGCTGCTCCTATAGGCCAATATCTGTGCTTTCTTCAATAATCAATGAGTACATCTCCTTTTCGTCCAGGTCTGAGTTTAATTCTTCATGGACTGCAGAGCATTATATAGAGTACACGATTGCATGTAACAGGAGCCTGCTGCTGTGTTGACCTCATAACCCGCTTCACCCTCCTATTGGTCAAATTTGACCAATAGGAGAATGAGTAGAGGAAGAGTGGGAACCAGCAACCAGCCCGCCATGTAGACGTGGCAGTGCTTGGCAACCCATCCAAAAAGTCGCAACCTACAACTGCAAAAAAATTCCAGCAGGCAACATAAAAAACTCACACAATTCTGTGGGAAAACCATGGGATGGGCAATTCTGGTCCCCAGAACATTTTCCAGAAAACAGATCCTCAAGTGACCTGCTCTCAGAATTCTATAACTTCGGATTATAGGCTCTGATTATGTTGCAAAGCTGAAACATTCATAAAACTACAATTTTTTATACATAAATAAGCTTCCATTTTCCCTTTCAATCCCTGCCATTGTGTTAGAAGGAGGTTCTTATGTGAATTATATAAAAATCCCAATTTTTAAAGCTTAATTTCACCTTAAACGATGAGACACACTTTACGGCTTTTTTAAACATAGAAACAGCACCAAAAAGATCACAGCCTACTTCTGCCACCTTTTCTCACCCCAATACATACATCTTTTAACTGGCCAGAACCTTAAAACATGTCCCTTTTATTTTACATTTAAACTGGTGTCAGTGCCAGTCTCCTTAGGCACCAGTGCACAGCTTTCCTCCCATGGTACCAAACCAAAATTTAACCTCTGGTTGCATAACAGAGTGCTCATACAAAGAAAATACTAACCTAGGACAGAGAGAAATCCTGAGTCACAGGGGTCACCTGTATGGGGGTATGGGGAACAAGCCAAAAAAAAAATCAATTCTTTTAGGGGAGAGGGTGGTACAACCAGAGATGGGTAGTAATGAAGTATTTGTACTTTGTTACAGTACTTAAGTACTATTGGCAGTACTTTTACTTGTAACGAGTTACTTTTTTTTTTTTTTGCAATATTTTTATTTGTAATGAGTTACATTTAAGCTGTACTTTTTTATTGAGTAACAAAGTACTAATTTGGAAAGTAGTTAAAAAAAAACTATTTTCCATCCCCTGCTTATCCTCCTCTACAGGTTTTCCACGTGCGTGTCAAGTTGCAGTTAGGCCATGACTATAGACAGCAACTACTGCAGGACTTGACACTTCTTGGAGTTAGGCTATTGCAATATTATGGGGATAATGTGTAGATTATGTTTTGCCTGTTGAATGTCAGGCTTAAACCAATGCCATAGCCACAGGTGGGCCCCAGTGGGCATAAGCCCTCTCAGCAGAGGCACATCTATACTGTAGCTGGTGGGAATTCTGAAGCCCTGTCAGCTGAAGACTTTGGGCATCTCTCCCTCCCCTCCCCCTTAGGCATTCTGGCTTATCTCAATCCCCCCTGGAACTTTTTAAACTACAATTCTTTACTGGCAGTGAGTAGCAACTCATACAAACTGATGAACCGGCCGCAGAGCCTTCCCTCTAACGTGGCCTGCCTACGCAGAAACAGGAAATTGCATCAGAGGGAAGACTCTGGAGTTACTGCTCACTACCAGTGAAGAACTGAAATGCATGAAAGGTATACATGGTGGGGGAGTGGAGGCAGTGGAAGGTTGTGAGTGATGCCACATTACATGCAGGGGGGGGGGGAAGAGATGAAGGGCGGGGGAGGGGGACTCTCGTGCCCACCGTTTTTGGGCTCAGGTCCACTCAGGCTACCCCACTGGCTAAAGAGTTAGACCCTCTTTTACTAAGGCACGCTCATGCTTTTAGCATGTGCTAAAATTGGGTAGGCGCTAAACGTTAGAGACGCCAATGCGTTCCTATGGGCGTCTCTAACTTTTAGCGCCCAATTTTAGCACGCGCTAAAATCGTGAGTGTGTCTTAGTAAAAGACCCCCTTAGTGTCAGTGCAGTGCCTGCATTATACATATACTCAATGCCACTGCTTATAAGTATAGTGGTATTGTTCCTGGAGCTTAAATGAATGCAGTCGTCATACTAGCTAAATATGTATCTCACTATTATTATTATTTATTGCATTTGTATCCCACATTTCCCCACCTATTTGCAGGCTCAATGTGGCTTACATGATTCTGCTCTGGTTATCGCCACAACGGAGTAAAGATACAATTAATAATTGCATAAGAACATGAGTAACATAATGGGATAAAGCATTAGTTATAACGAGATCAAAAATGTAATAACAGTTAAAGCAGTAATGCGCTAAGGTTCAAATGATGGATCATTGTGGTATGTCTTATTGAAGAGATAGGTCTTCAATGATCTCCGAAAGTTGGGTAAGTCGCTCATTACATGCAGGGGGGGAGGGAGATGATGGGTGGAGAGGGGGACTCTTGTGCCCACCGTTTTGGGGCTCAGGTCCACTCAGGCTACCCCACTGGCTAAAGAGTTAGACCCTCTTTTACTAAGGCACGCTCACGTTTTTAGCATGTGCTAAAATTGGATGGGCGCTAAACGTTAGAGACGCCAATGCGTTCCTATGGGCGTCTCTAACGTTTAGCACCCAATTTTAGCACGCGCTAAAAACGTGAGTGCACCTTAGTAAAAGACTCTCTTAGTGTCAGTGCAGTGCCTGCATTATACATATACTCAATGCCACTGCTTATATGTATAGTGGTATTGTTCCTAGAGCTTAAATGAATGCAGTCACCATTCTAGCTAAATATTTATCTCAATATCTACTATATGTTACAGAAAATCTATTATTGAAAGCACAGTTAAAAACTGAACCAAGGAGACACTTCCTGAAAACAAAGCTAAAATTCCCAATAGCAGAAAGTTCTTCATTTACTGAAAAACTCCAGTATTATTTTTCCACGGCTTCACAATCTCTAAGGCTTTCTCCTTGGTTGCATTTTCAACTTAGCTTATGATAAAAGTTTTTGGTTGAGGGATTTTTCTTTCTTTCATATATGGTTTATTTGTAACGTGCCTGAGTATTTCCTAATTGAGTCATAATACTGAGTGATTTGTTCCACATTATGTTTCCTCTAGTGCCCTAGTGGGTTTATAAAAGACTAGTAAAAAAGGCCCGTTTCTGTAGGCAAGGAAACGAGCCTTAGGCAGGCAATCCCCCCCCCATGCTACGGCCCCCTCGAACCCACCCCCTCCCGCGAACCTGTCGATCCCCCCCACCCCGGAACGCCGAAAACTGCCGCCACCGTCGCCGCCATTGTTGTGCTACCTTCCCTTCCCTTCCCGTAGGTTGTTCAATCATCTTCTTAGAAAGATTAACTCCGTGCGTCTGACGTCAGACGCACGGAGTAAAACTTTCTAAGAAGATGATTGAACAACCTATGGGAAGGGAAGGGAAGGTAGCACAACAACGGCGGCGGCAGTTTTCGGCGTTCCGGCGGGGGGGGGGGAATCGACAGGTTCGCGGGAGGGGGTGGGTTTTGAGGGGGCCATAGCGCGGGGGGGGGGGGGGTGACAGCTGATCCCGAGGCAGTAGGAGGAGTGGTGATAGAAGTCCAATAGGGTCCATAGATTTTCTGTGCTGCAGGAAGTAGAAAGTTAATTTGGGTCAGGGGGATAGGCCTTCTTAAACAAGTTGGTTTTCAGTAATTTACTGAAGTTGAGATGGTTATGAATAGGTCTCAAGGTTTTGGGCAGAGCGTTCCACAGTTGTGCACTTATGTAAGAGAAGCTGGATGCATAAGTTGATTTGTATCTAAGACCATTGCAGTCTGGATAATGCAAATTTAAGTAAGTTCGGGATAGGCTGGTACTGTTTCTGGGTGGTAGATTTATGCAGGGCCGTGCCTAGGGTCTCTGGCGCCCCCCTGCAGACTATCAGTTGGCGGCGGTGGCGCTCCCCTCCCCACGTGAAAATGATCGCTCACCACTTGCCACACTGACAGGAATTGTCAGCAATATTCTTAGAAACAAACTGCTATACATTGCGAAATAAGATAGCAGATGTAAATTCTCAAAGTGGACATATTCCAAACACTAAAATGAAAATAAAATGATTTTTTTCTACCTTTGTTGTCTGGTGACTTTCTTTTTCTGATCATGCTGGCCCAGTATCTGATTCTGCTGCTATCTGTCCTCTTAACTCCGTTTCCAGGGCTTCCTTTCCATTAATTTCTTTCCTTTCCTCCTTTCTTCTTAATTTCTGGTCCTCAGCTTCTGCCTATTTTCTTCATCCATGTGCAGTTTTTCTCCTCTCTTCCTTTTCCCTCATTTCATCTCCTTCATCTCTCTTCCCTCCCCTCTATGTCCAGCAATTTCTCCTCTCTCCCTGAGCCCTGCCCTCCCATCCATGCCCATCCATGTTCCTCTGTCCCCTGCCCCTCCATTCATCCCTATCCAGCAATTCCCCTCTCTCCCTGAGCCCTGCCCTGCAATCCATATCCATCCATGCCCATCTGTCCCCTCCATTCATCCCTATCCAGCAATTCCCCTCTCTCCCTGAGCCCTGCCCTCCCAATCCATGCCCATCCATGCTCCTCTGTCCCCTGCCCCCTCCATTCATCCCTTTCCAGCAATTCCCCTCTCTCCCTGAGTCCTGCCCTGCCATCCATGCTCCTCTGTGCCCTCCATTCATCCCTAATTCCCTATCCAGCAATTCCCCTCTCTCCCTGAGCCCTGCCCCTCCCATCCATGCTCCTCTGTCACCCTCCATTAATCCCTATCCAGCAATTCCCCTCTCTCCCTTCCATGACCCCCCCACCTCGCATCCATGCTCCTCTCTCCTCTGTCCTCCCGCTCCCATCATGTCCCAGTTGGCCTGGCCCACCCTCTTCTCCCCTCCCCCTTCGCATCCATGCTCGTCTCTCCCCTGCCCTCCCGCTCCCATTGTTCAACTACTGCCCGCCCTCTTCTCTACCACCAACATCCCTTTTCTTGTTTTTTCTTTTTAAATTTACCTCCGTGGCGGTCCAGCAGCGCAGCATCAGTGAAGGAGGCGGTGCTCGCCTCCCGACGTCTCTAGCCTTCCCTTCGCTGTGTTCCGCCTTCTTCTGACGTCATTTCCTTGACATCAGAAGAAGGCAGAACACAGCGAAGGAAAGGCTAGAGACGACGGGAGCGCCGCCTCCTTCACTGATGCTGTGCTGCTGGACTGCCACGGAGGTAAATTTAAAAAGAAAAAAAAAGAAAAGGGATGTTGGGGGGGGAGGAGAAGAGGGCGGGCAGTAGTTGAACAATGGGAGTGGGAGGGCGAGCGAGGTGAGGATGGTGCGGCGGCGCCCCCCAGAGGGAGGCGTCCCCCTGCCATGCTTACCTCGCTTACCGTGTTGGCACGGCCCTGGATTTATGAGGTTTAACATATATCCAGGAACTTCGCCGTAAATAATCCTGTGGACCAGAGTGCAAACCTTGAAGGCAATACGTTCCTTGGTGGGAAGCCCGTGCAGTTTTTCACAAAGGGGTTTGGCACTTTCAAATTTTGATTTTCCAAATATCAGTCTAGCTGCTGTATTCTGAGCGGTCTGAAATGTCTTAGTTAGTTGTTCTTTACAACCTGCATAAATTCCGTTGCAGTAATCTAAATGGCTTAATACCATTGATTGTATTAAGTTGAGAAATACATCATGTGGAAAGAAAGGTTTGTGCGCTAATGTTCGCATTAGCACATGTAACCCGAAAAAAATGATGATAGGCCCTTACAGACTCCTATTTGGGAGGTGTTAAGGGTTCCCACATTTTGGACATTCTAACTAGTTAGCATGCGGTAATCAGAATGCACTAGCTGGATAGTGTGACCATGCCCATTCCTCTGCCCCTGAAATGCCCCCTCCAGAAAATAAATACAAAAGAATAAATACTGTGCTTTTTGTAGTTGCTGTGTCAGATGCAGCAAACCCCAGACAAGACCCGGACAACTGCAACAATCATGACATCAGCCACAGAAGCCTAAGAGATCATAAATACTGTGCGTTTAGCAAGTGCAAACAGGTTACTTACCGTAAAATGTTTTAATTGTTAAGGGGCGCTGTTACTAAGTCATGTAGGCGCCTATGCATGCCCAATGTGTGCCAATTTGGAACTACTGCCTGGCTACTATGAGGCCCAGGTGGTCATTTCATTTTTTATGCACGTCCACTACGCACGCCGGAACATTTCTGGCATGTGGCGCTGACCGGGTGGTAACCGTCAGCATATGCATGCTTATGATTACCACTGGTTAATGCATGTTAAGGTCTGGAGCCCAAAATGGACGCGTGCCAATTTTTATTTTGCCGCACGTTCATTTTCAGACAAAAAAAGGCCTTTTTTGCAGGTGCGCTGAAAATGGACCTGCACGCCTCCAATACACATGTCTACACCAGAGCAGGCCATTTTTCAGTGCACCTTAGTAAAAGGATCCTTAAGTTCACGCTAGGACTTAATGCCCTTTAGTAGATATATCCCTACATTACAGCATGCTGCATAAATGCTTCATAACTTCAAACATCTGTCTCATACTTATCATCATATATTGAAATTTTAAATGCAGTAAAATATTCTACTTTAAAGTCAAAATTCAATGAATGTAACTCATGCTCGTGCTCATATTAGCCCTCTCCTCAAGTCACTTCACTGGCTTCCTATCCGTTTCCGCATACAGTTCAAACTCCTCTTATTGACCTATAAGTGCATTCATTCTGCAGCTCCTCAGTACCTCTCCACTCTCATCTCTCCCTACATTCCTTCCCGGGAACTCCGTTCACTGGTTAAATGGGAAATGGGACTTGATATACCGCCTTTCTGAGGTTTTTGCAACTACATTCAAAGTGGTTTACATATATTCAGGTACTTATTTTGTACCAGGGGCAATGGAGGGTTAAGTGACTTGCCCAGAGTTACAAGGAGCTGCAGTGGGAATTAAACTCAGTTCCCCAGGATCAAAGTCCACTGCACTAACCACTAGGCTACTCCTCTCTTATCTGCACCCTTCTCCTCCACTGCTAACTCCAGACTCCGTTCCTTTTATCTTGCTGCACCTTATGCCTGGAATAGACTTCCTGAGCCGGTACATCAAGCTCCATCTCTGGCCGTCTTCAAATCTAAGCTAAAAGCCCACATTTGTGATGCTGCTTTTAACTCCTAATCCTTGTTCACTTGTTCGGAACCCTTATTTTATCATCCTCACTTTAATATTCCCTTATCTCTTGTTTGTCCTGTTTGTCTGTCCTAATTAGATTGTAAGCTCTGTCGAGCAGGGACTGTCTCTTCATGTTCAAGTGTATAGCGCTGCGTACGTCTAGTAGTGCTATAGAAATGATAAGTAGTAGTAGTAGTACTATTTTAAAACGCGGTAAATAAAAAATTGTTTTCAAATGAAATCTTCATTTGCCAGCTGCTAGCCTTCCATATCACAAATGCCAAAACAAACACATGAATATTAAGCAAATATTTATCAAATCTCCATCATTTCTGCTCCATAGCATGATGTCACAAGCTCGTGTTTCTTCTCCAAATCACAGGATAGCAGTGCCAGGACAACTGTGGTTTAATATGCTTTTCTGAATGTCACCATAACATATTCAAAGGAATAGTGGATAAGACAAAAAAAATGTCATATTGCCAACTCTATCACTCCATGGTGCGATCACCCCTTGATTACTATGTGCAGTTCTGGTCACCCCAGCACAAAAATATATAGCAGAATTGGAAAAGCTAGGGAACGGGTTATCAAAATGACACACAGGTTGGAACAACCCTCCTATGAAGAAAGACTAAAGAAGTTAGGGCTACTTAGCTTGGAGAAGATATAGCTGAGGGAAAATTGAAGTTTATAAAATCCTGAGTAGAGTGGAACTTGTAATGACGTTTCTAAGTAGTACATTTACAACCAATAGGAGAAAATGGGGTAAATATTAATTTGGTTGTAGTCAGCATTTTTTTGGCAGCTCGCAGTGTCATGTCCAGATATTCAATGCCAGGCCATATCTCATGGTACAAGGTTTTCTTTATTTGATATATACCGCCTGTTAGACAAACCATCCAGGTGGTTTACAATAAAATAATAAGGTAATAAAACACAAAGAAAGAGAAAAAGAAGTCTATAAAAATAGAAAAGAAGAAAGTAAGATAAGGAATTTTTTTTTTTTAAAAGGCAACACTTCACCAAGGAGTCTCACAGATCACAGCTCCCATCAATCTACAGCCCTGGATACAAGCTGAAAGGGGCAAAAGTTAAAATTCATACAGCAAAAATCTTCCTAAATAAATACATTTTTAGTCATGATATAAATTTTAACAAAGAAGGCTCCCTCTGGATATCCAAACGAAGTCCATTCCACAATGTAGGCCCTACAACATTAAACATGGACCTATGAGAAACATCTAGAAAAATCTAGTGGAAAGAGGGAATAACCAATAAATGCTTATTAGATGAACAAAGAAAACAGGGAGCAATGTAGAGGATCAAACAAACTGATAGAAAAAAAAGGCAATCCCGTACAGAGAATGATATGTACCAAAAGCTAAATTGTATACTGTAACCTATACTGCACAAGAAGCCAGTGTTCAGATTGTAACAGTGGTATAACATGATCATACTTTCTTGCACCCAATAACAATTTAATAGCAATTTTCTGTATTATTTGTAACCGTCAAACCTCATTAGTGGACATGCCTTCATACAAGGCATTACGATAATCTAAATGTGTCAGCACAAAAGAATGCAATAACACAGGTTTCGAATGGAATGTAACTGACACAGTCAAAAAAAACATTTCTTAACAACATAAGAAATACTACTACTACTAACTAACATTTCTAAAGCGCTACTAGGGTTACGCAGCCCTGTACAATTATGAGACTGAAAAGATAAGGCTGGATTGAGAATGATTCCTAAAACTTTGAGGGGCTCATTTACAGAAATATTAGCACCTGCCAGCAGTATAGAACTAGGAGAAGATCCAGTATTCCTCCTAAAATATGAGTGATCTAGTATTATCTGGGTTCAGTTGCATTCTCTTTACCCTCAGCCAGTCAAAGATAGGCTGTAACTTAACAGTAAGATCAACAAAAGTTGTCTGGGAACTGGCATTGAACATTTGGGTTTATGTAGCTGGCTATCCCTTATCCGTTTAAGTGTGATATTCAGCATTCAGCCACCTAAGTAAAACTGAACAAAGATATGGCTGTGTTTTATGCAGTCCAATTTGCCCAGTTAACTTAGGTCACTGTTTAGAAAAGTATACTAGCGTTTTTAATGCACTCTGTCCATCTAGACGCCCATAGGAATATTATGAGCATCTACATGGTTAACATGTGCTACTTTTTAGCGTGCGCTAAAAATGCTAGTATGCCTTTGTGAACAGGGCCTTCAGGCAGTTAAGTGCTGAATATAGGTATTAACCTCCAAATTCTATAAATGGCATCTTAAGTTATCCATGCAAATTTGGCCACACAGCCAAGCTGCACGTATAACTTGAGCTGTGCGCACACCTTAATTGATTAACAAGTCATTCAGTGCCAATAATTGGTACTTAACTGATTAACAGCACTAATTGGCTTTAATTAGAATTTACGCACAACGTTCTAGGCATATTCTATAACAGTGTGTGTAAATTATAATGTGCACAGCTGAAAAGAGGGCATGGCCATAGGCGTGGAATGGGCAGGGCATGGGCATTTCAAAAAGCTATGCACTCCATTATAGAATAGACCTGATCTGTGCCTAAGTCAGGCACAGGTATTTACGCCTGTTTTTAGGTGGCCTAAATGGGTGTCCTAAAGTTTAGTCACAAGAACACCTAACGTTAGGTATAGTTTATAAACTCAGGCTAAGTGTGTGGTTTTTCAATGCTGATTTCTAAGGCACCATTTATAGAATTTGGCCCTAACTGCATGAATGCCAACTCCACCTCCGACCTCCCACAAACTCACCAGCAATGGCTTTAGCAGTTAGTGCAGATACTCAGTGGCACTAACTAGTTAAATGCTGCTGAATATCAGCAGATATCCCCACACAAGTGATTTAACCAGGCAGGAGCCTCTCCTGCCTAGTTAGAGTGCTTTGAATATTGACCCCAATGTTTAAGTTTTGAAATTTGTTGCCATTAAATGTAAAAGCAATTAGCATTACTCGGTTTAAAAAAGTTCCTGGAGGTAAAGTGCATAAACTATTATAAAAGAACTTGGGGAAAACTTCTGCATATCCCTGGGGTAGGTAATGTGGAATCTTGTGAAGAAAAGACTAGACGATTTAATATTTAATATAAAAAGTAGTTTATGAACTGAATATCAATCATATTCAGGAAGCATTTCTTGATAAGCAATATATAAGTCAGAATGAATGATTAAAAACAAAGCAATGTACAGCAGAGAGAGAAATCAGAGTGCTTAAAGCAATGCTATAGACAGACAAAGAGAAATTCAAAATGCTTACTTATTTCTTTGTTCCCCTCTAGTTTTATACCGGGCCTCTGACTAATTCTCTCATACAACATTCCTGTGCAAGTCTCTGAATACCACAAACTGTTAATCATGTGCAGAACATCTGCTTTCTATTACCCCCCTACCTTTTAGCCCACAGACTTTTTGGAGCCTGCCTTTGGCTAATGTTTAATGTCCGTCAAATTTCTCATGCCTCAGGAGGGTTAGTGTTAAAACAGCTTGTTGTAATCATGGAGCCTTCCACTCCGCATTTTTCATACTTTTATTCAACAAATCTTTCATACTTTTGTTCAACAAATCCTCCCTTTTGAGGCCTGGTATTCCAGGACTCAAACATCTGTTTTAGCTCCAGTCTGTATCCTTACCTCCCTTCTAAATTTCCTCCCCCCTTTGTTTGTGGCATTCAGTTTCTGCACGCTTTTTCAATATTTTTGGCTGACATATTAAAGTTCTATTTATTCTGAATTTCAGTTATCATTGTTATTTTAAAAACATCCTGGCACATCTTTGCAAACATGCTAATACATGTTGCATTAAACAGATTTAATTGTACTAGGGTACAAAATTTATATCTCTTGAGGTATATAATTTATAGGACAGTGAGCTTCATCAAAGGGAAGTACACTGTCATTCATTCTTACTTTTCATTAGCTGATGTGGCATTAACAATTACACAAATTAAAAGCATAACATTCATTGAATCAGTTGTTACAACATTCTGCGTGTAAGTGCACTTTATCGGGAGAATGTGTTCAGTTGTCATACTATTAATCAGACACCAACATGATGTCTGTGGGTACTTGTCCATAAGCAAGGCTTGCTTATAAATAGTCTCATTTGTCCAATGAAGGTTTTCATCATCTCTTACACAGGTATTATTGGGATAACAGACATGATTTTATCATTGTAGTCCCATATATCATAGTTGGCAAGGACAAGGATGATGTCAGTCAGTGGGCACATATGATACAATCAGTCAAATTCAACATCTTGGCCACTGTAACAAGTCTATTATCATATGTGTTCATTGTCCATTAACAAACAACAACAGTCCAATACCATCATGTTTAGGGACATGATGTTTGTTTATTCTTTGTCCATTTCAATGTTATTAATTCGTCGAATATCTGCTAAATGTATCCAAGAAGTATGACCTTCCAGACGGGCAGAGGTCTGAGTAAGGGCCGTGATAGCAAAAGGCCCTACATACACAGGATCCTTCCATGTTTTATGTGTAAAATTCTTTCGTAGCACTAGGTCACCTACTTTAAAAGCACAAACATCATTAGTAGTTCCTGCCTGTGAGGCTACATTTGTTCGGATCATATCACTTGTCAGGTTCAACATAGGTTGTAGCTTTTGCCAGTACTGAGCTGTGCTATCAGTACTTGCTGTCTGCATCGGGAAAAAATGACGTCCTGTCTGAATTTGGAATGGGGTCAATTTAGTACGCCCATTAGGTTGGGCCCTTATAACCATCAAAGCTAATGGTAACAAATCAAGCCAGGTATATGGTTTACCTGCTGTTTCCTTGTTTAAAGCCTTCAGTAATACTCTCAATTTAGTTTTTAAAATACCATTGTAGCGTTCCACCAAACCATTGGAGGTGGGGCGATACACTGATACTTTTCTGTGTGTTAAACCCATAATCATTGCCATTTCTTTCAAAACACTGTTATTAAAATGCGTCCCGTTATCAGAAATTATTCTAGACGGACACCCATGGCTTGGCATAATATGAGTTATCAGACATTGTACCACCTCATGTGCTGTCTCCCTTTTACATGGAAATGCTTCTACCCACCTTGAGAAAGCATCCACCCAAACTAACAAATACCTTTTTCCCTGTACTGGAACAATCATATCGGTAAAATCAATATACCATTCTTTTGCTGGGCCTTCTGGTATTGGAAGTGTCCCAGGCGATATTTTAGGACCTCGTTTAGGTATGTTAATATTACATACCATGCAATTCTGCACAACCTGTTGAATCAAGTTATCAATTTTCAAAGTCCAAAATCTTTGCTCAAACTGTTGTTTCATTGTATCTTTATTCCAATGCATGGTTGCATGCCACTCAGCCAATACCTTAATCGCCTGGCTCATTGGCATACAAGGTAATCCTTCTTCTGCATTAAACCATTCACTTCCCAACTTCATACATCCTCTCTTCAACCATTTTTCACTTTCCTGTCCCTCTGGCTGCCACATTTCAATCTTATCTACATTCGTAAGTGGCCCTTCCTGTGTCTGTCTAGTATTATACAAAATCTTTTCACT